>NC_071521.1:8492500-9117500 GCF_027887155.1 Malaclemys terrapin pileata | reverse complement strand
AATGAGGAACAACCAATGTATCAGTAAAAGAGATGAGAACGCTGGGCCCTTTCACTAGAAAACAAATCCCAGCCAGCCAGGCTGCACATGGTCTTTCTGACCTTGCCGAACAAGGCAGCAGCTCTGCAATAGGCAAAGTGCTGTCAGGCATCACTTTCAGTTTGGTGGATCTTGCGGCGCTGTGTGGATTAGCCTAAGTGATCCCTAGATGGTCCCTTCTCCAGCACGTGGCCCTAATCATATATTGTCTTCTTCTGGAGCCTGCCCTCATGATTCTGACAAGAGACACCTCTTGCACTCCACTGGACTCTTTAGTACTGCAGGTCACCTAGCCCCTGGTCATCACCTTGATAACTACGTGGTCTGCTAGAAATGCTTAACCTTCCTAATGGCCAGACGGAGAAGCTAGTGGGCCTGGAATCAGTATTGGCTGGTCATTTTCTCACTAAAGCCTTCAGTGAGCAAGGGGGTGGGGCAAGATTTTGGGGGGGGTCCTGATGTCTCTCAGTCTTCTCGGGCAACTTGATCACTTCTGTTGCTTTAAAGGTTCCTGTGGCCTGCTTGTAAGTTCCTTATCTTCAGAACTTGTACAGCACAGGCTCTGCAAGACAGGTGTTCCTGCCCTGCCCAATGTACCTCAGTCTCAATCTGGAGAGACCACCCCATACAGTGTGGACGAGAGTTTGGTCAACATAAATCACTGAATCCTGGGTCTCTCTGCTGAGGTGTATTGCTTTAATACATTTCCCCCCCCTCAGTCAGAGGGTAAAGACATACCACACTTATCTGCCAGGGGGGAAAAGCAATAAACAAGGAAACAGAACAAAATGCGAGCAAAATCTCATGACCCCCCCTCACCCCTCTGCCGCCAATCCTTTCTTAAAGATTTTTAAAATGGCATCTTTAAAAACCAAATCTCCTAAGGCACCAGCCACCTATATGCCATTACTGACCTTATCATTATCCGTGACACTCTTATGAGGGTATGGCACAACGTGGCAAGTCATGGCTATTTATCTATATGACATTGTTGCCTATCAGCAATTTATAGCCAAATGCAAAAACCGCCAGTTTGATTCTGTGCTCAATTATGTAGGTGTGACTTCTATTAAACTGAAGTTAGCGGCAAAACTGCCTCATGGAGGCAGGATGGGACCATGAGTATTTAGGGTAAAATTTTCAAAAGTGCCCGAGGGCCAGATATAGAAAGGTATTTAAGTGCCTGGTGGAATTTACAAAGCACCTAAGCAGGTTAGGTATAGATGTTTTTGTACATCCCACTAAGTGCCTATCTGCATCTTTAGGCACACTGACACCTTTGAAAATCTGACCCAGGTTATTAGGAGCTTAAGTGCCATTGAAAATCAGAGTCACTTAGGCACTTTGACAAATGTTACTCTGTCTGTAAACGTCTTAGGGTAGAGACCTTGGGCTAGATTCTGGTCTCAGACCCACTGGAGTTTTGGGTGGAAGGTTGCAATTGACTTGGAAAGGGAACAGGATTGGAGCCAATGACAGGAATGATTCAAAATGCTTAATTTAAATGCCAACATGAACCAAAATGAAGCCTAGGTAATAACCACAGCAGCTGTTAACTTTTGGACATGAGGAGGCAACACACTCAGGAAACAGTTTTATTTATACTCTGAATTCATGGCTGAGAAAACACAGAGACGTGCATTGTTGCTGTTTCCCTTTTTTCCCCTCCTGCCTCAAAAATCAGCTCAGATATAAAGTGATTCCTTTGTGAAAGGGATAACTCTATATCCAACCTATCAGTCCTCATCCGCAAAAGAAACCTGCACAACACTTTCAAAAGATGAGCCTGGAAGCTTAGCTGCATAACTTTGCTAGACACTGAAAAATCCTGGTATTAATAAAGACACTGGATTCATGCCTTATTACAACACTCTGTAACCCTCTAACCCCCTTTTGGTCCTATGACTACAGGGGTGTTAATGGGCCACTTCACCTTGAATGGTCCCTTAGAATATGTGTTAACTTCTTATGCTAAACTATCTGTTTCACCTCTGTTTAGCTGTGACACTCTGAGTACATTTCCCAAACCTGTAGAAGAGCTCTGTGTAGCTCAACAGTGTGTCTGGGTTACTAACAAAACTTGGTCCAATAAAAGATATTACCTCACCCACCTGGTCTGTCTCATTATTGTTAGTCAAACATGCTTAGAAAAGACGGATACTTGATCTATCACCTTTCTTGCATCCAGCTCTGTATTTCTCTGTCATATTAGACTGATGTCTCTTGCTTGAAGTTCTCTGACCTATTTCCCCACTCAGGAACAATGAAGTTTGTTTTTCTTAATATCTTGGGTTTGGGACAATCTATAGAAACCCATGTGAATGCAATTGAGAGGTCCCCCAGGCATGCAGAGATGGAGCTCTACCTGGGGACAAATGCTTTGCCTGAGTGGGTGGTTCCTACTGGAGTGCCCTGGCAGATCACTGTCCGGAGAGCGAGAAAAAATCAACTTCAGAGCCACTCTGACTCCTGCAGCTGTCACTAAAGAGCATGAGAGGGGGAGAGCTAGCCCTGGAGCAGCTAATAATGGGACCTGTGTACTTACATAGCGGGTTTCCCTTCCACCACCCTGAGAGTCGATTTAATGACCTTGCATTTTAAGACTCAAAATACAGACACTGACCAGTGTCAGCACAACAAAAAACACTTTGAGTTTCCCGATTCTTTTATTCATTCAGATCTTGGGGGTGGGATGTGGGAGGATTCACCAGTTTCCTTGACACGGGCTAAGCAGGCAGGATAGCAGATAGTGTACAATCCTTGTCCCTATTCAATTCATTCAACACCTGGGGATTCCCCTCTCCAAACTCCTTGCTGTTCACAACTATATTGCAACAAGGGCTAGAATCGCCCCACTACCATCCTTGCCTTGTGGATTAGCTGTCGAATCAAAAGGAGTCCACAGTAGCAGCATCACTCCCTCCACTGGCATTAGAGCTGTTTAAAAGAGGAGGGAGCAAAACCAGTTTTGGATGGAGGAAGAGGTGTGGGGGAGGGCTCGGGGGTGGGGGCCGGAGAATGAGAAGTATGGAAAGAAGAGCAAGGGCAAAGGACCACAGATAAGGATGATGTGTGGAGAGAGAAGGACACCCCAACTGAACAGATGATTTGGTTGCAAATCAAAGAGCCTTTGCAATTTCACACACACGCCCCTTCCCACCCCCTCCAAACTCTTACCTTTCAACATTGGAATTGTGCCTTGATCTCTTTCAGGTGAGGACCTCCTTGCGCAAAGCTTCCAGCTTAGAGAGCATCAATGCAACCACCAAATAACTAGAAAACAAAACAACCTCACTGCACACGAGTCGTCCCGAAGACGGTGGTTTTAATTTGGGGGGCGGGGAGGGGGGCACGCTCGCTAGCTCTCCGCCCAGGCGCTGCTAGCAGCAGCAGGTCCCGCCAATCAAAGCAAGGCCATGGTGGCTATGCTATGGAGCATGGTGTCCTCCTGCACCCCCTACAAAGTTCAGTGGGGAGCGCGCCAGGGGTTGCATGAAAAGAAACGCGTGTAAAAAAAAAAAACCCCAAAACAACCCGCCCCGGACAAACAGCAGCGGAGGAGGCGAGGAGCGGGAGAAGGCGCTGCTGTTGCTGATGCTCCCCGTGGTGCTGATGCTGAGGATGTCCGCTGCCGCCTGAGCGCTAGTCCCGGGCATGGAGAGCCGAGCTGCAGGCGCGCGCGGCTCCCGGGTGGCGCGCGCCAGCCCAGTCCTGGGGCGGGTGGGGGAACAAGGCGCACGCGCTGGGGGCTGCAAGCGCGGGGTAGCTGGAGTAAGGGGAGGGGCAGCCCGATCTGTTCCGGCGCCCCCCCCCCTGCCACCTGTGCAAAGGGAGCAGCAGGATCCCCCTAGCTCCAAGGACGGTGCTGACTTGTGCTAATTGCAAGGTGGGGGGGGGGGGGCTGTAGGGAAATTGCCCCTCCCCCAAAGACCCTGAGTAGTTGCCCTGCCCCGGGAGCGCTGTCTCCCCAGCCCTCCCTGCTCACCACAGCTTGCTAAATAACAGGCTGGCACTGCTCTGCAGTGCAACAGACCTGCCTGACTGAAGCACCTTTAGGTGGCTTCTCCTCTCTGCTCCATTCTGCAGCTTGGAGATCTTCTCTTTGGGTGGCTTTTCACTCTGCCCCCTCACCCACTCCGGCACAGCCACCCCCACACCTTTGCGGGGCTTGAACCCCCATACAACTGCAGCTTTGAGAGCTGCCCCTCCTTAGGGAATTCACAAGGCACTGGGTAGCTTGGCCCCACACCCCATGGCCCTGAAGAAGTGGAGGGGCCTGGGCTCTGGTGTTAGCTCCCATGGCCACTAGATTGCCTGATCTGCCTTTGCCCAAGATGCACTTCACCTGTAATTCTGCTCTCAAAAGTGATTGTGAAAATAACCTCTTTGGATTTAACAGACCCACTCCCTATGTGAATTCAATCAAAGGGGCCATTGGAGTTACTCTGGATTTACATCAGTGTAACTGAGGCATTGTCTACACACAAAAGTGTTACCACTTCAACTAAACCCAATGCTGCAAGTGTTGCAACCCCATGAGTGTTGTGAATTTATAGTGGTACAAAGGTGCTTATACTGGTATAGCTAGTCCCAGATGGGAAAAGGAATAAGCTATAAGGCATCTTTATACCAGTCCACGCTAGGGGTTGTACCGGTATAATTATTTCAGGAAGAAAATTACACTGCTAATGGTACAAAATTTTGTGCAGAGCGGGCTTAAGAATAAAATTTGGCCTGTGTCAATTTGGTCACTAAAGTTCATTTGTGCTTAGGGCTCTTATTACCTCCTCCCCCCCCCCCCCCCCCCCCGGCCAGCACTACTAGAGGAAAAGAAACTGGATTCCATTCCTTCTTGTGCATCAGCAGAATCACTGACTAATTACAGGGCCCATTCATTTGCACCTTTACAAATCCAGTGAAGTCAACAGGGGCAGAATGTGAAGATGCTTGTGTCACCAAAGGCACAGTTTGGCCTGCGGCTCCTTCATTACTGATAATGTGAAAGGAAGACTCCAACTTGAATCTCATCTCCCAGACTGAGTTTGCAGGGCTGGCAGTTAGGAAAATCAACATTTTTTACTTAAAAACCAAGTTCTTTTTTATCCTGGAACTCCACAATGCTATTCAGACAGTGGGTGTTTCACATTTTAAATTGCTACCTCAAATGCAGTTTATCATGAACTGGGTTTTTGGAAACGGTTCAGTGAAATTTATTTCTCCACCACAAAACTGAGTTTCTTTCCCTTTCCTAACATGGTGAGAATTTTCCGCTATACTCTCTCACTCTGTGCTACAACCATGACCCACAGCTCTTTAAAACACACATTCCTATTGCTCAGCTGCCTGTTAACAGGGGGAACAATGTTCTCCCTTTAAACTTCAAGTACAGGACTAGTCCTAGGTTTTCAGTTCCACATGCAATTAAACCACACTTGCCCCCCGCCCCACTCTCCCTGCAATTAACTCCCCATCTCTCTGTTCCAGTGACCTCCCTCTCTATCCACCTGCATTCTATGGTTACATCCGTCCTTTGCAGCTCTCTGGTGCTCCATGTTTGGATCACGATGGGATAAGAACTAAGCACATACTATGCAACATTAGCAATGACGACTCACAAAGTTTGATGAGCATAAAGATTGTTGTGGCATCTGACAGCTCTGGCTCTAAAGAAATGTAGTCGGGCATAGCAGAATCCAGGCAAAAACTTAACCTTTCAAGTTGCTATTATTTAGTATTTCTATTAGAAGTACACTCAGAGATCCCGATCATGACTGAGACCCCACTGTGCCAGGTGCGGTGCAAACAGGAGTACACGTGATCTTTGCGCGCCTCCCCCCCCCCCCCCCCCCAAAGATTGCAATGTAAGAAAGCGCAATCTACTGCAGCTTTTCCGAAGTACTCCAGTAGGCCAGTGATTCTGACCATCTTTCTGTGAGGTGCACAGTGCCTTCAACTCCCACTGGGAACTAAGCCTGTTCAGCATTACTCAGGAGGCACTGACAACCTTGCCTAATCATAATCTTTGTCATAAAAACCGATTGCTAAGTCACCTTGATGGCTTGAAAATCATCCAAGTGCTTGAGTTGGAAGGCGCCCCACTGAAGGACAGTAGCAGCCTCCAGGATTGTTTCAATTATCCTTGAAAATCAAGTGGGTTTGGTCTTGAGTATGTCCATTGATGACAATTCTTGACTTTTCCTTAGCAAGCTTGAATTTCCATTGCCTGGACTATTCTTACAGCTGCAAATTTATTCCTCATATTTAAGTTAATTTTTCCCCTGCTGGAGTTTTAAGCCCATTAGTTCTCGTTCTGTCCTCGTTGACTAATGAGAATAATTGGCCCCTGTCCTCTTTATAGCACATCTGCTCTTTTAAGATGGTATCACTTACAGCTCACTTTTTAATCTGCAGAGAGGGGAACAGTTGCATTTAACTAATTACTCCCTAAATAAACTAATTACTGCCGGCAATTTCAGCACACTTTGCACACAGTTCAAACGCCTGTGCAAAGATTTGAAGGATAGACCATCTCTTCTGTTGACAAGAAGTGAAAGAACCAAGCAGGAAATAGCCAATTTGTACTGGAAGAGTCCATATGTGATTTGTTTTATTGATGTTATTGGCTTATATTGAAGTTACTACAGCATGGTTACTTTTCAATTTCATTTGACGTTTGCTTGGACTCAGACTAATGTGTGCAAAGAATACTGAAACATCGGGCCAAGAAAATATGATCTTGGCTCTTTTTTACTTGGGTGGGTCAAATGTCATTGCTGAGTCATTTATCATCGCAGCTTGGGTCGGATATTGGAAAAGTTCTCTGTTTGGGCCATTCATTTTGATTTAGAGGGTTGTATTCTAGTATAAAAACCAAACAGCTTCTTTGCTTCCCGAACTGCTTTTTTAATGTACATATAAAAGCAGTTCTCCAGTGAGCGGAGTACAGGACTGGAAGCAAGGACAATCTGGATCATAGCACAGGTTTGGATAGGGATTGCGTGGGTTGCCTCGAGCAAGCACCATCTCTCTGTGTGTCCACCTGTAACACTGGGCTATTAATACTCACCCCATTGTATAGGGATGCTGTGAGGATCAGTTAACCAGTTTATGAAAAAGTGCTAGAGTTATTTGCACTGTGGTCACGTCCAGGAGCCTCAGGCTTGGACCAGGACCCCATTGTGCCAGGCGCTGTACAAACACAGAAGAAAAAGACAGTCCCTGCCCCAAAGATCATACAGTCTAAATATCTGAAGACTAAAAGTGCTAAAATATCTCAGTGCTGTTTAACCAATGCCTGGTAAATCACACATTGGCAGTCTAGATACCATTTGATCTCCCAGAAGGTGATCCATTCAAAAGCTGTTGGCCGGCTTCACATTTCATCAAAACCTCTCATCATGTGGAACATTTCTGATGTCCCCCGAGACCGGGAGATAAACAGAGTGGAAATAGGCAGGAGATCCGTTTTGCATTACTGTACAGCAGGTTTCAGATTATACAAGATGGATACTAATCTGTTTCCCTCTAACCCGCAGTAACAGATTATTTACAATCTAGCTCCATTGCTACATTCACACATTCAAGAAGTATCCCTGCAGCCACAAGTTCTGGGTTCACCAAGCTGTTACAGCCCTGTCTGAGTCCCCACTAGTGCACAGTCACCAGTCTGGGGCAATAGGTCCCAGCCTTTGGAGCCTATGTGCTTCCAAGCCAGCTAAATTTGGGCAGAGTCCAGACGCCATATCAGAGATTGGGTTGAGCTTGTCCTGCTGAAAATTCATCAGGCTGCTGTGCTCAGATCCAAATATTGGACCCTGAGCGTTTCAAAGCCCAGGTCTGAGCAGCACTGATGCAATGGGTCAGGTATCTCAGATCCACTCCCGGAGCACAGACCCCTTGTCTGATACCCCTTCTCAGAAGTGAGAGCCCCATGGTCCTGGTGCCCTAGGCTCCAAGACTCCTGCTGAGCTCCCCAAGACTCACCAGCTGCTCAAATGCACCTTTTCCCAGAGTACCATCCCCCTCATGGATACTCTAGTTCATTGTTTAACCCTTCAAAGACCCATGGCCGTCACAGCAAGGAAGTCAAAGGCTTTGCAAAGTAACTTCTTAAGCACACATACACACACACATACACACACACACACGCTTCATTCCTAGAGAAAGCAGAGATACTTACAGCCCCATGCACAAACAACCACCCTGCAGCAAAACCCTTCCCTACAGTGTCCCCACAAATCTGAGAGCCTTTGGGTTTTGGTCGGTCCTTTCAGGATCCCCAGACCCTCCTTTTCACCTGCTCAGCCTTCAGGTTCTCTCCCCCTGCCCCTGCAACAGGCTCTCCATCACTTTCCCGGGTCTAGCGATCAGCCTGTTCCTCCCAGCTCAGAGAGCAGGTGTCTTTTTAACAGCAGCTTCTAACCTCTTCCTTTATTCTCCTGGCCTGCTGGGGTCTCCCTCAGCAGACTATGTGGAGAGAAACCAATTTCTTTTAGCTTGGCCAACCTCTTTAGCATTGCCCTACTAGAACAAGGAATGAGTCATTCCACAGTTACTGCTCTTTCAATGGTCCTCTAGCTTCTTCCCGACAGGGGGTGTGAAGTCAGGGAGGTGTCAGGCATTATAAGAAGCCATCCCTTGACATCTCTAGGTAGTTCAGTTGCACATTCTTCAAAATGGTGCTCCAATGTCAATGTGATATAGGCTTCTACAGACATAACAATCCATCACACAAGCACCATCAGCACGGTAGAGCTAGAAGAAGAGTGTCCCCCAGCAAGGACCCTGGATCACCCCTTCAGGCCTGAGGTTGCCTGTGTGATTGGAAACTTGACTGGAAAGTTTAAGTCAGTGGAGGTACACCAGTGTAAAACCATTATATATGAGTACAGAATCATGAGCTGGGGCAGATTAACTAGGGTGGGTTGACCAGCCATTATGGTAGATTAGCAAAATTCTTCCCCTAAGTAAAACTACAAAACCAGCCAAAGAATACATGAAATGACATTATTAAAAATATGCTGCTATTCAACCCAGGAGGCAGGAATTATCAGGTGAAATTCTCTGGCCCATGTTATACAAGAGGACATACTAGATGATCAGAATGGTCCCATCTGACTTCAGAATCTATTCTAAACTGATAAAAATCCTTTCTTAATTAATCTAGGACTGAATGTTAGAACAGGCTGGGAAATGACTTTTTAAATAGAAGTTCAATAAAAACAAATAATTTGTTGCTAAATTTATCACTGAAACTTTGCAATGAAAACAGAAGTATTGTTTGCAAAAAACATTCCCCCTTTAGATTGAAAAACATTTTTTGTTGGAAAACTAAGTTCCTATAGAAAATGTTTCCCACTCTCCAGTCATTAGCTCTATCTAAGATACTTATATAACCCCCATTATGATAGTATCTGAGTGCCTCACAATCTTTAATGTAGTTACTCTCTCACACCTCGGTGAGGTAGGGCAGTGCTGTTATCTCCATTATACAGAAGGGGAACTGAAACACAGAAAGGTTAAGTATCAGGGGGTAGCGTTTTTACTCACGAAAGCTTATGCCCAAATAAATCTGTTAGTCTTTAAGGTGCCACCAGACTCTTTGTTGTTTTTTTAGAAAGGTTAAGTGACTTGCCCAAGTTCACACAGGAAGTCTGTGGCAGACAAGGGAATAGAACCTGGTCTCAAGTTGCACCATAACCACTGGATCAACCTTTCTCCAGTAAACATATCACAGTGTGCTACAATTAGGGAAATTCAGATTCAGATCCAACTGCCATAACCCAGTGTCCCTTGGATTGCTACGAGTCCATCTGAGATCCACCATTGGTAGGAATGAGGAAGAACCTAAGTTTGAATGCTGCCATCTGCCGTGGAATATTGAAGCAATTTATAGTTTTCATATTTATTTCCAATACTCTGCAGACCTCACTTCCATGGTAACTTGGTGGATGAGAATTATGCCACTTCTGTATTCAAGCATCTTTCAGCAACACCAGTTGGTCACTGGACACAGCTCAAATCAAACAGATGGCCTATCTGGGATAGAGCAAAACACAAGTGGAACTGAAATAGAGCTAATTTTGAGCAGCGGGCACCCAGTATTGTCTGCTGCTTTGCCTGATGCAACAGTGACTCAGATTTGGTTTGTAGAACTCCAACGTGAAAAAAACAGAATCAGCTTTTTGTAAACAGTCCATAAATATAATACACACACACACACACACACACACGTGCATAGATATAGGTTACATCATGCCTATTATTACAGTATAATATGCACCCCTGTCTGTATAAGCATCAAATGGATTTTGATTTAGAATCATAGAATATCAGGGTTGGAAGGCACCTCAGGAGGTCATCTAGTCCAACCCCCTGCTCAAAGCAGGACCTAATCCCAACTAAATCATCCCAGCCAGAGCTTTGTCAAGCCGGGCCTTAAAAACCTCTAAGGAAGGAGATTCCACCACCTCCCTAGGTAACCCATTCCAGTGCTTCACCACCCTCCTAGTGAAAAAGTTTTTCCTAATATCCAACCTAAACCTCCCCCACTGCAACTTGAGACCATTACTCCTTGTTGTTTAGTGGCCAGGTACGTTAATTAAAGATGGATTTTCATAAGGAGTCGGTATCTGTAAAATATCCATTCATTATGAGCTTGGTGTTATCATGATGAATTCACCATTGAAAAACCATGGCATTATATAGGTACCCCAAATAGAATAAACATTTTAAATCCCAGGCTCCGATTTTAAAAAGACAAAACCTTTTGGTACATAAAAAATCCCCACAGTTTTACCTTCATGTAAATGGACCTGAATACTGAAGTCCAAGGCACAACTGAGCCAGTGAGTGTTTTGACTTAGTATGAGCTATGTAAAACCTGACTAAGGCCCTCAGGATCCAGCCCATTATAAATAGCCATGTTAAAATCAATGTTAAGGGACCAGCATAGACCAACTATATGCAGAAAGTTCAGTATGAAGCCTGCTCCTTCACCCTTAAGATCTGTGACATATATTAGCTCATTCACTCATGAGCTCTAAGATGAACCAGGAAAAATAGTGGTGTGGAAGTAAAAAACATTTTCATCAGCCCCATCCTATGCATTTCTATGTCGTAAGTTGAGCCCTTCAAAAGCAGAAATCAGTTCTGCTCATTTCCATGGTAACTCAGATAATGAAAATACTGTGTCTATTCAGCATCTTTTGACTGCAGTTAGTCAAGTGGACGACACTCAAATTTTGCTGGCCTCGCTGGTAAAATAAAAAGAAACATTTCTAGGGAGAAAACTAATAGAGAAAAAGAACTTTTCTCTTGAAACAGTACCTGAGTCCACAAGTTCTTCTAGACCTTTTTGACAGGAATGAACAGCCACTGTTACGGCATGGGATTGCATTGGTTATGCCTGGTAAAATTTGCTCCTGTGTAGAGGATCCAGAAGAAGGCCCGTGCACCAGTTAAGCCTGCCAAATAGCTGTGTCTACACTAAGAGATTTTGCTGGCACAACTATGTCAATCAAGAATTACACCGCTTCATCTCTCACCAATATAGCTATGCCAGCAGAAGTCTGTAGTCCTAGCCTTGTGGCCCAACCACTGCATCATCGTATCTCTTGGGCTAAAGCTAATTAGCAGTATCTCTAAAAAGGTCTCACTGTGGGCATTAAAAAAATTAGAAACTATTTTTCAAGTGCCCGGTAGGTCCTGCTTAACATCAAAGGAATTTGACAAGTTACATGGTTTCAAAAGCGAATAGTCTTCATCCTGGCATGCAAGTGTCCACTCTGTAACGGAGCCCTCGGTCCATAGGTAAAGCCGGCCTCAAATATTACACGGTGGGTAGCTAGTTCTTTAAAGTAACATCATGTCTTTAAAAGCCTCCCTGTCATTCTGAGAGCTTGGCACAGCATGTTGGACTGCACGCATCTCTTTGTGCTTCTGCCGGGAACATGACAGGTCTAACTAACTGTAACGTGATCTCACACAGCCGCCATGTCAACTGACAATGTTGACAAAAGGGAAGGTATTCCCAGTGGGGCCTGGGTGGCAAAGTGAGTTTGATGGTTCTGAGCACAAAAATCATCACATAATTTGGCACGATCCATCACAAATGGCCATCTCTGCTCAAGCGAGAACCAGGACTGGGATGTCGGAGGGGCTGCAGGTACATAGGAAGAGCTGGGTGGGTTAATTTTGCTTCTGTTGAAATCAATGAAAGTTTTGTCATTGACTGTAATGGGAGCAGACTCTGGGATGGAGGATGATACAGAAAGACAAAGGACAATGTTATTAAATTACTGAAAGGCAAAAATTGGACTTAGTGTGTTTATAGCAGACCTCTCCTCTGGGAGAGTTTGGCATTCTCCATCCGGCCTAGGTAATGAAGCATGCATGGCAAGCTGTCGACTTCGACTCACAGGCAGAGAGACCGGAGAGCATACTAGTGGATGATGGAAAGTCCCAAGATGAAGGGCTTCAGGAAGGCTGTGAGATGACATGGCTGGCATGTCACCGCGAGAGCCAATGAAGGATGGGAGGTGAAAAGCTGTTGCATGTTACAATGGAGACCAAGGGGCATTGCAGGGATGGGATCAGCAATGGGGAGACAAATGGAATCACGCTCAGTCCAGGGATCATAGCCCCAGAGTGAGACCTTCATTCTTCTGTAGCAGAATGAGGCTGCAGTGATGGATTTATCCTGCATGGACCATCCGCTGGGGACATCATGTTAAGCTGTCTTACAACTAGTGTAGATGTTGTTAGTTATTGAAAAGCAACTTCACGATGGTTTTTTTTTAATATCGGGGCTGGAATGTAATTTAGTCCCTATTGTATGTTTATATCTATTACTACTATTTATTTACATGCAATAGTGCTCAAACTGTGCAAGGTGCTTTCCATACACAGGACGTGTCACAAGGCTTGATCCTGGGGTCCAGCTGAGCTCTGCTTGGTGCAGGATTGTGATCATAGAATATCAGGTTTGGAAGGGACCTCAGGAGGTCATCTAGTCCAACCCCCTGTTCAAAGCAGGACCAATCACCAGACATTTTTTCCCCAGATTCCTAAGTGGCCCCCTCAAGGATTGAACTCACAACCCTTGGTTTAGCAGGCCAATGCTCAAGCCACTGAGCTATCCCTCCCCCCCAGAGGCATAGATGGTTGTAGGCCAACTTCGCCTATCACCAATCCTGGGCTCCTCTCATCTGTAACAACAGAACAATCTACTGTCCCCGCTTGACATGTGACAAGATCCCTATTGGCTGAAGTCCCTTCTGTGTACAGCAGAATCAGAGGTGGGCCAAGGAGCTTCACATTACGATTCAATTTTGATGGTGTTGAAATCTCACCGGCTCAGCTTGTTAGGTTTCGGCTCAAAATGGCCACCTCTCGCTGCTAACCCCAAAGTCTGATGCAACCGGGAGAGGATCAGGATGCTGGACATGCCCCTTGATCTGCAGAGCATGGCCCCACTGGGGACCTGGTTCCTGGCCAGGCTCAACAGGTGGGCTCGCTACTATTGCTTTCTTGATCACCCTGCAGAGATTGCAGTGCGGGGACAGCACTGGCCAAGAACCTGGCTCTCTATACTGGCCTCCCCCCTCTCTTGTGCACCCTCACAGCACAGGATCAACCCTTCTGTCTGCCAATGAACAGATGGAAGCCACATGAAAATACAGATTTTCAAATTCTACCCTCTGAG
The DNA here is from genome assembly GCF_027887155.1 of Malaclemys terrapin pileata. NCBI lineage: Eukaryota > Metazoa > Chordata > Testudines > Emydidae > Malaclemys > Malaclemys terrapin. Next base: position 9,103,756 of record NC_071521.1, on the reverse strand, counting down.
GCACACAGGCATGACTTCCAACCGAGGAACAGGCGTGCCGTGCAACTGGCGTGCACATGTAGGCGCATGGATTCCACTGGCTGGGATGCATGGGTGCAGATGCAGGGGCGAAAATCCCTTTTTGGCTACATCCACGCTACATGGGGGGTCGATTTAAGATACGCAAATTCAGCTACGCGAATAGCATAGCTGAATTCGACGTATCGCAGCCGACTTACCCCGCTGTAGGGACGGTGGCAAAATCGACCTCTGCGGCTTCCCGTCGATGGCGCTTACTCCCACCTCCGCTGGTGGAGTAAGAGCGTTGATTCGGGGATCGATTGTCGCGTCCCGACCGGACGCAATAAATCGATCCCCGAGAGGTCGATTTCTACCCACTGATTCAGGCAGGTAGTGTAGACCCAGCCTTTGTCTTATGATTACTTCTAGGAAGAGCAATGAAGGAACCAACTTCAGCCCAATAAAGGCTCACTCAGTTCATGTCGCTGTTGTCTTCCAGATGCTCGCGCGGGCCTGCAACAAAGCAATCAAAAGCTTTCAAGAAGCCCATCTGCATGGCCAAGGGACCCCGACACCAACACGCAGCTGAGGGAAAACAAGCCCCAGGATCATGGCGACGCAGAGCCTGGCTGCAACAAAGGAGACTCGAGGGGACAAAAGGAGAATTGCCGACTTCCCACGCGGTTCTCTGCACTTTGACCATCAGAATAACTTTTAACAACACTCGCTTTTCACGGAGAGCGTTTGCTGTGGCTTGTTTCATTTTCTCAGCTGAAAGGACCTCAAAAAGGAGAGAGCCCTAGGAACATATTTTGAACGCCCCCCCGCCCCCCCCTCAGCGAGGCTGAAAGCTTGCCTTGATTATGCCGCAGTTTGCTCGGTGAGCTGTTGCAGGGATGAGGTAGTGCCAGCTTCTACGGGGATGAATTAGTGAGGCCAATATTGAGCAACTTCCCCAGGCATTGTCCTCAGCGATTGAGGATAAGTACCGTGTTTTAGCCTTTTGCAAGTGATTATTTTCTTGTCATTAGGATTCTCCATGGGAAAGGTCAACTATGTTATTTCTCTCAGCCTCTCCTGCTCTGCTAGGGCCATCAGGCAGAGAGAGCATTACCTGATAAACAGTGGTGCAAATAGAAATCATTTCTTGCCAGTACTGCACTCATGAGAGGGACATATGGAGGGTCACGTGACCTCCCCATGTGACCCTCCATATGACTCCTACCCGCTTCGCCCCCAGACTGGGGCCCCCACACTCTCTTTGTCCCCCCCGATACCACCCTTTGTATATACAAACAGAGGTCCGGTACACAGCCGACCATACCAGCAGGGGGCAGCTTCCCCGGAACCTGGCAATTTAAAAGGGCCCGGGGCTCCCGGCAGCCCCTGGCGCTTTAAATTGCCACCAGAGCCAGGGTAGCGGTAGCAGCAGCTGGGAGCCCCAGGCCCTTTAAATCACTGCCGGAGCCCCTGGGGCTCTGGCCCTTTAAATCGCTGCTGGAGCCCCGGGGCAGTGGCGGCAGCTGGGAGCCTTGGGAGAGGGGGGCTAGCCCCAAGTCTTTCTGGTACCCCGTACCTGCTAAAAGTCTCTTGCCGGTACTGCGTACTGGCGGGCATCACCCTACTAGCAGTCCTGCTGATAAATCTTCAGGGAGAGGAATATAGAGTCACACAGACACTGTGAAATTCAGTCCTGTGCAGAGGGCCAGCACCAAGCCAATGCATCGCTCGTTTCCCCCATGGTTTGTGTTGTCAGCACAGTAGGAGTTCTACCTCCTACAGAGAGAGAATTGTAAGATTAACATGCCCTATTGCATCAATCCTAGGGCAGAAAGAGGCTCTCACTTAGGCCCTGATTCAGCAAAACACTTAAGCTGGTCATTAACTTAGGTACATGCTTAAGTCCATTGATGGCCCTGGGAATTAAGCACGTGTAAATGCTTTGCTGAATCGAGGCCTAACAGAAGGCGTGCTGCGTGACACTCCACAGAGCGGCCGGAACCAGTCTTCCAGTCGCTGTCTGTGCACAGATGGGCAGAAAAAGAAACATGCGCGGGCCACAGGAGGCCAGTGGGTGCAGAAACAACCCCCGCTCCAGCCATCATGACAACCAACAAACCCCTCTCAACAGATTTGCAACTCCACTGTTTCAGGAACATGGCAGGACTAGAAGAGACCAAGGTAGAGAAGATGTCTCCCCATAATCCTCACTCCTCAAACACATAGGGATTTATCACTTGTCCTTTCAGTGCCCATACCAGCCTGGGTTTCTGTCTATCTGTCCTAGGTACTTACATGCCCCCTATTCCCGCCGAATTTGAGTGTCCCCCGTCTTTAATGTCTTTAGCCTCACAGGTAAGGCAGTTGAATTATACTCATTTTCCAGCTGGAAATTGAGGGACAGAAGCCTGCCTTCACTGAAGTGTTAACTCAAGTCCCAGACAGGCACAAAACCCATTAACTCTGGTGTGCTGGAGGTTTTAAGTCCGGCTGGCTATGCCACTAGAAGGTACAGCCTACAGCCGGCATCAGCCCAGCTCGTCAGCTGCTCCCCCGACCTGAGCGTTCTTTCACAATCTGGCTGCTCTCCCTCGGGGTAAGCTAACTCGAGAGGAGTTAACACTGCAGTGGAGACACAAGGAGTCATCGGCAAAGCAACAAATTGAACCCAGGTGTCCTGAATCCTAAGCTAGTGCCTCAGCCACTGGGCCAGCCTTCCTTTGAGAGGAGGCTGTTCAGCCTTTCTGATGAGGAGATAGGCAGTCCCTTCAATGCACACCCTTCACCGGTAACGAGCAACTCATTGCACTCAGGGTCTCAAGCCAAATGCAAAACTTTCCCCCAAGGGCCCTAGCCATGAGGCACAACAGCCTTCCCCTGCTTTTATGTATTTAAGCCAAATATGCCCGGAGAATGCTTCTGCTTCTTCCTATTATTTTCAGCTATTTTAGGTGTTTTGTGGAAATCTTTCTTGTTTATATAACGAAGTCACAGCCCAGTGTTTGCGATACCATATCCATGGTAACTCTAATATAGCCTGCACAGAGACGTAGGATTTCATTATGTGGCTAAGCTGCAGGAGGATTAGGAAGAGAAGGGCTGGGGAGGGGGGGGAAGAGAATCATCTCTAGGATGCATCGGAAAGACACCTCGCCATAAGACTGGACTTGAAAGCAAGGCAACAGCAGCGTTTCCTGCTACACTCTGGCCAATTGACAACCTTCATTTACCGCATCAAAGCCTCGGTGTCTTCACGGTACTCGCCCAGGAGCAGCAAGTCATCTCAAGCAATTCACGATCCGTCCAACGCCCTTTTATGCTGTCTAGGGACCACAACGCATCTGAGAATCAGGCCCTGGCCGTCAGGGCGAAAAGACAAAGCAGAAGGATAATAGACTGTACCTCTGCCAGCTCGCTCTCCCCCTCCTCTACGGCAAGAACTAAAGCATCACGACACAACTGGGACCGGCCAGTTCGATCCCATCCCGACGTCTTTACTCCACTCCGACAAAGTGTCCCTCGGAAATCAGTGGGGAGTTTTACCTGCAGGGTGGAGCCGGTTATTTTCTTTGGGACAGATTCTGACACCCGCCCCCCAATGCTGAGATTGAAAGGAGGGGGGAAGGCATGGCGCAGGATGAGGCAGGGTGTCAGAAGCTAGCCCTTAGTAAGCAACAAATCAAGGAACAGCATCTGCCTCGCTAGCACAAAGTGTCAATTCTCGTGCTCCGGGGCACAAAGAAATCACCAGCTGAGGCAGGAAGAAATGTCCCCTCTCTCTGTTTGGCTCCTTCCAATGATCAGAGTCCAGCATTGGCCAGCATGAGAGACAGGCTCCCAGATTAGATGAGCCATTGGATTATTCTGCAAAAATTTGGCCCTGCCAGCCTCTCTCTTCCTTTCTCTGCTCTTCCCCTCTTCTGGTCCTTTCTTCTTACTAGTGCTCGGCCCTGCACCTTGCCACACCTTCCAGAAAGCAATAGCCCGCAGAATCAGCGGCGTGGTATGTACGCCCCTGGTCTGTGATGCTAGTGTCAGTTGTCTCTGCTTATACATGTGCTGTTCTTTATCCGCCCAGCACCCCGAGAGCCAGGTGTATGTTGGTTTGCAGCCAGGTCTCGTTGCGGCACTTGTTACTCGTGACTTTCTTAAAAGAAAGTTTGCTTATTCACAAAGCCCCCTGTAGATCTGTAAGCTCAGAGAGGTGACGTGTCTCGATTTCACTGCCAGGACGGGAGTGCACAGAGCCAGAGGCAGCCGTTCCATTGTAACGGGGGTGCGTCTAATCTCCAGAAATAAAAAGAAAGGATATAAAATAGTCCCCTAAAACGTTATTTTCACGTGGCCTGTGATGAGACACACTACTGAAAAAGTACTGCATGTCACTGTCTGGATGAAGATCTGATTACACAGTGTGCAGTTATTATTACAGCATTTGTATCGTGATCGGACCTAGGTGCCCCAGTCACGGACCGGGACCCCACTGTGATAGGCACTGTACGAACACAGAACAAAAAGTCAAGTCCCTGCTCCAATGCGCTTACACTCTAAGTATAAGCCAGGAGACAGCAGACGGGAGCACAAGGAAACAGTTAGGCAGTGGTCTCAGCCTAACCACCTGCCTAACCATTGTCAGCTTTTATATACACACAGGCAGAAGGAGACCGTGTTGTTCGGAGCACTGGACTGGTACTCAGGAGAACAGAATTCCATTCCCAGCTGTGCCACTGCCTTACTGTGTGACCTTGGGCAAGTCACTTTGCTTCTCAGTGCCTCAGTTTCCCCATCTGTATAATGAGGACAACAATACTGACCTTTCTTTATAGAAACACTGATTTCAATGGATGGAAAAACCTGTGTGAGAGCCAAGCACCATGCTATATAAAGCCTTCCTTCTCCACAGGGATCAGCCCTACAGTGTTAGCTGCTTCTCCTACGTGTCACATCTCTCTCTCTGCTCTCTTGTAATTTGCCTTTTCCTGATGTACAGCCTGACTCAGACTCCACATAACCTGATCAGCACCGAGGTAAATTTGATCAGGGCATTCAAGCATAGTACACAATCTTGCAGTGAATGTGAGCTGTGAATGTCAGAGGCCCTCAGGCACTGAGACCTGCTTTTTCTGTGTGTCCCATCTTTAGCAAAGCAGATGGCAAGTTTCCTCTCCCCCCCTTTCCAAATTTAATTTACATTTACGGTTCTGTTGCATTTGATTATAGCTGGAAGGAGTGCTGCCTACTCCAATCCCTAATTTAGTGCATCAAGAGCGTTTAAACCTACTTACCTGTAAGTAACTCTTTGTTCCATGAAGGCAGTTTTGCCTCTCGCTGGTGGGGTACATAGAGCAACGCAGAGCTACTGCTTTCTCAAGGTCCCGAGGACAAACGTCTTACAGAATTGATTTCATGGCTCTGGAAGTTGAATCTTATCTCTGTGTCAGGCTGGATTTTCATCCAGGGGTGCTGCTGGCACAACACACTGCAGAGGCATCGGTGGAGTGGTCTTGGCATGTCTCCAGAGCTCAGAGGTTAAGCCTACAGTGTATAGGGCGATGATTAAAGTAACTCTCGCTGGGGCAGGGACTGGCATTTACTGCATGTTTGTACAGCGCCTAGCACGACAGGGCTCTGACCTGTCTGAACTCTAGATACGCTAAACATAACTTCTTTCACTGCGGGGTATTACAGGTATTACTGAGCCTTGCAACGCCCCCAGCAGGTAGGTTTTCTTACTGCCGCCTGACAAATTGACAGATGGCCAAAGAGGAAGCTCTGGTTGGTGTAGGATGGAACTATTGACCTCTTGAGTAGGATGGGCCACTAGGGTCTTGCCTAGCCCAGGGAATTTTAGGGAAAAGCCCCTATCCAAGTTAGCACCAGACTCGGTCCAAATGTGGCCACGGCTCCAGTGGCTTCCAGAATATTTATTTCTGTCCCCCCACGTGTGAGCCCCTAACGTCACCTCTTTCTAGCTCTGCACTCGCTTCTGAGTGCAACTCCCATTAACGTGGACACCTGGGACCCGCTTATCCAAATGGCCTCCTCTCGCCTTATACAAGGTAGGGGGAGGCGAGCTCATCAGAGGCACCGCTGGGCATTATAGGCACTGCCATGCACAACCAGAGCCATCCCAAGCCGACACCGAGGGACTCATTCTGGCTGGCTGCTTTCAGAGCAGAGAACCCCTGGCCTTGGAGATCAGCCAGCACTTGGCCTTGGCCACTTCATATGTCTTGTTTGGCTAATTGTTTCGGTTCCCAGGTTGGGGCATTGGTTTCCCCTGGTCTGGGTTGTTTGGTATTATGATGGTTCATCGCTAGTCCCTGGCCCCTCATATGGCCCCGATGTGCCCCTGGGGAGTATGGCAGGGCGGCTGCTGCGGGATGAAGTCCGGCTGAAGTGCTGCTGTGCTCTGGCGATCTCCTGCTAGCATTATGGCCCCTGGGGGGCTGTTACTAGCTGGTACCTTCTGACTTGCTCTGGGGGGCCAAATTGCCCCCCGCCCAGCTGAACCCTGAAGTAGCGGGGCATGGAGCCAGCTTTGCCTCCCTGCCCTCCTCACGTCCTGCACCTCTTGCAGCTTGAGCAGGTCCAGAGGTTGAGCCATCACCCCAAGGCCTCTTTTAGCTGCTTCTCCTGGACACTGATTTAACCCCAAGGGATTGTGATATTAGAGATTTACCAGCAACTGGCGATTTCACAGGCATTTTTGGGAACCACCGTCATCTCGGTTCCTTTTGATTCCCTTCCTCTTATCCTCTCTCCCTGACCTCCAGCTCTCAGCCCTGACTCCGCTGCCAATCGCAAGGGATTGGGCTGAGTCTGGAAGCTCACATCCTTCAGCGGCTCTCCAATTCGCCTCACAGCCTGCTTGCCCGTAGCAAGGCGTGTGTGTCAGAATCAGGGATGAGCTTGCCATCTTCTTGAGACTGTCTTAAAATAAACAGCCTGAAGCAATGGGCAGAAGGATGAATCCTTGCTCTTTGCCTGGATTTATGAGAAACTATTCAGGATACGTTGAAAGAAAGTATTTCCCCCCCCCCCACTTCAAATAAATTCTGGCCGCTTATCTCCAAAGTTCAGCTGTTTTCGAGCTAACTAGCCGGCATTATGCTGTTGTGCTGCCAATGCTTTCTGGGGAGAACAGCTCAGGAACTCCACTTGCACATGATGAGCGTCTGGGGGGTTCCGTACTAATAGATTTTAGCCTTGCACACTCGGGGGAAGGGAGGGAGAATTGGCTAGCTAAGGAGCCGGGTTTTTTAGCCTGGTAAGGATAATTTTACCTCCTGCCTTGTAGACAATTGAGCTTCTTACCCCATCTAATTAGGAAACAGTACCAAGAGAAATGGAGAAGCGTGCGCGTCTGTGGGTGGGTGGAAGGGAATTAAAAACAGGGTGAGACAAAATCTGTTTTCCAGTCTCTCAGTGATGAGAGTCAAGTGAGAAATGGGTGTGTATGTGCGTGTGTACACACACGCAAGCAAGCAAGTTATTTTGCAGCTTTCAGGTAATGATCTCAGAGCATTACAGGAACACAAATTAAGTCTAGCGCCCTCCCCATCCCTTGCAATCAGACTCAGATAAGTAACAGCTCCCTATTCCCAACTGGAGAAACTGAGGCACAGAGAAGTTGAGTGACTTGCTCCGGGCCATACAGCACATCAGTGGCAGAGCCAGGAACAGGCCCCAGATCCTCAGGCCCTTCCTCTAGCCACCAAGACACACTTTCTGCCTTCTCAAAAGTAAAGCTCGAGGGCCAAATCCCCAGCTTGCGTAGCACAACACCATTCAAGTAGCCTGATTTACACCAGTTGAGAACCTGGCCCACAGACAAGCCAGCCAGAGCGGTGAGTTCACAACTGAACTCTTCTCATGCCTCACCCACTCCAGACCATCCATAATCACTTCCTGCATGTAAAGTTTCCATGACGTGCTTTTTCATAATGGACACACATCAAATATGAACTAACGCCTTCAATCTCTCCAGTCGTTCTCCCCCAGTGCTTTAAAACATGAGCCGCAGAAGCCTGGGGCACAGAGACTGACACAGCATAAGCCATGGGGGAGGGAAGTCTACACATTCATTTGTTGGAGACATTTATTTCATGAGGCACTCTGTGTGTTAGCCTCTTCTTGACCTTTGTTTGAGTATATGCTGTATTCGAGACCAAAAGCTCTAAGCACTGGGTCACCTAACAAGGATAGAAGCGTTGGATCAATTGCCTCATTCCAGGCTAATGGTTGCATCGAAAAACAGTAAAACCTCATTCAATTAAACTTAACAGTGCAAGAACGAATGATTCACCAAAACACTGATGCCCCAAATTGACTCTAATCCCTTTCATTACACAAAAGAGCAAGGTTTGGGAATCTGGACTCTCCCTCGTGCCATGTCCCTAAACACTTCTAGTGGCACCCAGGATCCAGAGGGGACTAAGCGTTAGCCCACACATACATCCATCGGAAAGGACAGTTTGCAGCCATGAACAAAGACGGAAGAGTCAGAGTTTAAAGCAAGGCAGTTGCTGTGTATCAGAGCTCCAGGCAGTTCATTAGCATTCCAATTAATGTACACAAAGATAAGAACACATAAAACCTTTAAGGAAAGGGAGAGAAAAGAGGAGGGAAATGTACCTTTAAACTGCAGTCCGAAGTCACAGCTGCCCCTAGAGCAAAGAAATACCAAATATTTAGCATTTTTAAAGCATCAAATGGGTTATGCCCTATCCATCAGACCCATGCATGGGCTGCATACAGAGGGATCACGATCATTTCTTATGCACAGGGCACAGGAAATGAGGCCGGAGAAAAAGGGCTGGTGTTTTCCTTCAAGCTCTGTTCAGGATCGGGACCCCTTTGTCCAAGGTTGTGTAATAGAGAACCATGACAAATGCTAACCTCGGACACCCTTCAGCATCTTGCTCTTGCTGGTCTTCCTGACGACGACTGGGTTTACCCCAATCAGCAGATGCAGGATCAGCTTGGTGTGAAGGAAAGAGGCAGTTTTACCAGTGAGTTTGCTGGGGCCACCCAGCAACAAGGAGACCAAGTGAAACACGTTTCCCTTCCTCACAGTCCTCAGAGCCATGCATAGTTAACATCAGCACTTTCATCTTCCAGGCAATGGGCTAGATCCCTAGCTGGTGTATATCAATGTGCCTATGCTGATTTACATCAGCTGAGGAACGGATCCCAACAATCCACACAGGGGTGGATGCTCCTACATCCCAAGCTACGTGGCAACTTTCCTGCACAGGGCTCTGCATCAATGCCATCGGCACCCCCGCAAAGTCCTGCGTGTCGTGGAACAGGCTAGCAGCCACAGCCGAGGGCTGTTAATTAGGGCATGACACCACAAGGTGCTGGACACGGAAGCCCACGTGTTCAAAGGTATATAGGCTTCGCTCCCTCAGAGCCCTGCTGATCCACTCTTTACTGAGCCCATGGTCAGCTAAGGAGGGGCAAGGGGACCCACTTCAATTTACAGCCACCGTTGGGCAAAATAGTTGACACAATGCACAACAGACAAGTGCCAGCTGGATAAATAAAACCGAGTCCTCTGGGACAGCACAATGCTTATAACAAGAGCAGTCTCTTCCCACGGGGGGCTCGTTACTAGAACTAAACAAATGCCAGGCACTCTGCACTTTTTCTTTCTTTCTTTCTTAATGAAAAAACCAACAAGAAAAGTTTGGAAGCCCAGGAAGAAGCTACATTTTAACGGGTCTGAAATTAATCCCCTAGTTGGGCTGGTTGATTAAATCAACCTTCCAGGTTTGAATTCCCTTTAAACAGGGAGTTTGGACTACAGACACCCAGGCAAACCCAAGTGCCTCGTGCCTCCAGTTCCCAACGGCTGTGCCAAACGGCTGCTGGGCCTGATCAAAAGAGCAGCTGCTGGGAATGGAGAGCTTCAGGTACCCCATGCAGTGGGACACTCTCCAGCGCTGAGTGACACGTGAGAGCAGAGACAGAGCGAACTCAAGCGCCGAGCGAACCACGGAATTCAACACTCTTACCCCAACCCTGAAAAAAAAATAAAAAGAAAGGAAGAAAGAGAGGGTGCTCCCGCTACTGGCCTCGTGCTGCTAAATTATTTACTTCCCGACCGAGAAGGTGGCTCGGATTCACTTAATGCTTTAAGGAGCAAATGCAAGTAAAAAGCAAACAAAAGGGAACATTCCGCTAAACTCAGGTTGTCGGGTCATTTGTTTTCTCATCTTTAAATGGAGCTTTAATGTCGACGAGAGGCAAGTTAGTGGTTGGAGCAGGAGACTGAGAGGCAGGACTCCTGGGTTCCAGCTGGGCTACTGGCTTTAGCAGTGTGACCTTCCTGTGGCAAATGGGGATAATCGGACTGACCTCCCTTCCAGCGGGATGAGTGGTTTGGTTAGTTAATGCTCCTGGAGCACGCGGAGACATGAAAGACACCGCGTGCTTATTAATAATATCACTTTGATTCTAATCATTCTTCCCGGCTTTCTTTGAATGCTACCAAGCTAGCACTACTCCGCTGTGGTTTTTATCTCATCCACACTGGGAGGCTCTATGGCTTGTTACAACAAATGGGTTGTGCTCAGTTATCAAAAGAGAAAGACATTATCAGGGCCGGTGAGAGGGACCTCTCACTTTTCTTAGAGGGAAGCTGGCATAGGAGAGTCTAGTCCACTAATCAAGTATCAGGGGGTAGCCGTGTTAGTCTGTATCCACAAAAACAACAAGGAGTCCGGTGGCACCTTAAAGACTAACAGATTTGTTTGGGCATAAGCTTTTGTGGGTAAAAAAACCATTTCTTCAGCTGCATCGTATTAGTACACTAATGTTTCAGAAGCTGTCAGCACTCAAATGAGTGGCCATTTTTTTTTCCAAAGGAGCTCACTTGAAAATCTGGCCTTAGCCCATTATTGAATCCCACCATGCTGACCTAGGCAGGCCAGAAAGTGTGGATCTAGGTCCAAGAGAAGTGCGCAGATTTGTTCTTCCATTCCGAGTACAAAGGGAACTGTCAGACATGACAACATGAGACAGGCCGCCCCAGATCTACCTGCCCTGGCTTGTATGTGGGTACCACCCTGCTGCTATCCAAAATACCAGCATCTCGGGGGACATGCTAGATCGCTGCGCGGCATTGGTACTCCCAGTATCTGTGCTTCACCAGAGAAAGCAAGGTGTTTGCCTGAGTAATGAACCCGCTCTGAGTCATCAGAGGGGATTGAACTCAGAAACCTCAACAAGAAAAGCAAAAGCCTCTACCACTTGAGCTAACAGAATAACTGCTTTATTGCTTAATAACTTATCCTTGCTGGAACCAGCTGTCTAGAGACGTGTGTTTTCTCTCTCTCACGCACACAGACACATACACACACCTTATCGACTCACAGAATTACCCAAAAGGTGTAATTTTACCCAAATTTAATTAAACCAGTTCAACTGTGTGTGTGGACGCGCCTAAACTGATTTAAAGCGGCTGTACAGTATTTAGTTCGCCTCGGTAAACATACAGGCGTCAGTTCATGCAATAGAAGAGTGTCTACACCGGGTTTTGCTCTGGTTCAACCAGATTGGGTTGAGCTGGGCTCCTCGCCGCCTCGCTGTTTTATGGGAAATGACTATTAAGTGGAGAAGAATTAAGAGGAAAATCAGTTTGGCAAGAATGCCGACTCAATCCCCGGCAGCAGACGGTGCGCCCAGAGTCAGGCCATGTCTGTGCAGCAATCTGTGAAATTAACAACTCTCCAGGCTTTGCTTTCTGCTCATCTTTCCAGTCAACGGAGAGAAACAGTCTTTGATTCAACCCTTTAGAGACTACGCTCCCATATGCAGCCCTCTCGGAGGAAAACAGGAGAGATTCATCAAGGGAGACGCTAGGAAGGGTCCTGGGAACAAGGGGTGGGTTGGGCCGCATGATGTGCATGGGCTGTCGTAAGAATTATTATTCTGTGATGGGGCTATGTTTAGAGTGGTTCCATAGCGGAGCCTGAAAGGCAGTTTTGTGTACTGCATGCACATATCAAAACCGCATGGCATTTGTGCGAGAGCACCCCCTGCACCCATCGAGCAGCCGGCAAGATGGCCGATTCTCAAGGTTAACATTCGCCGGCTATGGCTCATGGCAATGAGGGGTGTCCCCAGCCAGACAGCAAACAGCCCGGATGGATCCCCAAAGGATTCCACGCTGGCTTCCCCAGCTGGGGGGGCAGCCTCATTATATCCCCTTCCCCCGCCCCCGCTACACACAGCTGCGCCCATCGTGACTAGGATGTGGGTTCTCGAAGGTGGGAGGGAAGCAGAGGAAGCCGTTTAAAGCAGGAGCAGTCGGGTGTCTTTGGGGCCAGCCTAGAGATATGGGAAAGCCAGTGAGGCGAGGGGGTGGAAAGGAACCTTTGGAAGAAGCCATGGGGACTGTCCGAAGGTCTCATTTAACTCAATGGGAAGGGACAGCAGGATCAGGCCCTAATAGAGTTGTGGGGGGGGGGCGCGAGGTGCTGTAGGGTGTTATCCCAGAGTCCTTTGCAGAGGGGTGCACGGCTGGCTGCAGCAGTGGGCAAAAGGCCAGGCAGGCAGGAGAGAGGATATCAGTGCGGGGCTCAGCGAGAGCAGCTCGAAGGTAAACAGCACTTTTCAACCGCGCCGGATGATTTAAGAGAGAATAAAATCAGCCCAGTCTGGTTCAATTCCCATTGATAATGTCCATGTACAATTAGAGCCAATTAGGGAGAGGCAGAGAATGACAAGTGTTTGGCCAGAAGGTGGGGGTGGGGGGTCAAAACAGCAATCAAATTTCCCAACCACCAAATGCAATTAAGGAGTATTACTTACCCTGCTTGCCCAGGAGGGCCAGCACATAAATGGCAAAAGCCAGGAGCTCGAGCATCTTTCTCCCCAGCATGCGGACCACCGGGAACAAGAGAGCCCTCTGCCCAAGTTTCAGGCTCCGGGAAGTGGCCTCCATGTACTTCACCATGATTATGGTTTTCCTGGTCATCCTGGTGGTGGCTCTGCAAGGCACAGCTCCCCGGGAGAATTATTTCCCTTACAAGGTGCCCCTGGATCCCCAGAGTTTCCTGGAGCTCTCGTGGAACGTCAGCTACCCAGAGCAGGTGGTGCATTTCCAGCTCTTGGTCAAGGAGCCAAAATTCGGGCTGCTCTTCGGGATGTCGGACAGGGGCGAGTTTGAGAACGCGGACCTGGCCGTGCTCTGGAGCGACGGGCACAGTTCCTATTTTGGGGTAAGCTGCTTGCACATTGCCAAGCTTCCCAACCTTGGCTGCCTGTCCAGGGAGTCCAATCCTGGGGTAGGTTTTGCTCTGCAGTGGGAAAGGATTGGACTGTACCTAGATCTCAGTGGAGTCCAGGGGAGTGCGGGCTGAGTGAGACCTTCAGGTTTGGTCTGTACATTTAGCTGTGGGTAGTTAACAGGTGCTTGGAGGTTTATTCCAAAGGGATACAGGGCTCAGATACCACAGTGATGAGTGTGGTATAGGGGCTGAAACAGAACAGAATAGACTAGTTAGACTATCAGAGGAGCTAACAACTGCTCTCATTACTTGACCCCAGTGTCTTTATGAAATTTATTTCCAAAGTACTGTAACAGGCGGCTGTATATCAGCAGCTACACCATGAACACCTGCATGATGCATCACCAACTTGGTTCGCTTGTGCGCTTCTGTCAGTCGCATTAAAAATTAACCACAACTCCAGGTAATGACATCGAGAAAGTGCAAAAGTGATCCTCCAGAAAGTCTGCTCTGCCAGCCTCAATCAGCTGGATGCAAGTCAGATTTGAAGCTGTAGCAAAGATCAACAGGACTTTGGAAAATGCAATTTGACGGCCTGCTGCCAGCAGCACAGTACTAGAAATTAAACATGCAAGTGCTTTTTGGGTGGACAAAAACGCCGAATGCTAGACAGGCAGCTGGGGAGCTCATTTCTGATTTTGCTGTTTGATTTGAGAAGTGCGAATTATCATCTTTTGCTACACGATCAGTGTTTGTTACTTTTCAATTTTTCTTTACAATAGGCGTGTATCTGAAATAACAAATCACATGAACCATCCCCCGGGCTTTGGCCTGGGCTCATTGTAAATTTATTTGAAGGTAGAGCGCAATCCAGATGTTTTCTGATGAATTTGAACTTACCAACTGTCACTAACACAATCTACAATAGACTAGAAGGATGAAAAGGAGGGTTTGGGACACTACTAGGTGTGCTAGTTTTTTCGCTAATTACCAGCTAATCACCGATATGAGAAGACTTGAATGCTACAGGATTGCAAAACACCGGGTTAAAAAAAAGAACATAAAGGAACATTTCTAGTATGGTTTTCACATGTTCATTGTAAGATGCACAGTGCTCAATTCAAAAGCAGTCAGCGTTCTGACTTCTAGTCCCATTTTGGTAGCATCTTTTAACTACTGCAAGGAGATTTATAGACATCTGTACACTATTATCTCTCTCCCCAGCAGTCTTTCTTCTGGTTGTGTTTGTCAGATGCTAAAAGATCCAAATTTGCTTAACCTTTCTAGATACTATAAGATTCATTTGCGCAACGCATTTCTGTGAAAACAAATGCCATGCTTGATTCTTCTCCTCTCCCCGCCACCCCCCAACCAATATGTTCAAGGAATACAATTCTACACTTCAAGCTGAAATGATGCCAGGATGTCTATTCCTTTTTATTTCTCAGACAAACATAAAATGAAATTAGATCAGTGGCTACTCCGATGGAGTACGTGCAATGAGCTATTTCCCAGTCTCTTCCTACACCCAGTAAGTGAAAGAGACCTACTGGAGACGTACTTAGTAACCCAGTTCATACACCCAGAACCAGTGCAAGTTTTGGGCCCTGATCCTCTACATCTTTAAACCCAAGATTGCTTATTGGGCCAGTTTTGCCACCCATGTGTAATGCTCTGCAGTACCTTACTCTTGGAGTAGTCCTGCTGCGTTCATTGGCACTATAACAGGTTCCGGCTGCAGACGATTACAGTCTACAAATATGAACAGAGGTTTGCTGGGTCATCCCCAGAGTCTCCAAGGAAAGGTTGTGTCTGACCTTAAGCCACGAGCAGCTGGTCTATGAGAAAAGCCTTTGAGAAAAAAAAAAAATGTTTCAGCACAAACAGGTGCAATACCTTCTTAAATCCCTGCAGGGTTTTCCTACCTCTGTGCGGCTTGTCAGACATCCAGTCCTTTGTTTAAAGGAACATGGATGTTGCGGACATAAAAAGTTAGGTACTTTTCAGAAGTTACTAACCTCAGCTGTGCTTAGTAAACACCACCCCCAGACACCAAACGATGCATCGTGCCTCCCTACAAATCTTTCTGTGCCGTACAAATTCTGGGTCAGATTTACTCCTCCTGTCACTCTGCTGTTCTACGTATCCCTGGTGAAATGCCCCTGAGCGAGATGTTATTTCCTTGTATTGCAGCAGCAGCTAGGAGCCCGTGTCACGGACCAGGACCCCGGAGTGCCAGGTCCTGTACACACACAGAGCAAAAAGACAGTCCCACTAAGACTGAATAATGCTGGCAAAGCATCATGTCCTAACTGTTTATAAGGATTTCCCCTCCCTCCTCTGCAGGATGCGTGGAGTGATGAGAAAGGGCAGCTTTCCATGGATTCCCAGCAGGACTACCAGCTTCTCAAAGCGCACAGAACCCCCGAGGGACTCTACCTGGTCTTCAAAAGAGCCTTCAGCACCTGTGATCCGAAGGACTACCTTATAGAGGTACTGCAGCGCCTAGCCATGGGCAGAGGCAAAATGCCAGCTCTATATTTCTCCTGTTCACAGGATGGGCTGGACTCTGAGTGCTGTGCCATCCTGGTGGATAGTCTCATTGGGATCACTTATCATTGAGAGCTCAGGACTGAATTGATAACAAAGAGGTGAAATCCTGGCCCTACTGAAGTCAAGAGAAAAAATCCCGTTGGCTTCACTGGGGCCAGGATTTCAACCCGAGTGCGCTCTGGCGCTGTTTAAATACCTGTGCTCTAGGAACCAGGTCAGAGCTCTGGGTCAAACGTCAGCATGACGAGTGCTCTGGATTGAAAGCGAGGGCACCGGGGCTTCTGAGCGTGCTTACCCTGGTGTAAATTAGGAGTAACGCCACTGAAATCAGTGAGTTATACTGGTGTAAAACGGGGGACATCAGAATCAGGTCCCTGCCTGTGGCAGTGAGTTGCGGTGTGACCGCAGACGTGTTGTCTCTCACCCCTCTGTGATTCGTTTGCGAAACAGAGATACTACTTAACGGGGCGGGGGGTTAGTTCACCACGAGGAGGAGATCCTTGGATAAAAGGGGTTTGCTTTGGCTCAAAGGAGCTAGGTATGTGCAAACTGTTATTGTTGGGCTTTGCATTTGTGCCCTTGTAGTGTGGAGACCCTTGCATTCTCCACTACTGTTCATGGGTTAATGGTCTAGACTCTCTTGGAAGGCATCAGAGGCATGAGAGTACGTCTCGAATCCAGAGTCTGACCATTGTTAGGGAACACGGCAAAACCTTCCTCTGGGAAAAAGCCTTTCTACCAATGGCACTCACAATGCTGACACCCTTTCTACCCTTAATCCCCTACCACCTAGGGTGACCAGATGTCCCGATTTTATAAGGACAGTCCCGATTTTGGGGTCTTTTTCTTATATAGGCTCCTATTACCCCCCCACCCCCATCCCGATTTTTCACACTTGCTGTCTAGTCACCCTACTACCACCTCTCTGAACACGCAAGAAATTAAGAAAATCTTTAAAAAAAAAAAAAAATCCCCAAGCAAACCAACAACCCCACCCCAAGCAAAGTTTGGAACCCAAAAAGGCAGAAAAATGCCAGAGAGTTCACGAAGTCCAGTAGGGCCTTTGCTATGGCTACCAATGGTATGGGGAAGATGCTCAAATACCCCGGTGATGAAGGGCAGCATAAAGATGATTAGATTAGATAGAGCGCTCTACCTTTTCACCCCCAATTCAACTGATTCCTCCCCTCCCCCACTAAAATAAGTAACTGAAAATCAACAGTTCATTGGTACGATGCCCAGTTTTTCATCTATGCGGGTCTACTTCCCACATGCTATTTGTAAGAGAACATTAGACATTCATCCCTTTTAAACGGGAGAGCTTTAAATAATGTTTACACAATCCAGTACCATTCTTTATAAATCTCCATAATATATTTGAGTTTATCCGGTTCCCATCATCCGCTCCCATGAAGTACGTTGGCTCTATTTAAATACATCTTCTGCATCACTCCACATCACAATGTGGAGCCAGGCATTTTCAGAGTTGCAAAGAGGGTATCTCATGCTGAGGTACAGTGTCAAAAAACTTTTCCAATGAAATTGTTTGGTTTTGGGTTCATTGAACTTCTGTGAAATGGCAGAATTTTTGGAAAAAATGTCCTACTCTGGATGTCTAGGAGGGACAGGCATTGTGTCATCAAGAGGGAGTTTGGTCCAGTAGACCAGTGGTTCTCAACCAGGGGTCCAGGGCCACCTGGGGGGCCGCGAGCAGGTTTCTGGGGGGCTGTCAAGCACGGCCAGCGTTCGACTCACTGGACCAAGGGCAGAAAGTCAAAGCCCCACCGCATGGGACTGAAACCCCTGGGACTGCAGCTGAAGTCTGAGCAATGTAGCTTCACGGGGGCCCCTGTGGTGTGGAGCACCAGGCAATTGCTCTGGTTGTTACCCCTTAACGCCGGCCCTGACTTTTATATGCAGAAAACCAGTTCTTGGGCACAAGTGGACCATGGGGGTGGGGGTTGGGAGTCAGTACGAAAAAGGTGGAGAACCCCTGTAGTAGCGTGAGTCGAGGACTAAGAGCGGGAATAGATATTGGTTTCATAACAGGACAAAGATTTTGGTGACGATGAAATTTTCAAGCCAACATGCTCCGTGGTGAGAAATCTCCAGTCTCCCCAAATAGTGCAACCTTTTTGAGGAAGAGAGAGAGTGCGTGAACTTGGGTGAAAGGAATCGGTGAAAAAATTTGCATAGTTTTTTTTTTTTTGGTGTGTGTCTGTGTGGGAAAAAAATTGTTCATACTTATTCCCATCTCTGCCACCGATCCAAAGCCCACTAAAATCAACAGGAGACTTTCCACCGGCTACAACAGTCTCTAGATCAGACCCCGAAAGAGAGAGAGAGAGAGAGAGAGAGACCCTTGTTTATGAAGGGGGAGCAGTACATTTCACTGTTAATGTATATGTATTAATTTAGTATATCTAGAAATGAGCTGGAATTGCCGTGAGCTGATATACTCTGAAGAAATCAATTTAAACCATCTAAATGAGTAGGGAACTGCCTCTGATCAGGGATTAATGCAGTGAAATAATATCAGCCAGATTCCCCTAAATCTGTAATATCATTCTAAGCAGCACCCTGCGCAACACGGCAGTGACACAGACACAAACTAACAGTGGGCTCTCAAATTTGCCATGCCTGAGAGGTAGCATCACCCTGCCTGACTCACCCCAGCTCTCAGGGCACTAAAAACTACGCAGGGAGTTCTGAGCTCTCCTGTTCTGCAGGTGTTCCCTGCTATGCCAGTGTCCTTTGTCTCTCATTTCAGGATGGTACCGTGCATCTTATCTACGGGATCCTTGAGAAACCAGTCCGTTCTCTCCAAGCCATCAACATCTCTGCCCTCCACAAGGGGCTGCAGAGGGTGCAGCTGCTGAAACCCAACATTAGTACCCCAGAACTGCCCAGGGATATGAAGACCATGGAGATCAGAGCCCCTGACGTGATCATTCCCAGCCAAGAGACCACATACTGGTGTTATATGGTGGAGCTTCCAGACAGCTTCCCAAGACATCACATTGTCATGGTAAGAAGGAGGAGAGTTTTTCTGTAGGAGAACAGGGATGTTTTCCTTATAGCTAATCTGTTAAAGCTCAGGCAAGTTGTCTCCATCCCCTTAGCCTCTAATGGAGGTGTTCTTCTATTCTTTCATTCATTGGCCAGCATCCTGGATAAACAGTGCTCTCTGTGCTCCAAAGCCAATCCTTGAGGTCCTCCTCTTTCTCAAGGCTGCACCTTCCAAAGGTATCAGCTACATAACAGCTTCCCCACGGCTTGGTATCCTCACACCCAGCCTTCCTCCATGACCTCTCTCCTAATGGCAATGTCCACTAGGATTCCCCCTATTACTGGCTGCAGAATCCAAAGATCAAAGGCTTCTCAGCAGGGTGGCAGGAGGTGGGAACTTTGTGGACAGGAGCACTGCTCTTCTCTCCTGAATTGTCACAACAGGCACTACAGCGATCGCTTGTATGGAAAAGGAAAGTGTAAGATGTATTTTTAGTTTCTTGTCATATGATGTAGCGGTTGGAAACACATTCCACCTGGATACAGTTTTCTTCACTTCCAGTCTTCAACCATTGTATATCATTGCTGGACATCGTTGAACAGCTTCCACATTCTGCATCAGAGGTGGCTGCATTTCAGTGGTGGGTGAAGCCAGACATCTATATCCTCGGTATCTCCATCTAAACACAAGAAGTTTGTAAAGCGTTTTGAGATATTGTATGTGGTTACTATATAGAAACAGAGATAGTATGGTGATAGGAACTTCAGATAATTGTAAGGTCCTTATCACCCATTATTAATACTTGTGCCTTCTTCTCGGATGCCCCTTTTGTAGTATGAGCCAGTGATCACGGCAGGCAACGAAGCTATAGTCCATCATATGGAAGTCTTCCAGTGTGCTGCAGAATTTGACAGCTTTCCACATTACAATGGGCCCTGTGACTCCAAGATGAAGCCGGACCGACTGAACTACTGCAGACATGTGCTTGCAGCGTGGGCCATGGGCGCTCAGGTGTGCAAACGAGAGCCGTGGCGGGTGCACCGACTCTCACATTCATTTCAGCTGCTTTTCCTTTGTCTCACTTTCTTTCGTATCAGAGAGGAATCAGAACCAAGCCCTGGGACGTGAACACCCCTGACATTTCGTGGTGCTCAAAATCTGGATCCCAGTATTGGGGTTTTGGGCTCATTCTTGTTTAATAGCCCCGCCCCCATCCCCCAGACCTCGGGCATAGGCGGGATCCTTAGCTGGTGTCACTGAAGTGACCAGAGCTATGCCAGTTTGTACCAGCTGAGGGTCCTTCCCATACGCATGCAGTATAAGAACACTCTGCCGGAGTGGCAGACACCTAGCCGTTCACACACTCGTTTGGGATGAGACACAGTTGTGGGCCAGAGAATGACCTCCCCCCTTCCATACTTTCCTCTCTAGCTTTTTCCGCCTGGCTCCACGGATCAGCTGCACACAACCCGCTCACATTCTCTCCTCCACCTGCTTACAGGCCTTCTACTATCCAGAAGAGGCAGGACTTGCCTTTGGCGGTCCAGGCTCCTCCAAATATTTACGGCTGGAGATTCACTACCACAACCCTCTGGTGTTCAAAGGTAAGCCTATGGACTTAGCTTCCTAGCTTCAGGGGCCTATGGCTATGGGGCCAGAGACTCACGTACATGCCAGACTCTCGAGCGCAGCCTGACTCAAGAGGGGGAAAAAATCTATAAAAGCTCTTTAGCTTATTGTTCCCCAGGCACTAATACACTGAGGCCAGAACACTCCCAGGCTGTCCTCCTGTGGGATGGCATCCTGCCCTCCCAGGCTCATTCCCTGGCAAGGGAACCCACGTTTCCCTAAAGGACTGGCTGTCTATACCTGCACGCACACAGCTCAGGGAGACGGGTGCCGGCCTGCAGCCAGACATCATTGCCTTAAGTATTGGCAGCTGAAGTATAGCAGGGGAACACGTCATGGAAAGCAGCTCCTACCCAGATCCCTGCAGTGCCTCAACCCAGCAAAGCACCCTAGCGGGACTGCCAGTGGGACGTGGGGAAAGCAAGCCCTCGCTTTTACAACCTACTAGCTAGACTCTGCTGGGTTCCGCTTTCTCTGCTCATGTCAGCACAAGGCCCTGTACTTTTAACCCAGCTGAGGCCAAGAAATACTGGAGACCTCATGCAAAAGGCCCTGCCTGTGAGACTTGTTCACAGATAGGAGAGGTTTGGTCTGGATCCCAATCTCCCAGCCTTGTCTGGCTTGGCTTGTGCTCTCCCTCGTATGAGCCCCTACACGCTGCAAACCTGCCATGCAGTCTGGCACCATGCAGCCAGGGCCGGCTCCAGGCACCAGCCTGGTAAGCAGATGCTTGGAGCGGCCGCTCCGGAGAGGGGCGGCATGTCCAGGTATTCGGTGGCAATTCGGCGGATGGTCCCTCACTCCCGCTGGGAGCAAAGGACCTCCCGCCGAATTGCCGCCGCAGATCGCGATCACGTTTTTTTGGGGGTTTTTTGGCTGCTTGGGGTGGCCAAAACCCTGGAGCCGGCCCTGCATGCAGCACAACTGGCAGGCTATGCACGGTTCAGGGCTGCAGTAGCCAGGGGTGGGTACAAAGGGACCTTTCAGATCTGGACTGAGAAGCCTTGGCAGAGCTGTTGAACTTCTGCCTTCACCATGCCTGGCTCAAAGCAAAGTTATTAGTCCCTCAGATTGGAAGGTGCAGATGGAAACATTTCTTCATAGTCTTTCCAAACAGAACACGAAGCCAATAACATTGGAGCTTTCAGGCAGTTATTTGCCTAACCAAATACAATAACATCGAGAGAGAGACACAGAAATTCTGCACAGAAGAAGGTTGCAGAGCCACCTGTTAAGTGTTAAGAGGCTGGTTTGGAGTGGTCTACCGGAAATAGTTCCCAATTAGACTAGCCTCATTATAAACAGATATCCTGGCTTGGAATAAATAACAAGAGCATAAATGGTTAATACTGGGCACTTATCTTACCTTTCAGGTGAGGATCTAAAAATGATCAAACGATTAAGTTAGACTCCCAACCCCCGCACCCCCAGGAAGCAAGTCAGCATTATTACCCCCAGTTCACAGATAGGGAAACTAAGGCACAGAGTGGTTAAATGACTTGCCCAAAATGTCACACCAGTGGCAGAAATAGACCCTAAGAGTAATGCCCTGGACAAGACAACCTCTGAATTAGGCTGCACATTCTTTGCCCCATATTTATAGGGACCTCTGATCATAGTATTTGAGGTAGGGCAGTGCTGTTACTCCCATTATGCAGCTGGGGAACTGATGCGCAAAGCGGCTAAGGGACTTACCCAAGGTCACACAGGAAGCCCATGGCCAAGCAAGGACTTGAGCCCAGGTTCCTCAAATCCTAGGCTAATGCTATAACCACTAGACCATCCTTCCTGCCTGTGAGAAGTGAAAACATCTTCCTTTCCCAGGTATGCAAACTCTTGGTCTTTCCACCACTGCTCTCAAACACTGGGGCTGAATTTCATTACCGAGGGAGAAGTCTGGGTGGGAGTGGGATGCGGGAGACAATTTCCAAGTGAATAAATAGCATTTCTTGTTTGATACCTTTGACAGTCGACACATTTTTTAAAAACTCCACTAAATTACCAAATTTCTCCATTTACATCAAATCAACTCACTTCATGAATATCCCAGAGTATTTTTAGGAGGCCAGAGCATATGTACGGCAGATCAATCATATCACATTCCGAGACTCGAGAAGCAACACGTCTATAAATATACAGCTCGCTCCTTTCATTATTTTAACCGCTTTTTCCTTTTAACCAATAACTTCGCCCCATTTATTCTGATCTGTTTGATGAATCCAACCCAGAGACAGATACTCATAAATAAGTACGAGCCCTCTTGGTCCTGGCTAATCCGGCCTTTCCCTTTACAGCTCACACCTGAAAAACGTGCCAAGGGCTGGGGGGGCGTGGGAAACCATTGGTGCTAACATTGTTTTCGCTGTTAAGAGAACCCAGGAGTCCTGTCGCCCATGCTCTTGCTCTAATCACCAGTTGACCATGTGTCACAGAGACAGTGGCATCGTCTCCATCCTCATCAGAACTGCTTCACCTGCAGCCGCACTGTTCTCTACCCTTCTAGTAGCAACGTAAATAGGGTGCATAATGCAGCTGATTTCACTTGAGCCGTACCGGGGGCTTTAACCCTAAGCCTGCAGATCTGAAAGCATGAACTTTAACTACTTGTGCTAGAGGTCTAAGTCCTTTAGCTGGAAGCAGTCATTCTTGCCTACATCTCTTATGCAGCCCAGTCACCGGAAGGTGGGTTACACCAATATCCCTCCCAGACGGGCTGGAGATTTGTCGCACTTCTACCCACACAGCTGCCAGCGTGGCTGCAATTTCTGCTTTTTATTCCCATTGTTGGAGAGAAAAAGTCTTCACTGAGGAAGGGCTCCGTGCTCCCATCCGGACAAACCCACCCCAGAAAGGCTCCCCAAGTGATCGTCTGTATTTTCAACCGTCCCTCCAAAAGGACTGGACAAAGCCCCCTTCTATGCCTGTTGACCCTGCTGGCAAAAGAACCAGCAGGACTGTGCCATGCTTAGTTTGTGTCCCTCCACGCTTTGGGGCGAAGGCCTGGTCTATACTTGAAACATTTGCTGGTATAGCAATGTCATAAGAACATAAGAACGGCCAGACTGGGTCAGACCAAAGGTCCATCTAGCCCAGTATCCGTCAGTGGCCAATGCCAGGTGCCCCAGAAGGAATGAACAGAACAGGTAATCATCAAGTGATCCATTCCCTGTTGCCCATTCCCAGCTTCTGGCAAACAGAGGCTAGGGACACCATCCCTGCCCATCCTGGCTAATAGCTATTGATGGACCTATCCTCCATGAACTTATCTAGTTCCTTTTTGAGCTTGGCCTTCACAACATCCTCTGGCAAAGAGTTCCACAGGTTGACTGTGCATTGTGTGAAGAAATACTTCCTTTTATTTGTTTTAAACCTGCTGCCTATTCATTTCATTTGGTGACCCCTAGTTCTGTGTTATGTGAAGGAGTAAATAACACTTCCTTATTTACTTTCTCCACACCAGTCATGATTTTATAGACCTCAATCATATCCCCCCTTAGTCATCTCTTTTCCAAGCTGAAAAGTCCCAATCTTATTAATGTCTATTTATACGGAAGCCATTCCATACCACTGATCATTTTTGTTGCCCTTTTCTGAACCTTTTCCAATTCCAATAACGTCGCTCAGGGATGTGATATTTTTTTTAATGACAAGCCTCTACCAGCAACCCCCCTAGTGTAGATGCAGTTATATCAGCAAAAAGTCCTTTCACTAGTAGAGTTTATTTTGTTTGGGGAACTGGTATAAACTATACTGGCAAAAGCCCTGTTTTCCGGTATGAGCCGCATCCCCACTAGGAGGGTTTACTGGTAGAGCTCTACCTGCAAAGCTTTTCTAGTGTAGACGAGGCCTAGGCCTCAGTGTGGCATCTCATCACCAGTCACGCTCCCCTGCCTGAGGGGAGTGAAAAGCAATCGCGATCCAAGGCTAACACACAGTCTCATGCAGAGTTACCGCTGGAGGGTTTTTCCGAGAGAAGCAGCAAAACCAACCCACTGCAAATCTTATCCAAACCCTGCAGCCTCACAAGTGTCTTCCTGTTGGGCTCTGGTGAGAAGGATTGGGGCACAACAACTGATGGCAAGCCTTGGAGTCCCTTTCTGCTTTTGCCAGAGCTGAAACTCTTTCTTCGCTCAGATCAGTTTGCAGAGGGTTAAGACAGGATCAGTAACCCCGGGGGGGGGGGGGGGGGGGGGGGAATTATGCAGTGACATTTCACTAAGAGAGCGCCAGGATCTTCTCTGTTAATTACAGCCTGGGGGCGGAACGCCATCAGCCGAGTAGAAGTTATATCACAGTACACATTTCACAGCCCTTAATCTCCATAATCTCTTCCAGCACCCCAGTTTGGCACTAGAAAGTTAAAAAAAATGCACACACCCAATCCCACTCTCTCACACACACACACTAGGGTGACCAGACGTCCCAATTTTATAGGGACAGTCCCGATTTTGGGGGCTATTTCTTATATATGCTCCTATTACCCCCCATCCCCGTCCCGATTTTTTACACTTGCTGTCTGGTCACCCTAACACACACCCTACCAATAACAACATAGCCTTGGTTTTTGTAACAGCCATCCAGTTAGAACAGATACAGTCTCCCAAATTCCCAAGGGCATTCTCAAAAGAATTCCCAGGCCTGTCCTTCTGGGCTCTATCATTTGCTCGCCCAAAAAACAGGGCATGCAGAACTGACTACGCTAACCAAAGCTCCTAGCACATCCAAACTGCACACAACTTTCCACCTGGGGAGAGGCATGGAGAAGGAACGACAGATGCCAGTCACCTTGCTTTAAACATTGTTGGAAGGTGCTCACATACCGTGAACACAAGGACCTGAATGGAATAAAATGGAATGCGTCACGTGCATGAAAGAAAAATTAGAGGGCCCCCAAATGCCCTAGGTTCAGTCCAGATCCATGGGCATTTCCTGGGCAAATTCATTTCGCTGGGAAATCCTGGCTTACTCCCTTCTAATCTCAGGAAGGGCGGCTCTGCTCTCCCTTCAGGCTATGAATTTACCTGAAGGCATAGCAGTAATTTCATGAATTAATTGGTAACGGAACCTGGTTGTAATGAGTGGGATGCTCAGAGCTGGTGCATGTTTGGGGAGGAAGCCAGAGACTAGGGAGATGATGGATTCAGATAGGTGCTGCATTCCAGTCCAGGGCGACATAGAGTACAGAACAAGAATCTCATCCTTTCAACAACTGGAGGTTCAAATCTCAGTCTAGGCTGGGTCCAGAATAGTTTGTTGGGGGCAGAAGAGAAGCAGAAAGGTACAGAATAAAAAAGGCACCATCTCTCGGGTGGGGTTTGCACGCAGGCTATTCACTGGCCTTGGTAATTGGGAGGAAGGTTCTCCCCACTCCGCAAGGGAAAACAGAAGCCTTCATTGCAGTGTACAGGATGGCTGCCCATTCATAAATCCCAAGGCCAGAGGGGACCATTGTGATCATCTAGCCCGACCTCCTGCATAGCTCAGACCAGAGAACTTCCCCCCAAATCAGTCCTTGAGCAGATCTCATCATGCTGCAGGGGGGACACTCACGCCAGTCAGCACCAAGACTTGCTAGAAGAGCTTTTTTTGGAACCCAGGGGACACAAATGGGTTCTGGGCCAAATGTCTCTAATTCATAAAGGGCTCAGTTATGAGACTGGTTTTGGGACTGCACAGGGGAATGAGGGAAAGCAAGGAACCCTCTTACTCCTCAGCATGAGATACTCCCACATTGCCGGTCCCTGCACGGGATTCTCCCGCCCACCTGGGCGGGGATGGGGAGTGGGGGGAGCTTTGGCTTCTACCCTACCCCCTTCCCGCCTGCAGGCCAGTGCAGCTTTTCCAGCTGGCACTGGGAAGCAAGCGGCTCAGAATAGGGCAATCACAGCGTACACCCCCTATGGAGCTAGTGGGGAACCAGGCACTCGTTTGTGTCTCAGCCACAGGCTGGTTCCTGCCCCTGCTCTTGGGGCAGTGAAGCTACATGCCCATCCTTACTCGGGCTGCATCGTCAGGCTACAGTTCAGCCCAAAACTGGGATAAAAGTTCTGCAACTGGAGCATGGAGAGTCCTAGTTCAGAACCAGGGTGGGGCTGCAAAAGGCAGAGGAGAGAGAGACTTCCCACCCCTAGGTCTGAACTGAGTTCTGCCTCCAAAATCTGCCTCCCAAACATACTCCTACCTTCTGTGGAGTCGCGTGGGCTTCCAAAGACGTTCCCATTTGATTCCCTCTTCTCCTCTTAGTGAGCTGCTGGTCCCTGGGCTGGTGACCTTTCCAGATAACCAGGCATGTATTTGCAGGCCATTTAGTCCAGTCTCTTGCTGCAGGTACAACTGCCTATGGAGAGAGGGGAGTAGAACAAGACTAGTACAAGGAATGAATGCAGTCAGCCAGCAAATGGAAGAACTGAGCTGCTCTCCTGACGCTTAGTGCGCTGAAGTTTAATTTTTCATGTCTGAGATTTCCCCACGTGCGACTCTTACTCCCGCTGCGATTTGCAACGCGGTGTCACGTCGTGTTCTCTTGCCTCGCCAGGTCGCCAGGACTCCTCGGGGATTCGCCTTTATTACACAGCCACGCTGAGACGCTATGATGCTGGCATTATGGAGCTGGGCCTGGTCTACACGCCGGTGATGGCTATCCCACCTGGGGAAGCTGGTTTCCTCCTGAATGGGTACTGCACAGATAAATGCACCCAAGTGGTGAGTACGTTAGGGCCTGTCAGAGGTCCACACCAGCTCTTCCAACTCAGTGGCACGAGGAAGGTCTATGCCAAGAGAGGCCCAAGTGCTTGTGTTTACTTGGATGAGATGACTGAGCTTTAGAGGAACTGGCCAGGAAGTAGCTTCTTCTCCTTAGCGTCTGTGCAATGTGCTCCAGGTGGCCAGGATTCGGGAATGAAAGAAAAGTTGCAGCAACTCACTGTCTTTTATGCTGCAGTGAGGCATCCCCCACCCCCCACAATAGCATTTTTAAAACTGTTAATCTCCCATACAGATAGAGGGACAAGGTGAGGTTGAAGCCATTTGCCCAACGCCCCAGAGTCGATGGCAGAACAGGGGCTGGAACTCAGGCCTTCCAGGCTCCCAGCCCCATACTTCGACTAATGTTTTTAATATAAAAATGATGCTAGGTGTAGGGGTAGCAAAAAATGCCCACAGTGCTCTAAACACATCCATGCATCTTAATCTATAATTGGCAGGAGACTGACAAGCAGTAACATGATGGGGGGAAGGGGTCCTTGTGCCAGTAGGTGAGGGCTGGGTAGGTTGACATCAAAGTTCACATGGCAATAGGGTGTACCACAGGTGTCCTTGCACAACATTCCCCCTCGTGGTGAAGCACCTGTGTGTATGAGGTATTGCTGATCTCACTTCCTTACAGTCACTGAGCTATCAACATCCAGTTCGTTGCCTGATAAAATGCTTGTGAGTACAACAGAAACCCCACATTCCAGCCTGTTCTACTGTGAGCACTATGGAGTTCCATTGTAACAAATGCTGTTTAAAACAAAGACCAAGGAGTGTTCTCCAGATGTTCAGAAAATGCCGACAGCCCATTTGAAGTCAATTCTTCTTGACAGCCATCTGCTCAATCTCCCTGGTCTAAGAACCATTCCCTGTCTCAGAAAACTTATTACTGGAGTTTCAACTCTTAAAAGGTGTAATTTTTCCCTAAGACAACACAAGCTACTTCCATTTTCAAGCCAAATGAATACTGTACCCTGGGTAGATGGGCACCATGCAATTATACAAATCACCTGCCAATTTATCTATCCATTGGGGTTTATGTTTCTCCCATTTAAAGGGCCATCACCAAATTTAATTTAACATTTAGTTACAGTGGCACCTGTGATGTGCTACATTTCAGGAGGGGCAGGTCCCTGCCCACAAGAGATCACTGTCAAAGACCTGACAGAGGTAAGCAGAAGTTAGGGAAAAAAACAACAAACAAGGGATTTTTAATTTGAACGTGACGGGGAATATGGTCTAGATTTGGAATCTCTCTCTAGTATGTTTTCTCAATTTCCACTGTGACATCAAGGAGGTTTTAAACAATATTTTTAGAGGCCCTACCCAAAAACAATTGTTGGTGCTGTGCGCTAACAAACATAAGGAAGCCCACAGTGCCTGGCCAGGGCAGCTTTTGCCACATTAGAAAGTGGTGGGCGGTAAATCAGGGCTGGACAGAGTGAACTGCTAAAATAACATTTATTTTCAAGCTTCTAAGAGATTATAAAAACAAAACTCCATTTAAAATTACTTGACACTGTCCCTTTAAGTACCTGCCACGCCCCTCCCACTGAAGCCAGCTCAGTTCCTCAAGAACACTGATGAGAGCACTTTGGGAAAGAGGGAGTGGTGTTGGTTGATTTAATCATTCGTCGTTATTTCGGCCCGTACAAGCCTGGATATTCCCACGGGATTGTTTTTCCAGGCTCTGCCCCCGGCTGGGATCCACATCTTTGCCTCCCAGCTCCACACTCACCTGACGGGAAGAAAGGTGGTAACGATTTTGTCCCGAGAAGGGCGAGAAAGGGAAGTTGTGAATGCGGACAATCACTACAGCCCTCACTTCCAGGTACTCTCCTTTCCCCATTGCCCGCAGCATCAGACCATCATGAAAACAACCCTGTCCTCAATCAATGGGCGGTCTTATCTCCCACACACATGGGTGCAAATCGGATTCAGTGCTGCTCCTAACTAGACTCATCAACGCTGAACAGGGAAGATGGGGTAGCAAAGGGGGAACTGGTTGCATCTAACTCCAGAGTTGTTGTTTTTCTTCTTTTAGGAGATCCGCATGTTAAAGAAAGTGGTTTCTGTCTTCCCGGTGAGTGTCAGTAGAAGGAACTACAGCAGCTCCCAAGTATAGGAGACGCTTTGCTTCAACAGCAGTACCTGGGGGAAGTTCTTTGGCCTGTGTTATATGGGCAATCAGACTACATGATCATAATGGTCTCTTCTGGCCTTTAAAATTGGATTCCCTGACATTATTTTATCCTACCGGCTCTGATAATAAGTGAAGCCGATAACCCTTAGACAGACAGACTTTCTCACAGGACTCAGTGCCTTAGCATCTAAGCACTTGCTAGGTAAATCAGCTCTGCACGGTGAGGTTCGATGTTGCTGCGTGGGCAATGTTCACTTTGCATGTGCCATCGGCACTCGGTGAGAGGTAGCCATGGAGCGGATGGTACTGACTTAGCCCATCTCCCTCAGCGACCCTGCAATCGTTACGGCCCACAAGTCTCCAGCCCTGGAAGACTCTCGGCCTCCAGCTACGAGCCAGCCTCCGCACGGAGCGCTCCAGCCCCGGCAGGAGCTTACCAGACACATGTAACGGGAAAGAAATAGTCAGCATGATCACTAAATATACACAATCGGAACCCATTTGTCCAACAGCTATTCCAGGGATCTCGCAATCACATTATCATCAGCAGCAGGAATAGACGAAGTTGGGCAGAACACACATTCGTGACAGAAAAATTCACAAATGCCCCTGCAAAATTTCATGGCTGTAGAAATGTTCTGACCAGCTTCATTAGTAACTCCAGAGGAGTTAACCCAGGGGCCTGACTGTACACCAGGGAAGTCAATGGGAGTTAGCAACAGAGGGTCCTGTGGCACCTTTAAGACTAACAGTAGTAGTGGAGCATAAGCTTTCATGGTGAATGAAGTGGGCATTCACCCACGAAAGCTTAAGCTCCCAATACTTCTGTTAGTCTTAAAGGTGCCACAGGACCCTCTGTTGCTTTTTACAGATTCAGACTAACACGGCTACCCCTCTAATGGGAGTTAGGTAACTAACCTGCTTAGGCACTTCTGTCAATGCCACTAGCCACCTAGCTGCAGCTTTAGGTGCTTAAATCTGGCTCTGAGTTCCTTAGAAAGTAGGGAGGTGGAGGAAAATCTCGCAGGGCAATGACTTGAACCCATCCCTTCAGAGAATGTGTGTTCATCACAGTTACTAACACTCAGGCCAGCATGTTGAAGGGAAGCAGGTTGCCTGACATGTCATCTAAGCTGCTGTGGGGGTGGAATCTGGGAAAGGTCCCCCACGGCACCATTCATGGCTCTGCGCATATAAGAAATAAGATGTCAGATGTAATGCTGTAGCAATATGTGCTTAAACACACAGGGTGATGTTCTCATAACAACCTGTATGTACAACACAGAGGACAGGAACCAAGCAACTGTGGTAAGTGTGCGTGCACACGCGAGCACACGCATGTTTGTGTGTGTACGAGACAGGGAGACACGGGTGGAAGGTTGCAGTTGACAACAGTGTACGCTGAAACTCTGGGTCAATGGGATTAGTTAAGTGCTGCAGGTTAGATACATGCTTAAATACCTTGCTGAATTGGCCTTCAGCCATTTCCCTGAGGAATTGTTCACTCCTTGCGATCAGTCTCCTTAGGTGATACACCTCTACCCCGATATAACGCGACCCGATATAACACAAATTCGGATATAACGCGGTAAAGCAGTGCTCCAGGGGGGCGGGGCTGCGCACTCCGGTGGATCAAAGCAAGTTCGATATAACGTGGTTTCACCTATAACGTGGTAAGATTTTTTTTGCTCGACCCGAGGACAGCGTTATATCGAGGTAGAGGGGTAAGTGAAAAGAAATGTGGGTCATTCTAATTCCCATTACAAGCCATTATCCCAGTTAGTGATTGTTATTAAAGAAGGTCACATTGTGTTCTAATATCTGCAGCAAGAGAGAATATCAGATATGCAAGCTAAAGGGACAGAGCTAAATATTGCTGAGGGATAGCAGGAAGTCTACATATTATTATACACCACACAATCTAGCATGCTTATCGGTCCCTGCTAAAGAGGGATAAGATCCAGATGAACAGAGGGTGCTACAAATTAGAATGCTCGGTGTGTGGGTGTGTTGACCTTTGGTTTAGAGGTTCACATCTCTGGGTAAAATCACAACGGTTTAGTGCAGTTAATGTTGATCAAGTTTTTATGGCATCTATACATACATCAGGGTTCAGCGGGAAGCTGTTTGCCCATCCCATGAGAATATTTGATATTTTGAAAAATCCTCCAGTCCCAAATTGGGAGGAAAAAAAATTGAATTTTTCATTTTTTTTTTGCCCTTTTAAAAAAAGTTTCTAAATGAAAAGTCATTTCAGACTGAAGAACCAAAACTTTTTGTTTCAGAAATGTTGAAATGGGACATTTTGACACTTTAAAAACCTTTGCCCTCCCCAACATTTTTCGAGTTGGGAAATTTGTCGAAACCAATCCTTGCCTGTGAACAGTTTTGGTTTTACCAAATTGGCCTTTTTCAGTGAAGAAATGTTTCCTGGAAAATTTTCCAACCAACTTGGTTGCTGAGATTTCCTA
The DNA here is from genome assembly GCF_027887155.1 of Malaclemys terrapin pileata. NCBI lineage: Eukaryota > Metazoa > Chordata > Testudines > Emydidae > Malaclemys > Malaclemys terrapin. The sequence goes on along the minus strand of NC_071521.1, from coordinate 9,071,959 downwards.
TTTGAAACCCAGTAACAGTCACAACAGCGTTCTGGAGTGGCTAATGCACACGAGACAGGAATAAACAGCGGCTGCTTATTTTTGACTGGGGAAGGTGCCTCGAAATCTGCCCCCACGCTTGTTTCTCTTCTTCTTGCAGGGCGGGTTTAGCATCACGGAGGAGATGTGCGTCAACTACGTGCACTATTACCCCCAGACGCAGCTGGAGCTATGCAAGAGTGCGGTGGATTCTGGCTACCTGCAAAGATATTTTAATCTCGTGAACAGGTACGGACGGAGTCCCCACATGGCTCGGGCTGGGCCTGCGCATGTTGCGAGTGGATGATGATTAACAACAAGCTGTTTGCTAGTAAAACTAAAAATAGGTAATGCCGTGGTTTAAAACATCTGTTATGCAGTATAGCAGTGCTGGGAGCATGCAGGCTCGGGGGGAGCTGAGGAATGATTCATACTTGCGTGCTTTAGCAAAAGCCCCAAACCGGCTGTTTTTAAAAGAAAGGTTCGGCGAGAGATCACTGGGAAGGGGACATCTTTTTGGTGAGGGGCTTCTTGCAAGATACGGTGCATGGGGGAAACGTGGGCGCCATTATTGTTTGCAAAAGTGGTCGTGGGCCCTTCACTTTGCAATGCTCAGTTTACAGGGGAACTTAGCACTATAGAGTACACCCGGCAGGAAATGGTAAAACCCCAATAAAGTTAGAGAGGCTCACAAGTCAGGTTGATCACAATGGTCCCTTATAATCTATGAATCTATAGACTGCTGAAGATCACTTTACTTCTGGCCACGCATCCAGGGGCTTAGATAACCCTCATCGTCACAGAATCTGAGTTCTGATAATGGGCCCAATATACACAAATAAAGACAATCCCTGCTCCAAAGATCCTATAATAGGAGACCGTGATTGTATAAGGTACTGAGTGTGTCCTGCGCTGTGCTGAGCAGTCACTGTTTTCAGTGAGTTAAGGACACTCAGCACCTTTCAGGATCAGGCCCTAGTCAAGGAAGAATTAGCCCCGTCCTGCATGGAAGAGAAATCAATACAGCTCTGCTCTGCTGAACTACACCTCTACCTCGATAGAACGCTGTCCTCAGGGGCCAAAAAATCTTATCGCGTCATAGCTGAAACCGCGTTATATCCAACTTGCTTTGATCCGCGGAGTGCGCAGCCCCGCCCCCCCGTATTGTATCCGAATTCGTGTTATATCGGGTCGCATTATTTCGAGGTAGCAGTGTATTTAACGGATATTTCTCCCACATTAGGTTTAACGACGAGGAGATCTGCATGTGCCCACAGACCTCCGTCACACAGCAGTTTTCTTCTGTCCCTTGGAATGCGTTCAACAGAGACGTTCTGAAATCTCTCTATGACTTTGCGCCGATCTCTATGCACTGCAATAAATCCTCAGCGGTTCGTTTCCCGGTATGTATGGGTCCCTCCAAGTCACCCATCTGAGAGCATAACTGGACGGTGACCCTGCTGAAATGGGCCCTTTGGACTCAGCAGGGCTGCTCTGTGTGCGGACGCAGAGCTGGAGGCGCTGAGGCTGGTGACAACAAAAAGTTTGGTGCCGCCTGCCTCGCCTTGCAGAATGGCGGCACAGCTAAGGGGGTGGGAGATGGATTTCATTTTCTCTCAGGCCTCATCAGATTCCTTACCGAGGCCCAATCCGTGAGGCACGTGTAAAGCTATTGAAGACAGGGGGCTTTCCACAGATTCACCGTTTGGCCTATAGAACCTTTTTCTTACCGGTGTTGATCCATGAGACGTAAAGAACTCAGCTTGACTGCAGGGCTGAAGTGAGTTAGGCACCTACGTGCTTTTGAAAATCCCAAGAGGAACTTATCTGCAGCGTTAGGATCCTAAATAGCTTTAAAAATGGGGCCCTAGATGTTGCGGTGTTAGAATTTAGAATGCTACAGTGACGGGCGCAGTATAAACACCTAGTTATTAGATAAATTAAATTAGATGAGTCTTATTTGCATAAGTCAGTTTCTAGCGTTACTTCTCAGAAGTCATCTTTAAAGTAGAAATTCCTCCAGAAACAAGGGAAAATAAAGGTCTATTTTCAGAATTTTGGAAATTCAATAGAACTAACCCATTGAACACAAAGTCAGTGAGATCAGAGGCCGGGAGGCAGTATGGCCTAGAGAATAGCACGCTGCACTGCACCGGCACTCAGGAGACCTGGGTTCCAGTCCTAGCTCTGCTGCTGGGTGACTGTGGGCAGCCACTTCCCGGCTGTGCCTCAGTTTCCCCACCTGTGAAATGATCATGTACTTTTGAGCTCTTTGAATCCAAAACACCATATTCAAGGGATGATGATGATGCAGATTGAGCAGTTTTCGGTCCCTTATCACCGTCACTTCCCAGTGCCATTTCTGGTCAGAATCATAGAATATCAGGGTTGGAAGGGACCTCAAGAGGTCATCTAGTCCAACCCCCTGCTCAAAGCAGGACCAACCCCCAACTAAATCATCCCAGCCAGGGCTTTGTCAAGCCTGACCTTAAAAACCTCTAAGGAAGGAGATTCCACCACCTCCCTAGGTGACCCATTCCAGTGTTTCACCACCCTCCTAGTGAAAAAGCCTAATATCCAACCTAAACCTCCCCCACTGCAACTTGAGACCATTACTCCTTGTTCTGTCATTAGGTACCACTGAGAACAGTCTAGATCCATCCTCTTTGGATCCCCCTTTCAGGTAGTTGAAAGCAGCTATCAAATCCCCCCTCATTCTCCTCTTCTGCAGGCTAAACAATCCCAGGTCAGGACAATAGAATTGTCGATGACACCTGAAATTATTTTTGGAGCAAGTGTAATCCAGTGGGGAGAAACAGAAAACAGATTTAAAAGGAGGAGCTTCAACTCCCAATAAGATTGTTTTAACAAAGTCTCCATTTGAGCTGGCAGAGTCCTGTTAAACTCACTGGGCCAAATTCTGCTCTCAGGAGGAAATTTGCCCCTGTGCAGAGCACCAGAACAGACTAGTTATGTCCCAGTTAAACCCTAATTTGAGGATTTAAGTGGAGCATAGACATTGTGCTAGCTGTCCACATGGGGTGATTTTCTCAGTTACTTCCATTGAAGCCACTGGACTTAATGGGGTTATATGAGGGAAACTGCGAAGAGAATTTGAAATTAGCGCAGAGCCGGCACTAACATAAAGCAGGCGATCTGGAGTCTAAACATAAATAAGAAAAGAAAAAGACCCAGAACTTCCCCCTCCTTCTCCGTTTGTTTTTTTAACTGAGTGGGATTTTAAGACATCTCATTTATTCCACAGAATTCCTGTCAAGAGACCACTAGCTTTTAATTAGCTGCTTGCCTTTCTGCAGTTCAGTGATTCCAAGTCGGTCTTGATTTTCTGGAAGAACTCTGCTTTTAATTATTTTGTAAAATTAAAATCCCTCTCCTGCACAGAAGGTAGTTGGAGGGAACAGCTGTGAAGGAGAGGGCACTTTCCTCCGACATCCACTTCTACAGGAGCTTGTAGAGTATTTATTTATTTAGATTTATACACACACACACACACACACACAAACTATTCTTATGGTCTAGACATCCTTGATGTAGCTTAACACAACAAATAGAGGATGTTACCTAAAACTTTGAGGCATGTAAGCTAGACCTGTGCGAAATTTTTTTTTGACCAAACATTTTTTTGCCCCAAAACACGTATTCACTTCAACAGAAACAGGTTGTGGATTGGTGCTGAAATCACCACGTTCTGTCAGCCAAAAGAAAAAATATATATATATCCAGAAACCTTTTGTTTCCACATTTTCTAAATAAAACATTTGGATTCCGAATGACTTGTGTCAAATTCTAAATCCATTTTATTTTTTAAAAGGTTAAAAACCTCAACAATCAGAAGTTAATTTTTTGCATTTTTTTTTGTTTAGCCAAACTATTAAAAAATGATTTCAGGTTGACACAAAATGGATTTTTCGTTGATTTTTTGGTGTGGCCACTGATCCAGAAAAACTCGGTTATTCGCACGGCTCTAATCGTGGCAGAACTGAGCAGGGGCCCAGAACTGGAAGCACAGATACTGCTGCAGGCTGGGAGATATATTCACAGCTCTGTGCTGGATCCTAGCCTTGCAGCTCAGGAGTGAGGTGTGTTGGCAGGGCTGGGTATTGGACACGTACACGGTGCCTTTTCACACAACGACTAGCCAGTGCTGTTGAAGCACCTCACTCTCGCGGGTGCCAAAGACACACATACTTGACACTGAGATGCAGGGCTGCATATCAGGAAAAGTCCATTTTTCAGCTTTCCTGTTGGTTTGCCATTTCAGTGCAGTCGCCCGCCCCTGGCTATTTAAAGCCTCCAGAGGAGATGGATCGCCGTTCCTCTTCTATTTCAGTCTAGTGCTCTCCCTCTGCTCCCAGGCAGCCTGAAAAATCACGGCCATTCGGGACAAATGATGGGCCCACCCTGGTCACTAACGTCACTGACTTCTCCAAAGCAGGATGTGCAGCCCCAGTGTAGGACAATCATCTCTCCCACCCCTTAACCCTAAACTGAACTCACCTCCTCCGGGAGCAGGGACTGAGTCCACATCCCAAAGCTCCATCCACTGTGATGGGTTGAGATGACTGAAGAGACCACAAAACCGGATCCACCACACCTCGCTTTGGATTTAAGTTAGGATCTTTTGGGGCGGGAGTATGTTAAAGTGGGGTAGGGTCAATGCTTCGTGTCGAAGAGCTACTGGAACTGTACAATGATCCTATGTTCTTATATGGCTTTAACACCGTGCAGATTTATAGGAGGGCTAAAGTGACAAAGCGGAGGCCTGGCTGGGAGAGGCCCCAGTGCACACTCAGCTGCACTCCTAACACCTAATGCTAAACAACGATAATGATCTAATCTCCTCTTTGAAACTGTAACCCACGGAGACCATACTTAGCCTGCCCACCCCGTGGCTGATTAGCAGAAACAGGCCGCGCTCTCGATGGTCAGGAGCAGATTTCCCCAGTCTGGACGCGTTCAGATCTACGGTTTGTGTTGGGCCTCGCCGGGTGGGACAAGCCGGCAGACACGGTTTTACCGAACACCGTGGGCATTCACGGCAGAGGATGCCTTTGCATACAGATCTCCGTTCCTTTGCAATCTCAGTGTGAATCTTTCTCTCTGTCTCATGTCAGGCATGCACCTGCCTAACGACGCTCGCCCTCAGATGATGATGGCACTTATACCAGTGCAATCCCTCAGGAGCCAATGTAATTACACCATGGGCAGGAGCTTAAAGCAGAAGCCAGCTTACAGATTTCATTTGTGTTCATTGCCATGCAGGCACCAAAATGACCAACCCTCATTATCTCTGTCTTAACAGCGGACTGAATGCAATTTGCAGTCGCACATGGTTTTTACCTTCTTTTCGCTCGTTAAGCTCTCTCTCTAGCTCGGCTGCACATTAGTGAATGCGTGGAAAGAACTAGCTCTCGGGGATCAATGTCTGCAATGCAGTAGCTGCCTGTGCGTGCAGAGAGCGGGTGGAACCAGGTGACCATCATTTTCAGCGGGCAGTTACTCGCAAATCCAGCTGTATTATACAACTGCCCAGGGGAAGCTTGGGAGTCAAATGCTATGGAATCAGGAGCAGCAGAAAATCTAGCTCAGTTGGTATCCTGCCTTGCCTACCTCATGGTGCTTCTCCTCCCTAAAGAAATAGGGCCTGGCTTGGAGGATGTTCTAATCCCACCCTCTGACCACTAGGCAGTGCATTCTAGTTACAAAGGAGAGTAAAATGCTTTAAAAAAAAAAAAAATCCCAGGCAGATTCTCAGCTGATGTAAAACCATGTAGCTCCACTGACGTAACAGAGAGAGGCTGATGGACACTCGCTGAAGAGCTGGGCCAAGGGTGCGCAATACGTTGCTCCAATGTGCTGTGCCTGAATGGGAAAAATACGAGACCCCCTTTAAAAAAAAAAAGAGAGAGAGAAACAAATCACAATCTTAACTTCAGCCCCCCTTTCCCGGACTGTGGAACAGGTTGGTTCTTGATCCAGACCCATCTCTAACCTCCACCTCTATGTGTTCTCATTATTTATTTGTGTTATCACAGTGTCTGGAGCCATGCTAGGTGCGGTACAAACACAGAACAAAAAGACCCCAAGAGCTCACCTGCTAACATCTAACTCTCTCTGCAGGGCGAATGGGAGAAGCAGCCTCTGCCAAGGATCACCAGGGTGCTGCCGGAATCATCCCCACGCTGCCAGCCCGCCCTAGGGCCTCCTCCGGCATCCCCTGCTCTCGTCAACCTAGGCAGGGTAAAGGCAGAATGAACGCCCGGCGGCCTGCCTCCCCCGATGCGATGCCTTGATACTCATTGTCACCGGACAGGACGCTCCTCGGCACGCAGGGTTGTTTGGGATTTGGTCCAGCTTTTGTAATGCTGCCCCGGTGGGCACATGTCAGACTGGCTCCCCTCCCAGTTGTATGGTCCATCACACAAAGAAAAGCCCTTACTCAAGGCGGCCTGGGCTCCACTCATGCGCTACTTTCACACCCCCGGGATGGCAGCGAGTGGGTGGGACACAAAGAACACCTCTCCACACACAGGCAGGCCCAGCGCCTGAGGCTTGTCCCCGAATCTCTGGGATGGCGGGGAGGATGCACCACCTGTCTAGAAGCCAAACAGACAAGAGCTTCTCCTACAGCGCCACCAGAGCGGAGGGATTTGCAGATGACAGGGTTGGCTGCTGTTTCATCTAGACCCTAGGCCACTGCTGGGAAGAACTCCGCCCTGTATTATATACACCGAAGGGTCAGGAGGCCCCAGTTAGCCAGGTGCTGTCCAGTGGGCAGAGGGTGGGACCGGGAAAACGCGAGTTCTAATTCCAGCTCTGATGCTGACTCGCCGTGGGACCTCTGCCTCAGTGTCCCCAAACACAAATAATCTATACTGTGACACCTGCCTTGCAGGGGGCTCGTTAGGGCTAATTCGTTAAAGTTCAGCACGTACTCTGAAGATGGCAAGTGCTATTATTAGTGGATTATTAGCAATGCCAGCGCTGAGTAATGCAGGCTGCCACCCCCGCAATAATAACGCTCAGGATTTCCATTGCACTTTGCAGCCAGGCAGTCACTCCCCCCCCCCCCCCCCGCCATGCTCCTACTGGCCAGTGCTAGGTTATCGATAGGGAAACAGAGGCCCAGAGGGCGAGCTGCACTGGCCAGGGTCAGGCAGAGCATCAGCAGAATCAGAAGACAACTGCTCTTGGCTCCTAGCCATGCACTTCCCCTTAGCCTGGGTAATGACAAGCCCTCTTTTTACCAGAAGCCGCTGGCGTGGGCGCCACAGGCTGAGAGATGCTGACGTGTCACTGACAGCTCCTCTTGACATTTGCAGCACAGACCTGGGAATGTCTAAAAGCCAAGGACAGGCGCTGTCTGCTGCGGCTCCTCCCCCTCCCACTCAGAGGGGCTCATTCCTATTGAGGGGACCAGATGCCAAGGGACAGGAACAAGTGATGCTTTCGGGCGAGGACTTACAAGAGAGGGGGCCTCTCTGTCTCTGGCCGGGGAGGGAGCACAAACCACTTAGCAAGAGAAATGACTGTTAAATAGAGAAATGTACATTGGCACACACAGCTAAGCCAACAGCAAGACCCAAGGGAATGGGCCAGAACTTCAGCTGGGGTCAGTCAGCATCAGTGGAATTTACGCCAGCTGGGGTTCTGTAGGAGCCTGAAGGAGAAATCCCCAGAGGAACAGAAAGAGGCCTGCGGTAGCGAATAGGTGACTAACTCCTCCCCAGCCTAGGGTTACCAGCCACTGCAACACAGCCCACAAATTTCTAAGGCCTGGTCTACCCCTAAAAATGGACTCGACCTAGAGACATGGCTCAAGGCTGTGAAAAATTCCAGGCCCTGCGCGATGTAGTTAGGTCCACCTGGCCCCCACTGTAGAAACAGCTCGGTCGATGGAAGGATTCTTCCGCCGACCTCGCGACCTCCTCTTGGAGAGGTAGATTAACTCCATCGATGTAGGAAGCCTCTACGCTATGGCGCTACAGGTGCAGAGCCGCAGCGCTGGAGTGTAAACACGGCCTAAGGAAAGAAACCGAAATCCCAGGCCAGGCTGATCGCACAGAAAGGATGCGCCAGGCCAAATTCAGATCCGATGTGGCAAGAGCGATGTTCATGGACGTGTCTAGGCCACCTTCAGTGGTGACATAAATCAAATGGACCTGCCCCTCACGTCTCTTTACAACAGCATAAAGGGACCTTAAAATACACCCCCCCCCCCGCTTCCCTGGTGGCTGAGAGCTGGCAGGTCTCTCCCCGGCCCATCTCCTCCCTGCGCAGGAGAGTGGCCGGAGTGCTCTGGCCGGTAGCTAGTCTCTGCTTCCGAGCAGCCACAAACAGCAGCGTGTAAATTAGCACAGCCCTGAATCTGCTCTAACTTACGCTCGAGGCCAGACAGCCTCTGCATGGCCCCAGAATACAGGGAGCACAAAGGTGACTTAAAGGCCCTTTTAACCTCACCTGCCCCGAGTGCAGAGAACCAGGCCTGAAGGATGTGTTTGAGCTGAGCCGAGGTACTAATGTGCAGGATGCCTTCCAGGGCTTATACTCATTGGAGGAAAAGCCTCTGCATCGCAGCCCCTCCCAAACCCAGCCTTCCCCATACACTCCCTTCTCCGTGTAACGCCCACCCGGCTTTGGGCACTGCAGGTGCCCGGACAAGTCTCTGCGGTGTTGCATCAAAGAAGGGGGGACGGGGAGGGACTAATTTCCAGAACCAAGGACCCATCACTGAGAAGGCCCGGTGGCCTCCCTCTCCTCTTTGAAATTAGGGGGTTTTGCAAAGGGCCACTCCACTCAGTGCAACAGAAATGTGTCTACTCACGGGCCTGCAGGCTGGGACCTTGCGGCTTCTTTTCACAGCCTCACAACAGAGTGGGTGGGAACTCCCACGAACTACACAGGTGGTAAGGAAGGGGTGGAGCATGGCTCCAACCCATAATACTCCGAGTCACTCAGTTCACCCCATGACGCCCACTTTACTACAGGGGGCAGTTAGCTCAAGCACTCTGCCACCTGCCAGTTGCAATTGCCCGGGGTTGTCTCCCAGGTGGTCAGACTAAAGTGCTCCCGTTGAGGAATGGGGCCGGATAAACAGGGAAGGGCGTTCTGCATCCGCTGCAGCTTCCGAGGGGTCCGAACTCAGTGCAGAGGACAGTGCATCCGGCTGTAAATGGGGGGCGGGGTCGAGGGCATTGGAAGATGGGTGCCCACGGCTTGGGAAAGTCATGCTGCACGGCCCAGTGGAGCATGTGCAGGGGAGTGTCAGCTGAAAGTCAGGCGGGAGAGGAGAGGAGGGGAGGGGAGGGGGGCAGAATGTAGCAGGAAGAGCTGCAAACAGGAAAGCGTGGGCTGGATTCTGATCAGTTACTCCTGTGTAAACCCGAGGCAGCAAAAATGCACCTGATCGAGAACGACAAAGAGAATAAATGCGTGGAATTGCCAAGGCGAATCTGTCTCTTCAGGGCCTCCGTGTGAAGTCCTGGGTCTGCGGGTGCACCAATGGCCCTGAAGCTAATCAGAGGCGGGGGGAAAACAGTGAGAAAATCCTTGCGTTGCATTTCGTCTGGGTCATACAAGTGGCCTAGCGCCACCGTGCCAGCGACTGCATGGGAGCGCCTGGCTAGGGGAGAACAGGAGCCGGCTGGGAGCTGGATAACCAGAGCTGGAGACTGCACTGCCCACACTGCCTGCAAGCTGGGGAGGGTGTCGGGCCTAGCGTCTCTGGGACGCCATAGGAAGGTCTCTGGCAAGGAAAAATGAGCTGAAAACGGAGCATGGGAGCTGAACACGGGCCTTTTCCTCTGCACATCAGGAGGGTGCCGCCAAGTATCCTGTGATTGCTGTGGGTCTAAAGTAAAGCCAGGGCCGGCTCTAACTTTTTTGCCAAAAAAAAAAAAGAGCACCGCCACGCCGTAACACGCCCCTGAGCGCTGCGCTGCCGAAACACCACTCCCAGCACCGTGCCGCCGAAACATCCCCCCCCGCGCGCGCTGCGCTGCCGAAACACCCCCAAGCACCATGCCGCCGGAAACAAAACAAAACAAAAAAACCCGAGCGCCGCCGAAACACCCACCCCCCAGCGCCACGCCACGCAGCCGAAACACAAACAACCCCCCCCCTCCCCGAGCGCCGCCCGGCTGAAACAAACAAACAACGACAACAAAATCCCGAGCGCCCCCCTCCACCCCAAGATTGGCCGCCCCTTACAAGGTGCTGCCCCAAGCATGTGCTTGGTTGGCTGGTGCCTGGAGCCAGCCCTGAGTAAAGCAGATCTCCTCTTCCTGTCTGGCCTCATCTGGTCCCCCACAGCTCCCCTTCCACCCCCCACCTCTCTGGGCGAGCAGCGCCCTCCACAGCTCCCCTTCCGCCCCCCTGCCTCTCTGGGCAAGCAGCACCCTCCACAGCTCCCCTTCCGCCCCCCGCCTCCTCTGGGCGAGCAGTGCCCCCCACAGCTCCCCTTCTGCCCCCTCCACTTCTCTGGGCGAGCAGCGCCCCCCACAGCATCCCACCTCCTTGACTGATGTGGTGAGAACTCCCCCACCGGCTTCAGCCTCCTTTCACCCCCATGCCCAGACGCTGGAGAGAGGGCACAAAGAGCCTTCCATCGCCATGAGAACCTGTTTGCAGGGCCCCGAGCATTGCGATAGCCCGCCCAAAGCAGGTGAGGGAGGGCAGGACCTTGGCCAAGACTCCCCTTTCCACACTGGCTAGTGGAATTGGGCCAACACAGGTAGGTTTTCGATGGGTGGTGGAGGTGGTGCCCCAGAGCCTGGAGGAATCTGGGCTGAGGCCTCCTCAGCTTATATCATCTTTACAGAAAGGGAGGTGGGGAGCTCTGCGTCAGCCCCAAGGCCGGGGCAGAGCAGGCTCCCTTCAGTTGTAACAGCAGGGAAGGGGTTAAAGTCCCTGCCCGTCCTGAAATCCATTTCCGACAGCCTGGCAGCTCTGACAGGGTGTGGTCAGGTAGCCTCTGCGACTCCTTGGAGAAACTAGAGTCAGCTGCTGGGTGCGATTGTCCCTGTTCAGTATAATGCTACATTTCCACACACTTTCCCAGCCTACTAGCCATCCTGGAGAGTCAGCCACATCTGGGATGGGGAATTGATTGGTTTAGATTTCAACAACAACAACAACGTCTAAAAAGGCACTGACCCAATGCACTAGGTGCCCTAACCACTCATTAATGCTACATCAGAACCCCAGCAGCATTCGACTAATTATTCCCAAAGGAACTCTGCCATCTTCCAAAGAGCCTCTTTCCCTCCCACCTCTTCATCGTTCTGGGACCCAAGCCTTCAGCCCTCTCCAAAAGCCCAACTGAACTCCAGAGAGCATGGAGCTCACGCTCACCAGAGTCTAGAGTCACAGCCTCTTGCCTCCCAAAGTTTAGGGGTGGCATTTGGAGCAGGTGTTCACTACAGACTTGGTTTTAGTAGCAAAGCTCTACGTGGGCTTTCCATTAAAAAGAAACAAGGCAATACAGAGAATGAAGCAAGAATCCCTAGCATGATCTTCCTCTATGCAGATGACACTGCTTTCATGGAATGCTGCAAAAAAACAACCACCATGCATTTAGGGCAAGGGTGATATTTGAATGCGCTGGGGGATGGATGATACCTCTCTATACAGGACTATGCAGAGGATGTCTCCATACTAGACATTTGTAGGGCTGGTTGGAAAAATATTTCTTTGGAAAACGTCCATCAGAAAATACGGTTTCACCAAAATCAAAACTTTTTGCTGAAACATGTCACTTTAGGTGAAATTGCACATAATAAAACAAAACGCAGCATTTTGATACGGTCAAGCTTTTTGGAATGGAACATTTTGATTTTCTGTTTCATTTTTTAAGTGTTATATTATAAAGTAAGTCATCAAAATCGGAATGAAATATTTCGATTTTATAGAAACCTTTTTCATCGACGCAAAACCATTTTTTCCCAGAATTTCATTGTGCAGGAAATTTCAATTTCCTTTGTTTGTTTGTTTTTCATTTTGTTTCAGAATGGAAAAAAAAATCAGAAATTGTGGAATTTCCCATGAAACAGAAAATCCAGTTCCCGCCCAGCTCTAAAAGGCTCCACATGGGTTTAACTTGCCAAAACAAACAAACAAAAAAACCCCCTTAGCTTCACACTGTCCCTTTAGTAATCAGGTTTTCTCCGACTAAATCTCCTTGCTGTGAAGACTCCCCACCTTGCAGAGCGTTTCAGGACTGGCTGGCTAGGCTTCTGCAAAAACAGCTCTGCCTGATTGTCCTATTTCAAAAGAAACAAGTGTCTCATTTTGCACTGACGAATCCGATCTGCTTCGACTAGTTTTGCATGGAGAATGCAAACAATTTTTCAAAATTCTAAAGCTGTAAGTTTCTTTCGGAAGATAAAGCTGCATTATCTCTAGCCGGCACACAGTTAATCCCTGCCATGGTGCTTAAGCACAGCGTGGACAGGAACATACATCTTCCGTCTTTCTTACATCTACAGCTTAATTTTCAAGACACACTGTCAAGTAATTTTCATAGATTTTAAAGCCAGTAGCAAACATTGTGATCATGTGGTATGCCCATTATTTAGGGTTTGTTTAGAAACAAGGGGAGGGGGATTTGAGTTTGCAAAAACCTAATCTTGTCAAAAATATGATTATATTTTTAAATTTCCAATCAAAACAAGGGATTGGGGGATTTACACATTTCCCTGTGGTGGTGTAAACCCAAACCCAACATCCTTAAGCTAGGTGCATGAGAACTAGTGAAACTGATTATAAAGAAAAAGTGAAACTAACCAGTTTATTTTCACTAAAGTAGTTCATGTGCAAGAAGCATGGTTATTATTCTATTGTACCTATCGGCCCAGCTGAGATCAGGGCCTCCTGGTGGTAGGTGCTAGACAAACAGTGAGATGCAATCCCTGCCCTGAAGAGTTTATGATTTAACAGCCCAGATGGATTATTCCTATTTTACAGATGGGGACTGTGGCAGAGAGAGATTATGTGATTTCCCCAAGGACAGACAGAAAGTCTGTGGCAGAACTAGAATTTGAACCCAGCTCTCCTAAACCCCAAGCCAATGTCTTAACCACAGAGTCATCCTTCCCCTCCGGTACTACAAGCAAACAGCAAAGGGGATGAAAAAATAACTAGATATTTAAACCTCACTTAATAAACTCAGGTATTGTTAAGGATTGTGTGTGTGTGAAATACAGGATTTTTATCCTGAGAGTCTCTCTCTCGCAAGTATCCGGTTGATAGAAAGACTGTAAATACATGAGCTAAAGGAGCTCAGTATGAGAGTGTAGAAACAAAGACTGCTTAATGAAAGGGTCGCTTCCCTCCCACCCCCAGACTAGATTTTCATGCTGGTGAAAGCACGCTGGCTACTCCCCTCATACACATAATGGACCGGAGCTATACAAACTTCTCCCCAATTGTTCTGCACTGCAACTAAACTGCGACCTGCAGAGCTGTGTTAGCTCAACTCCGGGTGATCCTCGAAGCGCAGCATCTAATCATGCCAAATGCTATAACAGTTCAATGATGAGGGCTAATGTCCATGTGGGTTTAAAGCCCAAGCAGCAAGCTCATTTCCATTCGTAAGCCAGGCTGAAACACAGATGAGAGGTGCCAACTAGCCACTGGGGAAACTAACGGGACATTAGGTAGCGCAGTACAGAGACAATTGGCTTTGCTTTGCTTTGTTTTCTTCTTTCTTTGCCAGTTTCTCTCCCCCTCCCTCCAGTCACCCTAAACTACTGATTTATTTATAAATGTTTTTCTTCTGACATGAAATGCACCTGCCTATCATCTGTCCATGGGAGAGCGGTTCTGGAACATTATCTTGATCTGATCAGTTGCTAGAGAATAGATGTCAGCCTATTGCCGTGTGAATAATAAAACTCACCCCACGCAATAGCTCTGCTTTAAAAATTCAGGCAGGCCAGCAATTACCGTTGTAATCACACTAAGTGTGCAAGCCCAGCTCCCGGTCTCTGCAGAAGGTTTGTTGGTAAATTAAAAGCTTAGACACGCTGCAGAGGAACTAACATTTTCAGCCTGAATTCCCTGTTCAGAAAGCAGAAAACAGCCGAGGAATTTGTGTTGTCAGCAACCAGTTACCACTCAAGGAAGAGATCTTGGAGTCATTGTGGATAGTTCTCTGAAAACATCCACTCAATGTGCAGCGACAGTCAAAAAAGCGAACAGAATGCTAAGGGATAGTTAATAGGACAGAAAATATCATGTTGCCGCTACATAAATCCATGGTACCCCCTCATCTTGAATCCTGTCTGCAGATGTGGTCGCCCCATCTCAAAAGAGATATATTGGAATTGGAAAAGCTTCAGAAAAGGGCAACAAAAATGATTAGGGGTATGGAACGGCTTCCATATGAGGAGAGATTAATAAGACTGGGACTTTTCAGCTTGGAAAAGAGACAGCTAAGGGGAGATATGATTGAGGTCTATAAAATCATGATTGGTATAGAGAAAGTAGATAAGGAAGTGTTGTTTACTACTTCTCATAACACAAGAATTAGGGGTCACCAAATGAAATTAACAGGCAGAAGGTTTAAAACAAATAAAAGGAAGTATTTCTTCACACAATGCACAGTGAACCTGTGGAACTCTTTGCCAGAGGATGTTGTGAAGGCCAAGACCATAACAGGGTTCAAAGAAGAACTAGATAAATTCATGGAGGATAGGTCCATCAATGGCTATTAGCCAGGATGGGCAGGGATGGTGTCCCTACCCTCTGTTTGCCAGAAGCTAGGAATGAGTGACAGGGAATGGATCACTTGATGATTCCCTGTTCTGTTCATTCCCTCTGGGGCACCTGGCATTGGCCACTGTCGGAAGACAGGATACTGGGCTAGATGGACCCCTGGTCTGACCCAGTAGGGTCGTTCTTATGTTCTTATCTGCCCAAAGCTGGGCAGCGCCATTTTCTCTTGGGGTCCAGCTGGATGTAGTTGCTTTGAGAGGTGCGTTGCATTGTTCCTGGCTTCCTCCCCGCTGCAGAGGTGTTGCAATGCAGGCCCAGTACAGTTTTCATGGGGGTGGGATACAGGAGCAATGTAGCTTGGCCGAGCAATCTCGGGGGCTGGCTTTCGGCTCGTTAGGGAGGTGGGTTGGAATCCCTCCGCTGCCCTGTCTCAGCCTTTCTCCGTGTTTACAGGAGGACCGACGAGATGATTTAACAGTTCCTGTGGCCTTAAAACCCTTTAATATAAACTACAGTAATGAGTTTAATGAATGGGGAAGAGGTTCCCCCCCCCACCTTGTTAGGTCATTACCCTGGGGAAAAAATCTTCTGTGGCTGTGCTGATATGAGCTGGCTGCCGCAAGGCAAAGAGAGGGTATTTCTTATCGAGCCGACACCAGCTAATTCATTCAGCTCCTGGGGCTCTCTTGGCTTGACTGAGCTCTGATGAAGGGGAACAGGAAGGTGGTGCCGAAAGCACCTCCAGTCATGCTGCTGTTTAGCTCCATTAATTAAGGCTGTGAGTCACCACCAGGGAAGAAGGCAGTCTCTCTCTCTTCCCACTCCCAGAGAGCATCTCCTCCCTGGAGGGAGGCTGAGGGTTTTCTCCCGCCCCCCTCTAGAAGTCTGGATTCACTTCAGCGAGCTGCATCCTGGGAGGATGTGAGAAACCCTGAGAGGTGCTGGGAGGCCATACAGCTCTCTGGGCCTCCAGAAAGCTCCACACAACAGCGCCGGGAAGAGAAGGAGCTTTAGCTCCTGGCCCCCTGGGTCAGGGTTTTACAAAAGGTCCCCCCTCTCCGCCCCCATCACATGGCTGCTGCAGCTACCATGACAACTGCCACACATTTGGGGGCGGGGGGAGGGCCCATTCCCCATGCATGTTCTGCAACACACAGCTCAGGCTAATGCCCTCGCAAGCAACCAGAGAGCCCCTTACCCTCTCCAGCAACAGGAGTGGCTGGGCTGACTTCATGGCCTGCTGGCACACTGGAATCACACCAGTTTTAAGGCCAGCCGTGCGTTGGTTTCAAGATGCACAAGGGCGGGAAGGTACAAGCACCAAGTCAAACACTTTGATCAGACCCTGTCACGGGGTCCACTCACCACTAGCGGCATCTCCTGCTGTCCGTCCTGGGAATTAGCTCTGCCAGGTGCTGTGCTCCCTCCCCGGCGGTGTCTTTCACCGTACCATCGAACACTGCGGCCCCCCTCGCTCCAGGGACGGCAGCCTCCTCTTCGTGGCTCAGCCCTCCCCTTCCAGGGAATTCAAAGTCCTTCCAGACCTGCTGTGTGACTGGCATCTACAACAGCCTTGCCACTTCCTAGTGGCTGGTAGGGGAACCCGGGCCCACCCTTCTCACTGGGTTCCAGCCCAGGGATGCTATAACAAGCAGCCAAGTCCTCTGTACAGATCCTACCCTTGCTGCTGTTTCCCTGGGTTTCTTCCTACATATCTGGCTTGCCCCCTCTGTGGATTTGCCAGCCTCCAATCTCTCCACTCAGGGAGTAACTGCAGCCTGCTTCCCTGCCTTCCTGAAACCCCTTTGCTGTTCACTGCCCTGGGTTTGCCCAGCTGAGCTTACTTCTAATCAGTGGCCTACTCCCTGGCTCCTTGTCCAGGTTAACCTGATGAACTTAATTGGCCTGCCTGGTCACCTTAATCCCTTTCCACCCTGTGCGAGGCAGACACCCCATCATAGACCCTCCCCCCGCTTTTTTAAGCCATATGTTCCTCCTTTGCAAAGCAGGTGCAAACTGCAACTTCGACCAGGACAAAGTGGCGGGGTGCATAAGTGAAGCCACTCCCAGCTTGGATGCGATGAGTGCAGGAAGAATGGGTGAGACGGGCACCTGGCAAAAATCCCACTGGCTTCTGTGGGAGCAGAAATGGGTTCATGATGAGTTGGCAAGTCACTAGAGGTCATCGCCTGGCAGTTCTAGCTCACGTTCCATCCGAGGATCTCAAAGCGCTTTACGAAGGCCAGTCGGTATCCGTATTCCCATTGAGACAGGGGGGACAGGGAGTCAAAGAGAAAGGATGCGACTGGCCCAGGGTCACACAGCTTGTTGTACTCAAGCCACAAGACCACAGCCACCCCCAGGAGACCAGAGTTTGGATCATAAAGGGGAAAGGGGCCATTTGTAAAGACAGGGTGGGACTTCCAAAGGAGACTCAGGGCAGGGCTAGGTACTCCGCTCCCACCGAAATGTAATAGTTTGCTGCCTATTGCCCATATGCTCCAAACCCCAGCCACTATGTTTCAAAAAAACGGGGGTTAAAGCGAAGGCCTTCGCAAGCAGATCAGAAACGTGCTCTCGGAGCTGGGACTTACAGCAAAACGTTCTTTGTTTGTACAGTATTTGAGTCTGCGCAAAGGGCATGCCGCACACAATCGATAGCCTGTCTATGGCCACGCTCAGTGCTGATTGGCACCTGATTCCGGGGACGGCCTCGTTTACAGATCCAGAGCAGCACGAAGTGGTGGTGTAGGTTTTAGGGGTTCTGCCATAGCACAGATATTGCAGCGTGAATGCGGCAGGCGTCTGACAGGAGCATTATTTATCCCAGGTGAAATGCATGCAAAGCTAAACGGGAATTAAGCTCATACGACGTTGCTTTGTAAATGAGTGAAGCTGTTAGGGAGAGAGGGCTGGACTCCTCCAACCTTTCCCCTTAATGATTAACAATCCACCCGCTGTGCGTCTGCAACGAAAATTGTACCAGGTCGCTCCAAAATAAGCACTGCATTCCTGAGGCTGCTCCTGCTGTCTGCCATCTCGCGGGTTAGATCCCGGATGACTGACCATGTCGGTTACTCATTGGGGGAAACAAAGGGAGACTTCAGAGTGCTCTCCTAGAATGGCTCAGCAGAGGGACTGATCAAGGGACGGCTACAGATGATGTGTGTAAAATGGGTCCCAGACTGAAGCCATCCCTGCGTAGGGATTTGCCAAAACCACGCTATCCCCCAGCCTGCGTCCGGTTAAGAATTAAAGGCCTGATCCAAAGCCCACTGAAATCAATGGGAGTCTTCCCAGCGACTCCCGAGGGCTTTGTGCCCTGCATCTCCTGCAGTGGCCTCGGAGAAGCCGTTGGTAAGGACAGTTTTGTGACTGAACTCTCTTCCGAAGAGCTCGGTGAGCCACGCTCCTGGCACGTGGCTTCCTTTATTTTACAGTCAGGGTGCTGGCTCAAGCCGGCAGTTTGTAACCTTTCTCCGGATTAGCAAATGCCTCTCCATTTCCAGAGCCCACCCCGTTCAAAGATGAAATACGGCTCAATGGTGGATGATCACCAGAACCTGCGGATGAAACATGGCCCCCCACTGTTGGCTGGAGAAGGCTCCTCTAAGAGGATTCTGCCCTCTGCTGGGACAAGAGCAGCAGGATTCCTTAGAAGCCAATGCCCTGGTAATGGCCCCACGTCTCTGCTGGAGACAGAAGAGATTCAGGTTCATGCCAAGCGGGAGGACTGGCCTCCTCACAGGGACAAGAGAGGACGTTTTTGGTTTTTTTACTGTCTACCATCAACAGTGCAGATATTTGGGGCTCCTTGGAAGGAATGGGGAGTGTTTGCTCAGGTCCCCCACTCAGCAAAGCACCTAAGCACGGGCTTAACCCCTGAATGACACCCTTGGGAGTGAAGCATGTGCTCCAAGTTGAGCCTGTGGTTAAGTGCTGTGCTGATTTCAGGACCTGAAGACACTAGAGTGTTAGGGGTGGGAGGAGGTTGGCTAGACCAACAGATCCCCTTTCAACAAGTTTTCTAATGCAATCAAGACAAGGCTTCCCTAAACGTATCCATGCTGCAAAATGCTCCGATAACTCCTCTCGTGCCGCATGGACATTCAGAGCACACCCGGAACCAGAAAAGAGTGACACCATATGGCCCTGTGGATATAAACAGAGCAGCCTCGTGGTCCAATGAAAATCCACAGCAAGCAACACATCAAAGCTCACAGCTCTACAAAGGGCTACAACAGGCAATACTGAAGGAGCGAACTCTATGCCGTTCTCTTGCTCTCTTTCAGCAGACTTGCCGTTGCTTATCTGCCTAAACCTTTCCAAAGCAACTAGGGAAGCTATAGCCAAATCCCCGCTAGATGCATGAGAGCGCACTTTGGATAAATGTATCAGAGATACCGAGCTGTCAGCTCATCCTTCCCCAGCATATTTTCACCTGTTTATGTGAGGCACGTCTGTGACTTGCTGGCAATTCACTTAAGGCAGTGTGGGAGGGTCCAAGCATCAAAGCCAGCCTTCTGCCTTTGTTCCCTTCGGTGTGTGCTTTCCCTCTCCATTTTTATGCAGTCCCTGCAAGTTCCTATAACTGCAGGGGTAACATTTGCTTGGCCCCCTTTTGCAACACACCGAGGAAAGAATAAGAGACATGAAGGTGCATAGACAGACAGAGAAACACAGGTTGGCATAGCAGGCAGGGCCGGCTCCAGGCACCAGCCCAGCAAGCATGTGCTTGGGGCGGCCAAGGGGAAGGGGCGGCACGTCGGGCAGGTGCCTCTCAGAGGGAAGCACCTGCCGCTGAATTCCCGCCGAAGAAGAAAGTGGCGTGGTGGAGCTGCCGCCGGAGTGCCGCTGATCGCAATTGCGATCACAGTTTTTTTTTTTTTTTCCCCCCGCCGCTTGGGGCGGCAAAAACCCTGGAGCAGGCAGTCCTAAGAGAAATCCTTTAAGATGCCCTAAACAACCAATGCCCAGACATGCTACAAGTTGTGTGGCAGTGCCATGCCCTGGATCCCAGTTGAAGGAAGTGGATTCTATCCCCTCCAGACCGGGCCTGGCTTCCCTATGGAATGTCCTTTCATGCTGGCTTTGCATGGGGAAGGAGAATTTGGCCCTTTGATATCTTCTTGCCCTCCTAGTTTTGGAGATGGTAGATCACACGTGTCCATCCCTAACTATCATCGAAGGGTAAATGCTTACAAGAGCCCTGGAGGCTGTGAGGTGCATCAAGGGCTGGAGAACTGCTATAGATAAAAGGGTGAGGAAGGGGAGCAAAATCTTCTCTCCATCAAAACCATTTACCTGTATTTCTGTGGGTAGCGTATGTGGCCTAGGTATGCCATACGTGTGTGGCCTAGGTATGCCATACGTGTCCCAGTAGAGGAGATCTGCAAATCGTTAGTAGAGTCCCCAGTACCATGTTTTTCAGCACCCTGTGAGCTTTATTGTTTCCAATACAATGAAAAGAGTGGAGTCCCCAGGACAGAGCCAGAGAGAATGTGCAGCATTCTTCAGGGTCTGAGCAGACACAATGGTGTGGTCCTGTCGCAAAGACAGGTTTGAGGGCTTTGGAAGATGCCAAGTCATCACTGTAGTGGAGAGTCTTTACCTTCATGAGTCTGGACAATCAGCTGTTAATATCCACCTCCCTCCCTCAGCCTTTCACCAGCCCTGGTGCACACAGTCCTGAGTGCTCATGGTCTCTCAATAGATCCCTTTCACTCTCCTGTTCTCCGGATCGAACGGTGACTTGGTGTGGGCTGTGGCAGGATAGGTAACTCCCATCCTCTCCAGCATGTATTCACCACTCTTCACAAACTCCAGGGAGACCTGCGGTGGGAACAGGACAAAGACATTGTTATATGGGCTCCCCCACATTTCTCTCCCACTTAGTTAAACAAGCATGGCAGCGTTTTACGGTCATGCCCCAGAACATTAGTGTGTTTGGAGGCTTGCTATCAGCTCCTGTGTGGAAGGCCAGGAGGGCTAAGAGGATTGGGCTCTGCCACCTTTTTGCTTCTAAGTTGCTGGTTCAACTCCAGTCTGGGTTGATAGTGTCCAAAAGCCATTACTGTCTCTCCCCTGTTTTGAGGTAAGAGTTGGTGATCTCAACCCAGGTCTCCATGCCAGAACTGTTGGTTGCCTGCCTAGCAGTTACAACAGCAGGGTCAGGGAGCCATGGAGAACAGACACTCTTGTCAAGGCACAGTACGAAAGAAGCTGGAAGTGCTTGGGCTACGGATACAGGACTAGAGGAGTGATTTCTTTTGCCGGGTCTGGTGCTGCTCACATTCCTTCCCGGAGAGTTCCAAAAGGGAAGGCATGTAGATTTTAAAAACACAATTTTTTCTTTCACAGAATCAAAAGCAAACTGAATTTCAATCCAGGCCAAAGAATGAAAGTCAAATTGAGTTCCACTGCAGAGCAGCTGGGTAACCACAGAGCATATTATGGGTATAACCTCCTGGAGACAAACCTGTTAGAAAAGCAGGTTCCCCAGCTGCTCCCCACCTGGCTGGATTGCATTGAACATGAGGCGAGAGCACAATCCCCGCGCCGGAGATCCTGGTGCAGACAAGGGCGCTTGCCTAGCACGGCACCAGCTGATGTGACGAGACACTAGTGTTACGTTTGTTGAATCATTTTCTGATAGATTGAAAATCCCTGTAGGCAGTGTGACTAGCCAGCCAAAGGGCAAAAGACCCTGCAGTGAACATTATTTTACTCAGTGGCGCTTACTCCTGCTAGCTCAGAGAACGCTCCAGTGTTCGGGCAGTTCCAGCTGTATTGCCTGGGCTGCTGCCTTTCCCTGTTACCTCCTCTGCCTCTGCCACCCCATCTACAGTGGTGGGGCTGTAACATGAGGGTGCAGTGGGAGCCTTGGTTCTCAGGCAGGGGCGGCTCTATGTATTTTGCTGCCCCAAGCACGGCAGACAGGCGGCTTTTGGCGGCGCGCCTGCGGGAGGTCCGCTGGGAATGCGGATTCAGCGGCACGTCTGCGGGAGGTCCGCCAGTCCCGCGCCTGGGGACTTGGAGCGCTGGTGCCTGGAGCCGCCCCTGTTCTCAGGTGAAGAGTTTCAGACAGAAGGAAGGCTTGGCGTACGGACACAGATACACACACAGCCAGCCACTCACTGGGCTCCATTCCAAGCTCTGCTGCAGATTCATTGTGCAGCTACGAGTGGTCATTTCCCCTCACCGTACCCCAGTGTACTCATCCGTAAGACAAAGAGAACAACGCTCCCTGGCAGGGAATTATTCACAAAGCACTTTGAGATCTGTGGAGGAAAGGTGCTAGAGAGCTGCAAATTATAATTATTACATACAGACGCAGAGCTGTAAAGAAACCTGAACGATACTGGCTTGTATGTGTTGTGTGTGTACATCGCTGCCCTCCACTGGATGGTATCAGACCTGCTCCAATTTGTGTCATGTGCCCTATACTGCTCCAAGCGAATGGAGAGTGGAACAGTTTGCACCTTTGGAGCCAGAAGATATGGATTGTATCCTCACTTGCACCCATGTTGTGCCGCATGGTAGCCATCGTGAAATTCTAAGGGGCTATGGATGTATTCCAGCACACCCTGCAAATCACAGGCGCCCAGAGGAGCCAGCAACACTGCCTTGGAAACTGGAGCCGCTAGCACAATGCAACGCCCGCAGGTTTAATAGCATCACTAGGAGACTGAACGAGTGGCCAGGGCAGGATGGGGCTAATGAAGTCCTACCTTGGCCAGCGACAATGACCAAGAAAAGGGAGGTTCCAGGATACATTTCCAACTCTTGATTGGCTGGGGCAGTGCTGAAGGGGTCTTAGGTTTTCCCTGTGATCTGGGGAGGGCATTGGCATGGCAGGGCTCCCCTGCAGATGCCAGTCTCTAAGAGGGCACACTGAGCATGGGCGTGATGGCTGGGGCAGGGGAGATGGGGCGAGGGAGCGTGCTATCAAGTCTGCAGCGCCTCCAGGAGAAAGAAACTTGGAGCCAGCATAGAACGCGAGTCCTTCGCATGGCAGGGCACAGCCACACCTCGCTGGTCCCGGAGTGGCAGCATGGAAAGAATCCAGCTGAAAGGTCTCCTGCCATCCTGCTTTAGGGCAGCTGATCTGTGCTGGCATCCGTCAGCGTGTCAAGCCGCACAGCGCGCACATGCAAAACTCCCCGCTTCCTCCTGCAGTGGCAATTACCATGGAAATCAGGCGGGAGTTATCCTACCGAGCAGAGAGATTAAGGCTGTACGTTAACATCTGCTCAGGGAACTATGCCTTTCTGCAGGAGGCCTTCGAGCTGGGGCCGCCAACGGAAGGCAGCGCTTGCCACACAATGGAAGCTGACAAGGTTGGGGGCCTGTAAAGAGAGACCACCTGTATGAAGTGCCTTGCTGATTGCCAGGCCTGATCGCTTTAATTGGGGGGTTAACGTTGTCTGAAAAGGCCCTCGAGGACAGAGGGGGCAGGAGTCATTTTGAAAATGACTTTGCTGGTGCTGCCAAATGAAAGAATTCTTTCTGGTGGGTGTTTGAATGGGGAGAGCTGAGCAACTGGGCTGCCTGGTGGGTTCTCGTTCCATGCGTGTTTGTCTCTCCAGCTCTCTTGCACGGGAGGGGCCAGTCCTCTCCTCACATACATCCCGGCTGCCTCGTGGGCTTCGCTAAAGATCCCGACGTCAGTTTCGGGGAGGAATGAGAAGGCTCATGGTGACGGCAGGTAGAGGAGTGAGAAGTTACAGGCAGGAGAAAACCGAATGAAAGAGGAAGAAAAGGAAGCCAAGCTAAATGAACGGAGCATTTAGTCTAGAGATGGGCCCAAAGTGGAATAGTTTATCAGAATCCCGGCGGCTGAATGCCGTCTGGATCCGAACCGTGGCTAATTTAGGTTCTGGCTGTATGTGCACTTCCCAAGGCGCTTGAGGGGTTAACTCTACAGCACTGGGCAATGCAGCGCAAATGGACTCTGCTTTCTCTTCCACTCACTTTTCCCTGCACTGGGAGGAGAACTGGCTGCTAAAGGGAAAACAACTTGCCCAAGGCAGCTCTCCAGGAAGCCTGCGCGGTCTCAAGACCTGACAAAGAGGCAGCGATACATCACTTCAAAGAGAAGTGAGCAACTCCTGAGACTCTTACCAGCTTCAAACCTGAGGCTTCACTCACACCCACTTGAGAGTTTAGCACAAGCTTTATCGACTTTGGCCTCTGAAAACTGATATATTCTTACGATGTTTATTGTTGGTGCTGTAGGAATTTGCATCTGCTGCCTGGGGTGAAAAGTCCCCCATTGCCAGCAGCAATGGTGAAAATTAGCACCAGATGAACTGATGAGTTTTTGCAAAAATTCTTGTATATTCACCAGAGCCTATTTCCCAGGCTCCTTCCCCCCTGTGCCTACAGCTGCTGCGAAGTGAGTTTGTTTGACCAGGCATATTGAGGCATTGTGAGAGCTTGTCATAATATGATACGTTGAAACATCACCATGTGACATCAAAGTGTCATCATGTCATGATGCCTGGAAGCCGGGAGAACGGGTTGGAGGGTTATTACTACATTTTCATTATAACAGGCTGAAAAGTAGAATGGCCCAGTGGGCGGTTGTTCGTTATGACTCAGGAGACGCGCGTTCAATTCCCTTCTCCCCCAGAGAATTGCTGTATGACCATAGGCAAGTTTACTAGCTGCTCTGTGCTTCAGGTTCCCATCTGTAAAATGGGTATAATAGCACTGCGATGCCTCACAGGGTGATGTGAGGATAACTACATTAAAGGTGTGAGGTGTGAACTACAGTAGCAGGGGCTGTATAAGCAGTTCCTTACATAGGTACTAACTGGAAAAAAAGGGGGGTCAAATTCTGTTCTCACAGCATAGCTCTCCTGCCTTTGATAACACTGGCAAGTGATGACGCATTGTTGCAACTCACATTCTAGCTTGCACCTGACTGCAACAGGGTGCTGGAATGTAACTGAGAGCAGCTTGATATTTTGTAGAATCATTTTCATTTCACTAACAAGACCCTTCTTGAAAAGTGCAAGTCTTTGGGAATCCTTTATCTCAACTGAGGCTTAGTTTGGCTTCCTTAAACACAACTCAAGCAGATGTGTTTGTTCGGTATTTCTTCCACGTTCAGCTCTGTCCCTAAGCACCTGGCTGTAATACCCAATGCAGCACTTTTTCCCATTCTCCACTACGGTTGCTCTGCACCCCGGAGCCTGTCTGCCCAGAATTCTGCAATGTGGTTTCACACCAATATTGCAGACTCCAATGTAATGAGATTAAAAGCAAACAAACTCCTTCTGTGGCAGCTTTCCACTCTCTGATTCACCACTTCTCATCCCTCTCTCTGTTGGAAGCATTCACACCCCTTTTAAGGCTGCCTCTCTATCAAGGTCAACCGTGTCTTGGTGGGAGGAAGGAGCAGACCTGAAGAGCAGCAATGTGAATTAACCCTACACATCTCCCACCACTAAGCCACTCCCTCTGGTTGCCCCATCTACACTGTATTCATTTTAAAGCTACAGTCCAGGGCCTTTAAAATTCCACCTCTGCTACAGGGGATTTGCGTTGGAGAACACTGAGTTCCTGTGTAAAAGAAACTTCCTTTCCACAGAATAGGTGGAATGAGAAGACTCGAGGATTGTGTATTTTAAGTCTGAGCTTCTAGCAAGTACCTGGGACCATGTTCCTAAGTTTTCCCCCCCACACTTTCTCCTCTACTAGTGGCAACCCAGCAAAAGGCAATGCCTCATCAGAATCCCCCTCTAACCCACAGGGAATGCAATGATTGCAAAGGACAGAGCACACGGAGAACAGAGCTGTGATTTCCGTAGAGATATGATCCCATGTTATTTGCATGCGTGCGCTCTCTCTCTCTCTCTCTCTCTCTCTCACACACACACACACACACACACAGTCATTAGCCCATGGGGCTCAACCATCAGGCATGAAGCAGAGAGTCAGAATTCTTTCCCCCAAACCCTTTTGATGTCAAGGCTCCATCTGCTCCAGGTGCCTGGCACATGACGAGATGCCAGGAGAGAGAGGGAGAGCGAACGGATGAGGCTGGAAAGCTCTCTGTCATCAGTGACAGGAGTCCGTTCACTGCACCAGGCTGCCCTCTTCTAGGCTCAGGAGGGAAGGAAGGAAGGATACTTCATGATGAGAAACAATAGGCAAGGGAAAGAAATTGGTTTGGAGATAGGAAAGCAACTAACTGGACCCTAAAATCGCCTGGCTTAGGAGCCTAGCACTGTCGTTGCCACAGGATTAAAAATCAAGGTGATCTAAAACCAACCACCAATTTATCAGCTATTTTTTGCCTGTATTATCATATATGTGTGAGGTTAAGTTGGTCCCTGGGGATTTTATCTTCAGTCCTCCCACCCCAATACTCCCTCATATAGGTGTAAGTATCTTTCTATCGATAGCACATGGGTTAAGTAGAGTCCCCCCCGCCCCATGAGGCTATTCAGGTTAAGTGCCTGCTGCGTTCCTGTTGGACAGAAGTCCCTAGAATCTAACTGCAACAATGTATTAGCCCTAGTTTATGTTCTAGCTTGCACCTGTGAGTGAGTCCGGACACAGAGCTGTGCAAAAGAACAGCATGGGGGTCACTAGAGAGAGAGCTGTTTGTCGCTAAACTGCTCCAATCTCTCGCTCTTCGGAATCTCTTCACTCTGGTTAATACAAGCTAAGAACTTTGTGAAGAGACACGAGGGGACCTTGCAGTCCTTCAGTCCCCAGATCAGTGTTTGCGCTCACTCTTTAAAGATTGTGTGTGTGTGTGTGTGTGTGTGTGTGTGTGTGTGTGTGTGGTTTTTAAAAAAAATCAATGTTACGCTCTCTCCCCCGGCAAATCTTCTGACTCGGAGAATGAAACGCAGCATTCTCCACACATGGATGTGAATTCTCCCTGCATAATTCTGATCCTCCCTCCCTCCCTCCCTGTCCTTGTGTCTTTCTGCTTCGCCTCCCTGCATCCTGCACTCTGCCAGCACTGTCAACCTCAACACACCATTTGTCTGAGTCTCCAGGCCTCCTCCTTCCAAGCTGCTCCCTACACCCAAAACACGTTTCTTGAGCTAGGCTACTACCGTCTCTCTACTCATGTGCCCCCCGAAGACCCGTCTCTCCGCAGACACCGAGAACTAGAGCAGTGCCAATACTGGATAGTTTGGATCACTGACCCTTCCAAAAAATCTAAATTCAGTTTTGATTCAGCCTGACATGGAAATGTTTTGTAATTTTCAGTGAACCAAAAAGGTCGGAAAAAATTAGTGTCGGGTCAAAGGAAATGTCTTGTTCACCCTGAAACGGAACATTGTTTCTTTTTTGATTTCTTTTTAAACTTTAAAAATGTTTTAACAATAAAACTGAAGTAAATGTTGAAAGGAAAAGTCATTTCAAACCAAAATATTGAAATGTTTTGTTTAGAAATTGTCAGAATGATGCATTTAGATTTTTTTTTAATTTATTTTCTAATGAGACAACTTGGTAACTTTGCAACAAATTCCTAGAGTCATAGAGTCATAGGAGGGAGCAAGCAAAGGAGGTTTAGGTTGGACATTAGGAAAAAGTTCCTAACTGTCAGGGTTGTTAAACACTGGAATAAATTGCCTAGGGAGGTTGTGGAATCTCCATCTCTGGAGATATTTAAGAGTAGGTTAGATAAATGTCTATCAGGGTTGGTCTAGACAGTATTTGGTCCTGCCATGAGGGCAGGGGACTGGACTCCATGACCTCTCAAAGTCCCTTCCAGTCCTAGACTCTATGAATCTATAGGGCTACAAGGGATTGCAAGTTCAGCCATCCTGCAGCCATTCTGATATAGTTCTAAGTAGAACTGGGTCATTATGGGCTGCTAACACAGCTTGACATGACATGGGGCCCCAGGAGGCACCATGTTCCCCTATACTCACTGGTCCTCCATCAGGGTTCCGGATGTACCCGTAGGCAATGGTTTTGTTGATGGCAAATCCAAAATCCGCCCTCCGGATGTGTCCGACTACTTTGCCGTTTCTCCAGATGGCCTCCAGTCCAAACATAGGCACCTTCCTGCAGGACCAGAGCAGAGCAGACCTTTAGCAGACAGCAGCTCAGCAGGGCAGTTCCCTGCCATTCTTGGGGTTTTACCTGGGGGAGCTGTTATAGAAAATCAAGGGGCTAAACGTGCTGACCACAGGAACGCATTGTGCAGGTAGGCAGGCTCTGTGCTAGCTTCCTAAACAGTGCTCTGCCAATACATCTCACGCCCCCTGTTATTCCAGTCCTCGGCTTCCACACAAAGCCTTGCACCAGAGTCCCAACCTCCAACACTCCGCTATTCCAGGCCTGGAACCTACCCAGCTCTGCCAGTGCACTTTAACCCGGACATGTTACCCCACGGATTACAGTCCTTGGCCACACACACAGCTCTGACAATGCGCCTCCGTCCTGACTTGCAAAATCCCCTGCTATTTTGGTTGGAACCAGATAACCCCACCCATTTTCACACAGTGGGGGTCTGATCAGCTAAAACAAAAGCAGAGAAAACAGGCAGAGGGAGTTTGTGGGTGAACTTCTTGTTGGGGTGTGGGGCAGAATCTTCTTTCTGGTTGAAGTTGGATCACAAGCACCAGGGTGACTGTTGTATTTAATACACCCAGGCAGAGCTCACCGATACAAAGCCCAGTGGTCGTACTTACTCATCAATGGTGAAGCAGACCAGGCGCCGGAGGACTCCCGTTGCTTTCTGGGTCTCCAGAGCTTCCCGTCCAAGGAAGGGGATGCTGGACTTGAGTTTACAAGTGAAGGCCAGGCCTGCTTCTAGGGGGGAGTCGTCAGGACGCAGATCCGCGTGCCAGTGCCTGTACCCTTCAGAGAATGACAGAACCATCATGGGTCTCCCCGTCTGTTTCCTCCTTTCTCCCCAGTCATAACAAGGCCTAGGAGAGGCAGTGTGCGGAGAACAAAGCACTTGAACCCCCAAGTGCTCGGTCTGGCCCTGCTTCACCCTTGGCATGTTCAGGGACAGTGAGATGAGAGGCAGCTCCTCTGTCACGCTCCTCTCTTGCTGCAGCATTCCCCCCTGCAGCTACAGGAGAAGGCAGCGTCCCTCGGTCCCAATCCTCTGGTGCGCCATTCCTGCACTGGGCCTGGGAATGGAGTAGGAACAGCCAAAGGTGGCTTGAGACATCTCTGGCCTCACTGAATTCTTGGAGCCTGTCTGGACCCCGGCGTAAGTTAGAGCAACCACAGGGCTGCTCCAAGTTACAGTCAAGGTGCTGATGGCTCCCTGAGGGCTGTGAGCAGCTGGAACTCGGTGTGCTCCAACCATGTTCTCACTTCCTCACAGAGTGCCCCAGAACACCCCCACCCCACCCCCACTCAGGAACTGCACGGGTGTGGACACAGAGCTGTTCCAGCCATTTTATGCCCACTGGGGATCCCCTTATGTAGGCCCTGTTCCCTGGGGGGGCTCTCGTGACCAAGGACGGACCAGCAGGGATTGTTCTAGGGGGCAGCATGTGGTCATTTACACTCTTCTCCCCCCCCCCCCACCGAGTACTGCCCAGACCCCCACCTCCCTCTGGAGTATTTCCCCCCCCTCACAGCACGTCACATCCACCAGCCCCCCTCTGGAGTACCTCACCCACCCCCACCCCATGGAGCACCTCGTCTCCATCAGCCCTAGAAGAAACAAGGCTCTAACAGAACTGGTTGAAATGTCTCCATCAAGAAGGGATGGGCGTGGGGGGAGGAAGAAACATCTTTTGGGTTAAAATAGACATTTCCACAGGACGTCCATTTTCCACAATTATTTTTTTGAGGTGGGTGTTGATTTTTCAGCTCAAACCTGACATTTTTTTTTAAACAAAAAAACAAAACATGTTTAGTTTTTGTAAAAAAAAAATGGTGGGTAAATCCCCCCATTTCTTGAGCATCTCTAAGCACTAGTTCACGCCTCAAGGGCAACGGGTGAATCTACAGGGAGGCCCAGAATGGAAAAGCCCTTAGAGCTAGACGTGCTTCTCTGAATTCTCCGGCCATCTGCAAAGCTGGGCCAGAAGTCTCCTAGGAAGAGGCTCACTCAGGAGATTTCAGCTACTTCCTGCTTCCCTTTGGCCAGAAAATGGCCTCTTCGGGGGGTATTTTGGTGCCTCTTGTCCGCGGCCTGGGGCAGGAAGTGCAGAGGCAGAAAAAGGATGCAGGGTGGGGAAGGAAACTGGATGCTTTTTGAAACATCCCTCTGATTTTATTCAGATGGGCTCCTCCAACCCTACAGCCACTCTTGGCTTTAGCTCTCGAGTCAAGCAGGGACACTTTGTGCCATCCAAACAGCCACAGAAGGAATGAGCCGCAGGGGAGCACGCTGGGAACAAAACAGGAGAACTGAGGGGAAAGCAGAGAAAACAACTCCATTCCACTGGAGGGTAATGAATAAACACGCCGAACAAACGGGCTGTCAGGGACCAGTGAAGCAAGAAACATCAATATCCTCTGTGTGTGGGTGTCTGTGCCCGCGCGTACACATGGGCAGGGAGGCTGGAGGAGTGCTAGGAGGTTTGAGTCACAGAAAAGGTGCCTGGGCATGAGGAGGAAATACTGGATCGGCTTATTAGCCTGGGGGCCCTATTCCCCACTGCTGATGGGATGTTGGAGGAGCTTGTGGTTAAGGTAGAGGTCTGGGACACAGAAGAACGGAAGTCAATTGCTAGATCTGCTACAGGCTCTGTGTGCGCAAAACTTCCTCTCTCTGTGCCTCTGCTCTGGGAAATGGCGTTGCTTTTTCCCTTCCGGGCAGGGGGACCGTGAGGATAAATCCGTGAATGTCTAGGAGGAACTTGGAGACTGTGGGGAGGAGGGAGGTACAAGGAGCTGGATATGAGTGACCCCTACAGAGTCAATGGGAGTTGCTTGTTTCCCATGAGGGGAGAATGGCCCACTTGAGTTTTTCATGTTCCTTTTTCAGAGTGTAAATCCCCAAAGTCTAACAGGTTTTTAACCCGTTTCAAAGGTGACCAGGGTGTTAGAACTGCATGGAACTTAATCCTGACTCAGATTAAAGTTTTCCTGAACGCTGATGACCCTTCCTCAGAGAGAAAGAGAGCAAAGGGTTTCCCCTTTCCCAAAGCCTCACTTTGTGCCAGGAGATTATTAGTGGACTCCCTAAGGAAGGTTCAATCCATCTAGGAGCATCAATCTCTGAATCAATCAATCTCTCAAAGTGACTCATGCCCTCAACAATCCTTTCCCTCAGCCCCTTTCTATTTTAATGGCTAAATGCTAAAGAAGAGGCCAGTGAAATGCAGTCAAATAACCCCACACATCCCTCCCACCTTTGTTTTTGGTCCCTAACTGGTGACAGGCCAATAAGCTTAGTTAAAACATTTGCCCTCAATATGAGACCAATGTTAAGGGAGAACTCATTGAGCAGCTGGGTCACCCCAGCCGCATGGTCCACCCCTAGTTATCAACCCTTTACAGTGGGGTGCGCTGGCCTGTCCCTGAAGCTGGGAAACCCCTGGCCATGGATGGGGGAATAAGGTTACCTGGCTTCCCCGTGCAAAGCGTTGGGGGCAGCTGGATCTCCGGGTCGGAGAGTTTGGAAGGAGTTCCGGCTATGCATCTGAACTCCTGGGGGGTTTATTTGAACCAAGTTCAAACTCAAACCTTCCAAGGCCTGCCCACGACAAGGGCAGAGGGACAGATGGCAGGAAGTCCGCCATCTTTCTTTGCTTGCCTCATGTGCATTGTCCCCACCAGGTGACAGCAGAGCAACACATGCTAGTACAGGTGAAAAGCAAGTTCTCCTGAGAAACCTTTCTCAATGCTGAGGGAGTCGATGGCTCTGTACCCGGCGTTGGTAATGCCGTGCCCGGCACCTGCCTTCATCACAGCCCGGTAAACCCGCACACAGTCCTGCTTGGGCACGTGCAGCTCCCAGCCCATCTCACCCACAAACGACAGCCTCATGGCTCGTACCTGTGAAACACAAAAGATCAAAATCACTGGCCTTGTTGTTTCCTTTCATTCAAGGACTCTAGAGTGGGGCAGTGTGGTCCAGGGGATAGGGCACAGGGCTGGGAGTCAGGAGACCTGGTTCTATTTGCAGCTCTGACAGTGACCTGCTGTGTATATGGATGAGTCATTTACTATTCTGTGCCTCACTTGCCTCATCTGTACAATGGCACTTACCCTCCTTTGAGATCGCCAGGTGAAAAGACCCAAGTAGTGTATTGATAACTTCTTGTGGAAGTCTATGGACAACACTTTCTTGGGATTAGTCTTATTTATATAAAACCTGTTTCCTCTGATCTCTTTATTCTTCCTATTTCTTTATTACTAGAGACATGCCTGTGAAACCAGTATCTTTCTTTCTATCTCTTTTGTTCATCAGCTCCTAATACTTATTGCTCCTGGAAGAC
Source organism: Malaclemys terrapin pileata (assembly GCF_027887155.1). Lineage (NCBI taxonomy): Eukaryota > Metazoa > Chordata > Testudines > Emydidae > Malaclemys > Malaclemys terrapin. The sequence continues at coordinate 9,039,812 of NC_071521.1, read as the reverse complement.
ACAATCTTTGGATCACAAAGCCACAACTGACCACTGAACAAATGATTCTGAGCTCGGACCTTGAATCTTTCGTTGTATTCCCTCCAAACCAGCTGAGCTACAACACACAAAGCAAATTCATCAAATGACAGATCTGCAATTACAACCAATACATTTTCTGCTGTATCACCTTTGGCTGTTGACCAAATCCTATTTTATAAGCTAAGCAAGGCTGGGTCGTCCTTTTGGATAGGAATATTCATCCCCAAACAGTTCTGCTGTAACCTTCAGTGTGGGACTTTGTGCCCATCTAATGGCTAATCTAGATAACAAGAAAGAGCCTACTACAACTGCCAGCTGAGGGAGTCACTCCTTAAATGTTAGAGGCTTATAGTGAAGTCCTAGTTTCAAATCCTACTGGTATGTTAGCCATTCAGTACTGGAGGCACTTTTCCACACTGAGAAGTCCTGAAGCAATCCCCCAGCGAGGTCTTTGGGGGAGCTGTGCTTCTGGAGGAGGCATGAATCAGAGGAGCTGTAAAAGTAAAGTTCTCCTGGCCCCTACAAACTCCATGGCTCACCATGACAGACTAAACCAGGGGAAAGGTGCTGAGAAATGTAAGCTATATGCATGTATCCAAACACTCTGGACATGCTTTCGGTGCTATGAAACAAGCTTTATTTTTGTCTGGGATCCGTTGCTTTGCAGGCAGGATGGGGGAGTTTCCTTTCGTCACTTTCAGCGCCACCAGCAGTTTAGAGAGAAATGTCAGGAGGATCCTGGAACCAAACCTTGCATGGAGAATCAATTTAACGTAAGATCAAAGTCACCTAACAGCGCTCCTGCTTGAGGAGGGAGTGTGCATTGGGTGCAGGAACTCAAGGATAGCCAAGGTAATTCCCCTGCAGGTCAGGAACATTTTTAGGCAACCAAGATTATTCAGAAAGGTCATTTTTTAGGCCAGTTTTGCTGTCAAATTATTTTGACAGCCTCTCCCTTTCTTAGGCTCATGCATTTCAAAGGGCATCTCTGTGATTTATGCGAAGCCCTGAGGATGGTGCACAGAAAGGGCAGCCTTTGAACAAGCCTTGTCTTTTCTAACAGTGATTTGTTTTCCACGTGCTCCCCACTCTGTACAAGCTCTTTAATCAGCCACCCAGACGGAGATTAAAGCCCGATGCACGCAGCTGCGTGGCAACTAAGGTCTAGTGTGCCGGGCACAGGGCTGTGAGTTAGGACCTTTAGTCGATTTGCCACTGGGCACGTTGTGCTGCCTCTCCATGCCTCAGTTTACCCATCTGTATAATTGGGCTAATTATTCCTTACCAATTTGTAATGTGATTTGTGACCTGTGGACAAAAAGGACTGGGCAGGCACAAAGAGACCAGCAAATCGACACAGCTCCATGCTACCTCCATTTTACAGACGTGAACTGCTCTGCCCATGGACAAACAATGAGCTCGTGGGACTGTGATGAATTGAATCCAGGAGTCCTGACTCCCAGCCCTGTCCTTCTATGGACCTATATCCATTTACATTAGGGTGACCAGACAGCAAATGTGAAAAATCGTGACGGGGGTGAGGGGTAATAGGAGCCTAGATAAGAAAAAGACCCAAAAATCGGGACTGTCCCTATAAAATCAGAACATCTGGTAACCCTAATTTTCACTAGCTGATGATCTGTCCTGAAACATTATTTTTGTTGCCAAAATTAGCTCGATGAGAGGAAATGCTGTGACTTCACCAGAACTATGCAAAGGAAGACAGCAAAGATGAATTTATGAGGTGGTTCGTCTTTTCCTTCCCCTTTCCCCCCGCCTCCTCCCCATTTTGTGCAAAACATCGAACAGGCAGATCCTGCTCTCTCGATAGCCAGCTCACAGCCGGAGTTTATTAGCTTGGGGTTCTTTCTGTCTCGGAGGTGCGGGAACTTGGTTCTACATGTGCATGGCCGTAAGAACGGCCCCTGTCTCCAGCCCAGCTGCACTTCCCCCTTAGGACTGAGATGGGCTTTCATGCGACTCTCAACAATATCCCACTTACTGGCTGATGAGCCCTCGGACACCTTGTTAGGCTGTGTTCCCAAAACTTTCCAGGGTGGCTGTGGCCAGACCCAGCCTGGACACCTCCCCCGAGTCTTTCCCCTTTAATCTGCGCTGTGTTGCTCTTCAGTTACTTTTTTTTTTTTTTTAAAGTTGTGGGATCCGCCAGGCATCCCAGTATGAACTCCCTTTCCCCCCACATCCACCATCACCCCCAAACCCTATCTGCCCAGCAGGCTGAGACAATGCAGATTCGTTCTTTGTTCTGCCCGGTCTTTGTTTCACCCAGTCGTTCTAAGGGCACCTGCCTAGCCCTAAAGCCGCTCTGCTGGGAGGCCAGGCCTATGCACGGCCTGCCCTGCAGGATGGCAGGCTGGCTAGTGTGCTCCCACAGGGTTGGGGCCAATGTCACCCCATCCGCTGGCCTCAAGGGGCCTGAACCAACTCCCATCAAAATCAACAGCAAGACCCCCTTTGGACTTCATCCTCCCCACTAATGCATCCTCGGTGAATCTCCAGAGAGTCTATGGACCAGCTCTCCATTCTCTGCGGCGTTCTTTCGTTCAACGGGACGTGCCAGAGCGGTAAGATTTTGACCCAGATCCAAACCGCGCCAAAGTTCTGATGCATTTGGATCCGTGGCTCAAGCTCTTGTAACACGCTGCCCGTCGTATGAGTGAGCAGGCAGCCCCGTGCTTAGAACCGTGTCCTCCTCGCGTCTCCGGGTGAATAATGCGCTGATTTTGTTTTCCGCCTTTCTGACCCACTTTGCGACTCTAATGGAAATGGAAATGTATTATTCCATTTCAGAGACCTCAGCGAGCGAAAGGATCCCAGCAAAGACAGGGAGGGAGAAGCAAACAGAACGACAGTGAGGAAACACAAACACAAAACCAAATGCACTGCCGGAATGGCGAGGGCTTGATTCCTTTAAGAAATACTCATTGACGGGGCCTAACTCAAAGGTCCCTGAAGATAAGGATACGTTCAAGGGCCTGTGTGCTTTAAAATGAGCTGGAGCCCTGTGGACTGCTCCCTAAGAGTATCTTCCACATGGGAATCTCCAACTGCTTTGCGGCACCCCTGCGGGGTTGGGATGTGCTAGCCCCATTGTGCAGATGAAAATACAACGGTCAGGCGACTTCCCTAAAGTTACCAGGTGACTGGCACTAGAACAGGGAACTCCTAGATGCTAAGCAGTCATAGATCATTGAAATGTAGGGCTAGACGGGGTCACAAGAAGTCACCAAGTCCAGCCCCCTGGCTGAGCCAGGACCAAGTATACCTAGACCATGCCCGACAGGTGTTTAGCTAACCTGGTCTTAAAAAGGACAGGGATTCCACAACCCCCCTTGGTAACCTGTTCCCGTGCTTAACTACCCTTCGAGTTAGAATGTTTTTGCTAATATCCAACCTAACTCTCTCTTGCTGCAAAATAAGCGGCTCGGAGAGCAGACAACTGGTTTCCTTTCACTGGCCTCTGCTCCTATGCTCTTTTGCAAGGCTGGCTACTGTGCCAATGGCAGGGCCGGCTCCAGGCACCAGCCGACCAAGCACATGCTTGGGGCAGCACCTGGTAAGGGGCGGCCAATCTTGTGGTGGCGGCACTCAGGGGAGTTTTTTTGGGGTTTGGTCGGGTGGCGCTGGGGTGGGTTGTTTTTGTTTCGGCGGCTGGGCGCGCGGTGGGCGCTGGGGGGTGGGATTCGGCAGCGGAGCTCCGCGGGGGGGGAGGAGGGGTGTGGTGGCGCGGCGGGGCGCTCGGCGGGAGGGGTTCAGCAGCACGGCGCTCCGCGGGGGACTGGGGGGTTCGGCGGTGATCCGCGGGGGACTGGGGGGGTTCAGCAGCGCTCAGTGGGGGGGTTCGGCGGCATGGCGTTTGGCGAGGCTCCGCGGGGGGGGGTGTTTGGCTGCGCGGCACTCCGCGGGGGGCGGGGGGGTTCGGCGGCGGTCCGCGGGGGGCTGGGAGGTTCAGCAGCGCTCAGGGGGAGGGTTCGGTGGCATGGCGTTTGGCGGCGCTCCGCGGGGGGCGGGGGGGGTTCAGCGGCACTCGGGGGGGGTTGGCAGTGCGGCGCTCTGCAGGGGGCTGGGGGGTTCGGCGGCGCGGCGCTCCGCAGGGGGCTGGGGGGTTCGGCGGCACTCGGGGGGGGGGTTGGCAGTGCGGCGCTCCGCAGGGGGCTGGGGGGTTCGGCGGCGCGGCGCTCCGCAGGGGGCTGGGGGGTTCGGCGGCGTGGCGCTCCGCAGGGGGCTGGGGGGTTCGGCGGCACTCGGGGGGGGGTTGGCAGTGCGGCGCTCTGCAGGGGGCTGGGGGGTTCGGCGGCGCGGCGCTCCGCAGGGGGCTGGGGGGTTCGGCGGCACTCGGGGGGGGGGTTGGCAGTGCGGCGCTCCGCAGGGGGCTGGGGGGTTCGGCGGCACTCGGGGGGGGGTCGGTGGTGCGGCACTCTGCAGGGGGCTGGGGGGTTCGGCGGCACTCGGGGGGGGTTGGCAGTGCGGCGCTCTGCAGGGGGCTGGGGGGTTCGGCGGCGCGGCGCTCCGCAGGGGGCTGGGGGGTTCGGCGGCACTCGGGGGGGGGGGTTCGGCGGCGCGGCACTCCGCAGGGGGCTGGGGGGTTCGGCGGCGCGGCGCTCCGCAGGGGGCTGGGGGGTTCGGCGGCGCGGCACTCCGCAGGGGGCTGGGGGGTTCGGCGGCGCGGCACTCCGCAGGGGGCTGGGGGGGTCGGCGGCGCGGCACTCCGCAGGGGGCTGGGGGGGTCGGCGGCACGATGCTGAGGTTGTGTATTATGGCGGCGCTATGGAGGGTGGCACTCTTTTTTTTTTTTTTGCTTGGGGCGGCAAAAAAGTTAGAGCCGGCCCTGTCCAATGGACACTTGTTTACGCTTGGTGCTTAGATACACCTGCAACCCTTAAACAACATTTGCCAGCTGTCTAAGTTGATGGAAAAACAGGACTTCAGTAGTTGCAGCAGAGAGAAGACTGGATGCTGAGGAAATGTCACTGCGATTTCTAGGGTGAGATTGGAATGGTTGGGGACAATCTCTGTCCTATGGTGATAGATGCCCTAGAAATAGGATTATACAGACAGACATGCATGGGACTAGACCGACAGACACACACAGATGCGTATGATGCCAGACAGACACACAGATGCGTCTGGGGCTAGACAGACAACGTAAAGTAACCCTGGGAAAGTCAGCGTCAAGGGAACCCATCAGGATGCTGCGTCAAGAACAACAAAGGGAGAGCCGTACTGTACATCTGCAGTGAAGCAAGCACAGCGACGCTGCATAGGGAGGGACTCGCAGACACTCAGAGCCGGATTGCAGGGGAAGCTTTGGGGCCTCACCGAGGACACCGATCGCTCCATGGGTGCCACCCTGTGTTGCCCAGGCATCTTAGCCTATCAGGCTCAGGGCTAGCCTAGACCCCCTTTCAACCCCTTTTAGTAAAACACCTGGAAGAAGCACACAGCTGCCTGACTTCTCTTTCAGCTGCTGGGTATGAAACGCTCACGGCCCTCCCTAGGCGCTCCACAGCGGTGCGGAGAAGCAAAGCTCGCTGGTGAGCCGTTCCTCTCCCCGCCCTTCGGAGCCAGTCCCCTGGGTTCTGCGCCAGACTGCAGCAGCTCTCTGCAAACTTTACTCAAGTCTCCGTAATCGTTAGCAGCAGCACAAGCCTCTGGCTCTGCTCCAGAATAGGTTTGGTCCACGGTGCAGACTTGAGCTTAAAGCAGCTCAGGCCAAGTGCAGGGAGGGCCCATGCATTGGAAGGGAAGAGGCAGCCTGCTGCAGAAGGGGTGAGGGTAGTTTTCGTAGTCATGCAGTGGATTTGGGGGGAAGGGAGTTCAGAAGCCCATGGGCACTAGAGGAAACTTGGATTTTGGACCAGGAGATTTAGCCATGCATAGGGACTGATCCTGCATCCACTGGGAGACTTACCATCCAATTTACTGGGAGGAGGAAAAGGCCCCTGAAAAGGACATTAAGGGTGAGCAGATTTCCCCAGGGAGGTTGAGCCATATCTCTATCAGAATGCAGTGCCCGGCTGCTGTTTTCCTTATTGATTTTAAAGGAGAACAAGATAGAGGGAGGCATACAGAACCCGGGGTTATGTAGAGGTCAACCAGAAGCGTGAGCTGCCTCAGCTCCCCGTATGCTGCTAGGTCATGAAGGGAAGAGGAGAGGAGTGAGACCATGACAACAGAGACACCCCGATGGAGGTGAAGGCCAGTGGGAGGGCAAACAGAGGCTATTTAGACAATTCCACCCACCCTTCGGTTTCAGCTGGATAGGGGAGTCTTCTTCACCTGTCATAAACTGCTGCATGATGTTGTGAGGAGCTCTTGCTTCCACCCCAGAGCTAGCTGCATTTCAGTGATCTTTATTTCCCCAGGGTCTGAACCTAGAAGGTGCCTAGATTTCAACGCCTATCGACTTCAGCATGAGCTTAAGGCATTTGCCGAGCACCTCCCAAGGGAAGCTCAGCATCTGGCGAGATCCAGCCCAAAGCACATTGGGAAACTGCGGTATTGATGGGAGATATTATGAATACTACACAAAATACATCAGAACAGCTGAAATCAGAGTGAATGCAGCTAGAAAGCCACCTGGAGAGCAGAAAGGGCAGCGTCTTTAAAAAGCCATGTCAGTCCAGGCCAAAACTTTTGAATATAACAGACAAAGAGACACAAAAATGGAGGCTGCGTGGAGACTCTTCAAAATACGGTGCATTGTAGCTAGATATTGTTTTAATTCAGAGCTCTACAATATCGTTCGTAAGTCACCCTGTGATAACTGAGAACTCTTCCAACCTGCTTCCTTTTACAGGCTGGCTGCCTGGGTATAGCACCTTCCAAAGGACTCCTAAAGCACCTAGTGGCATATTGTGCCAAAGTAAATCTTACATCCTAGCAGGAGAACAATTATTCATGGTCCAGCAGCTTCTGACGCGTGTTCTGTTTCACACTTGCGTTCTTACTCAAAGACATTTATCTACTCCGTATTCAGTCAACAGAACTTGTCTTAATAAGGAATTAACTGGATTAAACTCTATACAGGGCCCTGTATTATTAGAAAAGTATGCTGCTGGAACTAAAATGGTACACCACCACTACCTAATTCACTTGCTAGTCAGCAGAGCATGGAGACCTGGCGTCAAAAACAGTTTAAATTCTTTAAGAGGAACAATGATCTAGTGGTTAAGGTGATGGGTAGGACTCAGAAGATCTGGGTTCAAATTTTAGTTAAGAACATAAGAACAGCCATAGTGGGTCAGACCAAAGGACCATCTAGCCCAGTATCCTGTCTTCTGACAGTGGCCAATGCCAGATGCCCCAGAGGGAATGAACAGAACAGGTAATCACCAAATCCATCCCTGTCGCCCATTCCCAGCTTCTGGCAAACAGAGGGTAGGGACACCATCCCTGCCCATCCTGGCTAATAGCCGTTGATGGACCTATCCTCCATGAACTTATCTAATTCTTTTTTGAACCCTTCCTGTATGATCTTGGGCAAGTCACCCCATCTCTCTGCCTCAGATCCCCAAACATAAATTGGAGATAGTAGTTCTGCAATTTAGACTGTAAGCACTTTCAATCATGGACCATCTCTTCCTATTTATATGTACAGCACCTAGCATAACAATCTTAGTTAGTGCCTCTACCTGCTATTGCAATAGAAATAATAATAAATTAAGTTACTTTGAGTTTTTCATCTTCTTAACCCAGTCCCTAGTGATCCCTTACTTGCATCACAAAAGCACTGTGCCCTTGGACCCCACTCAGCCTAACTGGCAGGTGTTGCTGCAAACCAAGCTCAGGATCAGAACAGTGGGAGGTGCAGTGTATCATGACAGAGATGCAGGGGCAGAGTGGGATGGGAAATCCAGGAGAAGGGTAGGAGTGCAGTGGAGAGGCAGAGCTGACTGGGAGCTCAGTACTGGTATAGTAGAAGTGTTTCCCTGGCCAGATTGAAGGTCAACAGAGCAGAGCTGTTGAGGTACCTGCACCTGGTGGAACTGTCACAGGTCAAGATAGAGGACAATTGGCACGTGTCGTGAGGTCCTTCAGGGTGCTCTGAAGGTCAAGATGGAGGCATGCTGGCATATCTGTGAAGGGTTGGACAGCCTCTGCTGTGCCTGATCTCAGCTGGTGCTACTTCGTTGCACGAGCGCTAAAATTTAGCATACAACATTGTGACACCCTGGCACCCCAATATTCACCACTGTCATGTAATTAGGATATGTTTTGTACAAAGTATGTCTTGTGAGGTATCATCCTAAAAGTCTTGATCTTCTAGACAGTAATATCTCAAGGGATTGTAGGTGCTATCATCGTATATGAAGTTTGGCTAGGTATGTGCTACTGAAACATGTTGTGAGGTTGAAAACACCACAAGCAGCCTTTCAGGTACAACAGTAAAAAGGCCAAACAATGTTAATGGCTTATTGAGGAAATGCACACAAGCACAAGGATTACCCCAGGAATCGTGTACAATATAAACATCTCAGAGATTGCACTACACAATGGGAACTATTAAACCCAGGTCACAGCAAAAGAGCTTTCCAGCAAGTGGAAAGAAGATATAAAAAGGGGACAATGATATCACGACGCTCCCTCCAACTACACACCTGGAAACACCTGAGGGGCAAGAACAGAACTGTGGGAAGTCTCAGGGTAGAAGGATTTTTAGCCTGTTTATGAAAACCTGGGAAAACCTGGGAAATCCAAGGCAACTTGTGCCTTAAGAATTTGCCAGCCTGTTTATCACTCAGAGTGAGAATTTGCTAATTTATATCCTCCCTATTTAGTTTATTAAGCTCAGTTTGGGGGTTTGTTTATTTACTAAAGTCATCTGCTTTAATCTATTTGCTATCACTTATAACCACTTAAAATCTATCTTTTGTAGTTAATAAATTGTTTTTGGTTTTCTCTAAAACCAGTTTGTGGAATTCATAACTGGGGGGCAAACACTGTGCATATCTTCCTCCACATTGAGGGAGGGGGAGAATTTGATGAGCTTACACTGTACAGTTCTCTGTGCAATGCAAGACGGTGTAATTTGGTGTTTACACTCCAGAGGGGAGTGCGTTCCTTAGCATCTGGGAGGTGCCTTAGCTGAACCTTCCCATGCAGAGCTGTGTGAAGCTGCAGCTGGGTGTGTCCCTACCGGTGTGTGTGTGTGTGCTGGTGAAAAAGCAGGCTTGGAGAGCTTGGCAATTTATCACAGCACCAGAGTGTGAAAGGGAGCCCAGGCTGGTGGGTCAGGCTGGCTCAGTGGTACCCCAGGGGGAACCTGTCACAACACATTTAAAAATACCAGGCAGCGGCCTTATAAACTTCAGATTATTCATAGCCTCGAGTCCCGTCAAAACTCTGGAATACAACGACACACTTACAATTAGCAACACAATGGGGCATCTTACTAATACATGCAGCATGACAACCCTTCACGACGGCTCCAAGGAAAGGAACTGTCAGTGGCGCGCGCCTGAGCTGGCTCTGGAGATGACAATTTAACATGATGCACGGCGCTAATCTAGATTAGGTGGATGAAATATTCATGGGTCGTAGGGAGAGCAATTATTTAAATGTGGCTTTTGAGGGGGGAAGCAATATCTAGGTGGGTAGAGGTGGTTACCAGCTTCCCCTGAATGATGTGCCCAATTACAGAATCCCCAGGCATATGGACGAACTGTAGCAGTACTAATGACTTTCAAAACCAATTAACAATCCCCTAAAACTCCTCTCACGTTCCCCCAAATAACACATCAACCAGCCAACACTCCAGCAAACACCTGGGATAAGCCAGACATGAAGAAGAGCTCTGTGTAGCTCGAAAGCTTGTCTCTTTGACCAACGGAAGTTAGTCCAATAAATGATATTACTGCACCCGTCTTGTCCCGTCAGGCCGTGCACCATGCCCTGAAAGGTCAACGAACACTGGGTCCGGTCTACACTGCAACCAGAGGTGCGACCGCAGCCAATGTAGACATAGCTGAGCTAGCTTTGATCTAGCTAGCTCAAATAACTGCGTTAGCCGCTTGAGTATATACCCGGGCGGGTGAGTATATGCAGTATATACTGCATATATTAAGTATCAGAGGGGTAGCCGTGTTAGTCTGGATCTGTAAAAAGCAACAGAGAGTCCTGTGGCACCTTTAAGACTAACAGATGTATTGGAGCATAAGCTTTCGTGGGTGAATACCGTCTTCGTCAGACACATGTACTGCGTCTGACGAAGTGGGTATTCACCCACGAAAGCTTATGCTCCAATACATCTGTTAGTCTTAAAGGTGCCACAGGACCCTCTGTTGCATATATTGAGGGTCCCGGGCATGCGAGTTTGTACAGCCCATGCTGCCGCAACTTCACTGCTCAAGTACCTGAGCTAGCTAGATCAAAGCTAACTCGGGTATGTCTACGAGTCCTGCAGGCACATCTCCGATTGCAGTGTAGACACACCCGTTACGGTGGATCAGCAGAGAGAGGGAATTTCAGAGTCCCCTCTGCTGAGACCATTCTGGACCCGGGACCTTGGGCATTGAAATCTAGATACTGTACTGTTCCCTCTTGTGCAACAGCTGCCACGGCAGTATAGGCAGGAGGCAAGCCAAAGGCTCTATGGTAAGAGTACTAAATGAAGGACATTAGCAAACTACGGCCACGTCTCTGCTGCTCGCACAGATCCGGAGTGCCAAAAGCCAAGCACCGCTTTCAAGCGATCCCGTGTTGTGCACATCTTGCTTTTCATTGGCTCAGCCAAAATTAGCACAAAATTCAATGCTGTGTGAGGAAGCCTTTTGTTATGCAGGCCTGCTCCAGCCAGCAAAGGTGTCACTGTCAGTTTACCTGCTGCATCATCACTCAGAAGGAGCGAAAATACCAGCTTTTCCTCTTGTGGTCCCCAAAGAGACAAGTGAAATTCCCTAATTTCTGTTCAGGCCTAACGGCAGGATGCATGTGTCCATAGGATGAGCATTAACCAGACTCCTAAAGGAGCTTTCTGCTTTTCATTTTTTGTTTCCTCCTTTCAAATTAACTTCACTTTAGAGGGTTTGGAGTGTCAGCACCTTTGATACCTTAGTTACCTTAAGTGGAGGACTGACTGGAACAGATCTATCCCTGCAGCAGGGATGAATTTGGCATTTTTGCAAAGCTCTATTTTGATACTGAGTGAAAGATGCCCTGGGATGTTGGGCTTTTAGTTTTCTGTTGAAAGCTTTTGTAGGAAAAAAAAAATTCCCAACCAGCTCTAATTAAAAGAAATGAAGGCAAATTGATGCATTCATCCTGAATATATTCTGCCATTCCTCTAAGTCTTACACAGCAATTGGGAGCTGCCTTGCAGCAAAATCTGTTGCAGGTGCAGATTTCATACAGGTTGGACACAGAGGTGAACTACAGGTACAACCCGTATCTTTTTCATAAGAGATTAACTCACTTTCCTGCAAGATGGTGGTTCGCAGCTTTGAAAAAGAAACAAAACACTATTTCAGATAGGAAGATGTGTCTGCAACAAGGAGATCTGCTTGAAACGACTGAGGATTCTCTCACCCTTTGTCGGTTGGGTCTATGTAGATTATACCGGCTGTCTCTTACTGTGCTTTTGCACAGCATCTAGTACAATGGGGCCCTGATCTCAAATGGGGCCTTGTCCCACTGCTGCAAAACAACCAACAACCAACATAGTAATAATTATCCAGAACGGGCGAGGATAAGCAAGTGAGATCTTGGGTCACGAGCGCTCCACATGCAGTGATACAATCCCAAGCATGACGTGGTTGAAAGGTCTCCTGAAGGCATGATAGGGCATTTAGAAAAGAACTGGTCAACTTTGGGACATCCCCACTGGTTTAGGTGGAATGGCCTTAAAGGTAATGAAAGCAGAATTTGACCCACCGTCTATCACAAGAATACATTGTGCCATTCCCCTAATTATGATGTTTACTCCTTAATTTTACATTCCCTGTGGCCACATCAGGGAAGGCAGAAAGAAGAGCAAAGGGTACCTGAATGCCTACTGCACTTTTTCTGTTTTAACTCATAAGCCTGTTGGCTAAATATTGGGATGAATCTATGCAATCGACAGAGTTTGCACCACTGGGCTAGGTGGTAGGTGAAGCAAAGCATCTGGTTAGTCCTATAGAAATGCTGCAAAGGGGAATGAGCATACTCTGCATCTCATTCGGGGCTCAGGGGACCCCCCCCAGCTTTATACTCCTCAACTCTGGTGCTTGGCTCACCCAGGGGAGAGTTAATCAGTTACCAGAATTTGCCAGGAAAATGGACTTCTCCTGCCCCTTAATTATGCCAATTAAGATCAATTGCAGTTAGATCTTGATAAAAACCAGTTGTTATTTTACTAATTCACCTCAGGACACTTAATTATTACTTCAAACACTACAGCCACTACTACTCTCTAAACCCAATACATTAGGGCTGCTGAATGGAGAAGACCCAAGTTTGAAGAACGTGGATGGCTGGATGGTTCAATGATGAAATCCAGGCTCAGTCCCACCTAAAGGAAACATTCAGATTCCTTTACGAAGTCTGTCTGTCTTCTCTCCCCAGCTCACATATCCGGTGAGGGTAAGGCCTTGTCTACATTGGCAAGTTTCTGCGCAGTTTTCTGCAGTGTAACTCCCGAGGTGTACACGCTGCCAAGCCACTTGGTGCACAGAAACTGCACAGTTGCAGCACTGTAAAAAACCCACCCCGACGAGAGGCGTAGAGCTTTCTGTGCCGGGGCTACAGCACCGCAGTGACAGTGTAGATACCGTGGCAATTACAGCGTTGCGATTGGCCTCTGGGAGGCATCCCACAATACCTGTTCTCGCCTCTCCGGTCATCGTCGGTTTGAACTCTACTGCCCTACCCTCAGGTGACCAACCATCATCCTCACCCCGTAAAATTCCTTTGGAATTTTGAAAGTCCCCTTCCAGTTTGCTCGGTGATGCGTGCAGTGGTCTCAGCGCATCTTTCCAGGTGGCGATGCCTGCTCCACACACCAGGAGATCCCCCGCTTGGAGCAATGCCAAGCTGCTGGACCTCATCGGCATTTGGGGAGAGGAGGCAGTGCAGTCCCAGCTGCACTCCAACCGTAGGAATGATGATACCTACGGACAGATTTCACGACAGAAAGGGGCCATGACCAGGACACACTGCAGTACATGGTCAAAGTGAAGGAGCTGAGGAACACCTACCACAAAGTGTGGGAGGCAAACTGCCGCTCTGGTGCTGCGCCCACGCGCTGCCGGTTCTACAAAGAGCTGGATGTGATACTTGGTGGCGACCCCACCTCCACTGCGAAGGCCACTGTGGATACTTCGGTGGCTCGTGTGCCAGTCGAGAGTGGACCGAGCCAGGAGGAGGAAATCTTGGACGAGGATGTGGAGGGGGACCCAAAGGCAGAGGACGACTCAGAGGTCAGAGATGCATGCAGCCAAGAGCTCTTCTCTACCCCAAAGGAGGCTAGCCAGTCAGAGCTGTTGGAGCTGGGTGAAGCGCAAACAGGAGACGAGGCCCCTGGTAAGTGGCTTTGATTTTGGGAATTGCTGAAGCAAGTTGTGGGGGCAGGAGGGTTGCAGAAAGCAGGCTTGTGTCTGTATGATGCGCATAACCACCACATGCCTAGTCTGAGTGGCGGAACAGGCTGTTGATTGACTCCCTCACTTCACGGGAATCTGCCTCAGAGATCTCCAGGAAACTCTCGTGGAGACACTGGGCAATCCGCTGTCAGAGGTTCTTTGGCAGAGCGGCTTTGTTTCTTGCCCCATTAAGGGTAACTTTCCCGCGCCACTCTGCCGTCACTGGGGGTGGGGGTGGGGGGACCATTGCTGCACACAGGCAAACTGCAGAAGGGCCAGGGTGGAAACCGCAGTCTTGGACAAGACCCTCCCTTGATTCCCTGCTCACCCTCAACAGCAAGATATCTTCCATAATGATCACAGCCTGTGGAAAATGTAGGGACAGTAATGATTATGAGGCACCCCCTACAGTGCTGGCTCTCCCCAAGAGCCACGTGCCCAGTCTTCAGTATGGTCCTGGAACACTGATTTCCCCTGCTGATTTGTCCTGGGCCCTGCACCCCCCTAGGGACGGCCCTGGGTAGGATCAGAGGCTAAAAAAGGGAAAGAACAAGCTAAAAATTACTTAGACAAGTTAGAGGTCTTCAAGTCACCAGGGCCTGATGAAATACACCCGAGAATACTCAAGGAGCTGACTTAAGAGATATCTGAGCCACTAGCGATTATTTTCAAAGAGTCATGGAAGACGGGAGAGATTCCAGAGGACTGGAAAAGGGCAAATATAGTGCCTATCTGTCAAAAGGGAAATAAGGACAACCCGGGGAATTACAGACCAGTCATCAGTTGGTACAGTCAGCTAAGCAGCCAAGGTTAATGCCCTGTTGTTCATTGTGGGCTGTCTTTAGCAATCAGCGACTGTGTGAGCAGACACCTACTTGAATCGGTGGGTTCCAAACACCCCCGCCAGGCAAGGCAAAGCCAGTGTAACCTCTTCCCTTTATGTTTCAAACTGTGCCTGCAGCAAATTCTAACCAGCAGAGTGTGACTGTCAGATATTCTGGAGCAGGGGTTCTCAAACTGGGGGTCGGGATCCCTCAGGGGGTTGTGAGATTATGATCTGGGGAGGGGGTCACTAGCGGTCACCCTCCACCCCAAACCCTGCTTCACCTCCAGCATTTATAATAGTGTTAAATATTTTTAATTTATAAGGGGGGGGGGTTCGCACTCAGAGGCTTGTTATGTGAAAGGGGTCACCAGGACAAAAGTTTGAGAACCACTGTTCTGGAGGTTCCACTGGGATGCAGGGTGAAGTTTTGTAGGGTAAGAGTTCTCATGCTCCGACCCTGCAAATGCAGTGGTACCTCCTAGGCTTCCGTGTGGACTCGATGATCCAGTTAAGTAGATCCAATTGCAGGATCAAGGCCTTAGTTTGTTCAGACCAATCTCCTCAGTGCCATATTCCTTTATATTAGCCATCCACCAAAATCAATCAGTAAAAACAGGGGTGTCTCAAACATGAATAGCAGCACATGTAGATCCCCCTGAGAGAAACAGACTGACTTTTTGTTCTACGTTTGTACAGCTCCTAGCGCATTAGGGTCCTGGCCTGTGACTTGGGAGCCTCGGTGCTACCTCAATGCAAATAATAATCCTACCTCCTTACCCTTCTTTCAGGCAAGCTGTTGACATGAGCATATTGTTAGCTCTTAAATAAACAGCAATCATAATACTATATTCAAACGGTTCGGCCCCTCCCCCCCGCCACCTTTCCTGTGCGCTAAAGGCGTGTCTAAAATAAAAACCCTCCGAGTGTGAAAGTGGTATTTAATGCTGCTTTTAGATGCCTTAACATGAGCAACAATAGAGCTGGGGGGGGGGAACACAAAAGGTATTGTGAATTTATTTTGAGCTTCCTTACAATAGAACAACACTCACCGAGCCTGCCTGCCTTTAACCATTGTCTTGGAAGTTCAATGAAGCATGAAGGTTGGAAATCTACTTTTGAGGCTTAGGAACGCTCCAGCTACGGAAAAGCTTTTCGCTCCATACAAATGTGTCACCTAATTAGAGAACAGCAAGAGATCAAGGCACTGTAGCGAGCTACAGTATTAATCACGGCAGGAGATGCTTTGGGCATTGACAGCCAACCCCATGGTTCATTTATCCTGCTGGGGGATGGTGTATTGCTGGCTTTGGGAACATGATATACTTCCCGTACAAGAGCAACTTCCTCCTGAGAAAAACTTAGCCTGGCCCTTCCCCTTAAATCACTTGGTATAACTACAGCTGTGGGGGAACATTCGGGTCCCTGCCAGAGTGTTAAAGCAATGTGTCATACAAACCATGCAGCCAACCCAAAGGTGTGGGGTGGCACTAATTGTCTGCGGTTCTGACCAGCTGATATACATCCACGGACTGTACACATCCACACATGCTCGCACACAGCATGTGCACGTGTGTCGGGCTATGTATCAGAGAAGTGGCTGAAGGGGGACAGGCTTGAAGTCACCAGCACAGAGATACTGCAAGCTGCATTCATTAAAATTCCCCCCCAGATATCGTGACATCAGCTGTCCCATTCTGCTGTTAGGTTGTCTGACATCTCTGGCCAAATGCTCCTGGGAGCTGATGTTCCCACGGTATTTCACATGGAGCCATAAAACAGCACCGCGCCATCCATCTGCGAGCCACAAGCCAGACCTACATTTATTAAGTTGGGTGAACATTTGAGGATGAAAATCCACCCACCGCTAAAATTCAAAAGGGTACAGATCTTGATATTATGCACAATGTAATATATATAGATATATATACACACACACGCACTCAGTAACCAATCAGCTGTCTCCAGAAAGTCATTAACTCAGCTGGAATTCTCTGTGTGCATTCTCACTCTGGCTGATTTTGTTCAACAAATGAATTAATCTGTGACAACCATCACAATAGGATGGCTTTTTTAAGACACTGGATCCAGTTCATTGCATTGACAGTCGACGGAGTTATGTCAGGGAGGGATTTAGCTCAGTCTCTCGGCTAACATTTCTACACTGGATTCTGGGTGCAACGAATTCCTCCATTGCTTATGGCCCTCGATAAAGCTCTATCAAATTCATTGTAAGAAGCAGAACTTCCATCACAGTTTATCACTGGCTGACAGGTGGCGCTTGCAGCAGTGAGGTCTACTGCTCAAGAGAGGTGGATTATTACCTGCAATGGAGGACACGCTTGGAAGGACTGCAGGCTCGGGGGGAGGGAATTTTGCTAACCGCATCACTACCTACCCATAACATGTGGCTCTATAATTCCAGTCCAGGAAGCACTGCTCAAAAGAAAGGTTTCTTATGACACCATGGCCCCTGATGGACAGGTGCTGTGAGATGGTACAGTACTTATCAGCACAATCTCCACTTGCCTGGCAGGGGCTGTATCCAGGGCCAGTGCAACCATTTAGGCAAACTAGGCGGCTGCCTAGAGCGCCTAGTGGTTGGGGGCGCCTAAAAGCCCACTCAGACGAGGAGGTGGAGTGGAGGTGAGCTGGGGGGAAGGGGGGCCGTGGGGAGGGCAGCCCGCAGTAACGGGGGCGGGAGCACACAGGGGAACTGCTCCCCGCCCCAGATCACCTCCACTCTGCCTCCTCCGCTGAGCACACAGCCCCCGCTCTAAGTCTCCTCCAATTGGCGCCGCAAGCCTGCAAGGGGAGGAGAATTAGAGTGGCACCGGCGTGCTCAGCGGAGGAGGCGGAGCCGAGGTGAGCTGGGGCGGGCTTCCCAGGCGAGGTTAGCTGCCGCGGGGGGGGGTCTCCCCAGGCGGGGTTAGCTGCCGTGGAGGCGGGTTCCCCGGGTGGGGTTAGCTGCCACAGAGGGGGGGGTCTCCCCGGGCGGGGGTAGCTGCTGCGGGGGGAGGGAGGGGTCCCTGGGTGAGGGGCTGGGTTAGCTGCCGTGGGGGGGAGGCGGGATTAGCTGGGGGCGGGACACACGCAAGTTTCACCTAGGGCACGAAACTTCCTTGCACCGGCCCTGGCTGTATTGTGTAGCTTGCTGACAAACTGGGTATCCCAGAGGCACCAGCTATTTTCACTATTCAGCTGTAAAGCACTTATCTCCAATATAAAGTCCAAAGTCTCCAGTCCTTGACATCAGCGGGAGCTGGATTTGGCCCTGTGTAAGCAGAAGGCACAAATGACCTGCTGTTTCAGAGAAGCCCCTTCGGTGTTAATGGACACACATTTTGCGGCTGAGAGGAGTCTGAGTCAGTTCTTTTCCCATCTTGCCGTTATGCTGTTAGATTACTCAGATGGGATGAAAAATGCTTGGTTAAGTCCTGAGTCAGGAACATCTTTGTGTTTGCAAAAGCAGAGCTCTAAGATACCAGAGCGGCTAGGCTTTGCTTTAGGGCCAGAGCACAATTCTGCAAGTCACATGCCTACCCCAAAACCACAAAAGCCGTTTGATGCTCTGATGCATCTGGACTTTGCACATGAATCCACATCTCCTGCCTCCCAGGCAAGTGTTGAGTCTGGGCTTCAGATACTCACCTGGCAATCCCTTTGCTATAACCACAAGGGATTCGACTTGTTAATACACGATCCTTTTGTTTTATTACTATTATTTAATATATAGAAAGCAAGATGATGTGTCAAGAATGGAGATCACAAAAGCTTATATTGTGCAAGGAACGGCCCCAGCTAATTAGAGTGTCTGAATGACCCCTGACTGCTTAGTAACCTGCGTTCTGATTTGCTACCGCCTTGAGAATCCACAGTCCACGTGCCCACAAAAAATGGGGGCCTTGATGGTTCACGTCACTATTGTCCAACCTAGATTTTTCTCAAATAATATTTCAACGTTTAGACCCATTGCAAAGAAAAGGGCTGAGTAGCAGAAACACTCCTCTCACATTGAGGCCCCTTTACACTGCCAGAGAGCTACAAGGTGACCTCAAGGGACATGAGAATCAGGCCCAAAAAGAATTACTTTTATTTCTACTATTAATATTACATGCAACTATAATAAGGTGCTCACCACCATGTTGTCTGAGGCAAAGAAGGAAATGCAGCCCTGAAACATCTTTCCAGCTTCAAATATCTAGTCACTAACTCCTGAACACTCTTGAGCATGAACCAGCTCTTGGAGATGGCGCTTCTTAAACTGCACCACCACCACTTTGCCCTTTTTCATCATTTGTTTTATGAGAGCATCTCAGGTCCCCTGCAAAGATCAGCGCCCCGTTATGATAAGCACTGTGTGCACGCATAGAGCTTACACTTAAAACAGATAAGGCAGAAAAAGTATGGGAGAAAAGAAGGACAATTAGCCCCATTTTATTGATGGGGAGACTGAGGCACAGAACAATTAAATGACTTCCCAAGGTCACACAGAGCTTTCATGGCAGAGCCAGGATTTGAAATCAGATTTCTGGAGACCTATTCCAGTGCCTTGACAACAAGATCATCCTAACTCTGGCACTTTTCACCCAAGGAATTCAAAGCACTTTACACACACTAATGGATACAACCTCACAACACTCCTGGTTACAGGCACAGGTTGGTTATGTCACTTGCACAAGGTCACCAAGTGGCGGAGTCAGGAACCTAGGAGTTCTGACTTCCAGTGCTCTAACCACTAAATACTTCTGCCTCACCCCATGGACGGGTGATGGATGAGCAGGGAACGAACCAAGAGGAACAACTCAGGTGGCCCAAAACATTTACGTTTAGTCATTTTATGTCTATTTAATCAATCAACTCCCGCCCACCCCCTTAAAAGAAAATCCACTCTATTTAGAAACTGGACCAGCCAGCATAACAGTTAGGAATTAACCCACCTCCTAGCTGGGACAGCCCCAGGTGGACTGTCTTTTCCTAATAGACAGAGCTTCACTTACAGAAAATAGGTGTCCACTCTCTCCACAGGCCATCCATTTTTAACCAGTTCAGCTACATAAGGAAACCACTGCCCCAAGAGACTTCTACTGCATGACTAAAATACAGGGAACGGCTCTGTCAGGGGGCCATCCAGACTCTGTCTGCAGATGTCAAAAGCTGCCTCATGGGGTCGGGTGGGGCACTGCCCTCCCCACCAGGAAACTTGGTACACAGAGATAAGTAGATCAATACACAGTCAGGCAGACACAGACAGACACACAGCTAAACAGATGGGATGCACAGCAGTTGCACTGACAGACGCACAGATGGGTAGACAGATGCAAGCACGGACAGAGAGATGAACAGGTAGACAGATGCCCAGTTACCCTTCACTCAAGGTAGCCTCATTTCAAAATGATTCACTTTTTCATGAAGTGTCACCTCTTGAAAAACCCTGATTTGGCAGCCCAGAGATTTTGCTTCATAAGGGTTCCACCCCCCGTGCATGCAGAATGGCCCATTTTGCACCAAGACGGGTGAAAAGTTCACCTTGATTTTCATCTGCATGACATTTCAAATTGTGAAATTCAAAAGTGTGGTTGGGGGGGGTGTTTCTTGCTTGAAAGTCAGAGCATTTGAGCGGGGCAGGAGCATGGTCACTCAAAAAAGCCACAATTTCCACACCATGGGAAGGAGGGCTCTTCCCTCAGAAAAATGGGACCATTTTTACAAATTCGAAATGAAATGCAAATATGGTCACATTTTATATGAAGTATACCCTGATACATAGCTTATGAAGGGTTAATAGACAATTAATAGATGTTATAAGCATGTTACAGACATGAGTAGTGTGCTATAGAAGGCTATGAGCTCATCAGTGGAAAGTACAATAGACGGTTATAAGTAATCTATTGACCTGTTGGACAATCTATCCTAATTGGTTGCCCATTTATTAAAACAGCTATTAGTCATTTATTAACCCTTAATGAACTATGCATAAATGCACCCTTCATATCCAGTGCGACACCAGCACTGCACTTGCTGAGGGTTTCCGACTTCATTTCAAACAGTGCAAGCCGCCCGCTTAGACGAATGCCTGGGGATGGTTTGGGCTGTCAGATGGTTTGTAAGTACATTCTGCAGCCCACGCATTAGCCAGCTGGCTTCCCTTAATGGGTCTGATACTTCCTGCCTCCCATGAGGCACCAAGCATCATCTAATGGCCTGCTCCATCCTTATCCACTTGGATTAGTGCTCCCCAGGCCCTTAGCAGAGATGGAGGAACCCGCAGGAAGGTGGAGAATCTCTTTCAGCCAGAGGAGAGGGCAGGCAGTGTGCTGAGAGGCACAGGACTGCGGGTCAGAGGGTGCTGCAACTCCTTGGCGAGGACAATGCCTCCCCAGGAGCATATGGCAAGGAAAAGAAGGGAGTCAGCCGTTAGTGATGGATGGGACTGGAGCACGGTCTGAGCGGCAGAGCTCAGACACAGATACTACCTAGCCAGTGGGTCGGAGGTGTTTCGTTCTGGTGGGCTCTCAACGCTGGCCTCCCTCTGCTCCCATGGAAGTCAACGGTAAAATGGCTATTGACTTCAATGGGAGCAGACAGGTCAGCCAATACTTTAGAAAAAACCCAGGCTTCGTCTCTAGGAAAGACCTACTCTATCCTCAAATCCGGCACCCTGCTAGGCAAGGATAGCATCTGCCAACACAGGATGGAGGTGGCCTCCCATGGATATTGCATGTGATAATCCTCTCTCTCTTTTGGAGCTGCCTGTGGGAGTGACCACGTCACCAGCTGTGCAGTGCCTGCTGCACGGAGCAGTCCCTGGCCATTCACAAGTGGTCCTGTGGCTGCCTCTACCATCACAGCCGGGGCACTGCTGGTCTCTAAAGAGCACTTCTATCCAGAAATGCTGCTCTCCTGGCAAAAGGACGCTTTCCCCCAGCAGAGGCAGACGGAGCTGTGCTAAGCTGTTCTTCTGCTACAAACGACCTTACACGCAACACAGCAGCTACGGAGTGCGGCATTGCTCTGCACTACCACACAATACCTTTGACTTTGTGGATCCCACTGGAGCTGCCTTCGTGCACCGCCAAGCGTTTCCTGATCCCAAATGACAGCAGTGCCAATGCCCTTGAGTTCTCAGCTGTCACGCTGGAGAGGGAAAGCGTACCCTCTAGAGCGATGCGGGGAAAGCGATGGAGCATTCACGCTGAGAAGGGTGTAGAGTTTCCCAGGCCAGGACACAAGCGCACCTGTATGCAGGATGCACTGTGCTATGGTGGGCCAGGTCTTGTCTGAAGGGGAAGGATTCGATTACTCTGTGCTGCAGCTCTAGATTTGCTCTGCTCCCACTAATCCAGACTGCGATAATTTCTCCCCTCCTTCCCCAAAGCAACCAACTAAACCACCAACCAAGGACCCACATACAGTCAGGCAATGGGCACCAACCTGACCAGTGCAAGCCCCTAATGTACACACCCTGCAGCAACATAAAGCAGGATTTACATCAGTGTCACTTACTCTGGGATATTTCCTTAATGTAGTCAGGGCCCACGTGCCCCCACCCCACATTTTGCTGCCTTTGGATTGCTAAGCAGGTGTGGACATGGAGGAATCGCAGCTAGTCTCTCCCCAGTAAGATGCACCAATTCCATCAATCACACAGTTTAAAGAGCTTGCTAATGTTAAGGCACGTCTCCATCCCCTTGTTTTCCTAGCGAGGAGGTGGCCATTACTAGGTGAACCATGGTGCTTTCCTCCCTTTCAGTTCAGCCTCAGTCACGCACTTCCTAAAAAGCCGGTTCAAATAGCTAAAACAATCTTTCTAAAACCCACGGCCTCCTCTCCTGGGAGCAATTTCCCAAGTAGAGGAGATCTCTTTGTGCCACCTTTCTCTGCCAGCTAATCTGCTACCCCCCTTCCTCCTTCTGCAGCTGGAGAGGTGTCGAGTTCACTATCACAGTTGTGCATGCAAGGTGTAAAGAGCATTTCATTTACCCTTCATCATTATCCCCATTCCCAGCCCTTCCCAGGTGACCCCAAAGCTTCTGGGGTTCGGAGCCACTGGGGATTTCACTTGGTTTCCCGTTTCAGCATGTGCTGCTGACCACGGGGATTGTTCAGTTCTTCTAGGCAGTCTCTCTCTCACACCAGCCCTGGGAATTGCCCTAGTCATCTGAAATGAAGTTTTTAGCTATTTTAGTTAATAGGACACCCAGAGCTTGTGTTGTGCACAAGCGCCAAGGCAGTCAGACGCATTATTCATTTGAATTTAGAGATGAGACTGTAGCCAAAGCCCAGATCTGACACTGGGGTAAAATGCATGTGTGTGGTTTGGAGCTTGAACCCTGATCTACATTTTGCACCTGGCCTCTGGCTCTATATGGGGCTGGATGAACAACCCAGAGCCAAATAACTCCCGGCATCGGGATTGAGCCAAAATCTGGATCTTGCTTGTTTGTTTTTGTCATTCACGCCTTCAGGCAGAGAGTATTTCACATAGGGCCCCATGTGCTTATCCTATTTGACTTCAGTGGGTGCTCTACTTGTGTAAGGAATGTGGTATTAGGGCCATGGGGAATAACCTGCCAAAGGCAGCAATAGGAAATTTAGCAGGAATCATTTGAAAAGGGAGTCAGGCAAACATATGGAGGAAAACAAACATCTTATGGACGGGGGGGTGGGCCCAGATTGCGCTCCTGGCTTCTGCCGGGACGATAAACTTTACAGTGCTTCTCTCCCGCCAAACTGAAGGGATTGTGTAGATCCAAGAAGGACTCAAACAAAAAGAAAACCCCACAAGGATCATCACAACACATGGATCTGTATGCTAGTTGCTATTTCAGAAATGCATGTGGACATCTTTGCAAACAACTGTGTGTGTGTCTCGCATACTGGACTGCTGAGGTCATAACTGACTCTCTGTGCTCCTTTGAGGTTCTTTATCATTTTTGAATCAGTTCAGTCTCCTTTGCCTGGGGTATGGCTAGTTTATTTCCCCACTTCCACATCTGCTTGGTTATGATCCAGTTTATTTTCTGCAAACACTTGGATGTATCTGTAAACCTCAGCTCTGGAGCCAGATTGCTTCCCAGGCTTTGTTCTCACTGCTCTTGGAGGACACAGGAAACTTCACCCGAGAGAGCCCCTGGCCCAGACAATGAGGCAGATTCGGTCTCCTGCTCCAGGCCCATACACTGCTGACAGCATATTGGGGTCACACGGAGCCCCAGCTTGCTGAGGGTGAATTCTCAAGCTCTTGACTCAAGCACTGGTGGAGGGAGCATGCCAGGGGTGAGTGGAGAGCGGAGGGGACAGGCCCAGAGGATATGACGCTATAGGGATTTTTGGTTGCACCACAGCCCCTGGACAACCCAGGATGGGAGATATTCCAGCCCCTAGAGCATCCCAGGGCAAAAAGGTGGCATAAAACTTTTGTCCCCTCTTCCACCCAGGCTCCATCTTCTGTGCAGCACCCCCAGGAGCCAATGACTTTAATCTGAGGGTGTCCTGTACAGCGGAGCACAGGAGCAGTAGGAGAGAGGATGGGACCCACAGATTCTCTCGCTGGCTGCTGTTGGTGGTCATGGGGATGGGTGCACTAAATGTCCTGTGGCATCCTAGGTCTCCATTGCCTTGCCCACACATGGAACTGCAAGGCAGCCACCAAGTACTAGAACCAAGGCTGTGTGTAGTCCCTGACCATCCCTATGGAACTGGGCCTGTCTGGCTAACCCTGCAAGACCCCAGCCAGGCCTCAAGGAACCTCACCCTCCCATGGAGCTCCAAGATTGCGTGCCCCACTCCCGTCTCTCTTGTGACAGTGCAGAGGAGGCTAGAAACTCCATGTAGTTGTGACCCAACAAAGAGCACCCTCAAATGGAGGAGCAGTGGGCAGGAGATGCCACCTGCTGTGTGTTTGCCTTGTGCCAGGTCTTCAGCACATGGCTAAAAATGTCTCATGTTGCAGCTGTTCAGGTAGTCATTCCCCACCTTCTGGCCATGGAGGGGGCAGTGAGGAAGGGACAGGGACAGCGGGATAGACTGGGCACAGGAACAGGTAGAGACAAGAACTGGAAGGGAGACAGGCAGGGAGAGGGACAAGTGGAAAGAAGAGACACACAACTGGGGAAAGGGCGGCTTATATTTTGCAGGCCAATGCCCCACACGGCCATGCTGGGAAATGTGAGCCAAGGCGCGGAATATTCCCAGCTAACCGGGTCCCCAATAAAACATTCTCGCCTCCGAGTGCAAATCTCCACTCAGAAGCTCCACACTCCCCTGCAAATCATAGCTCCAAGCCCTCGCACCCCTCCTACGGAACCCGGGGGCCCCAATCCCTCCACCCGCTGCTCAGCAGCAACCTAATCCGGCCTCTTGGTAACAGAGTCAATGACAGCTGAAGGATCAGCACTTCGGTCTTAATTACATTAACCGCACAGTCCCTGAAAGCTCCCTCGCTTTACTCAGCTGGCAACGGCTCT
Organism: Malaclemys terrapin pileata; assembly: GCF_027887155.1. Taxonomy (NCBI): domain Eukaryota; kingdom Metazoa; phylum Chordata; order Testudines; family Emydidae; genus Malaclemys; species Malaclemys terrapin. The sequence goes on along the minus strand of NC_071521.1, from coordinate 9,014,919 downwards.
GCTCTCCTTCACAGTCAGCTCTCGTCCTTAATTCTCCTCACAGGCTCTGCCTGCACTTCAACACGAGCCCAAGCTGGCTGAAGGGATCATTTAGCCCCTTCCCTACTCCTTCAGTGAAATCCGTTCAGCACGCCCTGGGAGGGTCCATTGAAAGACAAACAAAAGTCTATGAGTCGGGAGCATTAAATGAGCTGGGCTTGCAAGGGGAAGGAGAGAAATAATTGAATGATGGCTCTGTGCCCAGCTGGGACATTATTTACCATTACAGTGTTAGACCTAGTCTACTTTCGAATGCACCGGTGGTACAATTTACCAGCTTATATCCTCAACAGCAGAAACGCCATTTTACATCGTTTCTGGCTCTCTACATTAGGGGATTGCTCTGGTGTGACTACACCAGTGCAAATTTCTCTGGATAGATGGGGCCTCTGAGAAGGTGTCCAAATCAAAGCCCCAACTCCAAAGACTCCTGAACTCTGGGAAAGCCCAGATCCGGATCGGAACTCAGGGGCTCGGTCCCAATTCCAATGGAATAGATGATGATGTACTGAGCACCAGCATCGCGTGCTGTGCATAGAGGCTGAAATAGTGTCTGCCTCAAGGAGCTCGATCCAACCAGATGTAACTGTGCAGCAGGAGGGACAGATTCTAGTCTATATAGATTCTTATATCTCACCATAGCATCAGGATGTCATGCATTAAGCTGTGTGACTGATAGGGTTTTGTTGATGGGGTATTTATTTTTTTAACATGTCCACGCTGCTCTGTGTTTTATATCAGTCACAGAAGGGCGCCTGGCACTTGGAGTGGCCGGTGGAGAGGTTTGTGACGGTCCTTAATCTCTGTGAGAGTCCGGCACAGGGTCTCGAGAAAGTTCTGTCTCCCGCACAGATGAGCGTTACTCTAGTGGGCAGCAGCAAAGCGGTCGACCATGGTCCTCCTCCCTTGACACGGTTTTCACGGTGGTAGAAGGGAACCAGAATCAAAGCTGTGAGCCCACAGAGGGCACCGCAGCTGTTGTGGTGAGAGACAAGGAAGGCACCACCAAGAGAAGCGGGAGGAAAGAGTGATGGTCAAGGAAGAAAGGACGGGCGCTAAGGAGAGCCAGGATGTGCTGGGAGGAGGGAAAAGGAGCCAAATATTGAAATCCTGACTCTGTGGAGACAGGCGCCTTATTGCTTGTGGTTCAGCTGCTCCAGATGAAATAGCAACCGAGGCACACAGAGAGCTGTGTGGATACATGAGGGCTTGTCTACAGGAACAGTTAGTTTGCGGCAAGCCGGGGTATAAATCTAAGTGTCTATGTGGACCTTGCTGCTGTGCAGATCAAAGCGCACTATGGAATTTTTAGTGCATGTGCCGGCAGGATTCACAGAGACACTGGGTGTGCAGCACACTAGTGATGGGCAGATTGCCATGAACTACGTGTTCATGTAGACAAGCCCTAAGACAAGACAACTCTCCATCAGGAAAGATGAGGCATCACAGAAGAAGAAAGGCCATGAGCGAAACAAGGCTGGGGACAAGTATCAGGGGGTAGCCGTGTTAGTCTGTATCCACAAAAACAACAAGGAGTCCGGTGGCACCTTAAAAACTAACGGATTTATTTGGGCATAAGCTTTCGTGGGTAAAAAACCCACTTCTTCAGATACAAGGCTGGGGAGGCCGGGAAAGGAGATGCTTTGAGAGGAAATCTGATGGAGGAGGGAGAGGTACAAAGGCATAGGGAGGCCCTTCCGAGAGTGGGAACATTGTATGGTCTAGCTCTCGTAACATGGAAACGAACCACCACTAGAGATATCCTGCTAAAGAAGAGAGACCAAGGCCCACATTGGGGATTGAGGGAACATTTTCCAGCCCATGTACAGGAGCAGTTTGTTCCTGGGATATAGACACGACCCCAGACAACAAGAGGCTCTGAGAACTCATCCCCTAACACCATCAAACCAGCAAAACAAAGCGAGGCCTTGTGAGAACAAAGAGATGAAACCAAAACGCAGCATCAAATGCATAAGCAATTAAAATAAATAAATAAAATAACGCACTGGTCAGAAGGCGACTCACGACCAAATCAGAGAGCTATCTAGCCACCACGAGCCATGTCTTTGTAACCTCTGGCTCATCTGCCGCAATGCCCTCTGGCGGAGAATGCCACAGCTGGCCCACAAGGCAGCAGCGAGTCTGCTCACCAACACATCATCCCAATACACCGGCTGCCCCATAGACACAGAGCCTAGGTCGCTGTACTCATTTTCAAAGCCTTGAATAGCACTGGTCCACGCTACCTCACAGCTGGCCTGGCCTTCCACAACGATGACCTCCCACAGCAGCGTCACTCCGCTGGCAAAAGAAACCTAGACAAACAGGGGAAGACACGCATCTGCAGGAGAGAGAGAACTTTCACAAGAGCTGGGCCATGTATGTGGAACTCTCTGCCCCATGACACAAGAATGACCTGCACCCTTTGCTGCACTTGGAACTGGATGCAAGCTTCCATCTTCGACTTAGCTTCCCAGCAATAACCCTCTCAAATACATCAGACCCTTCACGTTCTAAAAACAAATCCCAACTATAAGTTTAGATTGCTCCTTAGATATTTATGTGCAATGCTGGAGGGACAGATGGATGGATGACTTTTCGACACATTGAAGTTATTCCAGAATACGGTAGGTTGTGAATTTAAAGTGGAGTAGCTAATCAGGAATAACTCCATATATGGACATGCTTATTCCAGAATAAGAGTGCCTTTTACTGGTTTAATTAGTTTACTCGATTTCCACTATTCAGGAGTCGTCGTTCTGGAACAGCTGTGCTCTTGAATAGTTATTCCACAATATCACCATGTGTAGACAAGCCCAAAACCATGAAGCTTTTCAAGAAATGAGAGCACAACTAATATCTTTCTGCCCCATTCTGACAAGGCCAAAGAAACCAACATGTTTTAAGGCAATTCATCCCTTCACTGGGGCTGTGTGGAAGTCACGCAATGTAATGAATACCCCACATCAAGTCCCGACATTGATACCCAGCATGGGACTGTGCGTGTCCCACTGTGATGGTTTCATTGAGTACAAAGGAGACTCATGGTGTCTCATGAAAACTGTTCATTACCGTGCTCTAGGGTGTAATTGTGTCCATTGTTGCACATCACATTGTTCTATATCCCTAAGATCGGGTCAGTTCTGTTGTGTCTGCAAGTCTTTATGAAGCAGTGGAACCAGGCCAGAGTGATGGATTTTTCTTCGTCTTCCAAAGAGACACACACGATGTTTCCTCAGACATACAGGAGCTTAGCCTTGGGTATTAGCATTAAGAATTACCATTCGCGCATTTCACATGCATAGCCAATCTCTTTAAAGATGAGGTCTTAGCAAATTCAAGACAATCTGCACTTGTACAGAAAGCTTAAAGTTGTCAGGCTTCTTCTGTGATCAAATACACTGACTTCTCAAGGACCCCAGCCCCGACATTTTAAAAGGGAGAACATGACCTATTTTACATCTGATCAGTCACAGTTTTTAAAAGAGGGCTCCCATGTTGAGCAAATCTCTTTATCGCCAGCAGTAGTCCATAGGCCGCAAAGAGGGCTCTTTTGTTCCTTTGACATAACTGCGGAAACACAAGTCAACGTGCCCACATGAGGACTTATCCCATCAGACAACTCCCAGCGTCTTCCCAGAGCTCAGTCCATGCATTGCTAAGAAACAGCTGTGTGGGCTGGAAGAGAATGCTGGGTATTGGCATGCAAATGAGAACACTGGGCACTGTGGAAAAGCATGCTGGGTATTGGCATGCAAATGAGAACACGGAGCACTGTGGAAAAGCATGCTGGGTATTGGCATGTAAATGAGAACGCTGAGCACTGTGGAAAAGCATGCTGGGTATTGGCATGCAAATGAGAACACTGAGCACTGTGGAAAAGCATGCTGGGTATTGGCATGCAAATGAGAATGCTGAGCCACCCACTTTGCTCCTAGAACTTTTCTTTCCTCCACTGTACGTTGGAGGAACCGTGTTCTGCCATGGCACCAAAGTGGTGCAAGGAATACTGGTTATCATCATTAACAACAGTCCTGTACACTGTCGTGTGAATGCACACTGCACCTTAGAGATATAGGATAAAACACAGACAAGAGTCTACTTAGGGCCAGGTTCTACTGCCCTGACACATAATAAGTAACTCACTACTCTTACTTTACCATGGAGCAAGGTGCTACTCCACCTGAGCTAGGGTGGCAGTAGCCGGCCCTGACAACCTACCGTAGACAAGCAAACTCCAGACAAGACAATTCAGGGAAGGAAGGGCCAGGGGAGACCGTTGATGAGAAAGAAGGAAGCAAGGATTTCTGCAAGGGGCTGGTTTTAAGAAAGGATTTGAAGGAGCTAAGCGAGGTGGCTTGAAGTGGGAGACAGCTCCGAGCCCAGAAGGAAGCTACGAGTGCTGAAAGGTGATGAAGGGAACCATAAGGAAAGAGGACAGGGAGGGGGAGAGAGCAAGGAGGGAGTCACACGCGGCAGGCAGCAGAATGGTGCGGGTGGGAGTGGCAGCTAGATTCTTCCAGTGAGGAGACACTTGGGTCTGCTGTTTGCATTGAGCCTTTTGCCGTCAGTTACGGGCAAAGGAGCCTGTTTTCACTCTTAATTCAGAAACAGGTGAGAGTTACGGGCAGCGAGTGCAGCTGTGTGTGAAGGCCCGTGGATGGGCACAGCAACCCCAAGCGTGCAGGGGGCCAGCCACGAAGACCTACCTATATCTGTCTACATGTGTGGATGTCTCTCTCTCTCACACAGACTGATAGCCACCTCCATGTGTAGACAGATATAGGGAGGTCTTCTTGGCTGGCCCCCTACACTCTTGGAGTTGCTATTGCTGTGCCAGTGTGCGGTTCTTCACCGACTATGTAGTGGGTGGTGTGTGTGTGTGTGTGTGTGTGTCTCACACACACACACACACCTCATTCTATACAGCGTATATATACATAGGAATGCATCACTTAGAGCCAGATTCAGATATTCCTCTTCACATAGGTCCTTCCTCCCCAAGCAAGCCCGTTTCATTTCAATACAGAGCAAGGTACTAGCATCCGAAGTCTGTCCCTTTTTGGGGGGCGGTCAGGGACACTGGAACACGGCATGTATGCATGCACACACACATGCACAACGCTCACGTGTGTCTGGCCAGGCCGTTTGCTCATCAGGCAGCTCTAGCTTGGATTCTGGGCTCCGCACACGTCCCTAGAGCGTGCAACGGTTCCCAGCTCCCACCCAAGCGTCAGTGCAGGTGAACAAGACAAACTGCAAACTTAGGCTCTGAGAATGACTCTCCCTGCCAGGCTGCAGGGTCATCCAGCAGGCCCCGGCCGGAGGAGCTGGAAGAAGGGATGGCGATGGGCTGCCAGCGGGATGGCGTGGGGAGGATAGGGAAGAGAAACGTCCAAAAGCAACACACACAGCTGCCATCCCCAAAGAACATTTTAATGCTCTCTTTACATCTGGTCGTCTCTTAGACGCAAAGCACGCTCCCCCGCTCCCCTCCCCCCACACGTGCGTTCCGGCCAGAACCGGAAACCAAAGCCAAGCTGCAGAAAAAACAAATCACATCCGAAGGCCTCAGTTCCAGAGCAGATCGGCTCAGCTGCCCCAGCATCCAGGTTCATAGATCCCAAGGCCAGAAGGGACCATTGTGATTCCCTAGTCTGACCTCGTGTAGAATGCAGGCCAGAAAACTTCCCAAAAATAATTCCTGGAGCAGGGCTTTCCCAAACACATCCTGTCTTGGTTTTAAAGAGTCAGCGACGGAGAAGCCACCACGACCCTTGGTAAATTGTTCCAGTGGTTAATTACTCTCACCATTAAAAATGCACACCTTCTTTCCAGTCGGAATGGGTCTAGCTTCAACCTCCAGCCACTGGATCATGTTAGATCTTTCTCTCCCAGCCCGAAGAGCCCATTTTCACACATTTGTTCCCCACGTAGGTTCTTACAGACTGTGATCAAGTCCCCCCTTAATCCCCTCTCCCCTGTGTCTCAGGGAGCCATCCAGATGCAGAAGGACAGGGGAGTTTAACAAGCCATCCAGATGCCAGGTGCGAGTGGATGGGGGAGTTTAACAAGGGACTATGTGAATGGTGGTCTGGTCTCTCTGGAGATGTTGTGAGCCTGGCTTATCAGGGCGCAGAATTTAAGGCCAGATGGAATTACCAGAATTGCTAGTGGTGCACAACTCTATATCCCAGCCCAGGGGACTGTAAAGATCTCACACCTTCACCTCCCAACATCCTGGTCCCCATCTTAGCTTCCTCCCCCTCATGCACATGTACCACAAACCTGGTTCCCATGGCTGCTGGTCTGGGAGTCCCTGCTTCCCAGATCTGCACTGAGGTGGGTATACAACTACGCTAGTGTGCGGGGTGGGGGTGGGAGGGGTTACGTCCAGCATTGGCCTTTGTTTGTACAGCATCCTGATCTAGGAGGTCCGGCTCACGGGGCTGGGGCTGTGCAAGAGGTTCAGCCAATCAAAATGCTTTGTCGCCCTCACGTGAAAGGCCCTAGACACACATGGGACCTAAGCAAAAACTCTAGGGGCAGAACCTTCCCCATGCGAAGTGATGGAAGGAAGGAGTCTTAGCCTAGGCCTTGGGCTCCTACCGTGCATCCTGCTGCCTTCACCAGCTTGTGGGAGGAGAAGGGGAAGGCCTCGTTGCTGAGATCGGCGTCGAGAACCTCCTGAAGGACCATACGGCTGCAGGGAAAGAGCAGAAAACCCTAGTGAGAAGGATGCTACAACTAGGGGCCAGCAGGTCACTAGCTCACGCATGACACCCACTGTGCCAGCTCACATGGAAAGTTCTGGATGTCCTGTGCAGGAGCTGGGAAGAGCACCAGTAGGAGCCCCCTGCTAGCCACCCAAGTAGGGGTAGGGTTAAGGGTCCCTTCCCCCACAAACTGTGGCCTGCAGGGTACGTGGGAAGCCCCCCCTGCAGCCACTGAAAGGGGCTTAAAGCTGCCCTAGAAAAGGTGCTGGCCCAGTCAGAGTCCTGCTGCAGTGAGCTCCCCGCCACTCCTCAGTGCAGGCCACCATCTAGCCCAATATCATTAGCTCATCTAGGGACCAGTCACTTATCTGTCTCTGGAGCAGGAGCAGCACAGGCTGCAGCATTAATGTCTTAGGGTAAGACAAGGCCCCTTTCTCTGCATGCCACGTGGTTCCCCAGAGCTTTCCCTGGGTTTAGGCAATCAGGATGACAAGACATCAGTGCAGCAGCCTTTCACCTCCAGACCCCTGGCTTCGGTCACAAGTGGCGAGGAATTTGGACGGTGTTAAATTCAGTGCCAGGTCAACAGTCACTTCACAGGGACCCTGGTCTCTTCTCCGGCCTCTCGGTGCGCGACTTACCTTGCCGGCCCCTGGATGCTGATCATTCCCAGCTCCTCGGAGCAGTCCACCAGCTTGCACTGCAACCTCATGTCCTGCAGCACCGTGGTGATGTGCGACCAGTTGTGCTGAGCAACAGTTCCACCAACAGCCAGGTAATAGCCATCCCCTGCAAGGAACACGGCCAGCTCTTGAGTCCCGCAGATGCCACACGCAGACACACGGATCAGCTGAGCTCAACACTCAGCTTGGCCGGGCGCTCCAGAGGCCCGATGCTTCTCAGAGCTGCCAAACGGGGCTGGGAGCCTCCCACAAGGGGGGCAAACCCTGCAGTCCTTACTCGGGCAAAACTCCCCTTGAAGCCAGTGGGGTCAATCCTGCAAGCGGCTAAACATCAGAACGGCCCTACTGGGTCAGACCTAAGGTCCATCTAGCCCAGTATCCTGTCTTCAGGGGTGGCTCTAGCTTTTTTGCCGCCCCAAGCACGGCAGGCAGGCAGCTTTCGGCGGCATGCCTGCGGGAGGTCCGCCGGTCCTGTGGCTCCGGCGTACCCACCGCCGAATTGCCACCGAATCCGTGGGACCGGCGGACCTCCTGCAGGCATGCCGCCCTCGGCTGCCTGACTGCTGCCCTCGCAGGGACCGGCAGGGCGCCCCCCATGGCTTGTCGCCCCAGGCACGCGCTTGGAGTGCTGGTGCCTGGAGCCGCTGCTGCCTGTCTTCCGGCAGTGGCAAATGCCAGGTGTCCCAGAGGGAATGAACAGAACAGGTAATCATCAAGTGATCCATCCCCTGTTGCTCATTCCCAGCTTCTGGCAAACAGAGGCTAGGGCACCCTCGATTCAAATTTAAGTCAGTGAGAGTTGAGGGCTCTGCAGCACCTGCTGGGATCAAGCCCAGCAGGAGTTTTTTCTCAGTAAGGCCGGAGTGAGGTCTGGGAAAGGTGAGGGCCAGAAGATCTCCAGGGTCTTTCCTTTGTTCATCACGTCTGCTTTCTGCAGCACCAGAAAGGGTTGATCAACCAGCAAAATAGAACAACAACAATAATCAAACCTGATACTAAGTTGAAGTTTTGGACAAAGCTTTGAATTAGCTCCTTCCCCCACCCCCCCTTTAATGGTCTGACGTCACCTAATGGAGATAGACCCTGGACCTGATGGTCTCTCCGCAACCCATCTAGCTGCAGTCACACCTGTGCAAAGCGGGCGCACAATGTTACCGAACCAGCACGGGGGCTGTCGCGCGCACACACTTCACCCAGGTGTGAACACCGGACACGTGGTGCGGGTTAGGGGAGACGCAGAAAATACAAATACAAAATTTGCCTTCCATTCAGCTCCAAAAGCCACCCCCTCATGGGGCGGGGGAGGGGAAGGGTTACTACTCTGGTGTTCTGCAAGTCGCTCCAAGAGCTAGCGTCTAAGGGTAGCATGATGCAATCACACAGTGCCTCTCACCCGAACCTCTTAGAGGATGTCTACACAGCAATTAAACACCCATGGCTGGCCCGGGTCAGCTGACTAGCGGGGCTTGGGCTGTAAAACTGCTAAGTAGGCATTTGCTCTGGAGTCTTGAGTGGGAAGAGTCCCAGAACCCGGCTCCAGCCCGAGCCAGAACGTCCCCACAGCCCAACCTCGCTGATCTGGGCCAGCCATGGCTGTGTCATGGGGCTTTAATTCCGGTGTAGATTAAACTGCAGCAAGGGTGGTTTAGGTTGGACATTAGGAAAAAGTTCCTAACTGTCAGGGTGGTTAAACACTGGAATAAACTGCCTAGGGAGGTTGTGGAATCTCCATCTCTGGAGATATTTAAGAGTAGATTAGATAAATGTCTATCAGGGATGGTCTAGACAGTATTTGGTCCAGCCATGAGGGCAGGGGACTGGACTTGACCTCTCGAGGTCCCTTCCAGCCCTAGAATCTATGAATCTATGTACCCTCAGCTCCAGTATTGTTTTCCTATGCAGACAGCTTCCCTGACTTTCCTTAAGGGCTCTATTATCTCCCAAATTGATCTTTTCTTTCTACAGTTCATCTTCAGAGTTCTCCGAGTACCAGGTACCAGCCATGCAATCCTTCAGCATGCGGCACTCCCATTAATTCAACCAGGATTCTGTACCCAAGAGCTTGTAGGATCAGGTCATTCCAAGCAGCAAGAGTTTTTGTCAAGAACCCTTGAAACGGACAGCAAAATCTTCCCCCGAGGACCCTGGAAGCTGCCATGTTTTCAGCCAGTTTGCCCTACTATAAAATTTAGTATTCCACCGACACCAAGGTGTTCAGCGAGTGAGAAGTGCAAGGCAGAACAGCCTCCGAGTACCCCACGTACATGCTCACACACCCATTACTGACATCCCCGACACCAGATACACGGAGAGAGCGACAAATCGCCTTGTCCTCATTTCACAGAAAGGTGACAGTGCCGGTTGCAGGCACTCAGTGGAAACGTAGCTGCATAGGTCCCCTGTGCTTTGTACCTTCAATCCAAAGGGATGCAAAGAGGGCAGGAAATGAAAGTCGCTTCTGGAAAAACTCAGCACAAACATATTGTGATCAAACTCCCTGGGACAGCGAGGCGAGGTGTTTCCACAGTGCATTTCCCAGTCCTATTGCATGACCTCCACTTCTGGGAGATCACTAGAAAGGTCCAAATGGAAAAGGCAATTCTCGGTCGGGGTCACATCCTCAGCTGGAGTAAACTGACTAAGTCCATGGAATGATGCTGATTTACATCAGCTGACGATCTGGCCTGTCAGCCTGGTCTCCATCACAAGATTTTGCCAGCATAGCCATGTCAGCTAGGAGTGTGAACAAAAAAAATCACACCCGCAAACGGAGACAGCTCTGCCAGCAAAACTCCCTAGTGTAGACGCAACTAAGCCAATGGAAAAGCGCTTCTGTCAGCAGAGCGAATGCTGTTCAGGGCGGTGGGGTAGCTATGCAGACAGAACTCCTTCGATCAGCTTACAATGCGTCTCTGTTAGGGGGCTCTGCTGACACAGCTATCCCGGCTGTAGTGTAGACAAGCCGGCATGCACTGCTTCTCCGGCGTAGCTATACCAGCCCAGGCTCTGTAGTACAGACAAGCCCTCTGTGTAGAAGGTCATGGAAATGGTACTGAAAATCCTTACAGAGATACAGGCCTGATTCTCCAGGGCCCTGCATTTGGTACAGTATTTACGCCTCTGTAAGTGGGTATAAAATGCTACCAGAACAAGGCGCTGGTCCAACAGAGGCTCAAGCTCACGTACGCCAGGCTTCCTTCCGCACTGGCTTGGGCCTCGTGGGGCATTTGGACGTGCCAGCTGACTGACCAGCATGAAGCAAGGACAATTTCTATGCTAATGGGAAGAGGCAATAAGAATGGTGGGGAAGGGGAGCGAAGAGGATTTCCCCATTCATCGCTGAGCAATTCCCTCTGACACCACGCCGGGGTTACAAGGTTAACGAGGCCGGGGGAGGTAGTCAGGGCTGCTCCACAGGGCACGGGGATTTCGCCCTGGTCAACATTTCTGCTGCATTCGTGGCAGCGGGAAATTTCACTTAGTCGGCAATACCAAAGGGGGAAAAGCCCAACCCAGAGAAGGGATTCGGGAGCTGATTAATGCTCCAGAATCGATCCTGCCTCTACCGCTCTGCACTCCAGAAATCTGTCATAACGCTAATAAGTGCAGCCACCTACAGTAATTGAAAAATAGATCTGCTTTTATTAAACTCCTCCATCAGCCATCAAACACAGCCGCTCCCCGAGCGGCTTCCCTCCCTTCTTCTGGGGCGTGCGCGTCTGTGTTCGGTGCTCCTCAAAGGGAGAGAGGACCAGCACTGGCGGGAGCCAGGTAAGGCTCAGGCAGGGGTTGTGTAGATGTTCTCCCCGCGAGCTCGGCAGACACCCGCCTATAACGCTGCCATTGCACCCTACTCATGACCTGCAGGGCCCCCAGCTATGCTAGTCCCAGGCCGCTCCTAGGCAGAGCGCGCCCCACTACGTGGTGGGGTTTACGCGGAGGCCAAATGGGCTGTGACCCACCACTTTGTTTTCACTCAGGACCGAAGTCCAAGCTCTCCTTTTCCTGTGTGCGTGCCACTCCGAGGAGCGTCTGGTCCTCTGCTGAAGCAGCAGTATCATTAGCAAACAGACACCCAGGCTTCTGAGGCAAAGCCATTTGGTGGAGCCATTGTAGACGAGCAAGATGCCCTCCGCCACGCAGCAGCCTCCTAATTCCATTTCGCCCCCCATCCCCAGGCTGATTGCTCTGCTCCCTTCTAATTCCCCTTTATTGCAGCAGATAAGGACTGCAGGAGAGGTCGCCCTTGCCCGAGAGCCATTCAGAGCAGCAGCGTCTGACCGAAACCCAATAATGCCAATAAGCACCTGCTTGGTTTACAAGTGCCGGGGGGCAAAAGGGAGCGCTAATCCGGTTACACCAATTGATAGATAAGAGGAGGGGGGAAAGAAAAGCCAGGTGGCTAGTATTAAGTAATGCAATCACCCTCCGAACGCTGGCCAATAGAAACAAGATTCCCTTCCAGCTGTTGTGGAAATCGAAGAGACACGGTCAACGTTGACAGGCCTCAAACTGAACCTGCAGATACTCTTCCCCTTTTAATGCGGATACAAATCTACTGGTTTCCACGGAGCGGGTCGCAGCATTGTCATGCTCCCGGCTCCTAGAAGCTGGTCCACCAGCCACATGCAGGATCTGGGGGCTCCCCCTATAGTACTGCACAAACCCATCCCACCACCATCCACGTGCCTTGCACTGAAGACCTGGACGAGGCTGATTCGAGCCTCTGCTGCCGCAGCCAGCTTGTGAAGGAGAAGCTCAGCGTTCATGGAAAACGGAAGGCCAGGCCTGATTCTGGGCTGCGGCCAAGCCAAGCTCAGTGCAGCCAGGATGGAGGGTAAGGTGGCTGTGCACAACCTCCATGGCTCTCGTACACTGGGGGTGGACAGGTACCAGAACAGCCCTGATATAAACTAGAGCAGCCCCAGGGCTGCTCTGACTCATGCTGCCTGCAGTGCTTCCCCCTGTGGAGCCAACTAGCACCACAGAGTAGCTAGAGGACAGTGAGCTCCACCCCCCACCGCCTTCTCCCAGCACTCATCTTGCACTGGGGCCACCAGGTGAGGTGGCATAGGGCTGTTCTCGCCCCAGGGAAGACTCCCCCTTATGCTATGGTATTCCCAAGCATGGAAAGCTGCAGTCTTTGTGTCCCTTTATGGCCTCAGACCTGGCATCCAGGCCCCTGTGAAGAGCCATTAGAACATCACGCCAGCGTGACCCCTGGGAATGTCTGCCATGCCATGGACACGAGCCCCTTGTCGGAAGCTTGCCAGCACACCCCCAGTCTCCCCATTGCCCCGTTGTGTTCCAACACGGCCTGCAGCCCAATGCGTTTAGGACTCTCACGGGCCTGCAACCAGCCTGGGGGACTCAGTCCTTGATCACACATTTCAGGCAGGGCAGGAAATCCAGCCCAGTTGTCTAGGTGGGTGGGTGGGGATTGACTGAAAGCTGGGCCCAGCAACAAAGCGAGAGCAATGCAGCAAGTACCTCGGGGCAGGGCCACAGCCGGTGTCAATTATTATAGCTGCACTGTCTTCAAAGGAGCGAGGACCGTTTACACCATCGGCGCCAATGGAGCAATGAGAATTTACAGCAGCGAGGATGTGCCCCTTAGGAGAGGATGTGGCAGCTGCTTAACAGAGCACAGCAATGCTACACAAGAGTTTGGGACAGGAAGTGAAGGAGAACGCTAAATTGTACATGAAGCTGCAGAGGGAATTTGAACTAAGCTGACACTGCCCATCAGCCCTAATATTTTCCAAGGGAACTTTTACGTCTATGCCAAGCAAGGGATTATTTCTCTGCTTTTAAACCCTTGACGTTTTTACCTTCAAATGCTGGGGTCAATGAAGAGACCTGGGTCCCAGGGCTGATTTGACTGACTGTCAGATCACTCTCAACGCCGCCGCTTTTGTTTAACATGCACGTGTAAACAGTCAGCCCTAGAAACAGGAGGAAAGAGACACGCACTGGGGATCAAAACCTTCCAACAGCATTTTCGCAAATGCCATGTGTGAAAAATACAAAAATCTAACCAGGCATTGGAATCCTTCTAATCACTAATCAGTCCCCATGCAGCCGCTGACTGTGCCACATCATTAAAGCTCACTCAGACCTCCCCCGTCCCACTCTACACTTGATCTTGATAGGCAGCCCTCTCCATAATTCAGGAGTTAGGCCTCCCCTGAGCAGAGAGAGCTAGTCACATTGAATTGCATGATGAGGACAAAAGAGGACCAGAAAGGAGACCTCAGCAACTCAACTTCCCCTTGTGGTGCAGGCTGGGATTTGAAGCCATCTCTCTGGAAATGAAAATGTTAATGAGCTAATTCACAGCCCCTTCAACTACCAAAGAATCAGCCAAACCAGTGTAAGTTCAAGTCTAAAGCAAACAACGAACCCAGGTGGGAAACCACTAGAATCAAGACTTCCAAAGGAAAAGCAAGTGCCCTGAAGGTTAGAAAATGGCATTAGCCTTTTAAATCCAAATTAGAGAATAAAAAGGAATGCACAAGTTAAAGGTCAGACCCTCAGGTGGTGTAATTCAGCAGAGCTCCCCTGAAGTCCATCTAGCCAGGCCAATTTATGCCATCTGAGGATCTGGCCCTGAATCCATCAATACGTCACCTTCAAAAGGTGAACTGCATTTGAACAAGGACTTACAGCTGAATGGGTCTGATTTTCCCCTCTCATCAGTGTTGCCTGATTGACTTCAGCGGCCAGCCCCAGTTTACACTGGGGCAAGAGAGAACAGATTCAATCCCAAATGCATCATTCTTCCACTCAGATTATTAGCAAACTCCCCACTGACATCAGTCTATTTGTCCACTAGGTGTCACCACTGCTTATTCTAGTGCATGCATTTGCCCAGCAGTGAATTTTAACTGGACTCTAAGGGTCAGATTCTAATCTCAGCTGCACCTGATTCAGAAGTCATGGTGTTTACACCAGTGAAAGGAGATCCGAATGCAGCCCTGGGAGGGGGCAGGGAAAACCTTCACACTCAGCTGCTTTCCAACATCATCAGCAAAAGCAATAATTTGAAAACGGACAGTTCAGGTTAAACAGCGCAAGTCTTGTTCAAAGATATAATTTTGTAGGGTGGGTTTTTTGTACCATGCTCAGCAGAAACATCAATAAAACTGGCATCTTGTAGCTGAAATAACAAGGTTGAAGCAGTACCTGGTGACTTGCTAACATCAGCAGTAAACAGCCAGTTGGCCGCCTTCCTTGCTTCAGGACCAACCAGGTAGAATTTGCCAAAATAAGACATGTCAAAGACAGCCAGCGCATTTCTGCAGGTTAAGCATTCGTTCTTGATCTAAAAATTAAAGCACACCCGGGTGAAGCTAAGCCACCCTCTTCTCGCTCCACAAAAGGAGCGTCAAGACAAATGAAAACCATTTATATAACGAGGCGGCCAAAACAAAAAAAAGCGGGCACATGACTCGTGCCTGAGCTTTCTGTAGCATTTTTAAATGTTCCTTTAAAAATAGATATTCAAATGGAGCATCCCTGATAACAACACCGTCCCCCACACGCACTCATACCCTGCTTCTTACGTCAATATCTTGTCTTTTGAGTTGGTGTCATCTTGTCAAATTTGTTTTCATTTCCCCCTAGAATTCATCTCTCGACTGCATGGATTTTGACTGAGTTCTTAATAGGGGATCACAGCGTTGCAGCAACGACACATTACAGTTAGAGGGAGGACTCTCCACTTTAAGTACCTGTTTTGTGGAGCTTATAAACTTGCTAGGGGAAAAAAATTCAAGTCCTTTCCATGCGTGTTCCAAACCCAAAAGCAACTCTTTCATTTAGGAAAGCAACAATAAAATTCCATTCGGCCATTTGTTTATTTTGAGGTTCCAAGCATGTAATGAAGGTGTTTGGAGGCATTTTTCAGTAAAGATGGGGAAAGCAGGGATCGGATTCAGTTTTTCCAAACCTCACCAGCTGAGTTTTGCAAAACCAACACCAGGAATAACGGTGTGGCTCCCGGTCTCATTGCTCTAACCCCACCCCAGTCTACGTGGTACGTGTGTATGGTTTTAAGATCAATGGTTCTGCTCTCCCTCCGCAAAGGGCTCTTCTCAAGACTGGCCCTCCTGCTGCAGACTCATCTCTCAAAGAGGAAACGCAATTGGTGTGGTTGAAAAATGACGGCTTGGAAAATAACCAACCAATAATAATTGTAAGTGCCTTGAAAAGTCATGCACTGCGCATACGGGCCCAACCCAACATTCGACTCCATTTTCACCATGCACTGAGCAGGAGAAATTCACCCCCACTGCCCAGCACAACGCCCAGGTACTACTGAACCCAGGGGACTGGAGTGAATTCCAGCCTGAAAAATTCTGATGTTTATTAAGCATTTTATACAGCTCTGCAGTTATCCCTGGTGCCTAACCAAGTTAGAGTAAGACAAAGTCCCTCTTCCCAGTTCCTTACAGCCCCACAAGACCACAACAAGCAGCTCAGTTGGCCTTTTGCTGCCCCACGATAGAATTAGAGAGCAGAACGGTCCAGAGAAGGAGCCCATTGACTAGCAGGCATTTTCTACTCACAATGTCGTGATGAGGTGGGAAATCAAAGGTGTATTCATCCCCTAGCAGTTGGTTATAGAGGTAGGAGCCGTGGGGCTTTTGGTTATAAGCACCATAGTAGTCGTAATCCAAAACCTGACAACAAAGAGGGGAGGAGAAAAGGACAATGGAGGAAAATAATCGACAGTGAAGTATTAGGGAAAGGGCTGAGGGGGCAGGACCAGCAGGTGGGTTCGGGTTTGCCAGCTATTCTGATGAGATTTCCACCACATTCAAACCACACCTGGAAACCAGCCCATTTGCCGTGTTGGATTGGACTGTGGATGCAAGTTCCAATCTGGAAAGTGGATTTCAGATGCTCCCTCTTCCCCTGCCCCTTCCTGAAATAGGAAAGGGTTCAGATTTGAGGTTCAGGTGTTGGGAGCATTTCACACCCATTGCACACGTGCGCGCACACACATGCACCAAAAACCTCTCCTCGGGTCCCATCACAGGCCTCTGTATGCCATTTAACAGGTCTCCAGGGCTTTGCCCCATGGCTGTAGCATGAGAAATGCTGCTGTGCTTACCAGAGCTGCGCCCCGCGGATTAAACCAGCCGGGTCTCTCCCAGCCATGCCTCTCCTGGTACACACAGCCTTGCTGGAGAAGCTCCTATGGACGTGGGGCAAAAAAAAAGCTGTGCGTTAGAAACACTGGGCACTGAACACCTGATCAAACCGGCCTCCTCCCCCAGGGTCACTTTCCAGGCTGTCTCCCTTACTGCTGCCGATTGCCCTGGCTACAGCAGAGCAGGGGATTTGTCAAGAAACTGGCTTTGACTCCTGCCTTGGTTACAGCAGCCTAAGGGGTGCTCTCTGCCTAGCACCAGCTCAACGATGGTCCTGCGTGCCATCTGGGTGTTATTGAGATCAACCCTGGCATAGGTAACTGGCATGGCAGCCACGTGGCACCCCACCACACTCTCTCTGTGCTCTGAGACAGGTTGGTCTGAGCAAAGAACTGAGAGCAGGGCTCTGCTGAGTTCAAATTCTGGCAACCTGATTTGACAGGGTAACAAGCCTTGTGGATGGGGGGAAGCGGTAGATGTGGTATAGCTTGACTTTAGTAAAGCTTTTGATATTGTCTCGCATGACCTTCTCATAAACAAACTAGGGAAATACAACCTAGGTGGAACTACTATAAGGTGGGTGCAAAACTGGTTGGAAAACTGTTCCCAGAGAGTAGTTATCAGTGGTTCACAGTCGTGCTGGAAGGGCATAATGAATGGGGTCCCGCAAGGATCAGTTCTGGGTCCGGTTCTGTTCAATATCTTTATGCCATTATCTAAATCATTGATGGAGAGTACACTTATAAAGTTTGCGGACGATACCAAGCCGGGAGGGGTTGCAAGTGCTTTGGAGGATAGGATTAAAATTCAAAATGATCTGGACAAACTGGAGAAATGGTCTGAAGCAAATAGGAAGAAATTCAGTAAGGACAAATGCAAAGTACTTCATTTAGGAAGGAACAATCAGTTGCACACATACAAAATGGGAAATGACTGCCTAGGAAGGAGTACTGCGGAAAGGGATCTGGGGGTGAGAGTTGATCACAAGCTAAATATGAGTCAACAGTGTAACACTGTTGCAAAAAAAGTGAATATCATTCTTGGCTGTATTAGCAGGAGTGTTGTAAGCAAGACACGAGAAGTAATTCTTCCGCTCTACTCCACGCTGATTAGGCCTCAACTGGAGTATTGTGTCCAGTTCTGGGAGCCACATTTCAGGAAAGATGTGGACAAATTGGAGAAAGTCCAGAGAAGAGCAACAAAAATGATTAAAGATCTAGAAAACATGACCTATGAGGGAAGATTGAAAAAATTGGGTTTGTTTAGTCTGGAGAAGAGAAGACAGAGAGGACATACTAACAGTTTTCAAGTATGTAAAAGGTTGTTAGAAGGAGGAGGGAGAAGAATTGTTCTTCTTAACCTCTGAGGATAGGATAAGAAGCAATGGGCTTAAACTGCAGCAAGGGAGGTTTAGGTTGGACATTAGGAAAAAACTTCCTAACTGTCAGAGTGGTTAAGCACTGGAATAAATGGCCTAGGGAGCTGGTGGAATCTCCATCATTGGAGATTTTTAAGAGCTGGTTTCAGGGATGGTTTAGATAACACTTAGTCCTGTCACAAGTGCAGGGGACTGGACTAGATGACCTCTCGAGCTCCCTTCCAGTTCTATGATACTACGATTGTCACATTCCCTCTGTCTGTGGCACTGGGCAAGTCACGAACTCCTCAGGGTGTCCCTGTTTGAAAAGCAGGAGTGGAAATATTTCCCTGCCACCCAGAAGAGGGGGGAGGAGATATTTACCTGACAGCTGGAGAACACTCGGAAAATTAAAAGTGCAATGGAAGTGCTGAGTATGATTGTTATTCGCATTAGCAGGATTTGTGTTCGCAGGGGTGTGATTGTAATTCCACAGGGAGGGTCAGAAAAAACCCTGCAGAACAGTAGCCATTCAGCGATTGGTGTACTAGCCAGCCAATGTCTGGCTTGTCTGGGACCATGGCACTCATCTGCTGCGATGAACTCAGGCCCCGGTGAGGATGGTCGGACATCTGACCAACCCGGCAGTCTGTTCCTCCTGCTTTCCAGACCTGGCATTTCCATGCTGGGAGTGATTTACCCTTCTCTCTGTGCTGAGGGTTCGAGAAATCAATAGTGTAGGGACACAGAGCTAGAAACCTCAGGGCAAAACCAAGTCAGCGGGTGCGATTTCCCCCATGTTTCTGCTTTCCCTGCTCCACACCCTCCTATCCCTGCTCCAAAGTGTGCCCTTCCCCAAAATGCTCAGTCACATACACTGGCCATCTGTCTCAACCCCCCTGTTTGGTCACTGAGCCCAGGCTGTGGGTTTGGGATGGTGGCTTATCTCAGGGGAGTCTGCATGGCATAACCTGCATTTTCACTGCCCTGTGAAGCACCAGACGCACTAGGAAAGCATTTGTGGAAACCAGGATGACCCTTCCCAGACATTCCTGGTTTTATCAGCATTAATTAGATGGCGGCTGCTTTGAGAGCAGGAGATGAAAGGAAGAGAAGGAACAAAGACAGGAGCCTCACAAAACAATTCACTCTGTGCAGGCGACCAGCACAAGGACTTCAGGTGGACATCAGCAATGCATTGGTCTGCACATGGGTGAATTCAAGCCTCTGTAAGCTATGCACCGGAAGAATCAAAGGGGAAAGAATAATGGGGTTCATTGAAAAATGCTTCTAATGAGCTAGTGAATAAACAACCATGATCAGACCTAGATGAAATTCTACGGCTTCTGTTATGCAGAATATCAGGTCCCTTCTGGCCTTAAAATCTATTAATCGGTGCAGACAGGCATTGGATTATTATAAAAGGATTGTAGGAAGTGGTGTCTGGGATCAACTCCATATAGTCCTTCCTCCAGCAGTGGCCAGTACAGAGTCTTACGTATTTAATTATTGGGCTGGGTGGGGAGGAGAGGGACTCAGGTGTTTGAGTAGCTGGGGGAATGAAATTTCTTCCCAGCCCCAGACAATTATTAGTCGGCTTAATGTTCTGAAGGCAAACTATGTGAGTTTTAATACGGCTACATTCCAGTGTGCTAAGTGCTGTACAAACAGAACCAAAAGACAGCTCCTGCCCCCATGAGTTTGCAATCTAAATACCAGACAAGAGACAACAGATGGGCCAGGTATAAGGAAAGGAAACAACGAGACAGTATTGGTCAGGATGATAGGCAGTGATCTCTGTACACCAATGACCTAACTGCAGTGAAGTAATAATATAATAAAATCTTGTAGCAAGGAGTTCCACAGGCTCCATATGCACAGTGCCAAAGTTTGGGTTATATTGTGTTGATTGGTAACTGACTGATGATAAGCACAAGGGCCAGATTTTCCCCAACATAAATTTTTAAAGTAATAAAAATAATATTCTGATTTAATATTTATATGTCCCCTTTTTCATTTCTTCCCCATTCCCCCCTCCAAAAAAGTCTCTCTTCACAGTAATCAGGTGAACCATCATGATATTTTTGTTTCGTGTTTATGTTCAAAAAGAACATTTATTGTTGAATATTTTAGAAACGATCCACGTCTATTTATAAAACACACCCATGTTTTGGCACTTAGTGTATAAATACCAGGTTGTCAGTCAAATGGGCACCACGTATTAGACATGCTATTAAAACAAAATTGCATTCTCAGTGACAGAAAACAACTAAGCTGTTGACAGCAGAGTGGGGTGTGCATGCGAGGGAATTTCTGTATCGCTGCTCAAGGCTCTGCACTACAGTGGGGGGTAAATGGAGGGATCAGAATTAACAACCAGCTGAAACTGGCTCAGGAAACTTGGTTTCCGATTCTGATCTTGTTCACACTGGTGCAAAGGTAAGTGGAGTCACTTCAGATTTACAGCAGCGGAAATGAGATCAGAATCTGGTCCCCTGGCTGCAAGCAGGTGGTTTTGGTGGTGCGGAGTCATGGTAATCCTGGGTGTTGCATGGGCAAAGCACCTTTGAAAAACCAGGCCTCTTTTTTAAGACCCCAAATTTGAAAATTTTGGCCTGAAGGGATTGGTTCAAGATGACGTAGGAGCTCAGCAGCAAAGGCAGGAAGAGAAGCCAGTGGTCCGGACTCTAACCACTCAGAGAGCTCGCCCCTCCAGAAAACTAAAGAGCAGTAGGCATCAGAGAGCAACCAGCTGCCAAGGGCACCTGCAAAACCTTTCCCAATGAGGCAGGGACCTAGTGCAATCCCAGGAAAGCGCTCGCTATTTAAAGGTCCGTCTCCACATCTTGTATCCCTTCTCCTCAATCCCCCTCAAGTCTGCCTGGTAAGTGTCTCCAGGAACAGTCCGGCATCAGCCCAGTACCAGGCGTGGGACCGAGCAGAGAGACAAAACCAACGGCAGCTTTTGAGTTCCCTTTTAGAAACCCTCCTTCCTGAGGTTTCCTGCCACCGAACAGTTTCGCTCCAGCCACGCCAGCCCGGCCTTTCTGAGGGATTCGGAGTCGGGCAGTGACAGCTGGGTACCAGAGCCCTGGAAACTGACAGGCCGTAGTTGGCTATTAATACAGCGCCATCTGCTTGAAAGTGCCATCCGCCCACACTGCCATCTCCACGCGTCACTCAGCCGGGCTGGTGAGACAGCCAGGGAGAGCACGGGCTGGTGTTTAAAGAGACCCATCATCACACAGGTAAGATGCGGCTGCAGTGAGAACAGGAGACCTGTAAGCACGCTGAGCAGCTACATCAACAGGACCCCGGGACCCCGTTTTGCACTAGCCATGCAGGAGACCCCAGGGCCCAATTCACCACTGGTGTATTTGAGCCCAGTGCCCTTGACTTCCAGGGAACGGTGCCCATTCACACCAGCAACGGATCAGGCCCCTGGGCTTCAGCCCTGTCTCCAGTCTGGCACTTTCTGAGCCAGAAGGAGGCAGCCAGGGTAGCCTTTTGCATTGGTCAGTGGTTCCTCTTGCGACAAATAAACAGCTGCTTTTCTGAGGGCTGAAGGGCAGGCCTGGCCATTGCCCCCTCAACGTTTGGTGAGTGGGCACGTGCTCATGGACAAGCCTTGCTTAGATTCACATAGCTACCAGTGGCAGCTGGGTGCCTTGCTCCCCCTCAAGCCAGCATTTCCCAGGGGGTTTGGGCACCGACCTCGTGCAGGGGGTCCCTCCTCATGTTGCGCCCGGCCAGCGGCTCGTCGTAGGGGAAGACGACCGAATAGTTCTTGGCGTACGACTCGTGGCTTCGCTCCCGGATCCAGCGGTTGTTGGCGGTGAGAGAGCGGTGAAACCTCCTGAAAGGCAAAGAGAAGGCAACCTTCAGAGGCAAAGCTCCCACCCCGTGCTCTGAGGGCCATGCGACCTTACAGCAACGGGAGGAAGCCATTGTTACTTGGATTAGAGCAGTCCCTGGGCTCTGCAGCTGAACTCACAGCCCCCTTGTGCTAGGTGCTGTACATACACATAGTGAAAGAGCCTGCAGTCTAAACAGACAAGGCAGACCCCTGAAAATACTGGCTGTGCAGACACCTCCCTGGCCGGTGCAGACCTGGCATCAGGGCTCTACGCCGGCCCTGCTCCCGGTCCCCTGGAGTAGGGTGTCAGGGGCAGGCCGAGCAGAGGGAATGTGAGGGAAGGGATCAGGAGGGTGTGGGCACAGAGCAGATTACACCGCAACTATTCTCCACTTCCTGGGGCCTGCATAGCTGATTGCCAGGTGGCGAGCTAGGGGTACCATGCACGCCGCTCACACACAGCTCTGCCAATCCCCTCAGCCTGCCGTGACATGTCATACGCTAGCCCAGTGCCCGGGCACTTGCACAGTTCTAGCTCGGCCTGCAAAGCTCCCTGCTTTTCTGTCCGCCCCCCCACACACACACGCCCTCAGCTTTGCCACTGCCCCTCAACTCTGCCACATTGCACCCGTTACTTCAGTCCTGGCCTTCCCACAGTGCCCCCTCCTATTCCAGTCCTGCTCTCAGCCCCCAGCTCTGCCAATGTACGGCACCTGGCCGGTGCCTCCCCCTACTCCCATCCTGAAGCCCTTTCTACAGAGCTGCCAACTGATTACAAGTATGGCTGACTGTGTGCTTCTGGGAGGAAGGGGGGTGCGGGAGGGGCTGTAGAGTCATACAGGGAGTGCTAGAGAGAGGCCAAACAACTCGTTTTCTCATGATGAGCTCAGACTAGTTATCTCAAGTCTTCCCAGGCGAGGGACTTGTGCGCTAATCCCCTACTTCTGGTCACACGTCACCAGGCACATGGCCCCCTGGTCTTTCTACCTAACCAAGCCCTTTCATCTCACTCAGCATTGTCGGAAGAGGCCGAGAAGTGGGAAGGAGACAGTGAGGGAGCCTTGTTTGGGGCCGGGAGGGCGGAAAAGTTAAGAGCAGGAGGGTTGTTTTTTTTTAAGCTTTTCCTGTCCCTTTATCGGGCGACTGCACTGCAGAGAGGAGAACATTCCCATGCCTTGGACATGCCCCAAAGAACTGTGGGATCAGATGCTCACCTGGGGCCATGGTGCAGTTACTCCTGAGTTTATAACCCAGCCTGGCCCATCTGCACAACATGAAGGTGCCATCTTCTTTCACGCTCTACCCATGCGGTGGGCTGTCTGTTCTCCCACAACAAGAAAACAAAAATCTACCCAAATCCAGATGTGGAGGCAGCTGCTGCAGTTTAATCAAGCCTCTTGGCAGGAAACATGCTAAGCACTAAATTATAGATGCTGTTCTTTGCACACAAGGAGCCCTGCTGGTGTCCAGACCCTGGCAAGACAAAAGAGGAAGAGTGCCTCTGACTGCCAGATGTTGGGACTGGGTGACATGGGATGGATCACTTGATGATTGCCCTGTTCCGTTCATTCCCTTTGAAGCATTTGGCATTGGCCACTGTCAGAAGACAGGATACTTGAGTAGTTGGACCATCGATCTGACCCTGGATGGCCATTCTTATGCTAGGAAAAGGGATGTGTGCACTCTTGAGGTTGGGGCACCCAATGGAGGAGGCATAGGCCAACAGAAAGCAACGCTGAGACCTCATTTTGACCCTGATAAGAACATTTAAATGAACTCTCTCCCTTCCTTGTAAATCCAGGACATAGATTCATAGACTTTAAGGCCAGAAGGGACCATTACGATCTTCTCTACTGCCATCCTGCCTAACACAGGCCAGAGAACCTTGCCTAGTAATTTCTGCATCAGACCCAAAACTTCTGGCAGAGCTACAGCATCTCTTTTAGGAAGACATCACATGGCTGACGGGGTTGGAGGATTAACCACGGCATCAGTGATTAGAGCTGGCTATGCTTTGAAATTCACACACACACACACACACACACACACACACACACACTGAGCAGAGTGAAGCATCTCCCTGCATGTGAACAATAGCCGCTGTCAGCCCATGAATAGAGTTTGACAGAGATGCTGCCTTGATGCTGGTTCATCTCATGTTCGTTCTTTATAAAACATTACGGAATTGGAATATCATATGTTTTGGAACCACGGTTATGCCAGCTTATTCCCCCCCAAATCCTTAGAGTTCCCCACAGGGAGGGGGGTGGGGCTTGTTCCATACAGGATGGAGGGGAGAACCTAACTTCTGTGTTCTCCTCATGCAGGCGTTTCATGCCAGATAGACAAATAGGAGCCACAAGAAAACTTTGCACTTAGTGCTGTGCAAAGATGGCTAAACGCAGCATCAGCGTGCGGAGATAGGCACGGCCGTTAACCAACATGCCCAAAGTCACCTAGTGAGTTAGTTGCAAAGCCAGGAATAGAATTCAGGCCTCTCCTAATTCACAAACCTTTGCTACAGCCCCCCAAGATAACACTGCTTCCCGGGGAAAGATCAAAGCCATGTAGCCTCTGCTCTGCTCTGCGCACACCTATCTATCTTGAGTTGAAACAGCCAGCGCACCGCCTTGGGGCTTGGCTTTGATCATTCTGATCATCTAGCAGCAGTTCCTTTGAAGAACCCTGATCGGTAGGGGCGCCTTGGTCTATGTGGCATGAAGGTTCGTGAGCCAGACTCATGCGTAGTGTTCTGAGCTGCCAGCTACTGCAGGTGCATGTGATTCAATGGTATATTTATTGGTTAGCAGGAGACCCCAGCTAGGAAGCATGACGGGGCAGCGTGGACGCTGAGCTCTGCCGTGCCCAGCAGCAGAAGCATCGTTTTTTCAGAAACTCTTCTGGTAAGAACGGCTACCTGTGAGACAGCGAGTCCTTCTCAACCAGATGAGTGCGGAAGAGGGGCAGTCTATCCCAGTGGGTGCTGATGGGGCAGGGGCGGAAAACTGAGGCAGCAATAAAGTGAATGGACGAATCCAAATGTATTGTGATCTTAAAAATGATACTTAACCTCCCCGCCCTCCCACCTCGGGCGGCTCTATGTATTTTGTCGCCCCAAGCACGGCAGTCAGGCGGCTTTCGGCGGCGTGCCTGCGGGAGGTCTGCTGGTAACGCGGATTCAGCGGCATGCCTGCGGTGTGGGAGGTCTGTTGGTCTCGCTGTACCCGCCGCCAAATTGCCACCGAAACCGTGGGACCAGCAGACCTGCAGGTGCGCTGGTGCCGTCCCTGCCCCCCCCCCAACACACACACACTCCCAGCCACCAAAGTTTCTCAAGGAGAACAAGCAATGTAGGAAAAGCAAGAGAAAGCCATCTGGTGTTGGGGAGCGGAATGCAAAAGGCAAAGAAATCTCTGCCCGGCTTTCTGAGTTCATAAAGGCCCTAGTGCAGGAAGGCATCCAATCACCTTGATTTCAGTGGGACTAAAGCTGCCCTGAATCGGGGCCTCGGTTGTCAGTATCAGATCTTTAAAGCACAACTCCCAACCCCGGAACAGTTCAGGGCTCTGGGCTCCCGTTCCAAACCCTTGGAAATATTTGTTTTTTTTTCCCCCCACAACCCCATTGCTTTTCCTTGGTGTAACATTCGGTTTTTAGTTATTGCTGTTCAGGAGCTAAGGGGGTGTCAGGATCCTGAAAATTCACATCTCATGTTATCATCAGAGATCATCTCAAGCTGCAAAAGTGAAGCCCAGGCCCTGACCTCCCACAAGCATGGGGGAGTGGTTTGGGGGGGAGGGAGGTTTGCATCTGGGCCCTTTATATAAAGAGTCATTGTGCAAAATGCTGGTCCAAGTTCAGGTTTCAAACCTCCCTACTGCTTCGGGGTGTTCGGCTCGAATGATCAGCCTGGAGAATAACGGAACACATCGGGTGCTCCGTTGTGGGCCAGAGCACACAGAGATGAATGGGAGCGGGCGCATGAGCGGAAAGACTCTTCATTGGTACACGAAGGAGCAGACTGGCGTAGCAGTGGGCGCGATCTGACTCTTACAGAGGATACTTCCACACGGGGCCTTCCTCACGGGATGCGCACAGGATGAGGGCCCAGATCCTCAAAGGTGTTTAGGTGCCTAACTCCCTTTGGTTTCAATAGGAGTTAGGAGCCTAAATACTTTTGTAGATCTGGGCTGAAGAGCCTGGCTCCCAGCATGAACTAATAAGGTCCAGTTTATCCAGTGGAATGGGATTTTGGAGAGAGCGCCAGCTTTTTCCTCCTCCCTCCTGTATGCTGCACGGTGAAGCCATTTTACCCTGGGGAAATGGCATTTGCTCTAGAAATGCAAAAGAACCTTCCCCAGGAAAAAAGAGATTGACTCTAAAAGAGTCACTAAATCTGCCTTGGCCATGTCCTCGCATTTCTCAGCAGGCTAACGAGTCCTGAGCGGACAGTCCGCATGGCTGTAAATCTGAAAGAGGCTCAGACTTCATGTCGTGTCAGTGTCGCTAGGCAATTAAAGATGTTCAGATTATTAAAAGGGGGCAATACCCCCACCCTTAAAAAAAACCACCCAACCCAACAGCAGCAGCCTTATTTGATTGCATTTCCCATGTGATGCACCCAAGCACTGGGTTTGATTTCTGCTGTAACTCTTCATTCCAGATGGAAGGGTCAAGTACGAGCAGGACCCTGATCCAAAGATGATCTGGGAAACTTGATGTGACTGTACCTACTTGACTGCATGTTCTGATTCGGGGGGATATATGGTCTCTCTAGCAATCTGAGCAACTCCTTCGCACGTGGGCTGGCTGCTGGAATATCACTGTCGTAAAGGAAAATGGGAAACCCACAAACTTGGGGCGTCTCTTTTAAAGGCAGTCAACGAAATGCTGTGAGGCCGATGCTTACGGCAATGGATTCTCTCTGTGCCATTCAGAGCAGTCGGGCCCACTCAATTCAATGCCCATTTACATCAGCTGAGGATTCGGCTCAGGTCTGAAAACATCCTGAGCTTCATCGGCCTCTTCTTTGCACCTTGTGTGGTCACCTACCCCTGCACAGGGTGGTCCTGATTCTTCACCTCCCTGTGAGTTGTGCTGCCATTTGCACCAGGGCCAAAGGAGCACAAGATGCCACCACACCCAGAGTGGCAACATTTCACACTCCCTTTGCACAGGTGCAGAGTGACTGCGCTGGGTGCCTGGCCGTAATAAATTCAGTCTCCCCACCTGGGTATAAACGTATTCACCACACACACACCGGTCCCTGCAGCTGCCACAGTGCACAATAGGGGTGTCACCTCAGCTCAGAGCCAAGCTACCTCCTTCAACAGACTGGGCCAATCTGAACACTTCCAAGCAATTCCCTGACACAGTTCCGCTGTCTTTCCTTCCATTTCGCCCTCATTATCATCAACTGTAGATGCCATCAAAACCCGAAGGCAGTGCCTGCCAAGAGCACCGCAAGCCGGGCGCGTCAGCCTCAAACCAGCATCGAGAACAGGATGTCGTTTCTAGGGGAGGACGCCTGGAACTAGTGACATGAAGCAGGAGCAGAGAGGGGGAAAGTATGACTAATCCTGGAAGAAGACACTTTCCAGCTCTCTCCCTGATTACAAGGAAGACCTGCCACTACCATATTGCGCAGCCCGAACCATGTAGGATATGTGAACGCGCGTCAGCGCTCAGAGAAACTGGGGCATAATTGGCGCTGACTAACGCAGCCGTGTCTGAGAGGCCGAGATGCTTCAGTGACGCGCTTGTAAAATGTGTGGTGTGCGCCTCTAATAGCTGGTCGTTTGAAGGTTCAACTCCTCCTAGTCCTGTTAGCTAAAGGAATTCCCGCTTTAGCTCAAGTCTGTGCTCAGGTACTGAAGGTCCTAGGCTCTGACCCTACTCATGCAATAGGGTAAGTATGGTTTGTTTCAATCTTTTTTTATAGCCATATTTAACTCTGTTACACTGATCTAAATCCATAGCAGTGTTTAATATGCAGTGCTTTGGATCCAGAGGTCTCAAAAACACTCTATAAAGAACGGTATATATCATCTTAATTTTTCCAGAGGAGAAACTGAGGCACAGAGCGGGGATGTGATTTGGCCTGAAGTCACTCAGCAGGGCAGTGATGGAGCTGGGAATAGGACCCAGGTCTCCTGAGTCCCAGTCCAGAGCACTATCTACTGGGACACACTGCCTCCCATAGCACCACTGCCTTCATTAGATTAAGTGTGGGTCTCTACTGGAGAAACCAAGATCCTGAATTTGGTTCTTTGGGTCTTTGCTTCCCATTAAGGTCTCTGCAGATTAAAAGGTGAGATGGAGCCTAAGAATTCTCATCTGTTCTTTATCAAAGCAAATGTAAGAAACAGAGTATGTGAGACAATGGACCCCAGCAGAACCGACTCACACCATATGCGACCGAGCTGTACTGTTCCCTGAGGTGGATGCTTTTTATGCCGCATGGACCAAATTCTGCAGCTCTGATTTAAGCAGATTTATACCAGCGTATCTGGGGGCAGGATATGGTCTCATGGGGCAGGGGGGAGGGGCCGAGCAGGATATTTCAGGTTAAGTTCTGCTCAGCCTTCAGCAAGTCGAGCTGGCCTGCAAATGAAACACACGCCTGAAAAAGGAACGAGCCATGAATATTCTTTACATTTTTCGTCCAGTTCTTCCCAGACTGACATAGACATAAAACCCAAAGCATTTGAAATTTGTTGGACATAATTTTCATCTCTCAAACAGAAAAGCTCCTTGAAGGAATGTGCTACTTCAGCACATGCTCATATTATTAACAGAGACCTATAACTCACTGACAATAACCTCCTACTCTCTTACCGATGGCACCTTTCCCATCCATTGACTTTGGCAAGCCGGGGAGCGTGTCTTGCAAAATTGCAGTGGGCTCCCATCCAGCTCAAAGCCCCCAGGTCTGGAGAGGGGGGGGCAGACATCAGGCAAAAGGCAAGACAGAATATCATTTATAGGGCCTTTTCAAACAATGCTTTCAGCTCCCCTCCCCCACCCCCATTTTCTTCGTGCACAGGGGATGGGGGCGCTCGGAAAACAGCAGATCAGACCACAAAATCAACAGAAAAAAGGCTCTGGGGTCTTTTTAAACAAAAGGTTTGACCTTCTCTTTCCCCGCCTCGTGCCAGCAATACCATTTTTAAGGGACTAATGGGGAAGCCATATCTCCCCAACACTCCATTGAGGTTAATGCCGGGGTTTGAAGAGATTGTCACCCTGCTACAAGGCCTCTGGTGTGGCGAGAGGGGTGGGGAAGGGGGATGCTAACATGTGCAGCCCTTTCATGTGACTTTTGATAATTAAAATTCTTCCACTCTTCTCTGTGCTGATTAGGCCTCAGCTGGAGTATTGTGTCCAGTTCTGGGCGCCACATTTCAGGAAAGATGTGGACAAATTGGAGAAAGTCCAGAGAAGAGCAACAAAAATGATTAAAGGTCTAGAAAACATGAGCTATGAGAGAAGATTGAAAAAATTGCATCTGTATAGTCTGCAGAAGAGAAGACTGAGAGGGGACATAACAGTTTTCAAGTACATAAAAGGTTGTTAGAAGGAGAAGGGAGAAGAATTGTTCTTCTTAACCTCTGAGGATAGGACAAGAAGCAACGGGCTTACATTGCAGCAAGGGAGGTTTCGGTTGGACATTAGGAAAAACTTCCTAACTGTCAGGGTGGTTAAGCACTGGAATAAATTGCCTAGGGAAGTTGTGGAATCTCCATCATTGGGGATTTTTAAGAGCAGGTTAGACAAACACCTGTCAGGGATGGTCTAGATAATACTCAGTCCTGCCATGAGTGCAGGGAACTGGACTAGATGACCTCTCGAGGTCCCTTCCAGTCCTATGATTACTGCTGGGGAATACCCCAGGATTTCAGGACAGTTGGGATCTGGATCCAATACTTTGCAACTGGCTTCTTGTCCTGCTGTGTAATGGACTAAACATCTTTGTATTTGGGGAAGTTTAGGTTTGATTTTGTATCTGATACCCATCACTACCCTCCACTTATCACCTGCATTCATCAGCGGTCAGACTCAGCACACAGACTGAGACACGGGAGCCCCAGAAGCCATGCAGACTCGTAGGCCGGAAAGGAAACCCACTGGCAAAGAGCCTTTCGAATAATAATCATGGGCGTCAGGCAGGTCAGCTCTCTGGGACCTAGTCTTGCTTGGAGAGCTGGGATTGGGGCCTCAAAAGCCATAGTTGTCTGGTGTATCAGCATGCACCACTTCATGTGTCATCGCTCACCCACCAACCATCTTCCTGGAGCCTCAGCCCATGCACCAGGGCAGTGAACATTTGACAGAAGCAAGAGCAGCAACCGCCAGCAGATGAACTATTTACAAGTGAGCATTTGAAAGAATAAATATTTAAATATGTGGAAAAGGGAGCTGTTTAAAGAGGAGTATAAAAATAATAATAAAACCCCCCAGCAAGGATTGACACTGGGTTCATCACTCTAGGAACCACAAACCAACAAACGGGCTGGGGTCTGACTTGACATCTGGCAGACACACAAGCCAACCTGGGGGCTAGAAAATCCATTACGCATAGGAGCTGTAAGAAGCTCCATACCAAGCCTTTGCCCTGCCCAGATCCCTGTTTGGAAAACTATGTTCGGCTCCCCTGGCAGTGGTATTCTTCACGTGCTGTGAAATGTTCAGCAGCTGCCACATTCCAGCCAGAGGTGGCTGTCTGTCAGTGGTGGGTGAAGTGATAGATACATACATAGGCACATGTGGGAGGCAAATTCAATCTTGGTGTAACTCCATCAAAGCCAATGGAGTTACATGAAGTCACACATTTTGATCAACGTGTTTTTAAAGGGCTTTCGGATCTGTCAAGCTGAAAGCTTCTGTGCTTGACGCTGCGTGTGCGCAAAGATGGCGTGATCATCATTAGACATGGAGGGGAGATTGTAATAGCTGCCTGGACAACCCAAATCCCTTCATTAAATTTGAGAATCTCAGCTGCAGTTTATGGAGATGAGACGAAACTGCAAAGCTCAGATCTGGATTACAAACCCCGCACGGCTTTTCGTATGTGCCCAGCGCCCCTTATAATATTGCAGCAGGTTCTTTCCCAGATCAATGGTCTCCATCATCTGTGAGCAGCATATTTTCTAAAGAGGCACCAGCCGCAGGGCTAGGAACAGGAAGGTCATACACTATTTTTCTGCTGTCCCTTGCTAACCGTAAGGTGAGCTGTTCCTTTCCATGGTACTAGCCTGGCCCAGTGGGTCTGCTGGGTCTGCCTTTTGTTGCGATGTGACTTTTAAAGCTCGCCTCTGACAGCTTTTTTTATCATCATGCCTATAAAACAACAAACCCAATAAAGTATAATTGAAAACGAAAAACCAATTACAGAGCCGGCATCAGCGCATTCAAAACCTCACGGCCCATGTCCTGCTGCGGGGGGGAAGATAATCTTTCGCCAATTGAAATCGTCACCTCGATTATTAACTTAGAGGATTAGGCACTGCGCTAATTGAACAACAACAAAACCCAGATATAATTACCCTGTCTTCTCTCATCATTGCAATCTCCTGGTGTCTGATGGAAGCTGTTTGCATGAAAATGCAATGGGGGAAATGAGATCAACCCAACATGTAAATTCATTAAAGCTATCCAGTGTAATTAATTCCAGCTCTTCAGAGAGACAGGGGCAGCTGCCGAGAGACTGGCCCTGTGCACACAGGGAAATCAGCCTTGTTAGCCCGCAGACACCCAGTTTTGAGAACCAGCCAGCGTAAGCAAAACTACCTCGTAATAACAGGCCCAGCTTGGGCACCCAGCAGCATCTAGGAGAGCAGCTCGCATTCATTCACCCAGATGCATAGCCTCCGTTTCCCTGGCACCTCAATCAAATGCAATAGGACCAGCGTCCTGCAATTTTCCAGGAGCACTTGATGCCAGTCAGGCATCTAATTACCTGAACTGCCCAGCCCATTGGTTAGACTGTGCTGTCTCGTGATGTGACATGCTGTGTCTGGGGCTTGATCATGTTAAAAAGAACTTCTGGCTCCTGTGAGTGCCACCCTCCTCCCCACCTTCTCCAAGCCAGACCGCTTAAGCATTAGTGCAGACCCCAGAGCCCAAATGCATCAACCAATGCAGCCAGGGGAATTCAATCCACAAGCAAGTACCAGCCCAGCTGCGTCCTCTCTGATTCCGCCCCCCCACTACCTCTCTATTTATAGCTCTGCTAGGGAAGGTCTCTGTGTAACCGGCCATGTTGCTTTCCACCTGAATATGCACATAGGGGATGGGAGGGTGCTGGGAAGAAACTGACTGGAAGCCAGACTGAGGAAATCACCTTGTGCAGGCTTTATCTTCCGAAAACTCTTTCTTTACTTTGAGTAACTGAAAATGAGTCCAATCCCCCCTCCCTCCTGCGCCTCTGTTAGAAACCTTTGGCCAGAGGGAATACAGCACTTTCAGCAATTACTGACACAACAGAAAGCTCAGCAAATCCCTGACAGCCCATCCTCCCTTGCACAGTTAAATCCCCCCCACCCCGACGTTGGGCACGAGGCAGAGCAGCGCACAGTACGTTGCCTCTTGGCTGTGAGAGGACCACACTCCCTAAGGGCACCTGGTCACAGGCCTAACACTCCCGCTTAGCTAGACCTGGGCTCAGGCCACCAAGTTCAGAACAGGGGTTCCAAACACCCCTAAATTAGGAGGTGCTTGGGATGGGGGCACTGGTTTGCTACATTAAAAAGATATTCATGGGGCTACTTGCGAAAACTCGATCCACTTAGGGGTGGGATTTCAACAGTGTTGCCAAGGCTTGTGCTTGTTTTGAGAGACTCACGGCAAAGGGTGTCGTCATGAAAACCCCAGTTCCGGCAGCCACATAAACACATGAGCATGTGAGCTGTCTTTTTATTTAGAACAGTTTCTGGTTTGCTCACGTTTGCAGAGCAAAACTCGAAGACATGACCCCAGTGCGTCCTTGAGGCTCACAAACCAAGGCACAAAGGAAAAGAACCCTAAAAATCATTTTAAAATATCTCATGATTTTTTAATGTCTGGGGGCTGCCCGTACTATTTCAAACACCCCTAATACTAATCATAGAATCATAGACTATCAGGGTTGGAAAGGACCTCAGGAGGTCATCTAGTCCAACCCCCTGCTCAAAGCAGGACCAACCCCCAACTAAATCATCCCAGCCAGGGCTTTGTCAAGCCGGACCTTAAAAATGGGTATCTGGATCTGAACTTTTCGACTTTGGAGCCCTCTCTAATAATGACCACCACTCTCCTAAGTACTTTAACGCTACTGCTCAAGGATGGCCTTGTGGTAAGGGCTCAATTCCCTGCTCTGCCCCATCCGCTGCGTGCGATCTTGGGCAAGTCACGTAAGATCCCTTTAACCTCTGGTCCCCCTCTGAGATAGACAGAGAGCTCGATGGTGCAGGCACCCCTTCTCTTGATGTGCACATTCAGGGCCTACCACCACAGAGCCTTCCTTTTGGCTGAGTGCTATCGTAAGATAAGTAAGAATATGTAATGTTTCCACCCTAGCTCAGTGGGACTTGATACATAGCCACCTCAGCACTCCCAGCTCCTGCCAAGAAGCAAAGCAGAACAAAACGCTCCTCCTACACGTGCAGTCTCCTTTAGAACTGACCCGTGATATCTAGCCAGAAGGGGAGGAGGAAGATTTGGGGTTGGGGTAGCTACTAGCCTGATATCATAGCCGTACATATCCTTTTCGGGACGCCCATGAATTATCCAGTGGGCCAATTCCTTCCCACAGCCACCTCCAAGCATCATCCCTGAGCAAAAAGAAAAGGAGAAGAGGACTGTAAGCGGAGTCGGGAAATCAATTTTGAGCCTGACGTGCATTCAAAACGCCCACTGCTTGACCCAGGAATTGTTTCCGACATGAGGACAAGATGGGGAGCCCCTTATGTCTCCAGCCGGGATAACCCTCTCCTGAGCCCAATCTTCCCCCTCCGTGAAGCTGATGGGGTTTTGCTCTAGATAAAAGAAAGGAACTTTGACCTTTTTTTAGGTCTTGTCTTACCCGCGCTGTTGAAGCCACAGCCAAGGAAAAAGCCTCGGACTTCTGGCGCTTCCCCCATGAGAGGCTTATGGTCGGCAGTAAACGATTCTAGAACGCAGAAAAGATGACACAACCCATCAATACAGCCCTTAGCAGCCATGAGCTCCCCACGCGTTTCAGAGACAGGTCACACATTTCCACAGTGGGGCTTTCAAGTGCTCTCTGCTCCCGCTGGAGTCCGTGAGAACAGAGTTAGACCAACACGGAGTGATCTTGAAAATATCACCTCAAGTGTCCCTCTTACTCGGACATCTCGTGATGTAGAAGAAATTGCTGCTGTCCCTTTGAACAGGGGCATAAATAAGCAGGGATCAAAGCCGAATAGCGCTCAGTTACCATGATAATGAGCACATGCCATAAGGGCCTGATCCAAAGTCCAGTCGGGTCAGTCGAAAGATTCCCATGGACTGTGATTGGCTTTGAATCAGGCCCTGTGAACAGAGATGAGGCATGAGAATGATTGGTGGAAACAGACAGATTGATAGGTACCAGGAGAGACAGGGACTCTTCCAAAATATTCCTCCCCCAGATACAGTTTGATGCAATCAAAGTAACTCTAGCTGGCGTGGCAACAAAAATCTAATGTTACAGCCTATTTCAGTGTTTGTCTGGGGGCAATACGGGGAAATATCAGGTCAGGAAACAACAGACCCTTTCTTTCAGTGAAAGGCCTGTCTTGCGCTAAAGCCAAACCTCCCCCTCAGCCATGCTAGAGTTTGGTGGGAGATTTCCTTACTCAAAGGCTACTTAGTGCATTTGGTCTCTGGGGGAGGTGCTAAGCCCCCAGCTTCGCCCAGAAATCCTTCCAGTTCATCATTCCACCAGAACCTTCAGCAGAACCCTGGCATGCTTCTCCAAAGAGTCGGCGGTCATGGGTGCAGAGGCGATCTCAGAAGGCAGAGATGGAGAAGACCATTTTGATCATTGGTCTACGGGTTAGATCAGACCACAGGCTCAATCCATGCCACTGCCGATGGAGGACTCTTCCCCCCGGATATTTTCCTAGTAGCTTGACCAGTCTAGTTCACATCCCAAGTGATGGAGGTTGCGTTGCATCAATGGGAGACCCACTATTGCCCAGTTGAAAAGGGTTCAGCCTCTGCAGTTTCCCTGATAGTTAGACTTCATTCTTCCCTTTCTTTACCATATCCCATCGATCCTGGTTAACCCCCCCACCCCCAAGGTGATTTCCTGAACAATTCCTCTTTCACAGCATGTTCCTGACACGGGGCTTTTGAAAGCAAGGCCATTGGTTGCATGGGCAGGGGAAGACCCTGAACAGGAATCTTTAAACATAAAAGGGCCCTTTGTGAAGTGAGATGAATCCTCAGATCTAACTAAATCAGCAAATGCTCCAGGAATTATTAATTCCTCCTAAATTATTATTTTAAACAGTCGTCGTTCTCTGGCTAAATCCCACCCAATGCAAGAGAGCTGTGTTGCTCCATTAGTCATCTTTTCGAGAGCCGGGCCACGTTAATGCTATTGTTATTTTCTTTTTATCCTAATCTGTTTCTGCTGGTATGCTTCATGAATTTCAGATAAATACTTCTTTATTAACCTAATGGATTTCAGCTGAACAGATGCCCAGGGCTCCTGTGTTAATGATGTCTCATTCTGCCAATTCCCACTCCAGATAGGGCTGTCAATCTTAAAAAAAACAAACACTATGTTGGGTGGAGGAAAAAAAAAACCTCCACAGGTTTTTTTAAACCTCTGTCTGACAGTTTTCTGACTCAATGTGTCCATCCATTGGGGTGTCCGATCCCGTTTTTATGAACCCATGGGCCTTTTTTGGTCCACAATTTCCAGCTGGTTGAAGTTCTTCTCTCTCGCACTCAAGAGAAAGGAGAAGGGATTTGGGAAGAACCAATGAATAAGCTCTTCAGGGAAGACGCCATCTCTTTGTTCTTTGTCTGTACAGCAGCTATCACAAGGGGGTCCTGGTCCAGGACTGTGGCTCCTAGACACTACACAATACAGATACATAAATGATAATAAATGATATGGTATTCTTCTTATTAGTGTGTCGGTGTCTAGAGCCCCTGTACAAACCCACACAGAGATAGCCTGTACCTCAAAGAGCACACAGTCGGATGTCCATCTTAGCATATACAGACAGGGCCTTTCATTTGGAAGGATCCCAGAACTGGGGATTTGAAGGGGCTTAGGCATGCAGCTCCTGTTTAACTGCAATGGGATTTGGACCCCAGTTCCCATAGGCAATGCAAACCCCAGCCTGCGAGCAGAATTCGCTATCTCCAAAACTGAAATCGAGCCATCTCTGGGGCAAGACCTGTCAGCCGCTCAGCGTTGCATGGCAACACTACTCAACAGTTCGAGACTGGGAAAGCCCAGGAATACTGCATCCAACTGTAAAACACAGCAGGCAAAATGCGGCCCTCCAAACTGGGAGGTAGCCATGCCTCCATGACACTACAGGATCTTATTGACCATATGGTCAAGTTCTTTGTTTTGCCTCCTAACAAGAGGTTTAGGGTGTTGGGTCAAAGCTGATTTCTTCTCAATGAGCGGCTCTAATCCAGTACTGACCTGTGCCTAGCCTGGGAGATCTGATGAGACTACAGCTAAAGGAGGTATGGCTGCAGACCGAGATATTCATGCTGAATCTTCCCTTCCTCTTGCCTTTTCTACTTCTGCTCAAGCCAAGACAAACAGTATTTGGCCGCTCCGGAGCGCTGGGGGTAGTTTTGAATCCAGATCTGGACCTGGATTTTGTGGCTCCAACTCACCTCTAATTTCTACACAACCATTTAGAACAAAGTTTTCGTCTTCAACAGGGCAGGTTGCCAGATACCCCCATTTCACTGAGCAAACAGGCTAGACTATAAATCAGGGAATTAATGGGGAGAAATCTGAAGGTGGACTTAGAACCCAGGCCCCTGGCTTGCCAGCAAACGCTCTACAGGGTGAGCTAAAGGATTAGCCATGACATGCAAAGATTCCGTTATTGGTAAATCCCTTACAAGCAAATTGAGTCTCAGATGTTGATCCCTAGATTTGTCTGTCTTGTTCTTGGTTCTGCTCAACCGCAATAAAGATAAATGATAAGAAATATGAACTCAAAGCCCCTACTCTCCAAAACACAGGTTGCCTGTAAAGGAATGGTCTTGTTTGGTACGTGAGGTGTGCAGTAACCCCATTTACAATATGGGATATAACCATCCATTGGCAGAGTGGAAAGACAAATATGGCTTGGTAACCTAACACATTGCCCTGCAGAGGGAGTTTATCACATCATCAGCATAGATATTTAGGACACTCTATGTCTCTTGCACCAAAAGCATAACCAAGCTGTGGAGAGGGAGCCAGGAAAAAAAAAGAATAGGAGATGAATGTCTGATGGAAGCAGGAATCAGGACAGGGTAAAAGCAAGTCAACTGCTTTTAAACCACTGTGGTCTTTATTGGGTGAACTTGGTGCTGATACCCAGGACATAAAGGCAGGCAGCTATTGCCCAAGTTTTCCTTGCAGAGCTCTGCTGTCAGGTGCCCACCTCATTCCTGACCTGTAGCAGCTTCAGCTCCAGCTAGAGTGGTGGGAAACAGGTTTCTCAGAAATTTTAGATATTCAAACATTTTCCTGTCCCGAGCTGGGCTGAAAAGTTGAAATCTCACAAATGTCATGAACCCCAAATCCCTACATGTTTGTTGATTCAGATCAATCAAAACCTTCTGTTTCAATCATTTCAAACGGCCTCGTTTCAATTTTATTTTTTGAAAACCATCTTTTAGTCTAAATTTATGAACATTTTAAACGACAAATCATTTTGACAAAAAAAAGTGAATCTTTCTATTTCAAAAGCGTCAGGACACCCTGTTTCACCAATTTCAAAACCCTTTTCTATCCCCAGATTTTCAAGTTGGGACAGTCATTGAAATCGACCCTGTTACGGGAACAGTTTCGGTTTCAATGAGTTGACAATTTTGGCAAAAAAATGGTTCATGACGGGGCACTGGGCCCCATACAACTGCAACGTAATGCAAATTAAGGCCTGTGAATCTGGAACAGGGGAAGCTGAATTCTATCCTCGTGATTACTAGTAAGTTCCAGCTATCCACAGTGATCGGCATGACAAGCATGAGGCCCTAGATGGCATGGAACTGTTCCTATGTGGAGGATGACCCTTGTAGTTGATAAAAAGTTTCTGGGATACAGAAGTCTGGTTAACTGGACTATGCCTGTGCTCTCTGTTCTAACAACATTTGGACAGTGCTCTCCCACTGAAACCAGTTCCCACCCGCCCTGTCAATCCCATGTCACCTTTTGCAAACTGGTTTATGTCATGTCCTTGAACTCTATTTTTGCCATTAATGGGGATTTGTCCCCCACCCCAGGAAGCAAGCTGGGTTGCAAAACTATAAAGGGGACAAGCGTTTATTTTATAAAAGATTTACTGTGCAGCGCAAACAACATGCTTTTGCCATTTGTTTGTGCATTCCAAACCCACCGTGACTTGGCTTTCACAGCTAGAATACATGCAAGTTTAAATCCAGAGTGCAGGGGGTGGGGGAAAAGGATCATTGAGCCTTTAGAAATCACATTTATTGCGCTACAAATATTGTATATAAAAAAAGTTGGCTTCCTGCTGGAGACCTGGCTTCTCAGTGGAGACTGAGAGCTGTACTTACACCCTGATTTAATCAAAGCTGCGCTTCCCAGGGCCAAGGCATCTACCTTGTAAATGTCATGTTTTATCTGGTTAGGAGCAGGAGATGTGTCCTCCTTTCCCTTTGAGCAACTATGTAGCTCTGTCCCTGTGGGGCTGGAGGGTTTTTCCTTTTAAATACTTCAGTGAAATGAGAGCAGGTCTTTATGGTGCAGGCTTCTCCAGTAAATGCACAGCAGTCTTGAAATGGAACCTCAGAAGCTATTCCTCAGACTCCCATATAGCACTGCACTGTATCTCATTTCAGACTCAATACCCTTTTATATAAGCCATGCAGATGCCAGTCCTAGAACTGCCAATGGTGCTGGATTTACAGATCTGGTAGATCTTTTCCATCCCTAATGTCTAAAGAATCCAGTCATGCTGCCTAAGCATACCATATGGATATTTCCACCAAAAAGATTAGCAATAAAATAGCCATCAGCGTTGATATTTTAAAGTGTTGTCACTAGGTTTCAGAGTGAACACCAGATAGCTAGAATGCCTCTTAGAGCTATTGTTTCAGGGTGTCTGCACCCTAAGAAGGATAGTGCTTCATCTGGTTGCATACCCTTGCACCTAAAAAGGTTTGCAGCCACAAGAGCTTTAAACTTCTTTTTTTCAAAAATAAAAGCTCAAATTCTGAAGAAACTGAGTAGCCCCGCATGGTCATGTTCCCAAGGCAGAGCAATCTCCTGATGAGAACAGCTCTGCTATGAACTGGACCAAGAGCAAATTCATTTTAATTTGTACAAGGTTAGATTTGAACCAAGGGGAGCAGAGGAGAAAAGCTGCCTAAGAGTTGGATATACAGTGAAGGGTAGGGCACGGGTACACAGGTCTCCATCCAGGGCTTGGCAGGAAGATGGCTAGCTCTCTTGCTGACTAGAAGACAGACCACAGATGCATGCCGCAGGGATGACCAGGGAAGATGGGCTGGCCCAGCTGTGCGGAATTAAGTCATCCCCGTAGGACACCGTCAAAGTGTTCTGAAAAGTCACAGCTGGCTGAATCTTTGGGGAGAGAGGAGGATGCTATCGGGAAAAGTGTTCTCTGTGCAGGTCTCCAAACCTTGGTTGTGCAAAGCCTTTTCTAAAGCCTTCGTTTAAAACCCCTGACTTTGGGAAGTTGGGCCTGGTCTGGTCACGAGCCTAGATACATTATTTGGACTTCTAGACACATGCATTTGGACCCTGGGCTATTGGTCTCATGCACATCTCAACCCCATTTTCTGCAAGGCAGACACCAGGGGTCTGATTTCCAGCCATCACAGTCCCTGCTGAATATTTAGTACTGCCAGCTCATTCCCATGGATACAATGATGCCCAGATAGAAGAAACCTTCAATCCAAAGCCCTCAATCTGTAGGGGCTGCTGTAGTCTAGTGTAAGGAGTTTGGGCCAAATGTTGGGAGAGCTCTGCGCTACCCCATGACTCTGCCACTGACTTGCTATGGGACCCTTGGCAAGACACCACACATCTTTGCCTCAGTTTCCCCATCTCTAAAAATGGAGATGATAACACTGCTTTGCGATCTAGAGATGAAAAGCACTTAGGGCCCGATTTCCAAAGGTATTTAGGTACCTAAAGAGGTAGACAGGTGCCTAGTAGGATTTTCAAAAGCACCTAGGTGCCCAACGCCATTGATTTCCTATCTGCATCCTTAGGTGCCTTTGAAAAATCTGGCCCTAAGTATAATGATCATTTTCTCTAGGCCCCAGAGCATTAAAAGACCCCTGCTGGCACACCCATGCAGGAAACTATCCCTGTGCAGTGCAGAGCCGTGAAACAAGCAGCGAGGAAAGAGGTGTGTGCGTGGCTGTGTCTACACTACGAGCCCGGGGGGTGATTCTGCTGCTCGTGTGCGCACTCTCGTGGTAGCTCTCATTGAGATAGCGCGAGTGTAAACAGCAGTGTAGCCTCAGTAGCATGGGCAGCGGCAGTGGAGGTACGGCTCAGCCGTGCCACGTACAGACCCACCGGGATCGGGAGGATTTGTAGCCAGCACAGCTCAGCTGTGCCTCTGTTACCGTGACTACACGGCAAGTCATACTTATGCCAGCTCAAAGGGCGTTAGCATGAGCACATGGACACGGCAGGGGAATCTCAACCCTAGCGCTTCGTGTAGACGTACCCTAAATGTTTAGCGGTTTCCTCCCTGCATTCTTGCTTTCCTTACTGAGGTTCTGGAGTCTCTTTTATCCCTTTACTCTTGTATGCCAGAACCTGGGTTTTTTCCTTTATCCTCTCTGCTGATGACCCCAAATTGGGAATCTGTATTACCAGCTAGAGTTGTATCAGGGTATCCCTTAATCTCAGTGTGGCAAAGTGTTCCCCGACGCTGAGCGAAAACAGCTGGGAGGTTGGATCTGTCTGAGCCCGGAGGTACACTACCTCGGGCATTGTTCCGAAACACATAGAATGTTCCATCTTGGGGACCATTCTTCTAATGGGCCTGGAACTAAAATATCTCAATACCCCCACCAATGGTTACCCTGCTTCCAAGGAAAGCACCCCAATTCACCTCCCCATCTTACTCACACCCCTAGATTTGAAGGCATAAATAGGTCCCACTTTTGTAGCTGCTAAGTGGAAAGGTCATGCAAGGTGATGTGCAAAGGGAGTCAAAGCAGCTCGCCACCTCGCAGGAACTGTGTCCTAGACTATCTTTTTCCTGGTTTGTGCCCACTAATCAAAGACCTGGATTTCTGTAGTAAGTTACCAGAGCTGAGGGTGCAAATTAACTACATACCTGCCAAAAGCAGAGGCCAGTATCTGAAAATCTGGCCTTTAATGTTCAAATCCAGTCGCCGCAAAATCAGCAGTAAACATGGGTGATATTACTGCACGGCTGTACCCACTTTCTCTGGGACTGGTTTGGCTGCAGACTTTTAGCATCAAAACCACTGAGCAGTGTTGCCCAGAGAATGAGGGGGGAAAAAACCCACTGAAATGTAACAAAACTCCTGGGTTATTTTCCTCCCTATACAAGCCTTCTGCTGCCACCTTCAGGAATAGGATATCATTGCATCCAATCCTGTTCTCCCTTTGTATTCCAACGGGCTTATTTCCTTCAAAGAACAATCGGCTGCAAACAAGAGCCTCCAGGCAGAGGTCCCTTTGGTGATCCGTTGTATTTGCCAGTTCTGCTTCACAAGTCATGCCTAGCATTTCCCCACTCCACAGCATTTGTATCTCCAGAAGGCTCAAGGGGACTGGTGTGGCGTTTAGAAATGCTATACCCGTCACAGGGCTTCTGAGAAATTCAACCAGACTGAGATGCTGTGTGTACCGTGTAACAAAACCTCCTCAGCCAGGAGGACAGAATCTGCAATGGGAACCTTGAGGGCATGGGACAGCTGTGACGGCCTAGGGGCCCTCGGACAGAGATGCTGAGGGGACGGGCAGAACAAGACAACATTGAAATTCTGGGGCTCCCCTGTCCCGTTGCCCCACCCACCTTGAGACTTACATCCCCAAAATCATTACAAGCAGATCTGTGAGCTTTCCAGATCAGACATGTGCGAGAAGCACAATATCCATCATGCCAGGACAGAGCCAGCTCGGCTTTGTTCCAGCTTTTAGTGCCAAGGCAGGTCAACCAAGTTGATATTCGCTCTAATTCGCACTCCCACAAGCTGTTTGAAGCTGAGCAGCTCCAAGGAAGTGCCAAATTCTCGCCTGCCTTTGAGCACGTTGAAGGAAAGGGTTCCATTCCAGCCCTGGCAATCTAGCACCCCACCGCTTGATAAAAACAAGGGGGAACTGGCTTTGGGGGAAAAAAAGATTTGATCAATGCACTGAATGATCATGGCAAGCAGTGATCTATAGAGCCATTTCACACCCCTTTCTGCTTCTATACAGGGTCTGATCCAAAACCTACTGAAGTCAATGGGAGCCTTTCTGTTGATTTCCATGGGGGCTGGACCAGGTCCTTGTTCCATCTCTTTTGTGAGTGTGCGCGCATGTGTCTTTAAGGAAAAACCAAGGAAGACAGACATTTTATCCGTTCCCAATTTGTCTCCTTGCGTGGGTGGGTAGGAGAAAGCAAGAGAGACTGATTCATACTAACCCTGCATATAAATATAATCATTGCTAGCTCCAAACTAGGAGAATACATAGAAAAAAAAAATAATCAGTACAGACTCCTCAAGGAACGAAGCTGCACTGATGGCATGTGGAATGCACTGTCAAATATTACCTGGCCCACAGACAGTGGATTTAATTCCGGTTTTCTCCAGCACCGGGACTCTGTTTATTGCCCCTTCAATATGCTGCATGAACACATCCCAGTCCAGATCAAAGAGGCCAAAGGCAAATTTCTCAGATACCTGAGGGGAAACAGGAGCCGAGGTACACAGAAGTTAATTGAGAGAAGATGTTTATTTTATAACAAACACCCCATTCTGACAGCTGCTTAGCGGCTGCTGCCTGTAAGGTGCTGAGTATCTTCATGGCCCACTGAAATCAATAGGAACTGAGGGGGCTCAGCGCTTCTGGAAAACAGCCCCAAGGGGTGAACTCCTGGCCCTGTTGAAGTCAATGGAGTTTTGACATTGATTAAGGCTCCCAAAAAACCAATGCACCCAAAATTAGAAGCTGCTTTGGAAACTTTGGTTTCATAGGACCTTATCTGCTAAGCTGTCCAGCCAAGGGGAGGAACTGTGATGCCTAGCTAGTACCTTAACCACCCAAGCTATGAATGAGACATAGGCCCCATCAGTTAGAACCACTTGCATATGGGCTTATTCAACACCACTGTCCACTTTGTCTTAGGGTAAAACACAAGGAAGAATACCTCATTTTTTCTTGAAAGACAAGCCCATTAACTCCTGTAGTAATTGACACATTAAACTCCCCGTCCAGTTACTGTGAAAATGGAACATTCCATTCGCAGGATATAGGACAGGAAAAGAGGGCTGGGAAGGTTGAAGAAAAAGTTCATCACAAGCCACAGTCATTTACTATCACCTTCAACATTAATCCCAGAAAGATTTTCATTTGTTCGTTTGGAAGCCTTTCTCCCATTGCAGAGAGGGATCAAAATCTAACCAAGACTCGTGTTACAGGACTAGGTCATAGCTGGACAGTCAATTTCCAGTCACTACTGCCAGTAAAGAACTCACTTGGCACCATTTGATCTAGGAGAAAGGGTGGTAGGACTCAGGAACTCTAGGTTCAATTTCTGTCTCTTCCTATGTGACCTTGGGCAAGTCACTTCATCTCTTTGAGCCTCGAATCCCACTCTGCAAAGCCAGCATAATAGTACTTTCTGTCACCCAACCTTTGCCAGGTCTACTTGGCACATGAGCTCTTTGAGCAGGCACTATCCCATACTATTGGTGAACAGCACAACGGGACCCCGATCTCAGCGTGGGCCCCTGGCTGCTATTGGGAAACGAACAACAAATACTCTGGTGATCTCATTCGCAGACATGCCACTCCGTGGAGAGAAGGCAGAGGTGGCAGGAGGAGACGGTGGCATTTTTCTACTTTGAGAACGATGAAAAAGGTTTTATAGAGGCAACACCTGAGGCCCAAGCTAATAAACCCAAGACATGCCTCGTGTGGCTTGCCCAACGTCAGAGACAAGA
The DNA here is from genome assembly GCF_027887155.1 of Malaclemys terrapin pileata. Lineage (NCBI taxonomy): Eukaryota > Metazoa > Chordata > Testudines > Emydidae > Malaclemys > Malaclemys terrapin. The sequence continues at coordinate 8,970,748 of NC_071521.1, read as the reverse complement.
ACCTATGGCAAAGCAGGGATCTGAACCATGATCTCCCAAGTCCCAGGCTAGTGCCATAACCGCTAGACTGTCCTTCCTCTCCCATTCTTGCTCACAGGGCATACATTTCTTCAAGCAGGTTTGGTTCTGGTCTAGCTCTAAGCCAGATCCAAACAGAAGAGGCTGTCAAATCCCCTCTCCCTTCAAGTCCTGCTGAACCCAGCTCTGTCTTAATGTAAAGCGTCTTCATTTCATGCATTCTGGCACATAAGCAGGAGAGCCAAGGTGCTCATTTCAGCGCCTACTTTGTCAAAACGGTTTTCCTGGTAACATGCTTTATTTCCTATGAAAACCTCTCAGAACCACTCACCTCCTCCCAGAATATTGGATTTGACTCATATCCGCCCACGGACAGGGCATCGCCTTGGAGACGGAGATACACCGAGGCGTCGTGATCGCGAACATTCGGCATATTCTAAACAGAGGTAGAAAGGAATATCATCAAAGCGGGGCAGGAGGGGTAAAGCTTCTGCCCTTGTTCCAACCCTGCACTCAAAACTGAATGGCCCTCTTCTTCCCTGCAGCTGCCTTGCTGGATGGCCACTGTGGAGTGTCATTATAAACATAAGGGTGCAGGTTACCAGGGTTGTTTATTCTCCAAATCCTTCCACTCCAGGAGAGTCCAAGCCTGCTGGAATCACCAGCAGCTCCTCTGTGTTTCCTCCAGCATGGAAATCCCCTAGAACCTCCTCACCAAGAGGCAGAGTGCACCCCGCTCCTCCCTGTGTGTCCCATTGCAAGACTTGCCAGCGGTCAGGACTCAGAGCTCAGGCCTAGTGGAGGAAGGAAGAAGCCAGTCCTGGTGGTTTGCTACCTGCCTCACTTCTGGTTCCCCACTCCCGTGAATCCCACATTATTCCTAGCCCTCCCGCCTGCTCACCATTCTATTGCCCTGTGTGGGGTTTATCTTGCTTCCCCTGACCCTGCTGGTGGCATCAGTGCCCCGACACTCCCCGCCCAAGGAAAATCCACTCAGACCGGGTGACCAGTGAGACAGTTCTCCAGAGGCCTAAGACGAGCCAGGAGGAACCACTGACCCATCAGGCCAGTTAATAAAGCTTCCCTGCTTTTGCTCAGGGGCAGAGCTGGGCTGGATGGAGGAGCAGCTCCTCAGGGCCAACGCAGGGCAAGGCCCTGACTTGGGCCTAAGTGCTACAACAAGATGGCTCCTGAGTGACTATTCTGGTGACAGACCGATACCAACCTTATGCCATGGGCCACCCTGCCCCAAGCAGCTGGCCAAACTAAGGCAGGGAACGGCTGCAGTACCAAGCATGGCCCTGAAGGGGGCACTGCAGAGCAGCTCTGCTGCCCACGTCGCCATCCCTAACTCCAGCTCCATGCCAGCCCTCGCCTAATGGTAGAACAACCGGCAGGACAGGACACCAAGTTGCCATTGCCCCGCACTGTGTTCAAAGCCTCACTCTAGCTGTTTGGCATATTTTTTACAGGAACAATTTCCTTGGCTGTTTACAGTCCCGTTTCCTTACTGCAATTTGCCCCTCCTGACCTCCACCGCCTGCACACAGTGGTTTGTTGTTGTAGGATTGCATTTGAGCACTAGGGTTGTTGACGGTTCTGGTGCTGTGCACATTGCAGAGATGTGCACGCTGGTTTGTTATTGCAGGGTCACTCACAAGCACAGGTGCAGCACCCGCTGGCTTGTTATTGTAGGGTTGCTCATGACGGCTGCTAGCCGTGCACGCAGTGATTGGTTATTGGGGGACTGAGAGATGAATCTTAACTCCCTCTAGCGCTGAGAAAGCTTGGGTCCAAATGTGGCTGGGGCTGTATTGAGGCTCACAAGGGCTGGGCAGGAGAGACCGATTTGTTTTAAAGCCTCAAAGGCTTTGTTTTTAAAAAGGACCACACTGACTCTGCAAACAAACGGTGAAAAAAAGACCTGGCTGTGGCCGGTCCCAGCCAATTAGTTTCAGCACTGGGCCCTTTCTAAGCTGCCTGCTTTGCACAGGCTAAAAGTGGCTCTACTTTGCCTCAAAGAAGTAAGAGCTCTACTTGACAGCACTGCTCAGACACCAGCAAAACAAGATTAGCGGCAGACGATACGAGCAATGCACCGAGACGTTCTCCCCGCATACGCTGCCCACGGGCAAAGGGGGCTAAGCAGCTGTAGAAGAACTGGTGGTGCTGATATGATTACATGGGCTGAGTCTAATTCACTAAACAGATCTGCTGTGCGTCCCAGCCCCAGACCAAGAGCATGAGCTATGGGGCACTGAAATGCAAGCTGATTTCTGTCTTAATCTGAACAAGACCCATCTCTAAAAACCAACCCCAAATCTAGCCTTCCTCCACAAAACCACAACTGAGTGACTATGGAAGCAGACAAGACTGCACTTGTGAATTCATTTGAAGATAGTAATAATGCCTAGCTCTTGTCCTCAGTAAATCTCAAAGCACTTTGCAATGGAAGTCATAGTATCACTATCCCCATTTTATAGCTGGGGAAACTGAGGCACAGAGACTTGTCCAAGGTCACCGATCAGGCCAGTGGCCAAGTCAGGAACAGGACACAGGTCTACTGGGTCCCAGTCCAGGGTGCTATCCCTTAGGTCACGCTGAGTTAATTGATGTGTTTGTATAGGGCCAAGTGCAATGGGGTGCCAATCCTCTTGGGGCCACCATTCAGATATTAAGGCATGAAATTCGCAGGAGAAGAACTGGCAGGCCAGTGTGTTTTGATCCACGTTAAAAGGAAAAATGATTTCTCTCTTACCCCACCTACACAACAAGATGAAACAGTACAACAGCCAAGACACTACTACATAGTTAAAGACTAACATTGACTTTCTTTAACAACATAGCATGAAAATATTTAAGTTACACAAAGGGAATTATTGTAGGGTCTTACTGTATTTTTCACTGATAAATTAAGAATAATCGTCAGCATTTCAATAAGAGGCATTGTGGTTAGTGGACAGGCCTCTAGCCTAGCAGTCAGGAGACCTAGGTTCCATTCTCTGCTCTGCCACTGACTTATTATACAACCCTGGGCAAGTCGCTTGAGGTTTTTCCTCTTCTACTCCTGTCTATTTAAGTTGTAAACTCTTCAGGGCAAGGATTGCCTCTTACTATGTATCTGTGCAGTGCCTAGCACAATGGGGGCCCAGTCTGGGGTCAGGCTGGTAGATGCTACTGCAGTATAAAAAAATAATATAGTTAAATGGTACTTTCCAAAATCAACTGTCAAAGAAGCAGGATGCGGGGGAAAAACAGAAGGGTTGTACAGAAAATGTAATACAAAATTACTCTAAAAAAAAAATCTACAGACCATAAATTAATATCACCTCCTTTTGTATGGTTTCACAAACACCCTTATAGAATTCCAAAGCATAGAAATGCCTCTGAAATTTTGCAGGATGGTTCAAAAATATTTAGAAAACTGTATCATTTCCTTGTCAGGGCTGCAGGACTTTTCCAAAAAGGCTGTTTGCTAAGATGAGCCACAGTTACTTGGGGATATCTGGACTCCTTTATCAAAGGCAAAACACCAGAGCCCCGAGGGTAATTCTGCTATGAAAGGCGGGGAAACAGAAGAAACGGGGCCCTTGTGTTAAAATATTCATAACTATTAAATAGAATGATATTAATTTAATAAAATACTTAAGATTACAGTATTAATTATTTGTATCTTATGTTTGAAGCCAGTCAACTTTCAGGGATTCAGGGATTCCATAAGCTCTTCCTTTGAAATGCTCCCTTCGCTGCATGGTGCTTGTGCTGCCCAAGAGAGACATCTAGCTGCAGGCTGAGGAATGAAACTTTTCCAAGACGACATTTGTTTCTGAAATGCTACAGGCAGATGTGCTGAGATGGGGCAGTGGGATCTATAGCAACAATTCCAGCCGCAAAGAACAGTAGGGTTCCTCTCCCGCAGCCCTGACCAGTTGGGTGGCGGGGGGGTGTAGAAACAGGCAATAAGTACCCAGATGGCATTACAACAGCAGTGGTGTTGAGCAGCGCAAGTGGGGATGTCGGGCAAAACCGCAATGGACTAGCCTGTGCTGCCCCACCAGCAGGGCCGGCTCCAGGCACCGGCCCACCAAGCTTGTGCTTGGGGCGGCACCTGGAGGGGGGCGGCGCGGTGCTCCGGCTCCGGCCGCTGGGGAGAGCAGGGCCACGGCCGGGGCTCGCCGCCGGGGAGAGCGGAGCCGCGACCGGGACTTGTCGCCCTCCCCCCGGCGCTCTGGCCGCCGGGGAGAGCGGAGCCCCGACCGGGACTTGTCGCCCTCCCTCCGGCACTCTGGCCGCTGGGGACAGCGGAGCCCCGACCGGGACTGGCCGCCGGGGAGAGCGGAGCCCCGACTGGGGCTCGCTGCCCTCCCCCTGGGGTTCCGGATGCCCTCACCTGCCGCGCTGGGGGGGGAGGGGGGGCGGCCAGAGGCTTCTTTGCCTGGGGCGGCAAAAAAGCCAGAGCCGGCCCTGCCCACCAGGTCAGTTACCAACGGTCCAATACCGTGGGGATGGGCATGCTGCAAGAATGGAGAGAATACAACAGAATTTTCGGGTCTGGGCAGGGCCCAAGAGCAGAGCTGATCAAACTGTGTAAGTTACCCAATAGATGTAGCCTTTTTTCCTCCAATCACAGATTACCCGCAAACAGGTCGAGCCTTTTATTACCTGGTTCATTACACACCTCGGCGTCCCCGCACTGCTTTACTCTAGAGCAGGTTTAGGGTGACCAGATATCCCGATTTTATAGGGACAGTTCCAATGTGCGGGGCTTTGTCTTATATAGGCGCCTATTACCCCCCTTCACCTGTCCTGATTTTTTACACTTGCTCTCTGGTCACCCTATGCGGGTTAGGACATTTTGCCAAAAACAGTTTTCAGGGATATTTTTGCATATTTCCCCCAGTTTGTCACCAGTGCTATTCAGTGCAAGATCATTTTAACCAATGGATTATTTGTAAACCTGGTGCTATTTGGCACTAGACAGCCATGTGTTGTGCATCTGCTACTCAGATTTGCTATTTACATTGTGCGTCTGGTCACCTACAGTCACATGGTACTGTTTCCATTTCTGATTGGTTGGTCTAAGCTTTATCAACCAGAGGAGTCCCCCTTTCTGTCTGCAGATTACCTGTGAACCTGCAGATTTGTTCAACAAAGCTACTGTTTGAATAACAACAATGGGTGAAATAGCCTTGGATGCACACACTGAGTATGTGTGCCCTGCAATCTGAGGTCTGACTGCAGCTCAGGGAGACATACCCGCACAAGCGTGGCAAAATACAGCATGGTAGATCTGCCACTGTGGGCTGTACAAGCACGCCGGAGATCTCGAGTACATACTCCCATTGCTACCCCGCGCTGAAGCCATTGCAGTCTCATCTACTCTGCTCTATTTAGGAGCGCGAACATGGGTGCATCTACCTGAACTGCAGTCATGCCTCAGATTGCAATAGAGATACCCAGTGATTCACAGCACTTCTGCTTTCAGGACCTCACTCCACCTGAATGTCTGTGGATAGCCAGATAAAAGGGGCCAGGGATGCAAGCTAAGCCCAAGAGTAGGTTTCATTGGCAAGATTATTCACAGATGTTTCGTCATTGTATTCACCAAGAAGAGCGTCTCCTAGAGAAGATGGGACACACAAAGCCACCTCTAGGAAAGGAAAGGAGGTTGGCTGTTAGGGAAAAAAAAAAGCGTCCCAGATAATAGAAGCGTTTGTGAAAACCAGGAGATGCCCCCCACAAATTCTGAATCAAGTCCCCTCCGGAAAGCGCTTCCAGCACATGTCTCTGTCTGATGACAAACCCTCCAGTTAGAGAAGAAGAGCAATGAACTGACCTGAATGCCCTCTATCCGCTCCGTCACCACGTATGCATGATGCATAGCCACCAGCGGCACGTTTACATCAGCCATCTGGCCCAGGGCTCGGGCCCACACTCCTGTCGTAAAAACAAACCACCGCTCCATGAGTGACCACTGGAATGTATGAGGAGCTGCACCAGAGACCAGAGGCTCAGAGTCCAGAATGCTGCCCCCTGACGCGTGGAAACAGGGAGTTAAGACCCTTTGGCTCAATGTTACACACAATCAAAAGCTGCATTCACTTGGCATCTTTCCCCTCACTGAGCACAGCCATGGTGAAACAAAGAATGCCTCCCTCAAAGACTGGGCAAAGTCTCCTAATTGCTGGGACAGGAAGGATTAGTACCCCCATCAGATTCTGCGAGTGGCAGGGCTGTAGCTACGTTACCTTGATTTCCTACCTGCACAGTTCACCACACAGGGAGTCTGGATGGTCCCATAGTTTGTTTCCACCGCAGTTACCCTTTGCACACCCAGGTCATCGGCTCTGACCTGAATACCGGTCACTGGGCAATTCTCTATTACCTGGGGACAGTGAAAGAGAAGCTCAGTGACATGCCCCTGGGGTTTGAATGTTAAGGGTTGGACTCATAATACCAAATGAGTAACCCAGATCTCCTGAGTGGAGCTGGGTGAACAACACACTGGTAGTTCATTGGCAGTTTCGAAAAAAATCAAAACAAAAATTGTTTCAGGTCCGGCTGAAAATGAAAATTTTCAGTGAATCGAAAAAGCTGAAAAAAATAATGTACATTTCAGCTAGAATGAAAGCGTTTGTTTCCATTTTGACCATTTTTGAATTTTAAAAAATTACATTAAAGGAAATTTTGAAGCAAAAAGTCATTTCAAGCTGAAACAATCAAAATGTTTTGGTTCAAAAATGTTAAAACAAAAAGATTTGGGTTTTTTGAGGGGAAAAGGGGTTGAAATGAACAATGAATCGAAACTGACACAAATTTGCAAAATGTTTTAGCTGAAAAATGTTGTTGAGCTCTACTCTGGAGATGCAGGCAGTGGCTTCACCCCAAGGCTCTCCTTCTCAGCATGGGAAGTGTTAACCCAAACATAGGTCTGTCTTTTTTTTTTTTTTAAACTTTCATAAAAACCATTCTTATTATTTCAAGGGAATTAAATTCACCTCTTTAATTTTGGGCTTAAACTACTTGTCAGTGGCCTTTTAAGGTAATTTTAAATCTCAGAGAACTATAATTATCCATTTGGATTGTGGTTAGCACGGAGGAGCTCCAGTCACGGATCAGGAACCCACTGTGCTAGGCGCTGTACAAACACAGAACCAAATGTTGGTCCCTGTGTGTAATCAGCTGTGGACTCACCCCTGCAGCGCCTCCTACTGGTCGTCCAGGGAATTAGCTCACCAGCCTCCAGAGCGCCCTCTGCAGGCCAGGTGTCCCACCTGTCTTTGGCCCCCGTGTCCCTCCCGGACCGCGGTGCCCTTGGCTTAGGTGCTGCCCCCCCTGGCAGTACCCCACTCTGTCTCTGGGTCTCCCCTCCCAGGGGAACCCCCACCCCCTATCCCAATGTCGCCTCAGTTGTGGCTACTGCCAGTCACCATTTAGCCCCCGCGCCCTGGGGCAGAACGCAGTCTATCAGCCAATCATCACTGGCAACAACGGGTTTGGACTGGCTGCCTTTACCCACCCTCAGGCTGCCCCTCTGCACCCAAGTACCTATATGGACCTGGGACCAGGACCTGCAGCCTGGGGAGTTGCTAGCCTAGGGCTTCCCAGCCCCTCCCCAAGGCCTTTCCCCAGCCCTGCCTTACTCTAGGTCCCCAGTGAGCTCCCTGCAGCCAAGCCTGTCTCTCTCTCTCTCCTGTCAGAGGGAGACTGCTGTGCTCTGACTTACCTGGCCTTCTTATAAGGCTGAGTGGCTCAGTTTGGGGCGTGGCCTCAGCTGCAGCCACTTCCCCAATCAGCCGGGGTTTGCCCCTTTTCACAGCCCCAGCCCTCTGCAGGGCTTTTCCAACCCCTTCAGGGCTGGAGCGGGCGTTCACCCCGCTACACTGTGCCCTCACCAACAACTTGTTTTTCACAATGTAGCTGTTTTGGTCACACATCCTTTCCCCATTTTCCCCCTCCTCTTTATTTCCCCATCTCTTACGGCTCTAGGCCAAAGCCACCATCTCTGAAGAAGGCATGGCTGGGCCTCCCTTCAAAGTCAGTCAGCGCCACACCCAATCTGCCAAAGGGGGGCGCTGTTAAGCAGAACGAGGCAACTTTGAAACAGAGATCTGGCTTTGAGAATGGCGGAGGCTGGGAACAGCAGGAAGCAAACGATCAAGGGTGTGAGGGGGGAAATGTAAAGAGAGAGAGAACGTCTGACTGAGTTTGTGAGTTGTGAAAAGCTACAAGGCTCAGACACCCAACCAAATGTGCAATAGTCAATTACCGAAGCGCCTCTGGCAATAGCTGCCCTGGTGAGGGTTGTACAGGTGCCAGCAGGATCCATTGTGCCATCCTTAGGAACGTAAAGTGTGCCATAAAGATCATCCACGTTCATGTGCGGGTACAGGTCCTTGGTTTCTGCAGGGGACAGGACGTAGGATTCTATGCCATAGACCTTACCCAGCTACAAACGAGACACGAGAACAGGTGCATTAATTCAGACAAGACAGCATGGTGTGGCATCTCTGCAAAACAATCAACAATGTGAAGAAAGCACAGGGGCACATCTGGGTCCCAAAGAACTACACGCCAACATGCCAGGCGCACTGACAATCTAACTGGTTTCTGGTGGATTCCCAAAACACAGTACATGGTGAGCGCCTTTAGTGGGCTCAAACTATTTAAAGGGACATTACCCTAGTCCTATACAAGTAGGCGGTGCAATTGGAAACATGATGCTGTACTTAATGGAGATGGGCAGTGGATGGGTTTCATTTTGCAAAGCCCAAATCAGGGATGCATTAGATCCAAGGACCTTTTTACCTGAGTCCCCAAAGCTGGGTATGGTGGAGAGAGGTTTAAAACCAACGATTCTGCTTTCGCTCCCTTTACCCCTCCTGAGCATTAAATGTCCATTAGGCCATTGAATCAAAGAGTATTAAGATGGACACGGCTGTCTTCATAGCGTATATTTCACTAGAAGTGCAGCAGTTCGGGGGTTAAAGAAGAAACTAGTGTCACGTAACCCATCTTTATTGTAACGCTTTGAAATCAAACGCTAATGTGTGTACTCCCCAGCAGGAAAAGGCAAGCGGACTGGCCAGGACTGTGCATCTCTCTGCTGCTTTGGGAGGAGGAGACGGCATTATGATCAGCAGTGAAACCAGACGTCCCGGCTAATCCTGCGTAGAGAGTCCCTTTCACTTTGTGGGTGAGACCAGTGTTCAGATTCAACTGAACCTCAAGGACCCCTCTACTAAGTGAGAGGCCATCATCGTCAAGACTGCAGTAGCCAGCAACGTGCAGGGTTTACTGGCCAGGGCAATCCCTCAGTTAGAATCTCAGCACAAGGCTGTATCACTTGGAACAATAAGGTCTGTGTGGGCTCTGCCACCAGGGATCACAAGGTGATCTACGGCCAACCTCCTCTCTGTAGGTCTCTATTTGGGTATGTCTATACTGCAGCTGGGCACACGCTTCCCAACTTGGATAGACAGACTGGCACTCCCTTTGCTCGAGCCAGCATGTGAAAAAGAGCATTGTAGCAGAGGTAGCATGGGCGGCGGCAGCTTGGGCTACCAGCCCCAGTACGTACCCGGTGTCTGGTGGGTTTATACTCAGGCAGCTAGTCCGAGCTGCTGCCTGTGCTGCCCCCAGCTACACTGCTATCTGTAGCGCACTCACTCAAGCAGACCTAGTGTATCTGGTTGGGAAGGCTATTTCCAGCTGAGGTGTAGACGTACCCATCGATGCCCATTCCCACCTCCCTCCTTCCTGGCAGCTACTGACCCTGCATTATCGTTCTTCTACCGGGGCAGGATCTACTGCGTCCAAAGCCTGTAGAAATCAGTGGAGACACTCCTGGGCTTTGGAGCACGGTTTTAGAACCTGCCCTCAAGGCTGCTCCATGAATGAGAAGTGAGGCCACGTTTAACTTTCCAAGCGGGGTGGCAAGAAAATGAGCTGTAATAAACAGCAATCACCCCAATCAGGACTGCTTGATAAAATCTCCCTCTGTGCTGTGGGGAGAACCGGGCTCTACGCACAGCAGAAGATAAATGGTTGGCCGATGGCAGGACAGTCCTGTTTTGACGCTGCAAGTCAAAGCAGCCAAGTTGAAGACTGACGCAGCGGGTTCCCTGCGACATGGTAGAAGACAGGATCAGTTGCAGACAGAATCCATCCCCTCCCCCACACTAGCCCATTTTCTAAGGAGCATGGATTTTCTCCATAAATATGGCAGAGACATTCAAGCAGGTTGCTCTTTTTACTTCAGGGACTAAGGCCTTAGTCCTAATCTTCAAAGCAATTAATGGATCAGACCCAGTTGCATTCGAAGCTGCATTTCAGTCTATGAACTGCTCTTGCGGGACAAAGGAGAACACAAAGCTCTGGCTAGCGTAGACCAATGCATGTTACAGCCAGGGAGAAGGTATTCTCAGTAGAGTGGATCGGGCTATTGGACAAACATCCAGAGGAGATTAGAAGACTCCAGAGTCTGTCCATCTGTAGAACAACGCTTCCCCTTTTCCCCCATAACCAGAACAACTTTCACATCAACCATCTACAGCCACCACACCCTGAAAAATAACTGCCTCAAGCAGAGCTTTTGATAACCCACTAAGAGCCAGAGACACCAAGAAATCCACTAGGGATTTCGCTACTGCCAATCTTTTTCCATGAAGGTGGTCAGATACCACGATGATGGGTGGTAGTACAAAACCCTTCGGCAGCCAGACCCCCAGTCTAGCACCAGCCCTGATCCAATGATCTGCGAATAAGTAGAAGGAGAAGGAAGGAGATGAGGAGATTCCTACTTACAGACATGAGTCTTTTGTACTCGTCCAGCCGCTGCTTGTTGGAGGCGATGAAGAGCCCGCCGTTCTGAATCCATCCTGTGTGCAGACCCGTCTCCTCCTCCAGATCTCTGCTGACCACGTTGCGAGTATGAGCCAGCAGCTCCACTTCCACGTCACTGGGACGCAGCTGCCACAGCAGACCTGGGAAAACCACAGAAGTTCCAGTAGACTCTGCCGTCACCTCCCCATTCCAACCCTACCTTACAAGCCAAGCAGACAAACAGGTCAACAGTGAGAATTGCACAACAGGTGTTTTAACAGTAACAGAATTCCTGGCCTAGATGTAACCCACGCTGTGGTTTGCTGGCTCCCTCTAGTAGCTAGACCACATAAAGGTCTTCAGCTACCACCGCTTATGGATCTCATAGCGCACTTAGTAGAGGCTCATGCTTTTAGGTCCAGAGCTCAATTCCTATTGCTGACGACCCACTCAGCAGCCAGGTGTAACAAGCAAAGGTCCATTGGGGCACTAAGCCCCCAATCTAGGCATTATCCTCACCATGACATGAGCTCAGTGTCCTCTCACAATCAGCATACACCCTGCAAATGACATCCCCAGGAGAGCAGTAGCTGGCTTTGTCGGTCATCTCAGGAGAGAATCCAGACCGACGGAGCGACAGCGACTGCACCAGCCTCTCCCCCTAAGCGGTGGCCCCTCTAAGTCAGGACTGGTGGGGAGCTGACACTGCGACTGACTAGCAACAGCTGGGAGCAAAAGCTCCAAGTCCGGCAGAGTGGCAGGGGCTGGAACGATTTGTATAATGGGGGTGCTGAGAGCCATTGACCCGAACTGTATGGAATGGAAACCACTTCAAGGGAGGGCGTTCAGCAGGACCCCCAGCATCCCCTGATCCAGCGCCTATGCAGAGTGGGGCGGCTGCCAGAGGGGCTGGGGACTATGGGAAGGAGGCTCCTCCGTAGTCTGGCACAGGCCTGCCCAAGGAAGGACCCAGAGACCCGCCATGGGGAGTGGGGGTAAGACTGCTGGGGTTTCTTTCCCTTCTACCCTACAAGGTGGGGAGGAGAAGGCCGGACTTCTGGAGGCCCATGTTGTCAGGCCTTGGCGATACTCCTATATAGGGTCAAGGAGTAGCTCGCTGAGGCCTGAGAGACTGGGCTCTTAAAGGGCCAGGGTCCCACAATAACCCCTTAGATGAGAGCTGAAGGAACAATTCCTTTCCCGGGTCCCCAAGGGGGGCTCATCCCCATCCAGGCGGCAAGATCGAGAGAGTCGCAAACCTCCTAACCCGGAGAGGGGCAGAGTTCTTCCCACGTGGAGTGGGCAGCCCGAGGGAGCTGATGGCTGCTCAGGCACCAAAAGCCTCCCTGTGCAGCTCTAAGCTGGAGCCTTTGCTATGCTATAGACGCTTCCACACCCAGAGTTCTGCTCACCGGCCGTGTGCCAGGTGGTCCCCGACGTCAGACGGTCTCTTTCCAGTAAGACCACGTCGCTCACCCCCATCCTAGCCAGGTGGTAGATGGTCTGACATCCCAAGCTGCCTCCACCCACCACCACGACGTTGGCGGATTTCGGGAGCGGCCTGGTCGGCCCTTTGCCTTGAGAGCTTTCTTCCTTCAGAGTCTTGTGGTAAGGGACGCTCTTCTCTGTCGTCTGGCCCGCCCCGCTGCTGAAGCGCCTAAGGTGGATGTTTCTCCCAGAGGCTGGCATCTGGCGGGAGGCAGTTCTTCGGACCACGGCGCTCAGGTAGGCCATGGTGACCTGGAATTCCAAAGACAAACCTTCAATGGACTGAGCAAAGATCTCTCCACATGCTAGCAATACAAAAAAGTCCACACTGGAGTTATCATCATCATCATGGGCCAGGACCCCATTGTGCTAGGCACTGTACAAACAAAAAAACGGTCCCTGCCACATGGCCACAGCCTGGAATTTCAGGTCACAAATGGTTATGGAAGAAGATGGGGTGCTGGGGGAGGGATGGGAAAAAGAATCACATGGCCTCTCCCTGGCCCCAGCTCCTCAAAAGTTGTTGCAATCAGGGCCCCATGGACACAATGAAGGGGGCAGGATTTGCCCCATATACAACACATGGCAATCCCTGCCCCTGTGGTCATAAAGGATAGCTGATGTGTGGTAGAGACAGACCCAGGATTCACTGCTGGGTGAAACGTCTAGTCCTGTCTCCTTCCCCCACTGCATGTGTCTGCCCAGTCGGTCTGCTCAGGCTGGGGCTGGCATGAGGCTCTGGCCCTATATGCAGGTTTGGATGTGTTCTTTTCCACAGCTGAAGCATGCAGCTCCTCCCCCCTTGCTTTAAGCCTTGCTCTGGGTAAATGTGTCTTCCTGGTTCTCGCAGAGTCAGCAGGGCTAAGGAATTCCCTGCCAGGGAATCTAGGGTCACGGTTCCTGCAGCAGAGATCCGAGACTTCAGCCAGCAGATCCCTGCTCCTTTTCTCGTTAAGCGGAAAAGTTTCACTCCACTCTACACTGAACAACAAGCCAGACCCCAACCCTAATGGTTTTCAGGCTGATTCTTCCTATTACTCGGCCACTGGGGCGGGGGAAGGGTTGATATTTGTGTCTCCGAGCACCAAGAAATTCTTCCTGCTGCAACCATGTTTTCTAAGATTTACCAAAGTCTGGTCTTACCGTGAACTTTGCAGCCTGCAAGCATTCCTGTCATTTAAGGCACAATCTCCCCTCTGAGCCAGTAAAGGACCCTTTGTCTGCTCAGTAGGGTGACCAGACAGCAAGTGTGAAAAATCGGGACGGGGGGGGGGTAATAGACGCCTATATAAGACAAAGCCCCAAATATCGGGACTGTCCCTATAAAATCAGGACATCTGGTCACCCTACTGCTCAGACACAGCCCTCTCTATTCAGATTTCCCTTCTGCTTAGACAAGCTTGGCTTTCCCTGCCAACACCGTGAGCTGACTGCACCCAATACACTCCCGTCAAAAGGAGTTCGGTTCACTTTACCTGCTCAGATGGCTGTGAAGTTCTTGTTTCCTCCGACTCTCTCCTGCTGTCTCTCACACGCGCGCCACTGCCCCAGAAACAGTAACTAGCACTTGAGAGAACTGCAGCCAGACTTCAGTCATTGCCAATGCTGGCCAGTTACAACTATTCCCAGAGTCTGGGAAGTTAGTACAGTGCAGCGTGTGCACTGGCTTGCCTGATGAGAGAGCTCTACTCAGCCAGCCGTGTCACCCAGACAAGATGGATCGTGCACTGTCGTTTATTAGCAGAGACTGAAGGCTGCACGGATCAGAGCCGTTAGAGATGGAAAAGCCCTATTAGTTTACCCAATCTCTCTTCCTTCTTCTGACCAAGGCAGGGTGCGAAACAAAGAGCCCAGATGGGAACTGAACGCACAGCCTCCAGCCTCAAAGCCTGATGGCTTTCCCCTGGGCTTGGCTAGAGCTATTTCAGCTGTATGCCATCTGTTATAGCCAGAAAGAGAACCCAGTACATAAGCAGAACATCTGAACATTCAACCCAATTTTCCTGCTGTTAAATTAGCCTCATGCCCTTGAAATGTCAGCAGAGTAAAATCAACTCTGGACTGGAGTTTTAATTGGAATTGTGCCTGGACTGCACTATTCAAAGCTGGGGTTTGGACCCCAAACTTGGTGGGGGGGGGTTAAATATTTTATTTAGAACATTCTCCCCCACCAGAAAGATGATTCTTTATATTACAGTAGTGCCTAGAGTTCCCACATGAGATTGGGTCCCTGTGGGCAGAGTACAAAGACATTGTGAGCTGGCTGGGGCAGCCCAGCAATGAACAAGACATTCTGATTAAAACACCAGTCAGCAGGACAAAGGTTTGCAACTAAGTGAGCTCTTGCTTCATGCTTTTTGCTCCCGCTTGCAATGGGTTGTTTTCGTCTGACACAGGAAAAGCTCAGGACAGAATCGTTATTTTTTTTAATTAGAGAGACATTAGACTGTCTCTCGAATATCTTGGGACCAACGTGGCTATAACTATATTTGTAATTAGCATATACCCAGCTTATCCATTAGAGGTTGGGTTTAGAAGTGATCTCATGTTAGACTCATGTGAATAACGTAGCTGACGTCGACGTACTTAGATCGACTTACCGTGGTGTCTTCACCGTGGTGAGTCGACTGCTGACGCTCCCCCGTCAACTATGCCTGTGCCTCTCGCGCAGTGGAGTACTGGAGTCAATGGGAGAGCGCTCGGGGTTCAATTTATTGTGTCTAGACTAGACACGATAAATCCATCCCCGCTGTATTGATCGCTGCCCGCCGATCCCGCGGGTAGTGAAGACATACCCTTAGACACAATACAACTAAGGGCAGTGGCGCTCAATCTTTCCAGACTACTGTACCCACTTCCAGAAGTCTGATTTGTCTTGCATACCCCCAAGTTTCACCTCACTTAAAATCTATTTGCTTACAAAATCAAATATAAAAATACAAAAATGTCACCGCATGTTATTACCGACAAATTGCTGACTTTCTCCTTTTTACCATAGAATTATAAAATAAACCAATGGGAATATAAATATTGTACTTACATTGCAGTGTATAGTATAGGGAGCAGTATAAACTAGTCATTGTCTGGATGACATTTTAGTTTGTACTGACTTCGCTAGTGCTTTTTATGTTGCCTGTTGTAAATCTAGGCAACTATCTAGATGAGCTGATGTACCCACCTGGAAGACCTCTACGTACCCCCAGGGACATGCATACCCCTGGCTGAGAACCACTGACCTAGGGCATATTACAACAGCTTATTTGAACATCAAATCAAAGCAGATCTAGGAGCCAGTCGTTAAAAGACCTGTGTCTAATGGTGCCTTGACTACGTTGTTCGCTCACCATTGTTACCAGGAAGGAAGCCGCAGTAAGGGGAGCAATAGAGCAGGGGTTCTCAACCTTTTTCTTTCTGAGGCCACCCCAACATGCTATAAAACCTCCATGGCCCACCTGTGCCATAACAACTGGGGCCTCCACAAAGCTACATTGCTCAGGCTTCAGCTCCAGGTGGCGGGGTTCTGGGCCCCGGGCTTCAGCCCCATGCGGTGGGGCTTCGGCTCTCTGCCATGGGTCCCAGCGAGTCGAACACTGGCCCTGCTTAGCGGACCACCTGAAACCTGCTCGTGGCCCCCAGGCCCCTGGTTGAGAACCGTTGCAATACTGGGTATTCTAGGCAGGATCTAAGCCAGTCCGGTTCCCACATTCCACACACAGACTATGTTCTTGTAACGAGAGCTGGAAATGCACTGCAGATGGAGAAATGAAATATTTTCTGAGAACCGGCTGGAGTTTTCTCGGTCACGTAACACCTTGTAGCTAATGCACAAATGAATCAATCATGTTGCAAAATTGCAGCTCACGATGAACAAGGTGCACGAAGCTGGAAACACACAGCAATTTTATCGCCGCCAGAACTTGGCATCGAGACTGCGCGTGACTCCTGCCTCTTTGTCCCTGTGCATTGTGCCAGCCTGATTTTAAGCATTTTAGGAAAGTGCTACTGTATGGGTACATATCTCAATTACAGGCAGCTTCAAAGTCTCCTGTCAACCCAAAGGGCATAGGAATGGGAGTCAGGAGACTTGGGTTCTGCAGTCCAGGCCTTGGGCAAGTCACAGCCCTACTCTGTGCCTCAGTTTCCCCATCTCTAAAATGGGGATCATGATAGCCACCATTCTATTGTGCTTTCAGATCTCTGGCTAAGAGCTATAGTGCGGCAGGAGCGATTATTGAGATAGGCTCGGTACGGAACTCCGGCTCTCTCATTTGGGGGAAGCCTGCAATGCAGTGATGTTGCAAAGATTTCCAGGGCCTCGTACTACTGAGCTGTTCAGAGGCAATCATGGTTCTGCTTGCACTTACGGTCGGCCTGTGTTGCTCGCATATGTACACTATGCAGTAGAGACTTGCCTGCCAAGACTTTCAGAGGAGAGGGGAGGCGGCTGCATGCTGGTCTCTGACTGGCTCAGAGAGGCAGTGGAGGGTGGGCCGGAGGCAGGGACATGCTTAGTCAGCAGTTGTGGTAGTGCTGGTGCAGCCGGGCTGGCTGCTGTGACAACTTTGCTGCAGACTCTGTCTCCGCATGGAACCCGGTGTCTGCTGTCCCTTTAATCAGCCTGTGATCAACAGAGACATAACCGGCTGCGTCTGTTTGCTTATTATAAGAGGCAGGATTTCCAGCAGCTAGGGCTCCTTTTAGCTGGGTTCATAAATCAGAAGTGTCAGCGGTTCCCATTTCAAGCAAGGCGCTTCCAGCATGTGTCTACTTATACCCAGGTGGTGTCCCACCAAGGTTTATTGTTATTTGCCTCTGCACTGATCAAGGTGTGCGTAAAGCTACTGTTTCTCCCCTTGGCTTCATGCTCCTCCGATAGGCCTGAAATGCCCAGCGAATCAGATTTCTGCCCCTTCTCCCCGTTCAAATTGCAATCTGAAACTCACTTTCCTGAGAAGCCCAGGGATGCTGACCCGTGGCACTAAAAACACAGCCAGCCAGCCCCTTACGTTTACCCCCCCTGCCCATGCTCTCAAACAGAGCCATTCCAGTCAGCCTCTACACAGCACTCGCATCTCAGAGTGCTGAAGGATTCTCTCTCTTTCTTCCCTGCCACTGAGCAGCCACTATGGGGCGCAAGGGGATTGGTGCCAGAACAAGAATCCCATTGTGGGAAAGGCTGGGTGGAGAGGTAGGTTGTGCATTGACCCGTGTCTGCAGTGAGCTTAGTAACAATTCTTACTCCTCCTGGCAACAAGTTCCATGGCTGGGTCTGGGGCCGGTGAAGAATTCCACTAGTAGGTTTGAGGATCTGGCAAGGACCCAGAGTTCTCAGGAGTGAGCCATGGGAATAGCTTTTGCTTGTCAAGCGATGGGGCAGGCGCTGATTCTCTGCCTCTCCCAGGGCATTGCATGTCTGGCCTTGGTCGTCCATATGCAGCAGGGGTAGGCAACCTATGGCATGTGTGCCGAAGGTGGCACGCGAGCTGATTTTCAGTGGCACTCACACACTGCCCGGGTCCTGGCCACCGGTCTGGGGAGCTCTGCATTTTAATTTAAATTTTAAATGAAGCTTCTTAAACATTTTAAAAACCTTATTTACTTTACATACAACAATAGTTTAGTTATATATTATAGACTCATAGAAAGAGACCTTCTAAAAACGTTCAAATGTATTACTGGCACACGAAACCTTAAATCAGAGTGAATAAATGAAGACTCGGCACCCCACTTCTGAAAGGTTACCGACCCCGATCTACAACATTGGCGTTGTTGGGAGTCTAGATTCAGCTCAGGGTTATGGCAGACTCTGATGGTAGAATGAAAGGGTCAAGACCCCATGTGATAGAAACTACGGGAAGGTTCACAGATGTCCAGTACTGCCCATGAAAAAGGGTGACAATGACTGGGGAGGTGGTGTGGCTAGGGCTGCTGGAACGATCCCCATAGGAGTCACATTTAAAGCAACCTCGACCGCTACTGAGAAGCAACTTGCTGAATCAGCTCCGAAACTTTGCTGAGAAAGAAAGCGAAATGTCACCAACGTACAGTCTGCTGCCACTAGCAAGTTCTCCCAGCTAATGTGGGAGGATAGTTAAAGGCTATGGCTGAAGAGTCAAAGAGAATAGGGGAAAGGAGCAGGGATACTATGGTACAGATCCATTTAATAAATATTTTATTATTAATTCAATTATATATAAATAAATAAATGAATGGAGATATCCCATCTCCTAGAACTGGAAGGGACCTTGAAAGGTCATTGAGTCCAGCCCCCTGCCTTCACTAGCAGGACCAAGTACTGATTTTTGCCCCAGATCCCTAAGTGGCTCCCTCAAGGAGGGAACTCACAACCCTGGGTTTAGCAGGCCAATGCTCAAACCACTGAGCTATCCCTCCCCCCCACTATGACACTTCATAGTGAAATTTTGGGTCCCCCTTCTCTGGGGAAATAGGCCCATCCTGTAGAAAAACCTCTGGCATAGCTTTTACGCAGCTTTATGATTTGTACACCGATAGAGAATGCTGTTGGATTCAGTATATGACTTTCCATAGTAACTGAAGATCATGCAGAATTGTGACTTATCTCACAGAAACCTGCATCTTAGCTCTGTGCATAAAAGCCCATCGAGGCCAAAAAATGCAGTGATCTTGGCCTAATCGACCGACTGCTTAGCAAAGTCTCAACATTGCAAAAATTCTAAGTCATCGTACTACCAATGTGCCAGTATTTTTAATTTGCCCAGAAAATGGAAACAGTTGGGCAAGAAGAAAAAACTGCACTGTACAAAGCATAGCAGGCTTTAAAAAGAAAAAGGATTGGTTGTTTCACTGGAAAACATGAGTATTCAACCTGTAATAGTAAGGATTTAAAAAAAAAAAAGGTTTGGGAACGGCTATGAACTCTCATGTTCTGGGTATAAAGCAGCCAACCTCAAATTAGTAGGTCAGGAATAAACTTTTCCCTGGGCAGATTATCTCATAGCTGCCTGGAGCAGGGTACTTGCATCTTCTGCAGAAGCTGGTCCTGGCCACTGTTGGAGAAAGGAAACTGGGCTACATGGGCCAGAGGTCAGATCCAGTCTGGCGATACTTATCTTCCCAAGGCAAACGTTTTGAAACAAGAAATCCAACATGAAACCAACCCTCTTATGCAGAAAAGAATGTAGGTTTATTTGCAGTAAAAATCATGGTTTGGGGGGGGAAATCTATCAGTAAAATTACACGTTTTTGTTGTGGGATTTACTTTGATGTACTGTAACTGAAAAAGATCCGGAAAACCTCATGCAAGAAGGGTTTCTAAGTTGCAGCTAAAGCTTCTATTCCAGCATAACAAGCTACTCCAAATGATTTCCAAATTCCGAGCTAGAAACTATTCCATAAACAAACTTTTTATCTGACATTCCCTCCACCCGCCCCCTCTATCTCAATTAGTGCAGTGCAAAGGAAAAAAAAAAAAATCAAGGAGTTTACATATTATTTTCCAACATATCCCGTTACAATTTTGAATGTTTTGCGATGAACTAAAATATATATACAATTTTCTCGCCATCATAAAAAACATTTCCCCTTCTTATTCACAGATATATATCGTGGCAATTGGCTGAATAATTAATTACAAACAAGAAGAATCTTTTGTAACAAGTTTCTTACATCAGTAAACACAAGAGAGAGAGAGATTGATTTTCTGAGGAATGATTCATTTTTGCGGAGAGTGAGGAGGGGGAGCCATTCCCTGGTTACGGGCAGAGACTGTACAGTATCTATTACGTGGTTTGGTAACAGGCAAAGATAGCTATACATGCTACATGAGAGAACGAATAAGGCTCCAGTGATATGGGGTGCATGCTTCTTTATAGGGGTTCACTGTCCACAGACCCTCACAACAGAACGAGGTTTTTTTAACAGAAATTTTAAACAACAGATTTAGTTAAGGCTTAAGAAATGTCTGAGGCATAAATGAACCATCTTTCCATATGAGGAGAGATTAATAAGATTGGGACTTTTCAGCTTGGAGAAGAGATGACTAAGGGGGGGTATGATAGAGGTCTATAAAATCATGGCTGGTGTGAAGAAAGTAAATAAGGGAGTGTTATTTACTCCTTCTCATAACACAAGAACTAGGGGGTCACCAAACAAAATTAATAGGCAGCAGGTTTAAAACAAATAAAGGGAAGTATTTTTTCTCACAACGCAGAGTCAAACTGTGGAACTCTTTGCCAGGGGATGTTGTGAAGGCCAAGACTATAACAGGGTTCAAGAAAGAACTAGATAAGTTCATGGAGGATCGGTCCATCAATGGATACTAGCCAGGATGGGCAGGGATGGTGTCCCTAGCCTCTATTTACCAAAAGCTGGGAATGGGTGAGAGGGGATGGATCACTTGATGATTCCCTCTGGGGCACCTGGCACTGGCCACTGTCAGAAGACAGGATACTGGGCAAGATGGACCTTTGGTCTGACCCAGTCTGGCCATTCTTACGTTTTTATCTTGAATTTTCTTCTCTTTATCCATTTTTTGTTGGGTCTTCTGGACCCAAATTCTGCCCTCGGATGCTACCGAAGGTTGAATCAGGTCCTTTGGTCTACATTTTCAAAAGTGACTAGTGATTTTTGGGTGCCTAATTTGCGACATCTTAAAGACTTTTTTTCCCCCCAGCACAGAGAGCAGATACTCCGCAGTTTTGGGAAATCAGGCCCCTTGAAGTCATCTCAAGATGAGCAACCAAAATCATCAATGAGCCTTGAGAAGCTTGGCCTGTAGGCTGGGATTCTCAAAGGAGCTTAATGGAAGTGGGTGCCCAACTCCCAATTCCCTTTCAGTGGGAGCTAGGCCTGCAACTCCCCATATGGTTTGTGTACATGGGGACATTCAGCAAAATTAATCTGAATTAACTAAGGGTGTGAATTCACATTGGATTAGTTAAACTGCATTAAGCCCGGTGTGGACAATCATTTAGAATTCAAGTGTCCTAAGCTGAATTCAAACTTAATTTCCAAAGTGAAGTAAACTGATCTGAATTAAGGCCACTTTACTTCTGAATAAGAGCATCCACAAAAGGATTTAATGCAGTTTATCTAATCCACTTTAAAAATTAATTCAGATTAATTTTCCTGAGTGTCCCCAAGTTCACAAACCCTCAGCCTCCTTTTAGCTTCCTTCTCCAAAGTTCGGCCTCATTTCCTTTCAATACTGGTAGGCTGAGATGAGAAAAGTCAAAAGGTACAGAGGTCGTGGACAATCAAGAAGACTGAACTGAAATAGGTTAGCACTGGACAATAGCCTTTAACAAAACCACAAGACATCTGACTGCTCTGTTCTTTCCAGCACTCTGCAGAGCAAAATGGGTAAGAGGAACCGCCCCTGGGCTGTGTGCAAATTGCAATCCCCACCTGACTGCAGGCATGTTTAGACACTGGCATTTGAGCAGCAGGCACCCAGTTTAATCAGTCATCGCTTAATAGGTGCACAGTTAAACTAAAATATTTTCTAATCAATATAGTGCAACATGAATGTTTCACTGGCGGCTTTGGCACGAGGAAGAATGAGCAACTGGGCGGCTCACACTGATCGAGACAGAACACAGGAAAACATAAAACCCCAATGCCAACGTCAAAACAAGCAGCAAAATGATTCAGCTTGTGCCTGGTCACTAAACAGCAATTTTACCTTCAGAGGTCATTTGTTTTCCTTTTCACTCAGTGTACAGAATTCTCCTTTGGGCTTTAGTATCCCAATCGGGCAGCAACAATCCTGCTATTATTCCAGAGATTATACCTGGAGCATTGCAGAATGGCTAGATATCGTTTCTTTTATTCGTCCATCGGAAGAGGTATGGCTGCAGTTCTCCTCTAAAGGTGAGCAGCCATGATCACTTCCGTTGGTGTCCATTATGCCAGTGCAAATCTAGAGTTCCTCTGGATTTACATCAGTGCAAATGAGAGCAGAATCTGGCCCAAAGCCCAGTAGCAAAGGCTCAAAGCTGTCGGGCTGCTGAAAAACGTGAGATGGGAGCAACGACCCAAAAGTGCACCGTCTACACTAGAAACTTAAGTTGACATATCTTAGGTCGACTTACAACTGCAGTGGTTCATGGCCACACTACTCTTCTTCTGTCGGTGGTGTGCGTCCTCACCAGGAGCACTTCCACCGACTTAAGAGGGACAGTGGGGGGCTGAAAGCCCAGGATCTCGGCTCACCATGCAGCTCCCCACTGGGAGCCTGGCTGCCTAGCTGGAGCCGTGAATTTGACAAGAATGACAGCCAACAGCCAATGTAAGTAACGCAGTGTCACCCCAAGTACACCGACATAAGCCCTATGCCTCTCTGATGGAGGTGGAGTTATGTTGTTAGTATAGCAGGGCACTTACATCGGCGGGAGCAAGGCTGTAGTGTGTACACTGACCCAATTAGGTGGACGTAAGCTGCCTTAGGTCGACCTAACTCTGTAGCGCAGACCAAGCCTCATTTAAAGCAACAGGAGGAGAATTTCTTGGCCTTGAAAGTGGGGGAAGGGGGAGTTGTTCCTTGCCTGGGATGCATCATGTTTGTTTTCAATAGTGCACTTTGAAAGGAAATGCTACCCTGATGAGCAAAGGGCAGCACCTGGCAGAGGTCACTTGAAATTGATTCCACTGGACAATTCTGCGTATCCCGTAAAATGGACACAATTTGGAAAACAAAAGACCCAGGAGTACGTTATTCAGAGCAGTGCAATGATGAAAAAGACACAGTGGGAGGGCAACACAGAATTCTTCCTTATTGGCTCCAGGGGTGACGGGGGGGGGGGGGGGGGGAGGGGGAGAGAACAGGTGGGAAGACTTGGTGCGTAACCTTATGGTGCTGGTGGATGGAGCAAAGAGACTCTTTTACAACATATTTTTGGATAATGAGGGATTCAGCCTGCGGTCCTTACTCAGGTGAGTAAGCCCCATTGGAGGTCGATGAGGCAGATGTGTATAATGGCTACAGGAACAGGCCATTAGTCTGGCAGGGGCTTCTGCACTCTTGTTAAGCACAGGACAGGTGTGCTGTGAATGGTGCACACGCTGGAGCAGATGATGCACATCTAGCGCTATTACCATATGCGCCACCCAGCACATCAATGGCTTCCAAGCACTCTTCCCAGGGAGGGCACGTTCCGCAGCCCCCGAACACCGCCAGACATCCTGATACAGGTGGGACCGTCCTGGCAAAGGGCTGTCCCTTCTGCCCTGGGTGAATCTAGTGGGACCAGTTAGTCCGAGAGAACAGACCCACGTTGCAAAACTGGAACTCTCTCATGATGTCTGGGGATGGCTGTATCCAGAGTTTGACTTCACACCCGTCTCTCTCTCTCTCTCTTTCAAAAACTCATTCCTAGTTTACAATGGGTATCTTACAGAGCTCATGGAGAGAGGCCTCCTCACCATGCCTCTGCTCTGCTCCCCAAATCACCTCGTGAGGGCAGCAGAGTTGGGCTCTGCCGTCGAACACGCCGACTTGACAAGAAAAATCATTATCCGGAGGAGTCCATTCAAGCAGCAGGGAGAGAGAGCAGGGTGGGGTGAGGTCGCCTCTTCTGTTACTGTGGGGCTGGCTTGCTCCTTCTCAGCAGAAATCTGAAACGCTCCCTCCACTTTCAGTCAGAGTGAGACATTGGCCCCAGCCTCCCATGAGCCCCAGGGTGGCTTTTGAAACACCCTCCGTGAAATGGGTTTGGATGAAATGTCTGAGCAGAGCTGTGCTGAGTTGTCCTGCTCAAGCAAGGCTGTTGAACATGATCTTCCCAGGACCCTCCTGCTGCTGTTACAGACAAGTATTACCTTATAGACACTCTCTCTTATACACAAGTAACACAACCCAGGACTGAGAGCCAGTGGCACCCCCTAACGCGCGCACACACTTTACAGAGGATTGATTGTAAAACAATTCACAATAGACTTGTTGTTAATACTGGAGGATTTCTGATTGTGTTTCACTCAGAGCCCTGGACGTTGGGACCACTGTGCACACTCTGTGGTGGCTTTTACTGGGCGCTCGGTGATGCCTGCCAGAGATCCGGTCCTCGTTACACTCCCTCCTCCTCCACGTAGGTCGAAGGAAACCAACCAATCTGCAGCAGAAAAGGAAAGATGAGCAGGACCCCTTGGGCATGGATATGCAAAGAGACCCCCCCCAAACTGAGCAGAGACACATTTTCCTCGTAGAACGAGCTCCATCATCCCACCATTTATGTTGCCCCAAAAGTCTGGTCCTGTATCCATAGAGCTGACACATATACAATATCTTGCTCCCAGCTATGGGGGACTGAGACTTTAGTCTGGGTGGAAGAGCACTTGGTTCTCCAGCATGGTCCAATAATGAGAACATGGGACAGTCTCAGACTAGGTTCTAGTCCTGACAATGCTACTGATTCTGTCTGCACGACCTGGGGCAAGTCATTTATCCACTGTGCCTCAGTCTTCCCCATTACTAAAAAAGGAACAACAAACCTCCCCCCCAGAGGGCTGCTCTGTGGATTAACTCAATAGTGTCTACAAAATCTGATGGGAGGCCCTGTAGAAAGACACTGCCTTATTGTGATCAGCATCATTAGACTGTGGAGAAGTCTCCCTGAGGCACCATCGCTTGTAGCCAGTACAATTGCTAATGGCTATGATTCTGAGCCATGGACTTTCAGAGCCATTCTTGTGTCCGTTCCCAGCATAAAGCCATAAGGTGGATCAGATCCAGATGCCTGCTGTGCCTGTGAGACTGGCCCTGGTGCCGTTCCTGGTCTCTGTGCTGCTCTATATTTAAAGGTCACTGCCAGCAGCGGTGCTTTTGAACGGAATAATTGTACAGCATTGGCCAAGGACTACCTCCAGCAGAAGGAGGAATGGGATCCTAGTACATTGCATGGTAAAGGGAAGCAAGCCGGAGAAGTCCATTGCTTTCCCAGGCAGGAATCCAACTGCAGAGTGGCAACCCTGGTTTCTTGAAGTCTTTTCCATGTGTCCAACCTTTACTGGTGCACACAATTCTCTCTTACTAAAGGCAGGTAGAGTACATATCCTAGCACAGGTAGAAAGAGCGGAGTAGACGGTGAGGCGAGACACGCCAGAACCTTAGGGTACATACCCTACCCAGCTCTCTACATGCCCAAGCCACGCCTCCCATGGTCTACACTGCTGTTTTTACAAGGGTGCTGTCCCACTCCCTCTCCAAGGCCGGAGCCTTTCCTCACCACTTGGAAAGGCTCCCGCAGCGGGGAAAGGCTCTGGCAGGTGTAGGCAGCGGGGAAAGGCATCCAGCAGCGATGACTCCCCCCGCCCAGAGCCTTTTGCTGTTACACGTAGCTACACACCGCAGCGTGGACGCAGCCTGCTTTTCACAGCAGCACGTACCTGTACATACAAGTCATGCTGCCGACAGCGCAGACAAGGCCTAAGTTGAAACTAGGGTTCACCATAAGGCAGTGTGGTCTGGAGGAACAAGCACAAAATTGGGAGTCGGGAAGTCCTGGGTTCTAATCTCACTGCTGTCACCTATTCATTTCAACACCTTTGTCAAGTCACTTTCCCTGTCTCGGTTTTCCCCATCTGTAAAATGGGGCTAATTCTTACTCTTCCACCTCCTGCGGATTAATTAGTTAGAGCTGGCTGAAAAACAGGGAAAAGGCAATGCTTCCCTCGCCCTCCTCCCTTTTCTTTTTTTAAAATAAAATTAGATTGAAATTTGGAAAATTCTGACCCGCTCTCTTAGCGAGTCCACATCTGAACACACCTACTGTTCTAAAAAGGCAAAGTGGTGTTATTTAAATATAAAAGAACCCTCATCTCTCCATCACTTACTCTTCCATTTGTTTCTCCCTTCCACCATCCCTGGTCCCCGCCTATCCTGCTGTAGATTTTCACCACGTCGCCCTCTCGCAAAGAGAGCTCTCGCATGTCCCGTGCGGCGAAGTTGTAGCGTGCCACCGCCGTCCCTATGGCCGGAGGCGTGACCACTGCGGGTGGACAAGGAAAAGGAATTAGAGGCCTGCGCTGTCGTGTGAGATCATCTGAATCCTGGGAAAAGCTAGACTGTGTTCAACCTGGGTTTTTACCAGAGTCCTCATTTCCATTGCAAGTTCAGGGCAGAAAACAGCTCTGTGGACTAAGACAGTCAATTAGATATTGAGGTGGCTCTATTTTAATCCTTCAGTCATGCGTGAATTGGAATTGCATGGTTATATCAGATTTCCAAGGCTGGGTTTTCCATTATCAACATCTCATTGGTCTCATAATGGGTCTCAATCAGTTGCATCATCCCTTTAGTCACTGGATATAAAACTTTGAAGGACATCCAGGAAAGGGACTGTCTATTTTGTGTGGGTGTGTGTCTCATTGTTGGGTGTTGCTACAGGTGATTGGGTCAAGGGGTATCTCTATGGGAAGTTGGATAAAAACAAAGGTTTTATAAAAATAAAGGAAACAAGAAAAATCTATTCCAAAGTTATCCCCATCACTTCTAGTTGTTGCTTTACTGCTCTGACATCTAATAGGCCACCTCATCGAAGGGAGATTCCACAAAGCAATTTATATTTAAACTACCTCTTTATTAACTGTTGGGATTAGCCACAATGGCAGATTCTCTCAATGGCACTGAGATAAGGAACCTGTAAATTGCAATACAAGGACTGATCACCTAGGGTGATGTCCTCTCTGACAGTGGCCGTTGGCCTAAATAGGTGCTTTGATGAAAAGGCCCCTAATTGGGGACACAGTTTTTCAACAATATCCTAGCAATGGGGAATTTCTTACTGATCCTAGCTTGTAATCAGTTTGTAGACCTCACACTTCAGAGCACAACGTCAGCAGAACTGCAGATGCTATTCTTATTAACAGACATCTCTAATCCTTTTTTAGAAACTGTACTAATATATTTAGTTCAGAAGGACCAGAAACTGATCATCAGTTTACAGCATGCAAGTGGCATTCGATTATTAATATCTTCCCCAGGATTAGGAATGGAACAGAACCAGATTGTAGCAAATGGTGCAGATCTCAGTTGCTTCAGGCCAGGAAAGAAGGGGGTTATCTCCTTTAGCACAGATGTTGCAAAGGTGATATGGGAAATGTACCACCTGCATTCTCTGCAATATTGTCCTGCAGGTTATACAGGCAGAGGGAGTTGGGGGTTTAAATGATGGGAAGGGACATGGTTATAGCAGTAAACATGCTCTCAGAGTCACAGGCAAACAAGGGGGTAAAAAGTTTTTTTTTAAGTTTACAAAAAAAATTTTTTTTTATTGCTGTTTGTTTCTATGAAACTGTCCTTTAGTCTTAAGGACTTTTCAGTTAAAAAGCTGTTTACAATTGTAAATGTTTTGCAAACCGAGGTTGAACTGGGTTTGGAGGAGGAAGCTTTGCCCAGGTTTTCAGCAGTCAGGATGTAAGGAGATGTGGATGGCAACAGACAATTAACACAGAAAATACATGTACTGCAAGGCTCATATGGCCTAGTAAGGGTGCCAGGCTGGAGAACACAGTGTGAATGATCAAAGCTTTGAACTCTTTCACCAGAAGCGTGCTCAGAGCTGATTTTTTGTCTCAATCTCATTCACTTGCAGGATTCAGATTTCACAGAAAAGCTCTCAGGGGAAGGAATCTGTCTTTTAAAATTATGTAACCAAGCATGGCAGGAATAAGACGTGATGTTCACTGTCCAAGCTGATGAAAATGCTAAAAGTTAAAAGGCATAAACAGCGAGAAGCGATTGGGTTCTAAACTCCTTTTCATTTCTGATCATTTAAGGTGTTGCTGGTACCACAGGAGAAGGAAGATGCTTGTCTGATGCACGTTGGAGTTGAATATTGCTCCAACATTTTATAGGGGATTCCATCACCTTTTGAAATCACGGGCTCCTCCCAGCTGGCCTAATTATGACGCTACTGAGCACATTCAGACATTAGAGCTCAAAAACTACTGGAAATGGAAGTTCTATTTTTGTAGCAAGGAAAAAACAAACACTCTTTAAAATGGTGTGATGCCAACGTTCTGATCTATGAGACACACAGGAAAAACAGGTCAAGCTTGAAGTATATCATGAGATCCCAATCCACTAGATTTAGATTTCTTTTTTCTCCCCCCCCCCCCCCTTTTCTCAATATTTATTTAATGCACTGTGTTTTCTTATTTGGTTTCTTGCATTTTTCTGGTTACCAGATTCTGCCCCCAGCTGACACCCCCCCAAGGAGGGGCAACACCTTAGCTGAACTTTTTATATAGATGGGGAGGGATGGCAGGGGATAGGTGGAGGGTCTCAGTGCGGATGGCTTTCAAGCTGACACCGTTTGTGTCCTGTCAAAAAGCAGGCAGAGGCCTGGTGCCCTAGGGATGGCCAGTAGATGGTGCTTTCTTCTCAAGAACAGAAGGCGCTATATACCTGACCAGAAAGGAGTGGAGGAATTCTGAGAAGAAAAGTTGAGGCCCTGAGGACTGAGAAAAGAAAAGTTGTAGGAAGCGCAGGAAGCTGCAAAGAGGTTAGAAACAGAGGCAGAAGAACAAGGATTAAAAAGGAAATTAAAAATCCACAGTGCAGTAGAAGCTTGCAAAAAAGAAAAAACACTACGCATGCAGCAATTCTTCTTCGGGAGCCTCAGCTGTGGCTCTGGGAGGACTTAGGCTACATCGGCACAGTGAAAATACAATGGGCCAGATTCTTCTCCTGCTTACACTGGTGTAAATCAGGAGTGAGTCCACTGACGTCAGTGGGCCCAATTCTCTTGCCTTCGCTGGGAGCAAGAGGAATAAATCGGGAGCAACTTGCCAGTGAAGAAAACTGGACAGAGCCGGTTGAACATTTTCAGTTGAAAAAAAGTATTTTTTGGGCTGGAAAATGCCTTTTTAACCCAAATGAAAATGTTCACGAACAAAATTCATTTTGGGTTGAAATTTTTTGGTTTTCAAAGGAAAAAAATGTGAAACAAACAAAAAAAAAAGTTAGTTTTGGTGGGTAAAAATATCCACTCTTTTCCCCCCTTTTTTCAGCGGGGAGAAAAAAAAGTAAAAAAGCAAGAGAAAAATGGGTTTTTAATCACCAAAATGAAACTTTTTAAAAAACATCTTGGAAAAAATTGAGAATTTCTTTTCCAAGTTCTCAAAAAATGAAATATTTCACAGGAATTTTCTATGGTAATGTAAAGGTTCATTTGTTGAGGAATTTTTCACATAATATGCTTACCATGTTTTTGACTAGGTTTAACAAATCATAGGTGTATAAACTGGCATAAGCGACATCAGAGTCGGGGCCAGTAAAACTGACATATGGACGCTTGTACAGATAGATAAGCGACAATCTGGTGAGTCTCAGAGGTGAAACAAGTTCTTCTCTTCATGCCGATTGGCTTCAGTCCTTTTCCATTTATTTATTTATGGCAAAGGACTTGAAATTTCTCGCGCTGAAGATGTTGACCTCAGAGATTTTTTGACACGGGATAATTACACTCATTATAGCAACATGGGCCCGATCCTGCCACATGCCAAGCACTCACCACTCCTCACCTGAGCTTACGCGTGCTTTGTATCTTGCAAAATTGTGGCCAGATCATTATCCTAAAGGGTTTGGAAAAGTGGTGGAGGGATGATGCCTCCCCCCAAAAGAGAGAGTCTCAGACAGTAAGGGAATGATGTTTGGAACAAGAAATCAAAAGTAGTTAAAGACCAAACAGAAACCCCCTAGCTGGGCTTTCCTAGGAGACTGTCCTTCTAAGGGTACGTCTATGCTACCCGCCAGTGTTTGATGTATCAGGGATCGATTTATCGCGTCTCGTCTGGACGCGAAAAATCGATCCGCTAATCGACGCCCGTGCTCCACTTCGGCAGGAGGAGTAAGCGGTGTTGACGGGGGAGCCGCGGCAGTCGACTCGCCGCCGTGAGGACAGCCAGGTAAGTTGAACTAAGATACTTCGACTTCAGCGACACGAACACCCCCGCTAGTGTAGCCCAGGCCTTAAAGGCAAACTCCCCACAAATGCCTCCCTTGCAACCAATCCAAGAGCCCTTCCTCTCGGCATCCAGGGAGGGGGAGAATGGAGACACTGAGCTTGCATGTGCTTGACAAGGAGCCTGACTAGTTCAGACTCACTCTCAGGATCATGGGTTCAAGTCCCGTACTGGGCACATTTCTTTCCAGAGGTCAGGCTAAATGATCTGACAGTCCCTTCTGGCCTTCAAGCCTCTGAACCCCCTTTGTTCGCTGGAGACCAGCTAGAGCTCCTACATCTATCACACAGGTATTTCTTAAAAGGGGAACCAGAGGAGTGGCTGTCCATGAACTATTGTAGATGCAAGCCACTGTCCTAGGCACGCTGGGTTTTACCTGGGGAGCGAGTGAAGGTTCTGGAGGTAGAACGTTCTCGGGATTTGTATGGATATTTTAACGTTGTATCCAGCTGTTTAAAGCTCTCCTTCAGCGAGTGGGTCTGGTAGTATTCGACCAATTCCTAGAGAGAACACATTGAGTACATGTGATCACTGATGGGGCTCAGCACAGTCCGGAAAAGCAAGTCACGCTAGGGTGACCAGATGTCCCGATTTTATAGGGACAGTCCCGATTTTTGGGTCTTTTTCTTATATAGGCTCCTATTCCCCCCCCACCCCCTGTCCCGATTTTTCACACTGGCTGTCTGGTCACCCTAAGTCACGCGCACAGTGAGAAAAGCAGATTCAAAAACATACCAAAAGGCTTTCAAATTTTTTGGCTTCTGTGATGTGAATCCAGTTGTCTTTCTCCACCACCTTAATGTGCTTGACTTCCTCGTTAAACCTGTGACAACAATCGCAGCAGCCACTTCAGAAACACCCTGATCCTTACGCTTCAGCTTCTGTCCTGCCGTGTATTAGCATGTAGTACTCTGCCTTCTACCAATGCTTTATGACCACCAGCCACTTGGCTCAACCCCCCGGCAGATGCATCAGCCTTATCCCCTTCCCAGATGGGGAATCGAAAGCACAGAGGTTAAGTGACCGAGGGAGTCGGTGTTGGAGCTGGGAACAGAACTCAGCAGAGGGGCTGGGTGCAGCGTTTAGGACAAACAATTTATTTGCCAAAAAGTGCAGTGTTGGGTAACCCAGAACGATTCATGAATTTGCCAAACAGTTTCAGCCCCAGCAAAATTTTCCGGCGTCATTCACAAAACGGCCAGAGGAGGCAGAAATTGTGGTAGTTCTACCTCCCTTATAATTTTTAGCCCAATGGTTAGAGCATTCACCTGGCATGTGGGCGACCCAGGTTCAATTCTCCCCTCTGTCTGATGTGGAGCAGGGATTTGAAATTGGGTGTCGTTCACTGCAGGAGCTGCTCTAACCAATGGGCTATGGGATATTCTAGTGCCAGTCTCTCCTGTTGAAGCTGGTCCATTGTGTATAAATAATTAAATGAGAGAGAGCATGTAATGCCCTGGTGCCTTACCAACCATTCTGAATGCTCACAATATGCCAGATTAACCAGATGGCTACATGGCAGCATGCTAGAACCATCAATGGTGCCTTTACTTTAAAGGCCAATACTTTAATAAGTTGGAAATCCTCATGTTTAAACAGTCCAGTACCAATCTCTAACCAGCACTTCACCTGTGTGTGCTCTTTTACTTCACAGTAGTTCCTTATGAGGAATCTCTATGAAGCCAAAGCCAGCCAGAACTAGACTATCTCACCCTACAAATGGGCACCAGTACTAACGAGTCTTAAAACATATGACTCCAAGTCAGGTAGATCAATGGAACTGCACTGCACTTCAAATCCAAAAGGGAAAACGGAGCATCTTCTGTAGACAGAATACCTGATGTCTAAGGTGATCAGGCTGTCATTAAAATCACAGGCTTTCCTCAGGTGCAGAACCAGAGAAGAGCAAAGCTTATCAATCCAACGTGGTCAATTTCACACCCAGGTGACACCAGCTCAACGCCTTGCGCTGGTTACTTTCCCACCTTGTCTGAGCTCCGTTAACATAAGCACCCGTTGCTATACTCACTTAATACTGATGGCAAAGCGCTCGGCCTCTGCTGGTCTCTCTCGAATCAGGTACGTCCCGCTGACATGCGACTTCAGCAGGTTGTCTGTCTGTTGCCTCTCCATGTTCCCTGCAAACCTAAAGAAACGCTCCCCGTTAGGTGCTGAGATCGCAGAGCGGCCAGGTACTGACTGTAGGTTTGCTGACAAGGCTCTGTCTGGTAACACAGGATTTCTACTGTGTTTTGAATTGGGCCAAAAAGTCTACAATCATCCCTCCTGACCGGTGCGGCTCCCTAACTGGCAGGTAACAGGGACCAATCAATTACCTTTCCTGGCTTTTGCATGAGCCCACAAGCCACTTATTACACCAAGAGCTGTTTTTTGTTTTTGTTTTTTTAAATAAGCTGATGCAGACTTTACAGTCACTGGTTATCTCTCGATCTTCCCCACAGAACATCCTGGATGGCAACACACTCCAAAGACGAGCAGTCTGCTTGCTGACACCAGGCACAGAAATACCGTGTCACCCTGACACGGCACGGAACCAGAAGTCCTAGCAGCAAGCCTTCTACAAGACTACTACAATCTGGGCCGATCCTGGGGGCACTTGCTGCAAAGTATCAAGTGACCTGAATTCCCACCATAGTCACTTGGAGCCCAGGGTCCTCAGCACTTGGCAAGGGTGGGAGCAGAGCTGGGCCAATGGGGAGAGCTTTTGAATCCTCAGCCTCCAAGTGTCTTCTTAAAAGGAAACCAATGACTATCAATGCAGTTCAGGTCAAACTCCTGCTTCCAGGAGTTAGAGCTGGCCATCTTCTAGGTCTGAGCCTCCTCGGGGCAGGGATTCTGGGGGGAGATTTTCAAAGCTACAAAGGCCAGTTTGATACCCACCTTTCAATGGGAGTTTGGCACCGAACTATCCTTTGATAATCTCTGTTAGCTGTACAGCAGTAAGAACACTGACTGCAGTCAAGTAGGACAAAAGATACTATCCTGGATGGGTGTGGAGTTCACAGCATGAGTACTCACGAGGGGACTTCCTTGATCTGCCAGGTTATCCAGGAATGTAGGTACTTTTAATTTATGGGGGGTTTTATATTAATATTTAAAAATATGTTTTAACAAAAAAATCCATTTTTGAAGGGCAGGAGAGGGATGGGGGATTAAGAGAGAAAAGGGGTCTTATCAAACGCTTTATAAGTAGGCAAAACGGTGACCAGAAATATTTAAATAGCAAGTAACTGCTTTACAAGTTAAGAGAAAAGATGTAATGGTGCAGAGTGCAGTCCCTTCCCTTCTTTGAAGTCTTTTGTTTTTATACTGTTCCTAGAAAGCCACCTGGACTGGGAATGAGTCCCAAGGTGTACAGGTTTCAATGAAAAACTTCTTGGGGTTAAGTTAGACTCATGAAAGTAAAGCCCTGATACCAATGGGCAGAACTAGAGGGAAGGGCAAGTGAAGAGCAAGCCAATGCCCTACACTAACATCCAACACCCTTCTCCTGAGCAGGGACCTGCCAACCCGGCCAAATCCGCAGCAGGTAAAGTAGCGAGAGCTCAACAAATGCATTTCCCATCTGTGCTCTGCTCCAAAGCCCACTGCAGTCCATGTAAAAGGAGTCCCATTGATTTCAGCTGGCATGGGATCAGGCTCTGAAGTCGGCATTCAAACTCAAGTCTTCGGAAGTGAGATGCTAATGCACCAACTGGCTATGCCATTTTAGCCCTATTTGCCTAAAAGTCTCACAGCTCCTGTACATTGACAGTGGATGGGGGGGTCGGGGGAGGATGAGGGGAGCTTCCAAAGTGCATTCATAATTTATCCCATAGCGGATTTGTGACGAAGTAATGGAATTAAAGGGTAAAGCCAATATATCTTTATGTCGGTAGTAAAGCATTTCTATCAGAATGTCTCATTTAACGACCGACTCACCAAGGGTACGCCGTGTAGTCTATTTCTCTCGAAGGAGGCCGGCTGCTGGGAGGCTAGAGCAAAGAGAACACCGCTTATTACTGTGGAGCGCAGATCCTAATTAGATTATAGATCATCTCGAATACACTCCTCTGTACGGGAGTGTTTTTATGTGCCAAGCATTTTATGAGTTATTGGCTTCGGAGTCAGAAGAAGAAGGTTATAATCAACGGCTTCTCTCGTTGGTGCGCACACACAAACCAGCTGTGCCAAGTGTATTGGGTATTTTGATTTATCTGACCCGTTTGTGGTCCTACGTGTGGCTACATGCTGCAGTGAAAAGCAGGCTGCATTACGAGACAGGGAAAGTCTCTGGGGGGCGGGGGGAGGGAGAGGGGGGAGATAGGTTCCAGCAGGGGAACACTGCACTGCTTGGGCAGGTAGAGACCCTGCAGGGTTCCCTCCCTAGGCAGGGGCTTGCCGTCCACATTGCTATTTATACCTGTGCTGGGGGGCATGTAATTCACGCCCCCGGAAGTGTAGACATAGCCTAAAAGTAATTCAAAGCTTTTAAAACTTGTTAACAACCAATCACCACTTCGCTTCTCTCAAGTGCAATCTCAAAGCACCCGACAGTGCTGGGTCAGCATTATCGCCAAGCTGCAGATGGAGAAATCGGGGCCCACAGAGGTAAGCAAACTTGCCCAAGGTCACGCAGCAAGCTAGGGGTGATGCTAAGAAGAGAACCCAGGTCTTCTACACTCCCAGGGTAGTGCAGTGCCCTATCCACTGAACCACACCGCATTGCCCACTGGCTGAAAACATCTTTCCCTCCACATCCTCAACCCGTTTTTATTTCTGTTAACGTTTTGGGACAATCTTTTTCTTAGTTCAAGCACAAAGGTAAGGTGGAGGGGGGCAGATGAGTCACTGGAAGTTATCCCCGACCAACGCTGGCCCCATGGCAGCACGGCTTGTGGTCTAAAGATTATACAAATCGCTCCACAAGCCAGCAGGTCAGGGAGTTGGCATCTGGGTCAGACCATAGCCATGCGCATAACCCAAGCAGACAAAAGGTTATTGCCAGGGTTTAAATGGGGAAGTGAGAGGAGCATTTGCAGGGGTTACAGGTAAAGCCTGAACAGGAAGAATGCATTTACTGCAGTTCTAAAGATACGTTAGTGAAGTAATATGTTATACGGGGCTTGGGCATACTCCCCTAAAATGTGCCAGCCTGGGTGCAGAGAATGAGCACGGCTGAGTTGGGCAGTGGGGTTTGTGAATGAAGACCCCATATTTGGAAAGAAGCCCAGGTTGGAAAATTAGCCCCTGACTTCTGGCTGTCACACATCCTTGTGCTAAAGCACTCGTTAAAATGCAGTTTAACGGAATGAAGAAGTTAAAGGGGCAAGGGCAAGGAGCAGGGGAATTGCAATAGGAGTTTGGGAAGAGTGTGCTAAGGGAGAAGCGAAGTGCATGTTACACTAAGGACAGCGCACAATATGCACGGGACATCTGCAATGGCTGTGCAGCGCGAGTAGAGAATTCACTCATTTACTCGAAGGGCCCCAAAGCCCACAGGAGTTAATGGAAAGATCAAGCCCCTAAACCCAGTATGGGTCAAATTTAGGGTTTAGGGCTGGACTGAAGAATACCAGGCTCCCCTTATTGGGTAAATGCTAATGATCTACACTCCTCCAGTCTTTTCATAACTGCTAGCAAATGGCTCACATGCACTGGTTCCGTTTCGGTTAATTGGCAGCAAATGGAAAATTAAATTAATAGATGGGACTTCACTTGGTTACACATTAACACAACCACCCAACACATTAGAAGTCTTCAAGGCTGGGCCACTATTAAGATACAAAGCACCATCAAAGGTAATTCTTTTAGCCTGATAAATAAGCATGGCTGTGTCCCTTTAAGTGAAATAATTTGCAGACTCCATCGAGTGTCCCTGACTGACCTTGAGCCTCGTTCAGAAATCTCCCCCCAGCACATTCTTCAGTCCTCTGTGACTGAGCCAGGCCTGCAGGCAAAACTCACACTTCAGGAGGTGCTATCGTCTCTCCTAGGCATAGCTGGAGGTCCCAGGCAAAGCAGCGTGTGAAGTTACGCTCTGGAGAAAGGCATCCATCCAAGCCGGCACCATGTGATGAACTTGCCCATTTTGAGCAGAAATATTCACCCATCTCAGACAAAATCCCAACAGCAAGGAAGACAGCTCCCAATTGTGACTTACACCAGTTACATCCGGAGTGACTCCAATAAGCAGAGATACTCCAGCTGCATGCCGGTGTACAGTCCACGATTTCAGTTGTCTTGCTTTAGGAGATTGTCCCCAAACCAACCCCCCGCCCCCCTCCAAACCTGAGCATGCCCAACCTTGGGGGTGTTGGGCTCCGGTCTGTTTTTATGCACTTACCCTAGCGTCCACAGGACAGGGCTTCACTGATGAACTGGGAAAATAACCAGACTTCTTTGTCTGCATTAACCTCCCCTGTAAATAAAGATTAACGTCAGCACTGTGCCAAAGAAATTCGATTCTTTGCTCCAGTTTATGAGAACTTTGTATGTTATGTCTTCCTGACACAAGCTGAAAATATGCCTCAGAGAATTTATCTGGATGATGGCTGGCAAACTCCAGTGAATAAAAATGCAAAGGGGGAAATAAATAAATAAAAACTTTATGACTAGCTGGTAGCCTCTGTGTAAGGACTTCTGAACATTTCCAAAGAACAACTTCACTCACTTCCCACCACTGCGAATCCGGGTCCCCTTTTAGCAGTTCTATTATGTCCCCAGTCTGAAACGTTAACACCGGCTTTCCTGGGTGAGCTGGGTTGCCATGGTAATTCTGAACGGCCACCATTTTAGGACCTAGAAAGAGAAAGGAAACAAAACCTATTGTTACGAGAAGACCATCTTGTGAGCCACTAACCCAGAGAATATTAGCGGTCAGGATTTGCTGGCGTAGCTCATTCATGCTTATGGCATGGCGCCTTGATTTGCTCAAGCTACATGGCTAACATGAGAGAGTCTGGCAAGCTAAAACATTGGGGGCAGATAACGATGAGCCCACCTGAACCCCAGCTGCAAAGATGGCACCTGCCTTGGAACTGTGAAATCTCAGGCAGGCTTTAATTGGGCAACAACAAGCCACACGCGGGTCATCACAGGCTGAGTGACACAGACTGGGATTTCTGAGGGGACGACGAGTTAGGCGCCCAACTCCCATTGACTGTTGATGGGACCTGGGACTGACATTCTGTGCTGTGAATGATCATGTGTTAAAGACGCCTCCCCTGCCACACTCAACTGACAATATTTAACTTAGCCCCCTTCTTTTCAGCTGCTTTTACCTCACCCCCACCCCGCAGCTAATGGGAGCAACTTGCTCATGCTCAAAATGTTCATGTCGCCAGCTTGGATTAGGAGGACTTTTCCCCCAGGACGGGCGTTCCTGTAAGTGAAAGAGGCACAAAAGGGAGCTGGGTCTTTTCGTGCAAGGTGGGGCATTCAGGACTATCCCAGGGCCCTGGTCTGCATTAATCTTGAACAAGGGAAAATGTAACAGGGACCAGAGTGAATGGCGACGCTGACAGAAGAGAACTCTAGGAGCTACAGAGTGAGTTACCACCACCGCAATACAACCACATTTATACAGCCCTCACTGCCAGAGTATCTGAGCACCTCCCAATGTTTAATTATTTAGCTTCACAATCCTGGGGAGATTGGGCAGTGCTGTTGTCCCCATGATACACATAGGAACTGAGAGGCGGCTAAGTGACTGGCCCAAGGCCACGCAGGAAGTCTGCGGTGGAGCAGTGACTTGAGCCTGGGTCTCCCAAGTCCTAAGCTAGTGCTCAAACCATTGGACCATCCTTCGCAATCTCAGCCGTAACTGTGAGGGCACGTGCCTGTGAGCAGAATGAGGGTTACCCCAGTCTCCTGGCTTCTTAAGGCTTGTCTACATACGAAAGTTTTGCTGCTTTAAATATGGCTATGCCCAGACTTAAAATGCTACAGTGGTGCTTCAGTGTAGAGTAGACACTTATTACAGCAACGGGAGAGGATCTCCCATCACTGTAGTCATTCCAACTCCCTGAGAAGCTGTAGCTAGGCTGACGGAAGAATTCTTCCCATCGACCTCGTGCTGTCTATAACTGAGGTAGGTTGGCTTAACTACATCTCTCGGGGATGTGGATTTTTCACACCCCGAGAGATGTAGCTCTGCGGATCTAACTACATTGGTACTGTTAAAGCAGCAAAAAACAAAAACAAAAAACAACCACCACCACCCCGCCCCAGTGTGGATGCAGTTATACTGGTAGAAGAGTGCTTAAACTGGTATAAGGCACCTTCATACTAGTATAAGTGTAGGGTTTTAGTGGCATAACTATGTTGGCAAAAAATCACCCCCCTAACCAACATAGTTGTACCAGTATAACTTAAGTGTAGACCAGGCTTTAGGTGCAAACACTGTATGAGAGCCACTTCCAAAATTTGCCATCATCAACCTCTTTGAACCAGATCCCAATGCTGCCTCCCCTACATTACCCATTTACAAAACACCAACACCACCCTTACCAGGTCCTGTATTTAATGAGTCCTGCAAAGAGAGAGAAAAATAGTTTATGTTCAATTTAAATACATTCAGTTGCAATAAGTTTAAGATAAAATAAAATCCCCTTAAGTACCATAGTAACCTCTGCTCTTGCCCGGATCACCGCAAAGCTCCCTGGGCAGATTCAATTTTTTCCTAAGGCAAGGGGCATACCATGCTGTATCTACCCATAATTCTTCACTCTAGGGACAGGAAGGTTTCCATTCTCTGTAAGAGGAACCATCGCAATTTAGCAGGGGAAATACTGAGGTGAAAATTTATCCTTCTGCCCAAGGATAAATCTACGATAGTTCAGAATGCAGAGTCATTGCAGCATTGTGAGTCAGCACATCTGACGGTGATCACCACAAATGACAGGCAATGCCCATATGGAACAGGCCAATTCTGGTCTAAAATGAAGGACATCTGTTACCAGCACTTATCCTGAGAGGTGCTCAGATCCCCCAAATCCCACAGAAGTGAAAGGAAATTGGGGGTGATCAGCTCCTTGTAGGTCCCTAGGATGTTGTGACACGGATATTATCCAATGTAACGTTCGCAGTGACTGCTGGGGACCCTCCCCAAGGCCCATGCTGCTTCCAGGGCTAGTTGAAAGCTCACAGCTATAATTCAATCTGGACTAGTGAAACACAGATGCCCCCACCACCCCTGCCTGACAGGGATTTAGAAGGGAATGAGAGGCTTGTTAAACAAACGTACCTGGTCCGCTGGAGAGCCTGAAAATAAATGTTAAAATAATTGGTTAATTTAGGGGGAAACGACCCTCTGTTTTGCACTTCCCTCTACTCCACGGCATAACTCAAGTGGCTACAGTGCCTCATCATCTTGACAGAAGGGACCAAAAGTGAGGCACTACAGACTTGCTCCAACGCCCACTGAAGTCAGTAGGAACCTTTCCATCCACATCACTGGGCTGTGGATCAGGCCCCAAATCGCACCCAGCTCTGCCAACGCACCTCAGGGCTGAAAACAACGCTTTGGTAACAAACACATCCTGAGCCGCGCTCTGCGGATTTGTGCCCGGCTGTGTGTGTGGTGGGGGATTGGGGGTGAGAGAGAGAAAGAGCATAGTGTGGTTATATTGCCCTAATGCCCATTAGAAATTAGACTAAGAACTGCATCCCCACCAACCACCACATCAGAGCAGTTGCAGATGTAAATATAGTAACCCATGGAGCCATCTACTGACAGCCTATTTGTTTGTCTCCATTACACACACACACACACACACACTCACACTCACTCACCTCCCTCCCCCTGCCCACTTAGGTGGTCTGATGGAATTTTCCTTCATTGTTGTCCCTTTTCCCTATCCTTGTTACTTTCTAAGCGGCAACACTTTTACCTTCACCTGGAGGGAAGAATACTTCGTCTTCTCAGAGACTGATTTGACACGACTTAGCCAAGAAGGGGTATTAAACAATGCAGTAAATTACCTTCCGTTACCCCTCTGCCTCCCACAACCCACAGCCAAACTCTGCAGCTTCCCAGTCAACATCTGTTCGGGTAGGAATCTCAAGATTGCTCCTAAATCAGATCTATATAGCCTGTACTTCATGTCCTATTAGAGTAAGTCTCTTCTAACATTAGCTTCAGCGAATCTGCCTGCAGGGAGATTTATTTTAGGGGGGAGGGATAGCTCAGTGGTTTGAGCATTGGCCTGCTAAACCCAGGGTTGTGAGTTCAATCCTTGAGGGGGCCATTTAGGGATCTGGGGCAAAAATCTGTCTGGGGATTGGTCCTGTTTTGAGCAGGTGGTTGGACTAGATGACCTCCTGAGGTCCCTTCCAACCCTGATATTCTATGATTCTATGAATCAGTCAAAGTTGGTTGCAAGATCCCACCTGATGCATGGTAGGGATTAAGTATCTTTCCAACTTGCTTGCTGGCTTTATGTTCCTTTACTGTATTCGGAGTAGTCCCCTGAAATGTATGTATATTTAGTACGGGGGACTACTTGAAATAGTCAGAATATACATATACACATACATACCCAGACGCACACAAGAGCTACACACAGTGAGTTACCATACTAGGAAGTGGATGGAAAACTCTTAAAAAAATGTCTTAATCTATTCAGAAATGGACATAAAACAGTGGATGACATTTAGTGCTAGTAAGAAAACAACTTCTGTCTATCAGATCATTCACAAGAAGCCGAGCCCGTTTAAAAACAGCTAGAATGTCAAAAGACTTACTGATCTTGCAGGGAGGAATAATTTCCAAGCATTCTTTGTGAGCACCTGCTCCACATTTCATGCAAAGATAGCCCTGATAGAAAGTTCCTCTGTGAAAACAGAAGTGGAAATTTACGATTTTTCTTCATTCCGGTCCCCTCCTTGATATTCCTCCCCAATTACCTGTTTGTTTTACTTCTTGCATGATAGTTTATTCTGTAAACTTTTTACCTTTTTTTTTTTTGCTAGTGACTAACATATGTGAAAGGTGCCAGATGGATAATCCTTCAGTGTATCCAACCTGCAGGAATAAGAGCACTAGGAAGGAAATGTGCCTCTACTCTGAGTTGGTAGGACCCACATCTAGGTAGCTCTGCCTTCTCCTTCATTCATTCCTCAGCTTCCCTGCTGATGGTGGCCCATGTGGGTGTATCTGTGCCAACGACAATCGTGACTTTTGCAACGTGGGCATGTCCCCCCTGGGAAGCGGATTGAAACAACCAGCTCATTTCATGTCGGGGCCCCGGACTCATCAGGTGGTAACCTGCAGTCACCTCTAACCTGGAGCTTCACGCTGGTGACTTAGCAGTGAGTAGACTCCCTACCCCTGTACCATCCCTGCAAGCCATCCACTTATGAACGCTACACCCTTAGGGAAGGCCAAACACCACCTGATAAAAGCCAAAAGTCAACACAGAGCCCTATTTCCCAGTTGAGCTTGCTGTACATCTGCAGAAGGCTCTACAGCTGACGTCATAATGTTGGCCTAAAATCTCAGCCATTTTCAAGCAGGGAAGGTTGGATAGGTTGGATATTAGGGAAAACTTTTTCACTAGGAGGATGGTGAAGCACTGGAATGGGTTCCCTAGGGAGGTGGTGGAATCTCCTTCCTTAGAGGTTTTTAAGGCCCAGCTTGACAAAGCCCTGGCTGGGATGATTTAGTTGGGAATTGGTCCTGCTTTGAGCAGGGGGTGGGGCTAGATGACCTCTTGAGGTCCCTTCCTGATATTCTAGGATTCTAAAGTCAAATTCATTCAATAAAAACTTCCATTGAGTCTAAAATCCCAGCAATAAGCATTGGTGTTTTTGTGCACAGGAGGATTAAGCAAAGATATCAAATTGGTCAGTGGGAACACACGAACAAACCGGAGGAGAGTGTATGATCTGTGTTTAAAAAGAACCTGACTCTCCTACAGTGTTAATATAGACAAATCCTCACTAGGCAGGACGTTATACTGCCACTGATGGGCATCACACTGAAAGGAGGACATACCTCTGGTGTAGTTAAACTATCAGACTCCTGGGATTTATTCCCAGCTCTGCCACTTGACCTTAGGTAAATCACTTAACCTCCCCGTGCCTCAGTTTACTTATCTGTGAAGTGGGGAGAATAGGATTTAGCCAACCTCAGGAGGCAGAGACGGGGAGGTGGTTTTTGAAACCTAATTTCTTGTGATGTGCTTTCAAATTTCCCCTATGAAATCATGCAGTATAAGTGCAAAGACCTATTACTAAATGATAGCCGGTCATTAGTTACCAGATCACGAGCTTGGAGGACTGTACGGCAAAAACCCACATGGATACAGTGTTTATTTGAATCCTGATTGGTTTAGCTATTAAATGCTATTGATGTTCCAAACCAATCCCATAAGATTGCTCCTGGAGAGGTTCTCAGAATAGCATAGAAAGACCAGCAGCGACAATGCACACAATTCAATATGCACAAGGAGTTTCTTAATGCAACATTTGTTGAGCTAATGATAATTTCATTAGCCATTGGGTAGGCCAAGCAATAAGCAGCCCCCATGGGCAGGTTATAGCTTCAGCGTCTGGTCCTTGTATGCAAGATTTATCTATAGCCTCAGGCCAGCAATTCTTGCTCCTTGCAGAAATTCTGCAATGATGCATAAAGGATTCTGTTTCCTGTCAAATGGCCAGATATTTATACCTGCTTTCCCATAGCAATGGGGCAGGGGTATGGACTGATAGCTCCTGTAGCTATGAGGCTATCCTGAGCATTAGGGTCATTTATGCGATACAGCAGAGGTGAGCTGGAAGTCTGGGAGTTAGGTGTGAATTGAGAGCAGAGGAAAGGAAAAGAATGAAAAGAGGGAATAAAAAAGACAAACCCATTTTAGATGTTGAAAACATCTAGCCAAAGGGCTGAGGAGTATGAATTTTAAGTCACAAAGAGCTCACACATGACAGTCTCCCATTATTGTGTCCCCGTGAAATGTCCGTTAGATCAGTGGTTCTCAACCAGGCGGATGCAAGCAGGTTTTGGGGGGCCACCAAGCAGGGCCAGTGTTAGACTCGCTGGGGCCCAGAGCAGAAAGCTGAAGCCCCCACCAGATAGGGCTGAAGTCCAGGGACCTGAGCCCCGCCACCCAAGGCTGAAGCTGAACTTCATTTTGTGGGGTCCTGTGGCGTGGGGCTCCAGACAACTGCCCTACCTGCTACCTCCTAACACTGGCTCTGGCTTTTATATGCAGAAAACCAGTTGTTATGGCACAGGTGGGCCACAGAGTTTTTATAGCACGTTGTGGGTGCCTCAGAAAGAGAAAGGTTGAGAACCCCCGTGTTAGACAGTGGACCCACTGTGTTGAATATGGAGTCCCCCAGAGGATGGAAGGCTACGCAGAATCCAGGTTTGGGGATGGGGAAACAGTCAAGAGAACTCCTGGTGGTTCCTGTATTGGATCAGCCAGCCTGCGATGCGACAGCAAGGGGTGTCAAGTAAGTGAGCTGCCCCCAATGTGGGAAGACAGCCAGGCTTGGTGTGGATTAATGAGTCAAAAATCTATAGTTCAAATACAACCACAAGCCTGGAGAGCTGGAAGACGCCCATGGGCCCAACTGCTCCACACAGGGAGCGGCTGAGTAGTGTGACTGTGATACTGTAGAGCTAACATCCTGGTTAATGACATGAGGGCATGGTTTGTGGGAAAGGCTTAGGCTGGAATTCCCATTGATCTTCAGCAGGTGTTGGGTACCTCTCTGCCCACTGTGCCTTTGAAAATCCCCCCTTTTGTGGGTCAGAGTAAATGCGGAACAAAGATGGCTCCATCTTAGGGGCAGAGAGGGGAGTGGCAAATACAGCACAGCTGTCAGTTAACATTGGGCATGTGTGTGCATGAAATACTGATAAAATCACAGTCTGTTCCCACCCAAATTTGTCCTCCCGGGTCAGGGCGAAGGGGCCTTATCACCAACGTGGATTTCAAATTCGCCATAGCCTGAAACTCCGCAGCTGACAAGTGGTAAGTCAGAGAATCTCAGGCCTGGTCTACACTAACCCCCCCAATTTGAACTAAGGTACGCAACTTCAGCTACGTGAATAACGTAGCTGAAGTCGACGTACCTTATTTCGAACTTACCGTGGTCCAGACGCGGCAGGCAGGCTCCCCCGTCGACTCCGCGTACTCCTCGCGCCGAGCAGGATTACCGGAGTCGACGAGGAGCACTTCTGGGTTTGATTTATCGCGTCCAGACAAGACGCGATAAATTGAACCCAGAAGTTCGATTGCCTGCCGCCGAACCAGCGCGTAAGTATAGACAAGCCCTCAGATTCCTACCCCTGCCCAACTCAGATCTTTTCTCGACTGGGTGAAAAGACCAGGGAAATGATGAATGAGCAATTACACTTTTTTTTTTTTTTTTAATGGACATGTTTCTAAAAAAAGTTTTCATCTGGAAGAGCCAGAGGAGCATTGCTCACCTTAAAAACATCTTGCACGCTTTGCAGTTGGTCGTCTTTTCAAACGTGTACATCTGGAAGTTGTGGTGATTCGCGCTGGCTTTTTCTGGCTTAATGTTGGACCTATCTCCAAAGAGGGGAAAAACCAAAACAAAAGACAAACCCCAAAGTTGTATCAACCTGCCCTTGCCAGACTTTCCAAGTTCTATGGTTGCAGCTACCGTCTGGATTTCAGTCAAAGTTTTGAAATCACAAAGCATGGTATAAGATCTC
The DNA here is from genome assembly GCF_027887155.1 of Malaclemys terrapin pileata. Taxonomy (NCBI): domain Eukaryota; kingdom Metazoa; phylum Chordata; order Testudines; family Emydidae; genus Malaclemys; species Malaclemys terrapin. The sequence goes on along the minus strand of NC_071521.1, from coordinate 8,925,780 downwards.
GCACAAGTGTAAAAGAATTAAGAGAATCATTTGGGGCTAGTGGTTGGGAGAGGGTTATGTGTGGTGCGTTAAACTTTCATTGATCTATTCACACATGATCCTGTCTTTCCCTCCTAAGTCAGTCATTAACTAGAATTCACCACTGTGCAGAAGGCCAATATGAGACCTACGCACTACTTATGTCCTCAAAATAGGGCTTAAATAGGATGCCACGCCCTTGTGCTGACTATCTGTGCAGATTTTAGCCCTTAACTCCGGTTGTTTGGTCAAATACATGCTCAACGTTGCATGCCATAGGTTTTCTTCCAAGGTGGCAATTTCTATAGACATCTTCCCTGCACACGCTTTTTGCATGAACCATTTGGTTAGATGCTATCACATAAGGCCCAATTCCGGAAGCCCTTTGTGCATGGACGTCCTATGGAAGTCAGTGAGAGTTGCAGATCAGAGCGCTGGGCTCTGAAAACTAGCAACTGAGTTGACCAGGCCATGTTTCATTAGCAGCAATGGTGTGTACCCCAAGATGATTTTTGCAGGGAAGCTTAAAACACTCACATTGCCATTTCAAACTGCTCCATCCACTTCCTCTTCATGTCTTCTGTCTTGCAGAAAAACTGGAAGCCCTGCTTTCCTTGAAGGTGAATCAGGTAGAACCCATATGACCACTGCAACAGGAAATCAAAATAAATGATCAGATGTTGGTTCTTTCACCCTTACCTCTTTGTCTGCTGAATGCTTAAGCAACAACATCTGGGGCGGGGGGGGGGGGGCGCTAATTCAGGTCCATTTGTCATCTGTTTTACTTGCCTCTGTGGTTACAATGGACCTCTCTGGTGATAAAAGCAGGAAAGTGGTGCAAAGACCAGCTTTGTATCTCTATTGTACCTTGCAACAAATGACTTAATGGTTGACTCTGGTGCACACCATCATCAACCAGAATTTCATGGCAGCAGATGGGAAAGAACCCAGATCCAGCAGCTGCAAAAAGCTCAGGTCCCTGCCATTAAAGCTAAAGGAGACTCTCCATTCACCATCAGCAATATAGAGCCTATGACACACATCCAACCTGCCCTGCAGAAGGCAGTGGTGCATATACACACTAGCCAGTTCACTACAATGTTAAAGAAAATAAAGTGGATCTCGTGGTTGCTTACCATTTTTCCATGAGACTAGAAAGCATAAGAGAGCAAAGTGGAAACACAATTCATTAAAAAACAAGGCTAGCAATCTCTCTTCAACATCACAGCAGCAAAGCCACCAATTATTTTCAAAATGGCACAACTGCTCCCTTGTTGCTATCCTGTACATTTTGTACCACACTAACGGGGTGGCCAAAGCTGCTAAGCTGTGGAGTCTACTGGGATGCAGATCTTCCTTTGTGTCATCACCTCAGCCCAAAACCAGGCTAAGTATGTGCATCTCTGATAGAGAAACTTGGTTTAGAAGAGTGTACCCAATGCACAAAGCCTGCCATGTCCATGCTAACCCTGAAAAATAGACACTTTCTACAGCTTCGAGGGTTGTCTGCTGAGGGACAGGTCCAAGAAGCTACAAAGATCCCACCAGACCAAGGCTTCCGCCACGACCTTTGGGTCAGCCATTTTTAAAGAAACAGCACTCTCCACCGGGAGATTTGAACTCCAGTATTGATAACTCCCACGCAGCACTAGGAAGGAGTAACCATTAGAGATGCCTTTTCCAGAACACTTATTGCTGGAGGTTCCACTCCCATTAGCTCTTCTGAACAACAGGCAATGATAAACCTGGCCACCCGGCCCACGTTCCCTCTCCCAATGATAACTCAGGAGCTAGTGCTTGAGAGCCCGAGAGCCGCTGTGCTTGCCATGATCTGCAGTCTAGAATACTAGGTTAGTATTCTGTAAAATGCACCGAGGCACGGGGAGCGTGAAGCTTGGAGCCCGGAATGAGACACACACAACTAACGCCCAGGCACCCGATGTGTGAATTGGAATAAGCATGTGTATGTCTTGCCCATTCTTCCCCATCCTCCATTCTTTTTTTTAGGTCATTTTTATCCTTTCCAATTTGTCTGTGAATTACTCTCTCTGAGAGTGGCTTCTCTAAAAGAACAGAGCAGCTTCCCCCATTCCAGTCAAGTCATTCTAACTTCTCGAGGTCTCTTTTGCAGGCCCCAGGTCCGGGGACCCAGGTAAGCCTCCCATTTCTAAGCTCCGTGCCCTGAAATCGAAGGGTTGATTGTCCAGATTTTACAAGCGTGATTTCTGTTTTAGAAGTCCAATGGGAGAGGAGGTGCCCTAGGACACTGACCTGCATGAGTATGAAAAGCTGTCCAAGAGAGCTAAGCCAGTTCCTTGCTCTGTCCACCTACCTTCTTAATGTCCTTGTTGTTCATGGGATCATCGGTCATCTTATGGAAAAGCAGCTCGATAATTTCTTTCAACTCATAATTGTATCCTTTCCTTTTACAGACGATAACCACTTTATCGAACAAAAATAAATACCTGCCAGAAACCAAATCCCACATCTAATTATATATACACCTTTCACAGAAAGCTCAGCGGAGAGGATTCCCCGGTCAGGACAGTGAAACGTTGCTAGCTATATAATGATTTAACATTGAAAGTGCTCGGTGTCAATGAAATGCTAAGTAACAACCAAATTAATGAGGATGAAACGTATGGAAACATAGGACGAAATATCCTTCTGGTGTCACTCAACTGACTATAAGGGAGACCATTTGGCCCATAGATCATCTTATAGGGAAAGGGATTAGGTGAAAAATAAAATTAACCTTCAGTTTGTTTATTTGGAAAAACTTCAGAACAACAGTTCTTTTTAGAAGAAAATGTTCTGACTCCTGTGATGATAGAGCTCTCAAAGGTGTTTCATAGACAGGCCACGTAGTGAGAAGACATGTCAGTTTTGCTTCCTGAGGCTCTTTTAACTGTAAACCAGAGCACCCAAGAGCTGTTGTATATTTCACTTGTAGGTAACCTCCAGGAAACATACAGTACTCCGTAATCATACAGAAAAAAGCTCCCCAGCTCTGTTTGAGACACCCTGAAATCAGCCACTGGAAAGGGCAACAGAGGGTCCTGTGGCACCTTTAAGACTAACAGAAGTATTGGGAGCATAAGCTTTCGTGGGTAAGAACCTCACTTCTTCAGATGCAAGAAAGGAAAGGTTCACCTAGCACACACAATCCCCTCAATAGGGATGCAGCTTTATTTGACTCTGCAAAAAAAAGAAGAAGACAGGGCTTTCCTCTGAGTGCCGTCTCTGCAGTGCTCAAAATGAGTGTAAGTGGCTTTAAACCTAACTACACGTCCTACAATTCCGCAGGTTGGCAGTGAATCTGAACGGAACAGAGAAGAGTCTGCATTTGCAAAGCCCAAGAGAGCTTTAGCCCCCCAAACAATGAGTTTTAAAGTAACAAAAAACAACCTAAGCATTTCACTGTGGATGAAACTTGTGAACTCTAGAATTGCCAGTTTTTTTATGATTTAACATCGGACTTGAAAGCTTCTGCCTCTGGGCATTGTGGGATATATGACTGGGGCCTGAGGAGAAACACTGGAAGTGAACACCCTCCAGGCTTTGGGAGAGTGCTAGTCAGCATCTAAACCTGGGCCTAGAGATGAATTTCACAGCTTACCTGTCACCTCCTTATAATGGGCCACACCTGCTTTCAAACACACTAAATTGCTGGGAGGCGGAGAGCTGAAATCCATACTAAGCTCTGACTTCTTATCTCTAGAAGATCGGGCCTCTTCAAACTAGATTGGCCAGCGCACTACAAAATGTATGGTAGGAAAAATCCTGCATTGGCAGAAGGATGAACGGGATGATTATCCCGTCTTTTCTGTGTAATGCAACACCCCCAGCTGGGTTGTCAGCAATGGGACTTGAACCTGAAGCCTCTGCACCTAAAAGCAAGAGCTTCTACTCTCCAAGCTTCTTTGGCTCAAAGACTGTAGGTGATATAAACCTCTGTGCTTCAGCCACTAGAGGGGGACAGAAAGCCACGCCATCTATCTGCAGGTTCCGCACACACCCTGGTCAGGGAACCTCAGGAGTCTGCCTAGGTCAAATTCTTATACCAGCCACCAAGCGTAAGGCGATGCCCCTGGGTGAGTCAGCACGAGCCAGGACTGAGCCCATGACCTATGGATCTAAACCCATTATGATTCTAAGACCGATGTTAAGCTGTATTAGAGCCCCCGGCTAGGGTGACCAGCCAGCAAGTGTGAAAAATTGGGACAGGGTAATAGGTGCCTATATAAGACAAAGCCCCAAATATCAGGACTGAATCAGGACATCTGGTCACACTACCCCAAGTGCATAGCAATAAGGAGCCCTGTGCTGCACTTAGCATTTGGAATGGTGTTTCTTGTAACTTGGCTTTCTGGGAGAACATTGTCTTTTTTCATTGTCCACTTCTTTGTTTCTTCGTTCACTCACCTGTCCTGCTTGGTGTGGTTCACTATGGAACGGACTTTCAGTTCACCGTCTATCTTTGGCCTCCCGAATTCTTCCAGTTTCCCTTGCTGCGGGTAGCAAAACGTATGTTAGCAATGAGAGGTTTTTATTTCTGAACCCAAAAAGTCTCTGAATGTGGCACAAAACGTAAAGAAACAAAGAAGACAGTTTTCAAAGGGCAATAAAGCCCCTCCTCCCCCACCAACACCCGAACAATCAGTTTCACACATACAGAATGGGAAGAGACGGTCTAGGAAGGAGTACGGCAGAAAGGGATCTAGGGGTTATAGTGGACTACAAGCTAAATATGAGTCAACAATGTAATGCTGTTGCAAAAAAAGCAAACATGATTCTGGGATGCATTAACAGGTGTGTTGTGAGCAAGACACGAGAAGTCATTCTTCCGCTCTACTCTGCGCTGGTTAGGCCTCAACTGGAGTATTGTGTCCAGTTCTGGGCACTGCATTTCAAAAAAGATGTGGAGAAATCGGAGAGGGTCCAGAGAAGAGCAACAAGAATGATTAAAGCTCTTGACAACGTGACCTATGAAGGAAGGCTGAAAGAATTGGGTTTGTTTAGTTTGGAAAAGAGAAGACTGAGAGGGGACATGATAGCATTTTTCAGGTATCTAAAAGGGTATCATAAAGAGGAGGGAGAAAACTTGTTCACCTTAGCCTCTAAGGATAGAACAAGAAGCAATGGGCTTAAACTGCAGCAAGGGAGGTTTAGGTTGGACATTAGGAAAAAGTTCCTAACTGTCAGGGTGGTTAAACACTGGAATAAACTGCCTAGGGAGGTTGTGGAATCTCCATCTCTGGAGATATTTAAGAGTAGGTTAGATAAATGTCTATCCGGGATGGTCTAGACAGTATTTGGTCCTGCCATGAGGGCAGGGGCCTGGACTCGATGACCTCTCGAGGTCCCTTCCAGTCCTATAATCTATGAATCTATGAATCCAGCTCAGATTTCAAAATGGGCCCCTAGCAAAGGAGAGAACCGCCACTCACCAAAACGTGAATCGCCTCACCAGTTATGTTAGCTGGGATGGACTTGAATACACAGAGGGAGAACATTCCATAGACTCAGTAAATAGAGAAGGTGCATTGGCGTAAGATTATACTGTAGGGTCTATCTTGAGTGGCAGAGTTCATATAAACAGTATCACCTAAAGCCAGATGGAATTCCAATAGGCGACAGTTACCACAGAAAACGACCCTAGAAGTGGTGTTAGAACCCTGAGGCTAGTTTTTGGGTTTGATGACAAGTCAAGTCAAGGATCTGGGTGCAAAAGTTTAGCGGTCAAGTAATTTTTGCAAGATTTCCACTCTGGGTGGCAGAAATCTCATGAGATCAGCTACTCTCGGGAGGTTTTCTATTGAAACTGCACTGGAACCAAAAAATAGAGGTCTTCCAATTTTGGCTCCCATCTGGAACCAAAACCAGAGATTTGGGGCAGATTTAGAGGCCAGAATCATGAATCTCTCTCGCCCCCCCAAGCCCTTGCAAATGCTACTCAATACAGCACTGTTATTGAGTGATATGAAACACTCCACCTACAGAGTGCTCTCTTTTTATTAAAAAAAGTCTTGAATCTTCACCGTTGACCAGAAAAATACATATTGTATACAGCTGTGCATATAATCTGTGGTTATTTCATTGCTGTGCTGTGTGGGTTGTGTATACATAATGAGAATAAATCCATAACATCCGCTACCGAGAAATGAAATTAAACACAGAGCAGAGCGTGTGTGGGATTGATTTGAAGCAAGCAATGACTGCTTTGCTAACATTTCATCTTCTGCATGTCACACCAGCTCTCAGACTGTAGCAGGGAAAAGCAGATGCTTAAAGTACCCATTCGCATTCCAATTTTTAAAGAGCCCCACACATCTCATTTCTCATACAGTTCATGACTTATCATGACTGTTCCAATCAAAACCTATGAGCTGGAATGGCCTACATCCCACTTGGGAGTTTTCTCAGGTTTCTCTTGAAAACTAGGGATTCTGTTTCAAGTCTGTTAAAGAATCATCTATTAAAGTCGACAGTGTCCTCCGGACTCAGGATAACACAGAGAGGTACACGGTGCGGAGTGTACTCCGCTCCCATTGATTTCAGCTGCACTTCAGCACATCAGTCCCTCATGTGGTTTGAAAGATAGATGTCTGGTACATATTTTTGGAGTTCTGTGCCCAGGAATATATTACTTGTGCTGCTCTTTCCCTTGTATACCGGGCTATACTCTTGTTCATAAAAATGTTTATTCATCTCCTCTCTCTACCCGCTTAACAGCGAAATAAAAACATTTTAAACAGCAGCCAGGTGTGCAAGAATTCATTTTTGGAAAAGGACAGTCCCCCAACATTAGTGGCATGCAGAAATAAAGTACGGGAAATCCTTTCAATGGAAAAAAATGACAGTCCCACATCAGGATCAAATAGATTTTCTAATGTATGGGTTTCATTTTTTGAAATTTGAACAAAATTAATACACAGATAAGAAGAGGTTGATCAAATACAAATTGGTCTTTTAAAGATAAGTACAGGTGATAAGTGAAATTTGTTAATACTTGTCTGGAGAGTTCAAGTATGTTAATAAAGATAAAATAAAAAGTTGGGGGCTAGGAGGAAAAGAGAAGATTCTCAAACTCACCAAGTTTTCTATAGATTTCTGAAATTCACGTATTTTCTTTAAGGTCTCTTTGTCTCTCTTGACTTCATTTATGTACATGGCCAAGTCCTTAAGAGAAAAACAAATGTTGATTCAGTATTTCTGTTTCCCTTCTAATCAAGAATCCTTAAAAAAACCAAAAACACTCGACTTAAGGAGTCACTTCAGAAAGTGAAGATATCAGCAGCTCTGTGGGAATCAAACAACCAACTAGCACATTGACTGTGTGTCGGAGAAAATACAAATCGGGGAACTCAGAACTAGCGCAAAATATTTCTGCTGGATGTAAAACAAGAATCAGTCAATTAAAACCAAGTAAGCAAGCCACCCAAGCATGTCTGGTATCACCGTCTATAATCTCTGCATCAGTACATTGCTCACATATATCAAGAGTGCTCAATATTCTGCCAGCTGTATCATTCAGCCCTTCCGAGACTCCTTAAGCATCTTGGCCCAAACATTCTCCATCCTTTCCCATGTGCCCTTCTAGGATTTTCTTGTTAAATACCTAGATAGGCGCTGCAACTCCACCGATGAATTAGCATTCGAAAGTATGACGGACTTAGAAAATCTTTAAAAGCACAGTCCTGACTTTCCATGCAGCAGCTACCTGAGCTGACGTTCAAGTTCCATCCAGCATAACTCTTAGAAAATAAAAAGCTTTCTGACTCTTCTCATTCTCCTCCATTCTCACGCAGTGCCTTCCACCTCAACACTCCCTTTTCTTTCAACTCCTTCTTCACTCCATTCACCATCATCCTAGTGCAAAAGGCACGTGCCAGACATTCTTAACCACTGTGCCTTTGACCATCCTCTGTCTATATATTCACTAAACAGACAGTAAGCTACGCTGGACAAGGACCATGTCTATATTTGCTCCTAAGCCTCTTGACAACTTTTTAGCACTATGGCCCCAATCCAGCAAACCCCTAAAAACATTTCAGTACTCCCACGTACTTCAATGTGACTTTAAACACGTGCTTAAGTGCTTTGCTGGATCGGGGCTTATTTCAGCAATACCACTGGAGTTCTTATAAAGGTAAAGCATCTTGCAAAATAACGATGGGAGTCCTGAACGCACATAACCATTTACAGCTGGGATGTCAGAGGTTAAGACATCTGTAAAAGAATTCTTCCAATACAAGGGAAAACTTTAGTGGAACTATTCCTGTGCTGAAAATAGTCACAGTAATCAAATGTGTCTTTGCATTACAGAGATCAGATTCCTCCTGGTTATTGCATTCTCCGGCCAAGTTCCCCAGTTACCTGAATTCTGACCCAGAGGGCAGAGAAAGACTTCTCTAACCCTTCCACCACACTAATTTCTTACTACATCTTTAACAGTATTTTTTAATATATTTATGGCCTGTCATGTAGATGCCTCTGTCTTTTTTCCCTCAACTATAATTCTTGTCAGCTTGGATTAAATCTGAACACCACAGAATTTTTCAAGACATCCCCTCGGGTGCAAACTTTCTACAGCTTTCCAACATAAGAAGGATTAATCACAGATGATAATCATAATCTTAAATGACAATAGTTATATAACATCACATAACACCAACACTGACTATTTAAATGGGTAACAGTTAGGACGGGGGAAAAGGGTAAAGTGATCAGGTGAAGTAAGATTCCCCTGCATGTCAAAGTCACCTGAAGCCACTTCCCTTCTCATTTGCTTCCTCCTATGGAACAGGCCATCTTGCAAACATGGGAGAAACACAGCCTTGAGATCTACAGTGAACCATCAGCTTGACCAGATGTGCAAACTGGGCTCCTTCACAAGGTAACAAGCATTAAAGCAACCTTTGCGTTGTACGCAGTGATTTGTGTGCAAGACTGTGCACCCAGGCACAGTCTTGCACACTGTGCGTATGCTAAAGACTTACATGTGCAAATCTTGCACAAATGCCATTGCCTTGTGCTAGTTCATGCAAATGACCATGCATGGAAAATCAGAAGTGACGCTGAAGCCCCTGGGACAATTCAGCTCTAGGCTTGGCTAACTAGATGTCTGGGTTTCCCATCACTGGTGCATAGGTGCCCTAGAATCGTCCAGATAATGAACAAGGCTGGACTCCAGATGAAATAAACCATTTGAAAACTAAGCCTAGATTTTCATACCAATTAAAGTAAAATTTTGATGTTTCCTGTGACCATGGCAAGTCCAACACTGAGTCAAATCTATACCTTCGTGATGGTGTGAAAATGGAAGCAAACGATCCTGTCTGATGGCTACTGGCAGCTTTATAAAGAAAACACTGAACCTTTAGCACAGCCAGGATTTTTTATTATTAGCATTGCATCTTAATCAACAAAGCCTGATCTCTTCAAAAACACACAGCCCCCAAAGGAATCAAATAGTGGAAAGACAGAATCCTGCAATGCGTGAAAATGTCTCTGTGACTCTCTCCCTTTTTTAAACTATCCCCACATTTCACTAATCGCCCAGTGAACAGTGAATTTTTCAGGTGGGGAGTTCTGGATATCAGACGGAATAGCTCACACCAGCACTCGTGGTATGTTTACACTGCAAAAAAAAGACCCACTGTAGCAAGTCTCAGAACCAAGGTCAAATGACTTTGGCTCACGCGATGGGGCTAAAAATAGCAATGTAGACATTCAGGCTCAGGCTGGAACCTGGACTCTGGAACCCAGCGAGGGGGATGCTCTCAGAGCCTGGACTCCAGCCTAAGTCAGAATATCTACATTGCTGTAAGCCCCATAGCGTGAGCCCGAGTCAGTTGACCCGGGCTCGGAGACTTGCTGTAATGGGTCTTTTGTTTCTGCAGTGTAGACATACTCTCAGACAGTGAAAAGTGGGGGAAGGGAAGGACACATCATGACTCTTTCTTTCCATATATTTAAGGGATTGATTTATTTTCAAAGAGTCTCCTTCCCAATTCCTCTCCCGCCATTTAATTCCTTGCTCACCATCCAGGTTTATATTATAAATCTCTGTCTATCCATGGACCTGAGTAGTTCCCCCCCCCCCCAATCCCACCCATACATTGGTTGAAGTTTCCAACACAATGGGAGAACTCTCAGGGATAATAGTCAAAACGAGTCAAGCTCTATGGGTCTGACTCAGTGCCCACTGAAATCAATAGACAGACGCCCATCGACTTCAGATCAGGCCCTATATCGTAATAGGGACCGTTCCCCCTCCCCCCCCAGGCATTACTCTGGAAAGTGCTGGGAATCCTTAATTCCCACTGACTGTGGCAGGAGTCAAAGGCACATAGCAGGCAACAGCCTTGGGCACGACGGATGTAATTCTTGATCCTTGCAGTACGAAACCAAACAAACTTTCAATTCACAGTTGGTCAGGAAGGTAAGAAGCCCCACACAGCATTCAGGGAGTCATAGGCAGCACTTAGATAATTCATGTTGCAGAAAGAAGGGCTTTAGAAAACTACTTCGGTGGAACCCACAAGTTTAGCTTTGTAATGGAAGAGAACCAAGGTAGGTCAGTGCCTGTTAGCAGCAGTACATCAGACTGCAATGTCCTTCAAACAACCTTCATGTTCCCATGACCTACATACCAGCTCTGGATGCACTGGCTAGCAGGGATGATGACTAAAAAGGTCACTCAACTTAAGTCCTAGGAAACGCAGCGTCATTAGAAAAGAAGCTGATCCTTAGAGGCAGAAAACAAACAACGCGATCTCAGAACATAGAGGGCAGCTCAGTGGTAAATGTTCTACAGGGTCATGAAGACAATCTGGGTTTAATGACTGGTCCTACAGGCTGATTCCGCTCTGAATTACATGACTGGAAAACCAGAGAAACCTGCAGAAAACTGTGACGAAAATGCATTTGTTTGTGTTGTGATTTTTCTCAAATTTGGGGGTTTCAAGGTTTTCATTGAAACTCACAAACTTTCAAACACACAGAAATTTCCATTTTGCAGACAAGACGTTTTCCATCAGAAAGACCCAAACAATTTAGATGGAAAAATCCCAACCCACTCCACTCAGTGGTATTCGGATCTGGATGATGGTGCATCCCCAGCTATGCTCCATGCAGACACGGTACACAAACACAGAGGGACAAATTTCCACAACACTGATGTCGATTCGAAGTAACGCCACACACGTCAATGGAGTCACTCCAGATTTACACTGGTGAAAGCGAGAGTCGAATGTCACAGTACATCTACATACAATGGTTAACAGTGCAAAATTGCCAACCAATGCCGGCTTCCCACTGTGCTTTGGAGAGGAGATAATGGTGCCAACTATGCATTTGTTGTGAAATGACTTACTAGAGGGCATATGCATATCCTAAAGGAAAAGACATCTCTTTCCTCTGCCCGGATGTGTTACACTTTTCCCTCTGAAGTTTTTGCTATACATAATTGACCTTCCTTCCCCCCGCAGCTAGAAGTATTGCACCTGAGTAGTGACACACATCTCTCCCTGCAGCTTTTGCAAAGAAAAGAAGAAGCATGTTTATGGAATCTTAACACCTCCAAGCTGAGCGATCTGAAACGACTATGTCTGAACTCTTCGCAAGCATCACTATCTTTGAAGAAATAAGTCTTTAGGTTTTAAGCTCTTTGGGGCAGGAATGGTTTCTGTTGTGTGTTTGTACCGTGCCTAAAGCAATGGGGCACTGACCTCTTGGTGCTACTGTAACACAGATAAATAATAATAGCCTAGACCCTGATTGATCTCCATCATTTCAGCCTAACGTTCAAGGGCATGCTGCTTCTACCCGTTCCCTGCGGGTGGAGTGCGTCATTCATCTCCTACCTGCATGGCTTCCAAAGCTTCCTTGAGTTGTTGCTTTTCTGGCCGATCAGACGAATGGCTGAGAAGCTCCTGCAAAAAATATTCTGAGCATGTTAGGAAAGTTTCACACACTACTGCCCACCTCATGTAACAGCGCACAATACAAGCAATTACTACATGCCACTGTGCACATATAGCAACGAAGCTGTGGCAGTCAGTCAGCAGCTATAACCATAAGGAGACGAACCAGCAAAGCTCTTGGTGGATCTGTTACACTGAGCTGACGGGAGGAATTTCACACATAATCAGATTATTTTATATTCATTAACTGCCTCTCATGGCTAACGAGTGCGGAATTACCCTTGGTCATTGTACTTTAAAAGATGGCACAAACATTATGTTGTGTTTAAGCAGCTGTAGTAATTATTTCATTTAAAGATAAAAAATCCCTCGCTCTGCTGATTCCATTTGCTACGGGAAAAGCCCAGAGATGCTACGGCAAGAACGGCCACCGCAAAGAAAATTTTGATTCTGAAACACTTACTTTTAATAGGAGATGATACTTCAAGACCCTTTGCATTGGTACCACCAACAGATCTTGCAATTTAAACTTCCCATCCTGAACCTTTAATGTGCATTCCTAACAATGAAATAAAATCAATGGAGAGATGGGAAAAAATTCTTCTCAATCTGCTTTGTTTTGCTTCTGTAAACTCTCAAAGCACAATGCATTATTAGTTCCTAATTTTTCCAGTAGGGGCACTGGGGTTGGGGTGGATGTCCCAGTTCCATCATGTACACAGTCCCGCCTCTCACTTCCACTCCGGCAGAGCTGGTTCTGGGAGACCTAGGTCTGAGTCCCTTGCTTCCTCTCTCCAGGCAGGGGACAGAAGTGCTGGGAGCAGACTACCCAGCCTCCAGGGGAGTAGAGGAGTGGCACCATGTTTCAGAATGCTCAAGTAGTGACCACTCCAGCTGATTCAGGGGCAGCACTGGTCGGTTCTGACGGGAATCCGTTCCAGTCCAAAGAGGGGAAGTAATGGCTGGTACATAGTGAGTGACTGCCCCAAATCCACTGGGAGGGGGGACCACCTAGAAAGAGAGAGCATGTCTCCCTTATCCCAGACAATATTAAACTATAAGACTAATGCATTGCGATGGGCCTGATACAATGTGTATTAGGCTACGCAGAGAGATAGGCTCTGCTAACAAGCGGAAATGTAATTAAATAAGGAGAAATGGATGAACAGCTAGAGGTCACAGCAGTAGCGCCGTGGGGACTGGGCATAATCTGGATCGTAATATTTTAATGTGAGAGCCGGGAGGCGGGGCTTATAAAAAGGGATTCAGTTTGTAACCACATTATTGCATTTGCACGGTGAATCACAGGCCATTTGTGGACAATAAAATAACATGCAGAGGCAGCCCAGCAATTTGAGATTAACATCACGAATGAAGCAGGAATTACAGCTGGAAACAAATAGCAACTCAAGTAGCCTGTCCTTTCTGGGTCCTCTACCTCACAGGGGTGTTGCGAGGACAAATACACTAAAGATTGTGAGGCGCTCAGCTACCACCGTAGTGGGGGCCACAGAAGTGTCTAGACTAGATAGAGAGCTCATCACTCGTCTGGTAGCCCAGGCGATACAGATTCCTATTGATGTAAACTCTGCAGAAGAGAAGAATGAGGGGGGATTTGATAGCTGCTTTCAACTACCTGAAAAGGGAGTTCCAAAGAGGATGGATCTAGACTGTTCTCAGTGGTGGCAGATGACAGAAAAAGGAGTAATGGTCTCAAGTTGCAGTGGGGGAGGTTTAGGTTGCACATTAGGAAAAACTATTTCACTAGGAGGGTGGTGAACCACTGGAATGGGTTACCTAAGGAGGTGGTGGAATTTCCTTCCTTAGATGTTTTTAAGGTCAGGCTTGACAAAGCCCTGGCTGAGATGATTTAGTTGGGGATTGGTCCTGCTTTGAGCAGGGGGTGGGACTAGATGACCTCCTGAGGTCCCTTCCAGCCCTGATATTCTAGGATTCTAAAGAGAAGATGGGTTTGGTGGTCTCGCTGTCCTTCCCCAAGGAGCTATTTGGGCACACAACACAGGAGATAGAACAATTCAGTCCCCAACGCCGAGTCACTGTAAGTAGGCCCATGTCCCCATTGACTTCAATAGGTTGTAACAGCTTACGCCAGAACTGAACGTGGTCCAAAAATCTCTGCTCAAGGGAGGCACAAGACTGGAGCATCGGCGGGAGGAAGGGCTGGGCTGACCCAGAGCAGGAGCTGCCAGAGCTGTGCGTGGAAACTGCCCGCAATGCACCTGGCTCCAGCAGCACAAACATCTGCCAGAAATTCAGCACCAATGACATAGGTGCCTGATCCAAAGCCCACTGGAGTCAATGGAAAGACTCCCCCAGCTTTGGATTGGGCCCAGAACGCCCCAACGACAGAGGCAGGGAGTGATTTCATCTTCCTGGGGTGGAGCCGTCACAGAGGTGACTTTCTCAGGCTTGGGGGGCAGGAGCAAGGCTGAGAGTTATTCACACATGCAGCCCTATGCCGCTTTTGAAAGGTGAGGAGGTTGCCGATGGGCTTTATAGAGGGGGGAAATGGCGGGTGGGAATGACAGGATATGTGGGACGCCTGCTGTGCTGAGCTAGTCCGATCCACTGTTACAGCCTTTTTACGGGGGAGGTGGGCTGAATGATCCAGGGGCCAATCCTATAAAGTGCTGATCTTCCGGCGACATCAACAGTGATCTTCCATGGGGCTCAGTGCAGGAATGACTGGGGGAAATCCTCTGGTTTGTGTTAGGTAGGAGGTCAGAGAGGATGATCCTTCTGGCCTGAAAATCCATGAATCTCTAAATGGGCGCTGAGGGTGCTCCACACCTTGCAGAGGGACGATGAATCGGGTCTTTTCCATCATCCATGGCTGTCATTGATCATGACACAACTGGCTGGCTGGGCTTTGGGGGCCTTCCTGCTACGAAGCCAGAGTATTTAAAGAGGGGGGGGGCGGGGATGAAACACATTCATGAAACAGTCTAAACATGGCAGCTTTAAGCCTTACACCTGCGTAGCCTCCATGGCGCAAGAGGCCGATTCTGCCCCCTGCTCCGGACAGTGGCTATTAAAAAGCTACAAGGGGCTAGTGGGAACTTCTCTAGCACTGGCCCTGCAATGGGGTGGGAGTGGGAGGCCGATGGGCAATAGTACAAGGTACTATGGAGATTCGGGGCTGCTCAGTGGCCCAAGTGAAGAATGCCTGGGCTGCTCTGATTTATGCCAGGCGGCAGACCCCCCAATCTGAGTGGCTGACGCTATCTTTGCTGCCAACCCCCTTGTGCTGCCCCAGAATCAGCCCCCCCAATTCTTCCTTCCCTCTTTCATCAAAGCTATTGGGAAATTCGCCTTAATCATTCAATCCCAGCAGCCGTGTCTAAACCCGACAACGCAGTAAATCCAGGAAGGGAGGCAGAACTCAAAAGAGCTATTGGACTGAAAGCCCCATGCGTCATCCCAGTCACCCCCACATCCACTTACCTCAACTTTTTGCCTCACATCCTCTTTGCTTGCAATGAGAGCGTTGAGCGTATTTTGGGCGCATTCCATATGGCTGCAGTACTCGCCATAAATCAATAGCCTGGAAAGGATTTAATCAGAAACATTTGCCGGCAGTTATTACTTAATATAAAAAATATGGGAGAGTGCAAAGCAAACAGCTACTCCCCCGATATAACTGCCCAATGAAGTATTAACACTTTTTTATGGAACCGCTTTTTTAACATCGAAACACTGAGGCTTTCAGAGACGTGTGTTCGAGCCTGTGTGGGAAATTCGGTCACCAAAATTAGGATCGTGGGGAGTAGGGTGACCAGATAGTAAGTGTGAAAAATCGGGATGGGGTGGAGGGTAATAGGTCTCTATATAAGAAAAAGCCCCAAATATCGGGATTGTCCCTATAAAATCGGGACATCTGGTCACCCTAGTGGGGAGGAGAAGGGACATTTCAATTAATCTGCCCTCCCATTACAGAAAGTAAAGTGGCTCATCCCTCAACTGCCAGGTCCCAGAGCCCTGGCATAATTCCAACACTGGCCTGTAAAATCCCTAAATCCAAGTTTGCTTGGGTGAGACCAGATGTTAAACTATAATTGTAGGGTGCAGTGCTAATACCCCCCCTGCTCTGGATTGCTATGAAGTTCCTGTTCACGCAGTGGGAAAGGACCCTTTCCTTTTTCCTCTTTCCACTGACTGAGGAGCTCCAAAACAGCCCAATAGAGGGAGTCTGCCTATCCGGCTCTGCTTCTACTTCTCCAATAGCGTATTCTGAGAGTCGCACCTTCCCTTCTCTTGTCAGACACCAGTGTTGGGGTTACTAGGCCTGCCTGAGCCAAAGTTCTTCCAAGGACAGCAACACCAGTTTCTTTTTTAATAACTTTCTGAACAGAGATGGGTCTGGCTCAAAACTCTGGATCAAAACACATCAGGACTTTGGAAAAGTCTGTATCTGAATCCAGATCCCAACTTCCTACCGAGTTCTTAACTCTATAGGGAGTAGGGTGACCAGACAGCAAGTGTAAAAAATCAGGAGGGAGATGTGTGTGTGGGGGGGGTAATAGGCCTCTATATAAGAAAAAGCCCCCCAAATCAGAACTGTCCCTATAAAATCGAGACATCTGGTCACCCTAATAGGGAGCTGTACTGAAGTCCCAGAGCTCAACACCCTTGTTTCATAGAATCATAGAATATCAGGGTTGGAAAGAACCTCAGGAGGTCATCTAGTCCAACCCCCTGCTCAAAGCAGGACAAATCCCCACCTAAGTCATCCCAGCCAGGGCTTTGTCAAGCCTGACCTTAAAAACCTCTAAGGATGGAGATTCCACCACCTCCCTAGGTAACCCATTCCAGTGCTTCACCATCCTCCTAGTGAAAATTTTCCCCCTAATATCCAATCTAAACTTGACTGCAACTTGAGACCATTGCTTCTTGTTCTGTCATCTGGTACCACTGAGAATAGTCTAGATCCATCCTCGGGTATTGTTGTTAAATTATTATTTGTAGTATTATTTAAAGTATTAAGTAAAGTATTATTTGCAGTAGCACTTGGGAGCCCCTGTCATGGACCAGGACCCCATTGTGCTAGGAGCTGTACAAAACACAGAACAAAAAGTTAGCCCCTGCTTCCAAGAGCTTGCAACCTGGATATAATACCACAATCTTGTGGCTCAAGGCTATCTACAGGACAGATATATTAAAAAAGAATCTGTTTCAGGAAGGAGCATTAAAAAAAAAAAAAAAAAAAAAACCTGCCTCCAGGAAGAATCTCCTTCATAGAATGTTATGAAACGGCTCCATCAATGGTAAGCAAATACACCACCCCACGCACCGTATCTCGTATCCGATGATTGCAATACAAATCGCACTGCCCACATACCAAATGGAGCTGCGAGGATGCATTAGCAATTATGTAGTTAATGTACCTTGACTCCAGTGGCCCAGGGGCACCCGTTACACTGTGTATTTCGTTGCCTCCCCCAAACCATACATCTAGAGATCAACAAGCCTGTTGAGCTGGGCGTCCCCAGAGTCAAAGCCGTGGATGCTGTCCAAGGTGCAGGAATGAATGGATGGGCGACCTCTATTTAAAGTTCACCCAGGGTCCTACAGCTTCTCCCTCCCCAAACAATATTACCCCTCTGATTCATTTCCGTTAACTCACTTCCCCCATTTGATCCTAGGTAGCTTGATGTTTAAACAATAACCCTTAGAAAGCCTATTGGGAACGATACTGGAGAGTCACTGGTCATTAAGGTGCCTTTCCTCCTCGCTGTACGTTGCATGCAGTTTATTCAAACTGGACATTGTTAGGGGAGGTTAGTGCGCTGAACTCTGAATCAGACTGGCTCTGGAGGTTCAGTAAATCCAAAGGTAAATGGTGCATGCACACCACAAATCCTGCACGCGCACCACTGAATGCAGAGGCTGCTAAACAGTGAGCACTCCTGCAGTGAAGTGTTTTCTTGAGATGACAACGTAGGCAGCAATACCCCCCGCCCCATGTCTTAATAGGCTTTTCCCCCCCTAATCACTTCTGCTCAGTTCACACCAGTGCAATTTGCAATAGCGGTGCAATTTGCAAAAGCAGATCATGTGCTGCATTAAAGCAACAAAACAACCTAGATCTCAGGAGGCTTAAAAGTAAAATAAAAACCTTTCAATTGAGAAATGTATTTAGTTTCTCCAACGTGGCTCACAGCACATCCTGCCAATGCCATAAAACTACATAACTGGCTTCCAGCCACACTGTGACAATGGCCAGGCTGCTGGTGTGCTAATATCCCCACCTATCAAACTGACCTGTATTGTCTCTGTTTCCTTGTACTTCCCTGTTTGTCTGTCTGTCTGTCTGTCTGTCTGTCCGTCCGCTGTCTCGGTTTATACTTGGATTGTAAGCTCTTTGGGGCAGGGGCATCTTATTTTGTTCTGTGTTTGTACAGTGCCTACTGCGGTGGGATCGTGGTCCGTAACTAGGCTCTTAGTACAGTAATACAACGAAACCATAACATTTTCCAAACCACAAGTGTTCATGTTTGATGAAACAACCAACACCATATCCAGGCCTCTCTTTCATTTAAGGGCCCCCAGGCATTTATCATTATTACTTAAGTCTCCCAGCACTCCTGTGAGGTAGGCAAATATGAGCCGTGTTTTACAAACAGAAGCAGCGTGACTTGCCCAAGGTCACAGAGCAAGTCAGTTGCAGGACCAGGTAACAGCAGCTATGACGCCTCAAGTTCAGTCCAGACTATGTGATGTTCCTTCCCTTCTAGCAAAATGCTCAGAAAGGACTCAGCAATTATTATTATTTGCATTACCGTAGAAAACTAGAGGCCTCAACTGAGATCGGGATCACATTGTACGAGGTGCTGCACAGACACCAAGTAAGAGACAGTCCCTGCCACGAAGAGCTTACTGTCTAAACAGACAAGACAGACAAAAGGTGATGAAACGGAGCATTAACATCATTTTCCAAAGGAGGAGCTGAGGCATCGAAAAATAAGGCCCTGATCCTGCAAAGACCCATACACATGTCAAATCTGCGGTACGAGAGTAGTCTCATCAAACAACCCTTTGCAGGTGCCGAATAATTGAATGGAGAGATTTATGGAACACTCAATACCTGATGAAGCTGCAGCCAATACAGATTATATCCCTCTGGCTTTTTCCCTTAACAATATCTCAACATGTTCAGTAACATGCAGCCAGTTTAAAAGGAGCTCCAAGAACATATATTCTAACCCAACAGGTGGTTATATCTTGGCCCATGTTTTTGACTCATCTACCTACCTATGGTATTTCTACAGGGCCATATCATCTAAACCCCAGTATACGTCCAGCTAGTGTTGCCCTACTGTTCTGGCCATCTAGCAATAAAAATGAACCACAGTATCAAATAACATCTTGCCCGTCGCACGCGAGGACCTCAGGGCACTTTGCACGCAGTGATGGAGACAGTCTCACCTCCCCCCTGGGAGAGGTTATGTCAGTGTTCAGAGCTGGGTGAAATCTTTTGACGGCATCCTCATCCCCGCGCCAATGCGTGTTAACAATTCCCCCCACGAAACAGTCCCTGGATACACAAAACAACCCCTGGCCAAATCCCCTAGGTTTCAACAGGGCCAGGACTTTGCCCACCACACAGTCTTTAAAATGCCAGCTCACTCTATTTAAAAGCACATTTCAGTAGCCCGTACAAGTAGCTTTAATACATCGATAACGGAGCGAGCCCATAGCGAACATTCAAGCATCATGCAGAGGCCACATGGATTAGTGGTGAACCCATTTACAAGGGGAAGATTAGATTTTTTTTTTCTGGAACAGGGGCGGTCGCATAGTTCTTGCTGTCCTGGGTGGGAGAGGGTGCAGTAAAGTGTTTGTTGGGATTTGGGAGCCTCGAGGCGCACTGCTGTGTGGGGAAACAACAAAGTTCTTATGGATCCGCCTGTTCTCACGAAACACACATTGAAAACTCCTCGAGTGCACTTCTCCCCTTGTCTTAACAGAACTTGCCCTAGCAGAGAGGTTCCCACAGGCCATTCTGGGAAATGTAGTTCTCACAGCTTTAGAGAGGTAGGATAGCGTGATGGTGACATTATTGGAGTGGGCCTCAAGAGGGGAGGTTCAATTCCCTTGTCTGCCACAGACTCCCTGTGTGACCCTGGACAAGTCACTTAATCTCTCTGTGCCTCAGTTTCCCCCCCCCCCCCCATCTGTGAAATGAAGGCAATACTTCCTTTCTCCCATCCTCTATCTGTTTAGGATGCAAGCTCTTGGTATATTCTCTCTTGCTATATGCATGCATGGCATTTGGCACAATGGGACCTTTTAAGTTCTACCCTAATAAAAACAATAAAATAATGTATTAAGCAAGAATGCCTGGCAACAAATTTACAACAATGGCATATGCTAAACAGGAGATGAGTTACACAAGTGGGCAATGCCTCAGCATGGAAACCAAAGCACCAGTGCTAGTGAGAAACGGCACGAAGAATGCCACACTTCCATAGATCAATATGGCTTGGAAGAGGGAACATCCACTAAAAAGTACAGTGCTGGCATCTCCTGTGAATGAAGGTGGGGAGTCACCGTAAAGGAGGAGGGGACTACAATGGAAAACGGACCCCCACAGAATAAGAGCCAGGGTAGATAAGTAGCTTATACAATTCAATGTACATAAATCTTATGAGGCTTAGGATAAAAGCAAAGGAAGGGAATACGCCTTCAGATGTCATTCGCTAGAGACCCTCCAAAGGAGAAGGATTTTAAGATTATACTGGAGGGAAAAAAACATATCTGAGACCTTTGGCAGAGTGAAGAAACCAAACCCCAAACCAGACACAGCTGTTCTGCTTTGAACATTATTAACTGTAGCCTTTAATAAGGGACAAGCAAGGCCAGATTGGGAATATTCTGTGCAGTGCTGGTCACTGTATTGAAAAGAACTGATAGCCGCTCAACAGCAAATGGCAACCAGAATGACACAGGGGCTTGAGGGTTTGCTCAGAAAGGCTAGGGGGGAAAAATATGTTGGCTGACATATTTCAATGGTTGATCTAACAACCGTGGGGGGGGGGGGGAGGGGGAGAGAGAGACTTAACCTTGTCTGTCTCTGGTCTCTCACTGGCACCTCCAGCCAGAACTGCCCTCTTGACACAAGTCTACACTCAACGTTCAGATTCCAGAGCATGCTTCCTAGTGCACAGCCAGTTCACCATGTTGAAACAGCTGTCTTTGGTAATCAACATGAATTTGTTTTACGGGGAGGGTGCCCCGTTAGAAAGGGATGTTGATGACAGACCTTCCTCATAGCAGCGAGCCGAAACGGGGGGACTTGGACTCCTTTGCTAAAGAAAATAGTTAACAGGCAAAAGGGAGAGGAACTCTTTTCTTAGCCCCGTATCAGAAATGGACAGCTTGCTTTGGGCCTTGTTTGCACTTCCAATTTTTCACGTGGCAAGGTGCCGAGGAACTGTGTATCTTCCGTAGACACGAGTGGCACTGAAGTTTCACTCTACGGCTTGTGGTTTCTCTCCTCCCTCACTGCCAAACGCCCCAGGCACATTGCAGATCTGAGCCCAACGCACTGCCCAATGGAAGAGTTAAATCTGCAAAAGAGCAATCACCTACCCAAAGAGTAAAGGACTTGCTGACTGACTGCCACAAAACCGGCTCTCTTCCAAAGGAAACCCTCCTCCCCCGCAGCTTGCAGGCGTAGTTAAGAAGCACTATGCTTGACCCCTTTTTATTCCCTCTCAAGGCTTGTGACAAATACAAAAAAAAAAGTGTCAGCAATTGGCATTTCGCTGCTTGGAGCTTCCCAGGACGTACGCCAGAGAAGGAGCTTCGCACAGTTTAATTACCCTTTTGAAGCCGGTTGGTTGACTTGTTTGGTGGAATAACCCGGCACGAAGAGTCATTTTAAGAGTTAGCTAGCGTGGCCTTTTGGGGGGGAGAGAGGGAGTGAGAGAGGATTAAATACAAGCATTTTATTTCCAGCTTCTGTATCAAATTGATGCTAGAAAGAAACAGCCTCCTGTCTTTAACCGATTGACTTTGATTGCCTTAGCAGAGGAGCTAAGCAAGTTAATGCCACGGATTGAGCTGCTGGCAAGCACAATGCAGTCCTAAGGGGAGGGGAAACAGAGAGGGACAGTCACTAGTCAGGGTCACAGGCAGAACTGGGAATAGAACCCAGGTCTCCTGAGTGCCAGAATCATAAGAACATAAGACTGACCATACTGGGATAGACCAATGGCCCATCTAGCCCAGTATCCTGTCTTCTAACAGTGACCGGTGCCAGATGCTTCAGATGGAATGAACCGAACAGGGCAATTTATCGAGTGATCCATCCCCTGTCGTCCAGTCACAGCTTCTGGCAGTTTAGGGACACCCAGAGCATGGGGTTGCCTCCCTGACCATCTTGGTCAGTAGCCACTGATGGACCTATCCTCTATGAACTTCTCTCATTCTTTTTTGAAGCCAGTTATACTTCTGGTCTTCACAACATCCCCTGGCAGTGAGTTCCACAGGTTGACTGTGCGTTGTGCAAAGACGACTTTCTTATGTTTTAAACCTGCTGCTTGTTAATTTCATCGGGTGGCCCCGAGTTCTTGTGTTATGTGAAGGGGTAAATAACACTCAGCTATTCAATTTCTCCACATTGTTCATGATGGTAGACCACCTCCCCTCTCAGTCATCTCTCTTCTAGGCTGAGCAGACCCAGTCTCTTTAATCTCTCCTTACACGGAAGCTGTTCCATGCCCTACTTATTTTTGTTGCCCTTCTTTATACTTTTGTCCCAGTTCTAATATATCTTTTCTGAGATGGGGGACCAGAACCGCAAGTAATATTCAAAGTGTGGCATACCATGGATTGGCATATGATGGCATTATAATACTTTGTCTTATTAGCTAACCCTTTCCTAATGGTTCCTGAAATTCTGTTCGCGTTTTTTGACTGCTGCTGCTTTCAGAGAACTATCCACAATGTCTCCGAGATCTCTGTCTTGGTAACAGCTAATTTAGACTCGATCATTTTGTATCTATACTTCGGATTAAGTTTTCCAGCGTGCATTACTTTGCATTTATCAATATGAAATGTTATCTGCCATTTTCTTGCCCAGCCACTCCGTTTCGTAACTCTTCAGTCTGGCTTGGACTTAACTATCTTGAGTAATTTTGGATTGTCTGCAAAACTTTGCTACTTCACTGTTTACCCCTTTTTCCAGATCATTTAGGAATATGTTGATCAGCATTGGCCCTAGTATCGGTCCTAGGGGGACCCCACTACTCTTTGTTTCCTGTCTTTTAACTTGTTACTGATCCATGAGAGGACCCTCCTTCTTGCCTCACGACTGCTTACTTTGCTTAAGAGCCTTTGGTGTGGGACCTTGTCAAAGGCTTTCTAAAAGCCCAAATACACTATATCCACTGGATCACCCTTGTCCACATGTTTGTTGATCCCTTTCAAAGAATTCTAATAGATGGGAAATCATATCTTGCCATTTACAAACGCCATGTTGAAGCATTCCTAACATAATGTACTTGTCTATATGTCTGCTAATTCTGTTCCTTACTATAGTTTCAACCAATTTGCCTGGTACTGAAGTTAGGCTTACTGGCCTGTAATTGCCAGGATCGCCTCTGGAGCTTTTTTAAAAAATTGGTGTCACATTAGCTATCCTCCAGTCATCTGGTACAGAGGCTGATTTAAGCAATAGGTTTTATATACCACAGTTAGTGGTTCTGCTATTTCATGCGTTCCTTCAGAACATTTATGTGAATATCATCTGGCCCTAGTGACTTATCGCTGTTAAATTTATCAATTTGTTCCCAAACCTCCTCTAATCCAGTGCCCTATTGAGAAAACTCCACACCCAAGACACTCTCTATAGACATCTGAGAGCCCTTCATCTACATTCAAAAAAACCAAAACTTAATAAAGAAGAGTAACCCAACTCATCAAAACAGCAACTACCCTTCTCCTTCCTCACCCCCAACCACATCTCATGCGCATCAGCAGGCAGCCAACCCAATACGGATTAGAATTCTCACCCCAAACTCCTTCAATGCACACTTTAAAAGACAGGCTTCTAGCATGCCTAGAAATGCAACTGGTTCAGGCCACTTCGTCCCAGGAGGTGGGAGAAGGTGAACATTCCAAAGGAAAAGGGAGCTCATGGAGATCACTCGGCTGGCGGCCCCTTTCTTTTATACCATACGGGGAGGGTGGGATGCATGGAAGGAGAGTGCCCGTCCCCCGATCTCAGCGGTGGCAGACACTGGAGCCCCGGTGTCATGTGCAGTGGGGTTGCATTAGTGACTTTGTTCACAAATGCAGCTCCAGCTTCCTCTGGTTTGTGATGGCCGCCATACCAAGGACTGAACTGGGGAACTCCAGAGCTAAAAGCACGAACTGTTACAGCTTGAGCTAATGAGCCCACACTCTCCAGGTGGGACTGTAACAGACTTATC
Organism: Malaclemys terrapin pileata; assembly: GCF_027887155.1. NCBI lineage: Eukaryota > Metazoa > Chordata > Testudines > Emydidae > Malaclemys > Malaclemys terrapin. The sequence goes on along the minus strand of NC_071521.1, from coordinate 8,901,374 downwards.
TCCTCTGTGGATCAGGCCTGTAGCACACATTCATGAATGGGTCGCATTCGATCATCACTGAAGTCTAAGATGTCCCTGCCTGACAACGGGACAAACAGGGGACCTGAGCCTTGAGGCACCTTTGCTTTTGAAGTGGACCTCAAAAAGCTTCGCAAGTGGAAAAATCCCTGCTGAAAGACACTTCCAAACTCTAATCTCACTTGAGATACCAGGAACTCCAAGCACAGTCCCAGATGTGGGAACTTTACAACAGGCCTTAGCAAAATTCTATCGCTGTGCCGGCCTGCCAGTTTCCCAGCTGCTCTACCGGTCCTGCTAGCCGTGAGAGCTGCTTATGGAAACGCTGGGCTCTTGTCCGTGTGGAAGGCTATATACGCCGTAGGATTTATAAAATGATTCCTGAGCTGTTAAAAATAGGTTGCTATTTATGGCGCAGGAGTTTGACAAAATTGTGGCTTCAGCCATTCTTAGCGTTAAACACCCAAACAGGCCGTCAGGCACTGCCAACCTGTGTCAGTCGCTCTCTGATTATTTGCCTGATATTACAGATCTATAATTACATTTACTCGTGCACGGTGAACGAGATTGGTTACACATTGTGCCTTCAAATTATGATTGTTGTGCATGGAACTCTCATCCCCTAGCAGCTGTAACTCAGTTTGTAATATCTCACCTCGCTTACGTGGATTTGGAGGTTAAGAGCCAGGGTTCTATCCCTGATGCCACAGGTGCGTTGATGACTGTCATTTATCGTCTATAGCACATGGATTTGACATCACACCCATTTACGTATAAAAATTAAGCAAGCAAAGCAACTCTACAAAAACAACAAGGAGTCTGGTGGCACCTTAAAGACTAACAGATTTATTTGGGCATAAGCTTTCGTGAGTAAAAACCTCACTTCTTCGGTTGCATCCGAAGAAGTGAGGTTTTTACTCACGAAAGCTTATGCCCAAATAAATCTGTTAGTCTTTAAGGTGCCACCAGACTCCTTGTTGTTTTTGTAGATACAGACTAACACGGCTACCCCCTGATACTTGACACCAAAGCAACTCTGTGCACAAATGGGTAACAGAATGTGCAAATACAACTTTTTTTTTTATTTCCACCTAGGCGTAAGGTCCCTGAGGGATGTTACCTGAGCAGTACGGCTGCATCTACCTTGCACTGGGGCCAGGTGGTCTTAAATCAGGGAACTGCAGCAGGATTCCTGATGCACCTACCATGAGCCCATTATATTAGAGAGAGAGAAATGCTACATTTATGTTCCCCACTAGCTTCGGGGTAGACGGACTGTCATGTCTTTGCCCTTTACACAATATTAAGAATATGAGGAAACCACATGGACAGCGGGGGGGCCAAATCATGTTTACTAACCACATACAAGGCTGGACTACACGTATCCACAGCTGCTCTGTTAGGTTTAGGGGGCTTCTTCAGTAGAGGACGGGGAGTCCCACTAGAGGGCTCCCACGCTGTTTAAAGGGACACCATCCAATGCTGATACATTACATGATGGTTCTTCTAGTTTGGTTTATAAACACGTGCAAATATGCAGTCACTCCAGCACATGCATGGCTACTCAGACACTTCTGCAACCAGCTGGCAGGAAGATTCGACATCTCCTTTCAAAGCCCAAGGTACTGCTGGTAAAACCTTAAATTATCGCAAGGGTTAGAAAAGTGACAGGCTTTTTCATTTGGAGCTCTTTAGTGCTTTAGCCGGCCTTTCAGGTTCCCTAGCATCAGTTTCCAAACCCCTCTGGGGACAGCAATCGCTTTAAAACAACCCCCATGTCTCCTAACCCCGAGGCATGGAAGAGCTCTGCAGCCGGCTCAAACTATTCTTTGGGAGCAAAGAGGGAATAGATGGACAAAGAGCAGTTTGGGGAAAAATGGGGGAGGGACAGCTGTGTGCTGAAGGCGTTTCTCTTGCTGTTCATGCACCAGACAGAGGTAATGCTTGGAAGATGGCACCAGAAGGAGGTTTGACATTGGATACGTCTACACAGCAAAGGAAGGTGTGATTGTAGCATGGGTAGGCAAACCAGAGCAACCTTTAATCCAGTTTGCACAGGTAACAATAGTAGTCTAGATGCAGAGGCACAGGCTAGCTACCCGAGTACAAGCCAGTTGAGGAGCCCGGCTGCTAGCCCGCATGTACTCCAGTTTTTAGGCCATGCCACCACGTGCACACCACTATTGTTACCCAAGCTAGGGCTACTGTCAAATCATCAGGCAGTCTGAGAAGAGCAAACCTTCCCCTCAAGAGGCAACATCTGAACTGGGGATATAACCAGGGCGAGACCTGGTTAGTTTAGACACAGATGCTGCGTAAATTAGGCCAGATGAGAAAGGAGAGGCTTATCTGCAATTTAGTTATAGCAATACAAAAAAATGCCCCTGCAAAACCACTGTTCCACCTGAGTGATTAAAACTCTCTGAACGACAGATCTGAAGAATGTTTTGGTATTTGAGGTCGCTGGAGCCTGTGTGAGGATTTGCAGCTGCCAGTCGAGATCTGGCTGCTCACAGCTGGAGGTCTGATTAATTCAGTTGTGTATCTGGAAGGTTTTCAAGCTCTTCAAAAAAATGTTATTTGTAAACTCCTTTCGAAAACGGGTTGGCAAGTTCACACGCACACAGATGCAGCAGCCACCTAACTACCTCCCCTCTGCCAAGCTCTACCTCCTCAATTAACAGCAGCAAACATTTATTTATAGGGTCCCTCGCACCCACAGGCTCCTCGCATGAGTGTCAATAAAATAGACACACAACAAAAGCAGCACGGTGCAGGAGTTTTCAGAAAGAGGTTGCAAAACCCTTTGAGCAACCCATTCCCAGTATACTATGGAGAGGGATGCTGTTGCATCAAGGTAAGCTTATGGATTGATGGACATGATACCACTGCTCCTAGAAGTTCTGCCAGTACCATCCTTGACTAACTTCTCAGAACATGGAAGCCTGGGGTATGCTACTTGTCTGCAGATAAGTCCGGTATTTCTGAGACACCCTGCTATCCTGGAAGACGAGCTCTCTCTTGGAGGTCTGTTGTCTGAGACTTTCTTGAATCAGTGCCTGTTGTGACCTTCCTGGGAGAGAAGAGACCGCATTTGGTTGTGAGGAATATAAAGGGGATTCTTTATTGAAGCTGCTGGACCCAGTCAGACCTTGTGGTTCTCAAGGGTTCTCCGGCTCCCAGACTAATCCAACCTGTGCTGCCCTGCGTCACCACACAGGGTGTTCCTAAATCATGACCTGCACTATACAGCCCAGAAAAGACTGCTCCCAACATGACAGTATCAGAATGTTTAAGGACGAGCAAAGCCAGGAATTAGGAGATCAAAATGATCTATTTTTAAAAAAAAAATTTTGCATTCTTTTCCCAAACAACTATTCTCTTTTAATCCAAAAACATTTACTTTCTAAAAGCATCATCATGAATGATAGACTATCTGACCTTGTGGTTTGTTATTAATGCAGATGGTATTTCTGGAGTTATTGACTTCTGAGAGGCATTTCCATGTCTAGACACTGGTTGAATCACACAGCAGTAACACCCTGGCATTATTCCACAATAAATCAGGCCTTTGATTATTATTAAGAATATTATTAAGACTTTCATTAACCTTATCTGCATGTTCCTGGATACTCCTGTTTGCAGCTGCCAAAACTTAGACTCCTCTATGTAACTTAATCTAGGCTTTAAATCTATTAATCCTCCCATAGGTGCGGGATGTCAGCAGCGCCAGATGGATGAGAGAACAGTTGCTTTGATCTACCAGACCGAGGTGCCCTCTGTAGACAAAGGAAATGATTCTGCAAGGATGCAGCATACCCTTAACTCTCATTGACCCTTTGCATCCCGCAGGAGACCCAGTTAAACACTCACAAAGGCGAGGCGTTATTCCACCTCTGAAGTTACAGGCTCTCATCTTTATTCTCTTGTGGGGTTTACAGACAAAAGCATTAGCTGCATGACGTTCAGCCCTAGGACATCCAAACCAGACCATGGCACAATGGGGTCTGGGAAAGTTTTAGCCCACCCTGCCTTTGAATGCAGACCTCCACAAGGGCTTCTCCCCCTCTTGGTCCTACAACACACGTGGGCTTAGCAAATATGAGGAAAGCTTCAGTCATGCAAAATGCCCAGGATCAAGGTGATATCATTGTGTATGGGAAGAAAACGGTTATAGGACAATCTACCCAACGTTGTGTTGCCCTTGAGGCTACCATTCCTGATGCCATCATATCCTTTGCAGTGGATACAGTCTGGGACAATAGGGCAGAACGAGGTTACACTCATAACGATTAAACCACCTGGGTGCAGGTGGTCACTAACCTATCACTCACTGTGTGGCATGGGTGTTTTGGAAGGACACCGAAAGGAGCAGAACAAGAACTGGTTTGGAACAGGAGCCCCTATGCTGATAGGACATCGGCACCTTACACATTAACAGAGAGTGGTGCTTTCTTACCCCATCTACAGTAAGTACAACACTGGGACTCCTGAATATCTGTTGTTACTGGGGGATTTGTTTATGCTTCTTCAGAGTCCTGAAGATGCTGCCAAAGACTGGGCGAGCTGTTTAAACTTTCTGGTGTGTGCAGGTGAGCTTTTTACACACCGGGCCCCTCCTTCAGCTTGTGTAAATCGAGTGAGCTCCTTTTCACGTCAATAGAGTTATACTCATTTACCCCTAATAGAGATCTAGCCAAAGTGTCATGAAATAGCAACAATGGCTTATTTAGGGACAGATCCCCCTCTTTCTTCATGTCTCCTCCCCCGTTCATACCTCCATGCCCCTTCCCATCATTCCACCATTTACCAGACATGTTCCCCCAACCGATGGCCAGAAATCCTGATGGGCAGCAGCCAGATGTGATAAGTGCAGTGCATTCTTTCAGTCCCTTTCCTGCCTATACTGGGAAATGAAACTAACCAAAACAGGGTCTTAACTAAGTAGGAGTGGGAGGGGTTAGCAGAGGACAGGGCTACCTGGTCCATCAAGATCGGTGTTTTTCTTTTCAATATTTTTCACTCTCAGATTATGCCCTGTCATGAGCAATGCTCAATCAGGACTTAGCTTGTCACAATTAGAGCTCCCTGTCTGTTGGCTTTGTCTTTCATTCGTTTTACCTTTCTTTGAATTCTAGAAAAACTTTCGCCAAGCTGCTTCCTCCAGACATCATACAGACATCGATGGCCCTCAGGAAATTGAAGTGCACTTTAATTAGGTCCTAAAACAACGAAAAAATCAATATGTTAAAAAACCTGAAACTCAATCTATGCGCATGCATGTAAAGTGTGTAGTTAATGCACATGCAGTTCTTTTAGAAACCTTGCAGTCATTTTTTGGAGATGTCTAAACAGACCGCTGTAGCTGCCGTTCTCCCATCGGCGTAGGATCTACCTCCCCGAGAGGCAGTAGCTAGGTAAACAGAAGAATTCTTCCATCAACCTAGCATTGGCTGCACCAGGGGTCAGGTTGGCATAGCTACGTCTGTCAGGGGTGTGGATTTTTCATGCTGAGAGACGCAAGCTCCCAGCGTAGACCAGCTCTTTGCCTATTAACTGTTTTAATACAAGTGACTCCAGTGAGATATATCCTTAAATCACCATAAATACGAGGGTGTAATTACGTTAGAAGGTTATACAATGATAAATGCATAGAGGGGTTCTGGGCATATTAAACTCCCTTTACTAGGTCCAGTGGGAGCAGTCTAGCAGCATACAATAACCGGCCGGAATACCGTAAAGCCCACACAACGCGGCCTTGTGAAAATGGACCAAGAAGGTGGAGCAATGCCTGCATTGAATCTGAATCACTGACATGATGGGCCTATGCTGATAATGGAACAACTGCGTCTGGCTGCCTTTGGTTGGGAAAACTCAACTGCTTAATTGCAGCAACCTGTGCGGCTGCCATCCCCACCTGTCAGACTGAAGCAAGAGCTCAGCCTCCTACGCTGCTGGAGAGTAAACAAGCCATGAAGGTGCACCATGAAAACATCCCAATGAGCCCTGAAGTCTCCATTAACGAGGCTCATGCTGTTCTCCCAGTGCTGCCAGCTGTCTTTGGCGGTGCTACTATGGGAGAAGAGCCATTCATCATCTTCCCATCCCAGATGGCACTTAGGTGATAACATGGTGGCCACCTGGGACAGGAGGAGAATGTGGCCATATGTGGAGAGGATAGGTCAGATAACTTACTACCTCTCCTTGGACTGTCCAGGGAAGGGGTGGGAGGCTGGGTGTGGGGGAGCAGCCAGAGACTGATATCTGTAGGTCAAACACCAAAAGATCAGAAAACAGATCATAAACCAGATCTGGAAAGCAGGCTGAACACAGAATTCACTTGGACTTCAGTGGGGTCCCTGCATGAAGGGGGAAGCTCACCCCAGAAGAGGGCTAGCAAGAGGACTAGGAAGGGCCTAGCTTGCCTTAAGTAGCACTTAAATACTACGTAGGCCTTATGCTAGCTTTCTGCCCAGAGGTGAATCTTCACCCAATAAGCATCTAACAGAACTTGATCCTGTGTCAACCTCGCTGTACACAGATGAAAGCTTCAAATGCTGGATTATAGCGTCACAGCAGGATCAAACTGGAGGGGAATCTAGGCTGCGTGTGCACATGCATAACAAGAATACCTAGTATTTATATAGCACTTTTCACCCATAGATCTCAGAGCACTTGACACAGGCGGAAGGTACCATTATCCCCAATTCACAGATAGGGACTGAGCTAATGAGGTGAAGTGACCTGCCCGAGTTCTCCAAGCAAGCCAGTTGCAGGGTTGGGTATAAAACCTGTCTCTCACGTCCCTGTCTAGTGTGATACTCACTAAGCCACACTGCCTGTTCCTGTGTGTATGTAATTCTTTACAACAGACATTATCTGAAACAGAAAGAAAGAACGAACAAACTGGAAAAATAATTTCCTTGTTGTAAAACTGTGTCCTTGTCTTTATACAATACCTAAGTCCCACTTTAGCGTTAAAGGGCCCAGTCCAAGCTCTGTGGCCATAACAACTGAAACCACACAGACTAAAGCAATGAATTTTACATGAAATCTGAGTGCTGCTTCTTAAACAGAATGAAGCATAAGCTGCATCTGAGAGGAGCAAAGATTTAAGCAATGATGTTTAGACTCGGTTACCTCCAAATTGATAAAAATAGATTCCATCTCTTGTTGAGTCAGTACCAGCTTTAATGGATTCATATAGTTCTGTAAGAGGTAAATGGAAAACTTATTAAAATAAATGAGCAAATACAATAAGATTCTTTCTTTTTTAAGCGAAAATTGTTGCAGTGGTTGAACTGTCTGGAGGGGAATCTTGGTGAATTTTCACACTTGCCAAGGGATAAGACTGACAAGCAGGGCCAGCTCTACCATTTTTGCTGCCCCAAGCAACAACAACAACAACAACAAGCCGCTTGGACTACTGCCAAAGCAACAACAACAACAAAAAGCCGCCCGGACTGTGTCGCCCCAAGAATGGACACAATGCCGCCCCAGGTATGTGCTTCCTCCGCTGGTGCCTGGAGCTGGCCCTGCTGACAAGACGTTTACTAAAACCAACCACAGCTTGGGCGAGGATCATGCAACCTGCCTTATTATGCTTATGCTCAGCCCCATATCTGTGGAGGGCAGGGCTGGACTGTCTGGGACTGGGATGCCACAAATGTTTTGTGAGGTGGTCAGGTTGTCAAGAACATGAACAAGATTTCACTTGAATTAAAAGCTGGGCTGCAAGCCAGCCCGTCGACCGTGAAAAGCGAAGGCATTTACCACCCACTCGTGGAGGAAGCTCTGAGCTAGAATACAGTTAATTTAAATTAACTGCACATTCTCGCTCTGTGGACTAAGTCAGTGTTTCTCAAAAGCGGGGGTCCTGATGCAAACAGGGGATTGCAAGTCTATTGTAGGGGGGTTGTGGTATTGCTACCCTCATTTCTATGCTGCCTTCAGAGCTGGGCTGCCGGCTGCTGGCCAGGCACCCAGCTCTGAAGGCAGAGTCATCACCAGCACCAGTGCAGAAGTAAGGCTGGCATGATATGGGGGATAGTCACTTTGGGGGGTGGGGGGTCTTCACAGCCTGAAATATTTTCCAAAGAGGTCCCAGCAAAAAAAGTTTGAGAATCCCTGGACTAAGTTCTCTCTTGAGAGGGAACACTGCCAAGTGAGCTGTGGAAGGATTAATGCCTGCAGAGACACTATGGAGACGGGAAAGACACCTGGCTTTACCTTTAGAAGTTGCTCCCTGAGCATTCCTCCCCATTAACAGGTTTCAGCGGGGTCGCCGTGTGAGTCTGTACCAGCAAAAACCACGAGGAGTCCTTGGGGCACCTTAGAGACTAACACATTTATTTGGGCATAAGCTTTCATGGGCTAGAACCCACTTCATGTTCTGTGTATTTACACCTGCCTACTGTATTTCCACTCCATGCATCCGATGAAGTGGATTTTAGCCCACGAAAGCTTATGCCCAAATACATTGGTTAGTCTCTAAGGTGCCACAAGGACTCCTCCCCATTAAGAGGAGGGTATAATGTGGCCCTATATGTATACACAAGATATGTACATATCTAGCTAACTCTGTAGACAGAGCTATCTATCGAGCTCTATAGATACAGCTATAGACACACCTACAAAAAACACTTCATGATTGTTAATATGTATGCAAATTAAACTCTTAAAACGGCCAGCTGCCCTGCACTTTGTCAGAGCAACAGCTTTGCTGGTTTACAGTTTGCTGCTCTTTGGGATGCTTATTGTTGGCTTTTGCACCCTGCCCCATTTAAAACCTTAGCCACTCCGAGAGGGGGGGAAAGCATGATTCATGATCCTAAGCATCATACAGTACATAGTACACCTCTATCCCGATATAATGCGACCCGATAGAACACGAATTCGGAGATAACGCGGTAAAGCAGTGCTCCGGGGGGGGCGGGGCTGCGTGCTCCAGCGGATCAAAGCAAGTTCGATATAATGCGGTTTCACCTATAACGCGGTAAGCTTTTTTGGCTCCCGAGGACCGCGTTATATCGGGGTAGAGGTGTATGTCTGTATCCAATGTGGGTGGAGGGCAGGGTTCTTTTTGTTGCTGTTGTTGGCTTGCTCGTTTTTTCACAAAGTAATCATCAGTTGCAATGGTGAACAGCATCAGTTTTAGCTGTTTGATTAGTAGAAAAACTCCCTGTCAGCTTGAATTTTTGCCTTGGAAGAATGCAGGTAACATGACTACGTTGGAGATGCTTTTCTGAACCAATGGGTATTAATGGGAAAGTCTGCACTGTCCATAGCTACAGAACGTACAGACAGAATATAGCTTATTACAGGACCTTAACCCCGCCACAGCAAAACTGCTCTCATAGCTCATACCAAGGGAATAATTTACCCCTTCCTTTGGGCTGAAACACAAGGTTAATAGTGGTTTTCAAAGAACAAGAAATATGTACAATCACTAATATAAACGTCAAAGCCTCTCTCTTTAAAAGCCTGGAATCTTGTTTAATTGTGCAACTCTCTTTCAGGGCTTCTTTGTAAGAAAGGCAAACATGTTTAAAGGGAAAGGAAAAGAAGTAGAAATCATAGCTGGACTTTTTTTTTTTTTTTTTTTTTAATTCTACTCATCTGTAATCACTGAAGGGGATGCATTGCATCTTTCTGTTGCTGAAGTGTTCGTTCTTTTAAAAGAGAGAATGCAACCAGAAATTTATCAAAACCAATTACAGCCCGTGAATGCATGCCGTGAAATGTTACTTTTAATCCAATTAGTTTCAATGACAAGTCAGCATGGCTTCAGCACTTTCAAGAGCTGCCTGGAATAAATAGATTCCTTCAAATTATTCAATGGCGATCAAAGAGTGATAAGAAATCTATGAAAGTCAGTCTTATCTGGAGATTGTGCTTGGCCATGTAAAGAAATGAGTGCATCTTACGGCTGAGGTTGGAATGGGGGGTGGGGTGAATACCCTTCTGAAATAACAAGATGTTTTTTAAGTATACTTTAAATATGCAGTGATCAGATAAAATAGGCTCCTTTTTTATGCATGTTATGGTACCCAGCATGGGCTTATGTTTGAATGCTTCTGTCCTGCCTTCTATCACAAACACCCAGTATTATGGAGCTCCAGAAGCAAGAACTAATCCAGCAAGAGTAATGCAAGATCAAATGCAACCTGAAGCTGTTGACATTAAACGTAGTGATGGAAAAGAAGGCCGGCTCTCACCTTTTCTATGTCTTCAAGTGTTTTGTAATATTTGGCCTCGGTTTCCTGAATTTCTAGCAAACAGCAATTTCTTTTGTCATCTTCTGTCATTCCCATTTTCTAGAGAAATAAACAACGCATTCTTGAGTGTCCTTAGAGTGTTTCAACCTGCTTGCTTACAGTGGTTCTTTAATGTGTCATTCAGTGACAGCAAACTCCCAACCAACACAAGCTCAGGAAGCCAGAAACCAAATTTTCAATCATTTATGTGAAAGGGATCCATTTCTGTCTGCAAAACGTTGGGTGAAATCCTGGCTCTGCTGAAGTTAATGGCAAAACTCCCATTGGGTTTAATTTCACCCTTTGCATGTACTATACAATTTACATAGAGGACTATAACCAAAAGATGTCAGTCAAAAGAAAAAGTGCCTCCCTCTCTCGCTCTCTTTTTTTTAAAAAAACTTCGTTTGCTTGTGTGAAGCTCACAAGTACCTAAATGGGACTTACGTGGTACACTTGTATGGGTTACCAGTGTTGTCAACCCCCGTGATTTTATCCCGACTCTCTCATTTGGTGCTTTTCTTAAAGCCCCAGCTCCTGGAGTCATGTGATTATCTGAGAATCTTACTTTTCTAGAAGAAAGGAAAGCTAAGATTCTAGCCCTCCTGGTTGCATAGAAAAGCTAGAAACAATGACCCCCCCCCCCAAATGCTCAAAAAACAGAAGACAAATACAAAATAACCCCACATGTATTTTTTTTAATCTCATGATCTTTAGCACAATCTCAATTTGTGGATGGGGCGGAGAGTCATGATTTTTAGATGTTTGGGGTTAAGCAGTAATGAGTCTGCAATAGGGGAGAATTACCACTCTTTGTACAACCCATAAGAAAGAGTGCAAGACAGCATATTGGCCAGACAGAAACCAAACTCTTTTGGTCACTGTCTTCTACTTACCTGCATATATCTAATCTGAAGCATGCAGAAATATAAGCAAAATCAATTAACATTATACATTTGGTATTACAAAATGCCTTTTTTTTTTTTTTTTAAATGTCCACCAATTTTTCCTCAACATTTAGACGAAATTACAGGCCGCTATCATAAAAATAAAGAACTTTATGCTTTTGCTAAAGAGAAGGAAGGGAAGTCAGGAGCTAAGAAAACATTGAGGATCAGATCTTCAGCATGTGTGTATCAGGGTAGCTTCACCGGAGTCAGTCACTGACCTTCAGTGTCTGCATGAAGTTTAAAATTATTAAAAAGGGCATAATTATGAATTCATAGATCATAAGGCCAGAAGGAACCATTAGATCATTTAGTCTGACCTCCCACATAACACAGACCAGACCCGAGAATATCATCCAGTTACCTCCATATTGAGCACAATGACTTATGTCCGGCTACAGCACCTCTTCCAGAAATGCACCCAGTCTTGATGCGAAGACTTCAAAAGATGGAGAATCCATCACTCCCTTTGGTAGTTCGCTCCCATGATGACTCACCCGCACTGTTACAAAGGCCTTGTTTCTAAACACTTTCCCAGAATTCATCTGGTTTTACCTTCCAGCCACTGGTTCTTAACATGACTTTCTCCACTAAATTAAAGAGCCCTTTGAGTAACCAGTATTTTCCTCCCCATTATCAAATCACGTTGTGATCTTCTTTTGGATAAACCAAACTGACTGATCTCCTTGGGTATCTCTACACCGCACCTGGGAGCAAGCTTCCCAGCCCAAGTCCACACACTTGTGTTAGTGGGGCGTGTGCTAGCGCTCTAAAAATGGCTGTGTAGACCAGTGCTTCTCAAAGCCGGTCTGCCGCTTGTTCAGGGAAAGCCCCTGGCGGGCCGGGCCAGTTTGTTTACCTGCCGCATCCGCAGGTTTGGCTGATTGCAGCTCCCACTGGCCGCGGTTCACCGCTCCAGGCCAATGGGGGCTGCGGGAAGGACGGCCAGCACATTTCTTGGCCCATGCCGCTTCCAGCAGCCCCCCACTGGCCTGGAGCAGCGAATCACAGCCAGTGGGAGCCACGATTGGCTGAACCTGCGGGTGCGGCAGGTAAACAAACTGGCCCGGACCACCAGGGGCTTTCCCTGAACAAGCGGCGGCCCGACTTTGAGGAGCACTGTTGTAGACGATGTGACTTGGGCTCTTGAGTCTGGCAGGGCAGGGGCTGGAGGGTTGGGCTTGACAGCCCAAGCCACAATGCCAAGGCAACATCTACACAGCTATTTTGAGCAAGCTAGTGGGAGCCCTGCTAACACAAGTCTGTGGAGCAGGGCTTTCGCTCTCAGGGGCAGTGTAGACACACCCGCTAAGTCTCTCACTACAGGGCACTTTGCGAGTGTCTTAAGGAGCTTACTGTTCGAATTTTCCTTGAGAACAATCAAGTCTTTTTTTTTTTTTTTTTTTTTTGAAGGGGGCCTCCGGGAAGGCGGCTGTTGCTTGAAAGGTCATTTTTAGGTGGCTGGGATATTGTTTCCCCTTGCTGCAAGATCCCGTTGGTTGCCACCCTACATGGTGGAGGCTGCTAAGCCTCCCAACTGAGACCAGATGTTCAAAAAAGCCCCACACCCAAAGTGCTGAGCGCTTCAGAAAACCCAGCTCCAGCTGGGAGTGCCGAACCCGGCCGAAAATTCCAGCCTCAATATGGTTGGGGACAAGCCAGGGTTTGCACCTACTCAACTAATAGCACTTCCTTCCCAAGTCCCCGTTAGTTCAACGGGCTGAATGTCTTTAGGTTACGTCTACACTATGAGCTAGGGGTGACACTCCCAGTTTGCACCAGCGCACTAAAAATATTGTAGCAGCCATGGATAGCACGGGCTGCAGTGACACATGCTACGATAGCTGCAAACTCCATCTTGCCCCGGGAATCAGCCTAAGTGAGCCTGCACCTTCTGCTGAACCGAGGCTATCACACAAAACCTGCATCTTGCATCATCACACTGTTCTCAAAACAATGGTGATAGGACACAAGTTGAGATCTTGGGCTAACAGAGAGGTGCATCAAAGCGTCAGGCATGAGAAAAACAGCATGGAGCTGTGAGAGCCAGCAGGGGGCCGCACCTTTAAAACATCAGTCTGATTCTATGCCTTCCAATAACCACCTTCCTTGAAGTCCTTGGAAAGCTATAAAAATAAATCTCACACTTGTTACACCCATTTAAACCTCTGATGGGAGCAGAATCCTGCTTGGGAACAACAGCATGCATGGATGTATATATTTGGTTGGCGTCTTTTAACTTGCATTTTTTATTGACATCTTCACATTTTACCAACATGCATTAACTTGAAAGCATTCAGCAGTTACTTCGAAGATACTGAGGGAAGGGAAATGGTTTATTGGATTTTTAAATCCGAGGCTAAAGCTTTTATTAATCAGCCATTAACAACAATATTCAGGACCGCATAACAAAATCTGAGGCTGTAAATATGAAATATGCAAAATGGGCTATCACAACCAGTGTGAACGAATTCCAGGATTTTATGAGAAGCATGTCAGGCACAGATTGCTTCCAGAAATCTGGGGGAAATCACAAGTGGGGAGGTTTTCCTTCATTTTAACCTTACTTGCACTAGGGAATTCTACCCCAAAAATCCCACTAACGGCAGCAGAAGTCCTAGTGTAAATAAAGCTTCTGCGGGTGGATGTCTTAGGTTGCATCTACACTTTGAGCTGGGGGTCTGATTCCCAGCTTGTGTAGACACACTCACGCTAGCTCTCATCTGAGCTAGTGCACTAAAAATAGTCGTGTGGCCGTGGCAGTGCGGGCTAGCTGCCCTGAGTACAACCCGCCTGAACCCCGGAGGTATGTACTCGCGGCAGCTTGTACTGTGCCGTTGCTGCCTCTGTTACTGCAGCTACATTATTACTTTTAGTGCCCTAGCTCAGATGAGAGCATGTCTAGGGGAGCTGGGAATCACAGCCCTAACTTGTAGTGTGAACGTAGCCTGAGTGATAAAAATGCCAGTAGCTACCGGTGTTTCCACCAGTGCTAAGATCAATGCAGCTAACCCAGAACTAGCACCAGTGGGAATTCCTTTATCACGGTGCTTAGCATAGAAACAGCCTCACGACCTGACCCTGGGCCTTCCTGAGCCCCCTCAATTGACATTGACTTATGGGTGCAACCTCTCAAGGCTGGGCCTTCACAGACTCTGATTCTGATCCCAATTAAACTAGCAGACTCTCCGTCGACGTCAATGAGTTACACCAGGGGTAGAACTGAGAAGAGATCAGAGCACGCTTTCCTGGCAGCTCAACGACAGAGTTTGCATCCTGGGCTCACTCGGACTCTGTAAAGCGAAGTTCTTGCCAACCCACACCGCCGATTGCCAGCTGCAGCAATCTGTGATTTACGATTACAGGTCTCACTCAGGGAATTTAATTGACCAGTGAACTTGTCCATTTATCCCGCTTTCTCCCAGAGTTATGAATCTTGGCAGCTGTAGTGTGCAGCCAGAAGACAGTAATTAGAATCTACACGGATCCCGGGGGGGTGGAAGAATTTCAACTGAATCTCAAGAAGATGGCTATTCATGCTCCGGTGATGAGTTCTCTTGAAATTTTGCACCAGCAGAAACAACAAATGTAGTGCATCTAAACGTTTAGCTGGGAAAAGAGCCTCCTTGGCTTTTTTCCTTTTTCATGATACTAATTATTTGGTAGCATGCTCCAGGAGAACATTTTCCATGTGCATTCAGTGTAATATACCCCTCTGTTCCTAGAGGACACACCGCTTTGTTCACAGAGTAAATGCTCTAAGGGAGAAATTCTCCGCCATGCAGAGTAACGTAGGCAGCACTTAAGTCCTCAAAATAGGACTTACGTGGTTGGTTGGTGTTGTCCTGACCCCTCTGCACAGGGGAGAATAACATTCCTGAAAGATTCCTGACAAAGCTTGGTACCACAGAAGCAATAGGGACTGATCCAAGGCCCACTGAAATCAACATGAGCCTTTCCATTGGTGTCCATGGGCCCTTAAAGCCTAGAGCCCTGTTACAATTCCCAACCTCGTGTAGCTTTTGGCTGCGACTTTCAAAGCTGACTAATGGATTTGGATGCTCAAATACCCATTAAAATTAATTCAGGGAGTCAGGCATCCAACCCTCCTAGGCAGCTTTGTAAATCTCAGCCTTAGGATATACCAGAGCAGGTAGATCTTAAATGGTACAGTAAAAATACCCAAGAGAAAAACTACATCTTCATTGCAAATATCTGCCAACTCTCTCCTAGATCTAAGAATACTTGCAGTGTAAGACACACAACAGGCTAAGTGTGCAGGTATGAGTCACATCTCCCGCCTTAGAAAGGGATGAAGTGACACACTGCTTTGACTCAGCAGTGAGTTACTATTTTTGCACTTCCTTTACAACAGGGATTTCTTAGAACTTCTTTCTGCCCATCCTTTAGCTGACAGCACCATGGAAAGCCTTTGAGAAACCCTACAGGATCAGCTTAATCACTCTTCTCACTGTCTCCCTTTCCCCGCCCCCCAGCTCATTTCCAAGGAATGACTCAAAACAAGTTTGAGATCATTATCTTTCATCAGCGGGTGCACTTCGTGTTTGTTTTTAAGCCCCCTTCAAGATATGGTATTTAAAATGCATCAATTGTTACCATAGGTTGTTGAACTTCCACTTTGATGATATCTTCGTAGATATCATCGCCTTCATCTTCACAAGGGACGCAGTCGTAAATATCCTCCCCCAGATCATGTTCACTGAAAGGAAAACAAGAGGATTTAGGAATACAGAGGATACATTCGCTATAGGTAGAATATGCAAGCAAGCTACAGCTTCCAGTAAAGAATGGGGGAGGGGGAAGAGGGAGAAAACCCAAAAAACTGTAATGTAAATAAAATAAATTAATGGCGATATCCTATCTCCTAGAACTGGAAGGGACCTTGAAAGGTCATCGAGCCCAGCCCCGTGCCTTCACTAGCAGGACCAAGTACTGATTTTTGCCCCAGATCCCTAAGTGGCCCCTTCAAGGATTGAACTCACAACCCTGAGTTTAACAGGCCAATGCTCAAATCACTGAGCTATCCCTCCTCATTTCTCTTTTCCATTTTGCATTAAGGAGGTACTTTTTTGGTATCAGCTACCGCAGTATGATTTCACCTCCACACCTCCCACTCAGATGCTGGAACGATGCAAAACACTTTGCAGTATAAGCCATCATCACGAGGTAGCATGGTCTAGTGGATAGGAAACTGGAGTGGGAGTCAGGAGCTCTGGGTTCTACTCTTGGCTCTGCCTTGGGCAGCTCACTTGACTTCTCTGTGCACTTTTATTTCCCTCCCCTGCTTTTGTCTGTCTTCTTTATTAGACTGGGAGCTTTGCCGGACAGGGACCATCTCGCTAAGTGTTTGTGCTTTTACCTGGGGCCTTTGGGCACTACTGCAACCCAAATGACACCTACATTGACACCAGTGTCTAAGGTCAAACTCCACAGCTGTATTACTTCTAACCAACCAGCCTATTTCAAACATCGTGGCCCCAAACGCTGCAGCTATTTATAGCACTTTGCCTGTTCTAAGCACTGGGCAGACATCAGTTAATCAGTCCTGCCAACACCCCTGGGAGGCTCACAGATTCATCGATTCCAAGAGCAGAAGGGACCATTGTGATCATCCAGTCTGACCTCCCAGGAGATGTGGACACTGCACACTAAGCCCGGGCTCTGACTCAGGGTGGAGCCCAAGGCCCTCTTCTGTCCACACACAGATCAGTCTGACTCAGGTCAGCAAGCACTCAGGACCCTGCTAGGCAGGTAGGTCACAGCCCAAGTCCCACCGTGGGTTGGTTCCAAGCCCTGTCACTTTGGAGTGTGGATGCAGCTCAAGCCGCAGACCCGAACCAGAAGGCTGGCATAGTACAGTATGGATGTGTTAGCATGACTGAGAGACCTGGGTCCAGCAATGGTAAACCCAGGTTTACAATGCAGTGTGGATGCTCAAGCATAGGCTTGGGAACATCAGGTCTACAAGGCTGGGTCCCACAGACCTGGGCTTAGTGTGCAGTGTAGACAGGCTACAGCCAAGATCGGGGCCAAGATGCAGGGTACTATAGAAACACCGAGTGAGAGTCCCTGCCCCAAAGAGCATTATTGCTCCATTTTACATATGCGGAAACCGACTGAGAGGTGGGGGACATGCCCAAGGTCACACAGGACATCGGTGGCAGAGGCAGTATTAGACCGCAAGTCCTCCTCACTCGCAGCCCTGTGCTCATTCCTCCAGAAACTGTTGCCTTCCGACTGGCTTGGGGGAAATGCACACGGCTGACGAGGCACCTGAAAACACCGATGTGCACCCAGTTGCTTTTTCGCTATGAAGCGGATGAAAGAAACAGGATCAATGTTCTTGACACTTGGTTATTCTTTCAGCTGCCCCCCGGTGCTGATGAACTGACAGCACATGAAGCAATTGGCCATTTATTCCCATTCCACTTAGTAAACGCCGGCTCAGACCCTGAGCTACTATCGATCAGCGTAGCTCCATTGCCTCAGATGGATCTAAGCCAACTTACACCAGCTGATGGATCTCGCATTTTATCCCCGGTGCCAAATTCAGACCTGGGCCAGCTCCATTGGCTCCAACAGATTTGCCCTCATGTACACCAGGGATGAATCTGGCCCACAGGGGGGCCTGGAGCTGTAGCTCATACGCTCTTTATTGGTAGTATTGGCACTGTAACAGCACTCAAAGGCCGCAGATAGGGCTGGGACCTGCCTGTAGTAGCTGATGTACAAACACGTATTAAAACGCAGACCCGGCGCTGAAGAGCTTAGAATCTAGACTTTACTCATTGACACATGCACATACACCGCAGAGAGAGAATGAGCGACTGTGAGCAGCAGAAAAATAATTCTGTGTAGATTTTTACAGTCTTATTTTTCAGTTGCTAAATATCTGTTGCTAAATATCTATTACTCTGACCATCTCCTAGATGTCTGATACCACACTTACACTCTGTTACCCACATTCCCAAAGCCGTCCGTATCCCGACGCATAATTATAAGTAGGCTTGGCACAATTAAGGTTTTATTTTTTTTTAATAATTTTGACAGGTAACATTAATGTTTATTTTTTAAGCATTTTTTAATCAATTTAAATTTTCACAGTTGTGGGCATTTATTGGGGGTGGCGCGGGCGGGGGTCCAGATGGTTATTGTTTAATGATAGTAGACACTGAAATTGAAAAAGTTAAAGCTTTATATAACCCAAATTGTCAACATCACATATCAAACCATACAGCGTCTATGTCCTTAAATCAAACTCTAACAAGTTCTCAAGCAGCACTTGTCTTTCTTTACTTATCTGTACATTTTGATCATCAGCAAAGAAAATATTTTGTCATCAGTTTCTGAGTGAACGGGGAAAATCGACGTTTACCGATAAAAATCTACTCCTTCCAAGCCTAATTATAAGTGTTAATGGGCTTAATAAATTCTACAGGGTTAAAAACAGTGCTGTGGCTCTGAGACCTTGAACTGTCAGGTTAAGTTTATGCTAACAGTTGCCTGGGCTGTAAACTTCCAAAAGGGCATCGGAACTGTGTCTTTTTAACTCAGAAACGCTTGTGGCGATCTTGCAACTGAAACACAAAGCTTTGTTTCTTGTAGCACAAGGGGAAATATTGCCGCTCTGTGCCAACACTTTCTTTAAACGCTGCGTGTGATAGAATCACGCATCCTGTGTTCAAAGCTATGCTCTGGCAACCTTTGCTTGCACAAGTCATTGAAATGCTAGAGAAGATCCCTACACAGCCAGAGGAACAAGGAAGGTTCAGGCGGAGGAGAGAGCAGCACACAAAGAGACTATATTTAAGCAACAGATCTTTATTGTTATTTTTTATTAATAAATATAATTATTATGGCAGTGCACAGAGACTCTGATTGGGCCCCACTGTACTGCTAGGTTCTGTGCTGACACAGATCCCAGATCTGGAGTCAGATCCATATGGATGTGCTCCTGCACATGCATGGGGCCCCGCTGACTTTCATGGGACTCTGCACACGTCCACAGGTCCAACGGGGTAGATCCAACTGGGGAAATCAGGATGCAAGAGGAAGACACAGAGATGACAGCCACATTCAAATAGTCATTGCCCACTCCCATGATTTTACCGTGAGTCTTGTGATTTTTGATGTGTTTCTTAAAGCCCCAGCTCCTGGAGTCATGTGAATACATGCAAACCTCAGCTTTCATTGTTACCGAGTGAGTTTCTACCTTGATGGTTGAGAGAAAAACTTGAAAACACAACTCAAGTGCACCCTAAAGACTTATGGGGAAAAAAGCAGAAGGCAAATAAGAAGAAACCAACATTTTGTAAAAGTCTCATGATTTTTACACCAATCTCATGATTTTTGAACACTTGGGATTGGTGATATTGAACTAGAAACATGAACCTGGCCTCAGCTTGATTTTAAACACATTTCTTTTACTTTACACACACACACACACACACACACACACACACACACACACGATCAAAGAAACGTGGGTTTTGGATTTACAGGGTTTGTTTCATTCAGTGGCTCAGTAAATCTAAAAGAGGCTAAATGCTGATCTCATGTATTCTGATGTATTATTTATACTGAGGTAGCATGTACCAGTCACTGATCAGTGATGCACTGTGCTAGGCACTGTACAAACATGGTAATACAAATAATAAAATAAATAATCACCATCATCATCCCTGGACTGAGGGGCTTGCAATCTAAGCAAATCCACCCTGCTTCTTTTAGGCTGCAGTAATAGTTACCTGCACTAAGCTTAGTGTAATATACCAGATTTGTGGGTAAAATGGTCTTTGACCTTCAATATCTTCCAAAGAGAAGAATCTGGGTTGAACAATGGCGGAGTCCACCCCCTGAGCAATTTCTGACTTGTCTCTGTGCTAGGCAATGTATTTTTAGAAGCCTGGATTTGAATTATTTTAACTCTCCCTAGAAAAAATATAAACAACTCTCCAGGATGAAACTCAAAGCAAACTGCTGACTGACCCAGCCAAAGATGCTAACACATCAATGCAGAGGTGGCTAAGAGGCACAGAGAATAATGTGATATTCTGCAGAATCATAGTTGACTGAGAGGCCTGCTTTCAGAACAGCTTTGAAGAGGGCAAACAAACATTCTTAGCTGTGTGAAGAACATCTCCTTCTGCCAGAAATAGAAGGGAGCACGTAGAGAGGAGCCGAATACTGTAGGCTCAGCAAGAGTCCCAATGCCTTGCAACACAGAAGGAGAGAATAAGATAGACACAAAATCCAACTCAGGATCAGGGCTGGCCAGACAACAAGACTGAAAATATTTGCAAAAGTGGGTTTTATTTCTCTTTTACGTGCCATTATTTCCATTTCTAAATAGAGATGTAGTCAATAAAAGTATGTTTTTAAATAAATGCACCAGTGTGCTGCATCAACGCTGTTCCTACCAAGCGATACGTTGTAGCTGCTGTACTACCCACTAATAGCCAGCGATCCATCTTCCCTTTTTCCAAGCGTTGTCGCTGCAGTTATTATCTGTCCCAATATTTGTATTCTGAGCTCTTCTCCTCAGCCAGAGCGACTACCTCCAGATTCCCGATTTATCTTCCATTCCAGCCGGCACCCATCAGATTTCTAGCTGCATCCCCATAAATCATTCTGGTGGCTGGAAAGTCATTAGGAAGCTTATGGTTGAGTTAATATCGCACCTGCTATTCCTTCTATCAGCCAGCAGGACGATGGACTGGGTGACAAAGATAAAAGCGCCCCGTGTGAAGCCCCCGAACGTTGCCAGCCCAGCACCCACATCTACTGCACCACCACGACGAGAAGTCTCGGGGTTCGGTGCCAGCGCATCGTTCTGTTTCCAGCTCCCGCCCTGCCGCTGGCTTCCCTGCAGTCCTCACTCTAACATGCATCCTGACCACAGGGAACGACTGGAACAAAACCAACTCTGTAGATCAAATGTCTCCTGGTCACATGGGCCCAAAAACATAGACAGACTGACTGATAGTCTCCCAGCCTCGTGAGGCCCAACTCAGTAACACGTAGACCTTTACATGCTGGGAAGTCTCAACGCTGGTGACAGAGCTCTGCCAGCCTGCTACCAAAGCCCCCCAAGGATAAACAGAAGAGACAGCGTCATTAACTTGTTCTAGATAGATGGCATGGGGCCGCCATTTATCCCTTAAGAGCTTTTCTTGACAGCCCCTGTAGAAGCCTGATGTTAGGTAGAGAAATAGAACAAGGCAAGCAACAACCAGGGTGTCACCACCAAGGGCGCAGGCTGTGGGAAGCAGACATAATGAGGAAGAAAGCCCTTCACTGCAGCTAACATTGGACAACCTACTATACAAACCTCCCCTGCAACCAGCATTTAACTCCTAGCTCCCCAGGTCGAGGATTAAGCTCTCCCTTTGATTAAGGCCAAGGAGTAAACCACAACCACATGAATGAGTGGGGTGGCCTTCCTGAGTTAAAAGTTGGCTGAAAGTCACAGATGGGTTAATGTCCACGGTACTGAGTGCCCACACCACGCGCCGAAGTCGCTGGTGCTCAGTGCCTTTGAAAGTCAGGCCAAGGTTTCATAATGAGAAATCCATGTGGCAGTTTACACCAAATGAAATCAGGAGGGGGTGGGACTTCAGGGTTGCTGTTTTTTTTAGCTTATGCCCAAATAGATGTGTTAGTCTCTAAGGTGCCACAAGTACTCCTCGTTCTTTTTGCCGATACAGATTGACACGGCGACCAGTCGGAAACCTGTTTTTTTAAAGTCATTTTACATGTGTATTGTCCACCACCAGGAACTGAAGCCAGGTCTTCAGGCACTAAAAACATGAGTCTCTACCATTTGACACTAAAGGAGTCATTCCTCTAGGTGGAAGCAGTAGCAGGCTCCCATCCTTGGTGGACCAGCCACTAAGCGTGGGACGCTGAATACAGAATGAACAGTGATTCACATGACATGTTACAGACAATGGAGTGTAAATATCCCATAGGGTAAAAGTTGATTCTGTGATTTATTTTCACTGAGGATTTGACTCTTCCATCCCCGCATTCATTCCAGTGTATTTCTCCCAGAGTTTCCCCTCCTTTCTTCTTTAATCCTCTGAATCGGCTTCTTGCGAAGGTTCCCACCCTTGACCATAAGCACCCTGCTGTCTTTTACAGCCACTGACTAGCAGCAACGTCATTAGGACTAGATTGCCCCCACAGGCCCAATGCAAAAAGCTCAGAACTCTCCTTCCGGCCTCCTCCAGTCGGCCCATCTCTCTCAGCGTTAAGGGACGCTGGCAAGACAGACAAGCCCTCCCTCAAACTAAGACTGGGGTCTTGCACTGCAATTATGCTCCTAATATCAAAGTGCAAAGCATTCTCTGAATGACAGGCTGCAACAGCCTTAATACACAACAGCCCTGGAGTCGGCACAAACACTGAGAAACGCAAGCATCAGTTAGATGAATCCATACTGGGGCCGAAGCGTCGGAATTTAGGGGAGAGGGAACATTGCTAATTCCCACTAAGAACCAGAAGAGACACTAACAATGACAGAATTGTGTGTGGGAGCCGCTGAGAGAAATGCATGTAGCTGTTACTCACACAAGCAGTCTCACTGATAACAGTGATTAACATGATTAAAAGCTCCAGAACGGTCCATTAACACCTCAACAGGAATTTTGTTTGCTTATTTTGACACCTGTGGCTTTTCCGTTGATCATTAATGCTCACGCTTCCTAATGCAGCCCAGCACTTAGTAAAAGCGAAGGATGATCCTGTAGTTAGAAGAGATCAGGAATAAGAACACTGAGGTTCTATTCCCAGCTCTGCGACAGACTTGCTGTGTGATCTTGGGCAAATTATTTAACCTCTTTGTGCCTCGATTTCCTCGTCTGTAGAATGGGGATGACGATACCCACATCACAGGAGAGATGGTGGGAAGCAATTTGAGTCTGTCATTTAAGACAGATCCGTAAATGCAAAATTCTAGAGAAGCTCCAATCAGCAAGCAGCGCTGGTATTACAATAATGAAGTCTCAGGACCTTATTTACGAAAAAAATTTCCTTTTAAACCTTTGCTGAGAAGTGGAGAGGGACTGCTATTCTTGTGGTGAACTATCAAATGTGTAGATTAGACAGAATCTCCCAGGACAGACTGTAGGTTGTAGAATCTTTCTGCTTTGTATATTACTGTTGACATCAGTGCTTTTCGCATATTGATTTTCATCGATCTTTGCAAGTCATGTGCCCCGGTTGGAAATAGAAGATTTTAGTCTGTGGCAACTTAATAACACGGCATCACAGTGACAATGAACAATGGCCAGATGCTCAGATGGCATAAATAGCATCATTCCATTGATTCAGTCAGAGACGTGCAATGTTAAGTCAGCTGAGGATCTGAGGTAAAATTTTCAAAAGATCCTCATTCCTGTTTTCAAAAGTAAAAGGTACATGTTACTCTTCATAGATAAATATGCTGTAAGACATGTGCTTGATGTAGTGAGTTTGTCAGGACTGAGGTGAGAGGAGTTTGCAAAGAATCAGGGATCCTTTGCTAAAGAGCCTCTGTGTCAAGGGACCGAAGTCACTTTTGAAAATAGGACATAAAGCTCCCCTCAGTCACATCAGTGGTTTTGAAAATTTTACCCTGGTCTATAGAGAATGATCTCCTTGCCGAAGGATTTTTTTAGTCACCTTATAAAAGTGTATAGCAGCAATATCATTCTCTATTCTACAAGATACAGTTCTCTGGTCTATAAAATGTGTTTTAAAAAAAACCCAGAGAAAGGTTAAAACTTTCTATTAAATTCTACTGGACTTTTCATAAAGCTGCGGCATTGCTACTTGGTATCTTGGGAGGCGAAAAGAAGGATCTCACAGATACTATGTCCAGGTTTAGAATCTGTCAAAGCAGCTGATTGCAAATATATGTTTGGAGAAAGATGCTGCATACAAAGGAAACAGAGACTGAAACTCATTACTCTTTGGAGGGAGATTCCTGGATAATGTAGGGCCAGAATTGTAGTTGTTTAATAATTTTTTTTAAAGTTGTATAAAATCTAGTATTAATAGAAACATTTTAAGAGGAGTTTAAAATGAATTTTTAATTGAGTTATTTCAATGAATTATTTCTAAATGAATTATTTCTTTGTTCCTTCTGTGGTCCTAGCAATCCACACGTCACGATGTTATGACAGAGCAGTCACTACTGCCAGCCCTAGTTGTTCTACCATCAGGAGACTGGTTTAAAATCATTATTTAAAACAGATCTTTATTTGCCTTGCTTTTGAGCCTTTAGTGGTCACTTTTTCCACACTTTTCTCTGCAACCATGAGAGCTAGAGACTTACTATTTTAAAATAAAAGCGGATATTCTCATGTAATCACCTGACTCCAGGAGCTGGGTCTTTAAGAAACCCCCAAATATTGCAAGACTCATCACAAGAGCGATCAGCCATGTACACAGAAACCAAAAATTAAAACTGGGTAGAAAGAAGTGTGACTTTCCACAATATTCACCCCAGTCCAGTGGGCCCAAATTATGCATTCCACAGCGTCAACCCCTTCCCAGCTAAGAGCTTCACAGAGACATGGGATATGAGCAATGGTACTGCAGGGATTGCTTCATCGCATGCACTTGACAGAGAGTCCAACCCTGCTTCTGTTGAAACCAGGGCAAACCAGTGACACCAATGACATCTGTATGATGTGCACTCCCCTGATAGAAACATTCGCACATTTCAATGTATGTGGTTGCCGGTACGTGCTGGAGGGTGGCACCAACTTATCCTGTGTGGTCATATATCATGGAAAGGCCAGGGGAGAATCAGAGGTGGTACCACTTCCCTGCTTACATCAAGATACAGGCTGACAGGCCAGGGGGGGATCAAAAGACAATTTACATTTTTGTTGCAGGACAGCGACCCAGGCGCAGCGTGGGGGACTGTGCTGTGCGCGCTAGTTTCTGGCTTTGAAGAGGTTTCTCGTTAGCCTGGCGGGTTGCAGCGTTGGGAATACTTGCACAGAGGGGTCGATTTGTCAGTCAATATCGGAGTATCCGGCTACTTTCCTGCCTCAAACCTGCTTGTGAAGGAAACTTTTTTTTTTTTTTGCGCGCCTTGAGTGATCTTTCCTGACTAAGCAAGAGCTATAGCCGGGATAGGTGACCTATGGCACGGGTGCTGAAGGCGGCACGCGAGCTGATTTTCAGTGGCACTCGCACTGCCCGGATCCTGGCCACCGGTCCGGGGGGCTCTGCATTTTAATTTAATTTTAAATGAAGCTTCTTAAACATTTTAAAAACCTTATTTACTTTACATCCAACACTAGTTTAGTTATCTATTACAGACTCATAGAAAGAGACCTTCTAAAAACGTTAAAGTGTATGACGGGCATGCGAAACCTTAAATCGGAGTGAATAAATGAAGACTCGGCTCACCACTTCTGAAAGGCTGCCGACCCCTGAACTATAGGGCTGCACAGGAATTGCTATAGAATCCTATCGGTTTCACCCAGATTCCGTTCTGCAGGGCATTTCCATACGCTGTGTTACAGCAGCACCGCTCCCCTTACGAGTCTCGCACAACACCCTCTGTCTTTGCACGTGTGTATCCAAAGCCTTCCCACGGGACAATATGCTTTTCTGAGACAAAGCAAAGTCTGTCAGCAAATCTGTCCCTGGCGTGAGCGCACGAACCTCACTGGAGTTACACCAAGGGTGAACATGCCCCCAAACAAAACAAAACAAAAAAACGAGCTGCCAAACGGTCAGGATCCATCCAGGGTCACTTTCTCTGAAAGTCTTGTAATGCTTTCCAGTGTACTGAAGAAGTCAGCTGTGCCCGACACAGCAACGCGACTGTGTTTAAAGGACGGGAAATAGTAAAAAGTAGGATACATTTTAATGCCTTGAGCAAAGCCATATTTAGTGTGTGTGTGTGTGTGTGTGTGTGTGTGTGTGTGTGTGTGTGTAAAAAACGTACCATAAAATATCCCAAATGACAAGCTGAAATGTGCTATTCTGGCCATAGGCTCTTTTTGTGCTGGGAGATGTAAAACCATCATTAAAATTGTTACCAGGAAACCCAAACGGCCATTCTGCCCAGGGTACATCATATGTCATTGTTAATTGGCGGGGGGTGGATGGGGAAGTAAGGCGGGGTCGAGGGAGAGGAGCCAGGCAAAGCAAGTTGCCGTGGCACTAAAAGCAGAGAACCCAGTGAGCCCCTCCGCTGCAAGGTATAGGTAGCTGAAGGGCTCACTGGAGCATGTGCGCTTCCACTTCACAATCATCCCCCTTTCTTTCCTTAATTCGAGCGATCCCCGGGAAAAGCACAGCGTTCCAAGCGCTGAGCATCTTCCAGCATCAGGCTCGAACTCTCCAATGGTCCCCACTTGCCAAGGGTGGGGAAGGCCAAACCACCGGGCGCGTGGTAACTGCTGCATTTTGGATCGTGGGTAGGAGGGATAGAGGAGACAGGTGCAGCAGAGACGCGCCATTGGCACACTATCAATGCCTGCACGGCGCAAACCTAGGAAGAGTGAATGCACCGGGGTGATTGAGTCGGTGAGGAGCGTGACTAACTTGGGCTAGGACGTTGGCACCCAAATCCTATTGACATTCAATGGGAGCCGGGCACCTAACTTCCTTAGGCTCCTTGCAAAATCCCAGCCGTAAAGCTCCAAAAAAATAATTTGGCTGAGGAGGATATGAGAAGAGACACAAAGCATCCGGCCCCCGAACCTCCTCCCTCAATGCTCTTTTCATATCCGTCCTCTGCTTTCCTTTTCATGCCTTCGTCCATGCTACCCCCTATGCGCTCCCTGCTCCTTGTGCACCTTTCCTTCCTTCAGATCTTTGCACTGTTTGGAGCTCTGACCATCACCTGGCCCGCTGGTGTAAGGAGTCAGAACTGAATGATGCGTCCGGCTGTCACCCTCTTTCACACTTACTGTTCCGTTGGCTTCAATGAGATTCTCACACAAGTCAAGGGCACTTTGATTAGACTCTGATTGCAAACTGTGTCTCAGGGACCATACCTTCCTCTGCACCTTGTAATGGACCCAAAACAAAGGGACCACTCAGAAAACCATAATTAGGGATAACAAGCCAAGCGGAGTGCCAGCCTCCCCAGAACACTCTGCTATTCCAAGCTTTAGCTTCACCTAAGCAGGGGCTGACATGAAACGAGTGCCCAACGGGAATTAGATTTAGACCAACAAACTCACATCAGATTGGTCTCGGTGAACACCCATACCGGATGTGGCCAAACCACGGCTCACGAGCCACATGCCCCCCCCCCCCACAATCCTCCCCCCATAGGAGCCGACTCTGTGGATGCTCCAGGGCTGGAGCACCCATGGGGAAAAAATGGTGGGTGCTCAGCACCCACCAGCAGCCCCCCATCAGCTCCCCCCCTCCCTCCCCACGCCTCCCACCCATCGTGATTAGCGGGGGATTGAGGACATGGCACGCTGGGAGGAGGGGACATAACGGGGCGGGAACCGGCGGGGCGGGGGTGGAGCAGGGGTGGGAAGAGGTGGGGCTGGGTAGGGCATTGGAAGAAGGGGTGGAGTGTGGGCAGGACCTGAAAGTCAGTATCTGTGTCTCTCTCCCCCACCCCCATTCTTTGCCTACCAAACTTGGGGGGAGAGATTTGGGCTTCTGCCCTGCGGCAGGGTGGGAGGGCTAGGGACTTCTGCCCAGCAGGGGGGGGCGTTGTCTCAGGGCTTTAGCCCCGTAGGGGGTGGGGGCAGATGCCACAGCTTGGGGCTTCAGCCAGCTGTGCCCCACGCCCCAGCAGGCGCGCCCCACGGAGATGAAGCCCCGAGCCCCAGCAAGCGCCGCAAGTGTCCTGCGCCTCTCGAACTTATGAAGATCATCATATGTGGCTCAGAGGATCAGTAAGTTCTGCCACCCAACCCATAGCACTTGTCCTGGGGAACAGTGGCTCTCCTTCCAGCGATTGAAAGATAGGATTTTTAGGTTCCAGCAGCTTTGACAATGTCCCTTGAAGCTTTTTAATTAGGGGAGAGGCATTTTCAAGGTCTGCGTCCTTAAAGGGCCACAGCTTAACTGCAGCTAGTTCTTTTTAATCGATTTATAGGAGGGTCTGAGTTGCAAAGTTCAGATCCAGATTTGCGCTTCCCCCAATGGGAGGGGTGTCAGAATTCAGCAATCCGGCTCATTTACAGGGAGGGACCAAACACAGAACTTGGTTGTGCATCTGAACTTTGATATCCAGGTGTCAGCTCTTAGGCCCGTCCGCTCAGAGTAGCTTCACTGGGGGCACTAAGAGCACCTGCGTTCTCTGTGCCTTTGGGCAAGTCACTTCACCTCTGTGGCTCTGTTCCCACCCGTGTCTGTTTAGATTGTAAATTCTTTGGGGGGAAGAGACTCTCTCTCACTCCCTTTTCACAGTCACTAGCCCAATGCGGCCCCTGATCTCAATGGCTGCCTCTAGGCACTGCTGTAATATTCATAATCATCTCAAATTTTAAAAATAGACAAAAATTAAGCACTGTGAACATACGACAGTAACTGCCAGTGGAGCGGTGGCTGGTTTAACTGATTTATTTGGAATCTGGCCACACAGGCACTATGAATCGGGGTTTTTGAAGTCTTGGGGATTGTCTAGCTGGAGAGCTAGTACATGGCAAGCCAGGGTGTGAATCTAGAGAGCACTAGCCTGCCATGCACTCACTCATTATCCCCCCGTTTCAAAGAGCAGTAGGTCAAAATGCCCTGTGGAACATAGTGTGTTGGATCCACACAGTGAGTTAGTGCTAGGGTGACCAGATGTCCCGATTTTATAGGGAGAGTCCCGATATTTGGGGCTTTGTCTTATATAGGCGCCTATTACCCCCCACCCCCATCCTGATTTTTCATACTTGCTGTCTGGTCACCCTAAGTGCGCAGCAAGCTACCAAGCTGTAGATTCACACCCCGGCTTGCCGCACTCTAACTCGCTGTGTAGACAACCCCATATAGGTTTATAGAAGAAATAAGAGTGGTACCGAGGACGGGGCCTGATCCAAAGCTCAGTATCCTATGGGCCTTTCAATCAGTCCCTCTGGAGTTCAAGTATGGCTGAGGCCCCTTGCGAAGACGAATTAGTCGCAGTCTTAGCCTCGCCCCTGGCGGAGACTAGATGACTTCAAAACCACAGCAGTGTTTGCACCTCCCTACACCATGTCCGCCCTCTGCTAATGAAAGGTCCAGAACTAACATGAAGAACAAAAGAGTTTCAAAGCAAAGACGGGCCTCAACCAAAACCCCAGAACCCAACACCTAGAGCGTTGGTGTCTTCAAAATCCCTAGGAGAATTTCGTAGCGTGAGCCCATCTCTAGTTACTAGATCAAAATAGATTTGTGGAAGTGCCTGAGAAAGCTGCATGGCATCTGGCTGATTCCAGCCAGCCCCAGTGATCCTGCGTTTTCACACTCACTCTCTGCTTTCTTTCTTTTGCTATTAATAGAGATTTCATCTGACCACTCTCTCATTCATGGTCCTCTCTAGCAAATAGGGACAAGGAGCCCTATAGATTAACAACACAGCTGGCATGCTTAGTTTTTAGGAAGAGGGAGTTTAAGGTGTGTGGAGTCTTCAGATGATTTCTGGCTAATTAAAACTCCATGAGATCGAGTCAGAAGTTAGGCCCAATGTCTGGAGGTAGCAATAGCCATATTTTCTAATCTATTCTATTCAGCATCTTTTACCATGCCCCATCGAACTGGGAATCTGATAGTCTCAAAACAACCCAAACGGCAACAATAAAATGCGCTCTGAAGGATGGCACCAGAAGGACACACACAAGTGGGTGATGATGGAGAAGAAAGAATATGTTTACCATTTCTGTGTCTGTGCAGCCTTGGAAAACCCAGGTAGTTCATTTCAGACTGACGGGTGAGTGGTTTTTCTAATGCAAACAGATGAATGGGTAAGAAGAAGGTTGCTAGTTTATCAGCTCACCTTGGGGTTTCTTTTTAAATGCACTTTTTAACCAACTGCTGATCACTCCATTATCTTGGGAGATATTACCAGGGAGCAAGGAAAAATCAACAACCTTTGAAAGAGACTCTTCAGGGTAAGAAGGCCTATTGGCAAAGGCAGATCTCAACAGAGCTGCATGAGTGGGGAATTATGGGTCCAAACATGCCTAGGCTGTGGACAAGGCTTTTGTCAAGCAACCAAAGTTAGCTCTCTGCTGATCTCACCACCCCACGAGTAGCAACATGTCCTATAGCACTTAATAATGAAAATCCTGGAGGCAATTCCTCCTCAGGCAGATTTGAGAGAGACAAAAGACATGCATCAAATACACACAGATGTGAAAAGGGAGGGAAGGAGGTGGTGGTGTATTGTATCAACAATTCCACTAGTGGGAAACTAACTTTCATGTTAGCAAACCCCTCAGCCCAGGTGCCTGTGCTGAATAGTGTATTATTATTATTTGTATTATCGGTGTCTAGAAGTCCTAGTTATGGGCCAGAACCCCACTGTGCTAGGCACTGTACAAACACAGAACACAGTCAGTCACTGCCCCAAGGACCTTACAATCTCAGTAGTGGGTAGGCTGGATTATCACTCCCCGTCCCTGAACTGGGAGTTAAACTTGGCTTCCTTAGGACGATACAAGCTTGCATCTTTGCCTGCTAAGCTATGTATCAAAGACAAGTGCCACATTTATTCAACAAAGGAGGAATACACCTGACATTAGGACAGAAATCAGGACACGAGGGCCGTTTGAAGATCCTAGGCATACCGAGCACAGGACCGGGGGGCTCAGGAGACCTGCATTCTATTCCTGGCTTTGCCGCTGACCTGCTTGGTGACCATGAGCAAGTCCCCTTGTCTCTCAGTGCTCGTTTTCCCTCCCACTCAGTCTGCTTCCCATTTTGTCTGATTGAGCTAGCGTCTTCAAAATAGCAGTGTAGCCACAGTGACGTGAGCAGTGTGTGTGTGTGGGGGGGTCTAGGCACCCCAAGTACATGCCTAGGGTCTCGGATGGGATCATACTCGGAGTGAGCTAGCTACTCCCACTGCTTGCACTGCCCAGCTCTACTATTTTTAGCACACTAGCTTGATGAGAGCTAGCGTGGGTATGTCTCCTCCAGCTGGCAATTCCACCTTCCAAGTCCAGGGTAGATGGACCCTTGGAGACTGTAAGCTCTTTGGGGCAGGGGCTGTTCTACCCTGTCTAGCTCAATGAACTATTGATCACGATAGGCAGCGTGAGACACCAATAACTAGTACCAATAACATAAACCCAACCCTCTCAAACACAAGTGTTTCTAAGGGATACACGATTCCGTGTCAGGATGGCTGAGCATTTGAGTTCTGTTAAGACTGAGGCCTCCTCTGCAGGCTTGGGTTCCAATTCTACCCTTGAAAGCATGTTCACCCTTAAAGCTACAGTGCACTCCGGTGCAATAACTTCAGGACCAACCCGCAACTACCTTCCTGGCATGTGCGTGGAATATGCACTCACCTGAAGTGAGGTATTTAAAAAGGACAGGATAGGCATATACTCACTTCACCAAATCTAATGTTCTCCACATTCCCCTAGACAATGCAGCTATGATTGCAACTGTACCCAGAAGCCCTATCTCAGAGAGGAGCCCCATGACGCTAGGCACCATACGTACATATAAGAGTCAGTCCCTGCCCCCAAAGAGTGGACAGTTAATGAACAGGACAGAAAGAGGTGGGAAAAGGGAATAACAATCCTTCCTCTTTTCCAGACAGGGAAGTGAGGCTTTAAGAGGTTAAACAGCTTGTCCCATCACACAGGAAGTGTCGACTGAACCCGCATTTCTGGACACCCATTCCAGTGCCTTAACCACAACCCAGTGTATCTTCCCTTACAAGGTTTTCCTGTAACAACCCTGTTCTTCCCCCGCCCCCACAGGTCTTGCTCAAAACATGTTGTCCTAAGTTTTCCCACATGTACTTTACAACTGTTTAGGGGAAAACCCAAAACAAACTGAAGTACGGAATCTCCCAAGTACTGGGACATTCCTCATTTCAGAAAGGATCAAAGAAACACTTTTTTCTTAAATGGACTCCAGTTTATCACGGAGATTGACAAGCTCTGCCGTCAGATGATATGAAATGAACCAGAACAACAACATGCAACGTGCAGGCAAATGAAGCCAAAATGGGACTGCTGGATTCTTATGAGCATAAAAGGACTGTGCCATAACGATACTGGATACAGTCGATCAGATACACCCTACAGAAGCCTTTTGATGATGTAAACAGGACAGGGATCAATTGGTTTCATAAATCTAATGCGACAAAATAAGCAGAATGGGTTTAAGAGTCAGGAGAGAAAATTTAGGTTAAATATTAAGTAAAACTTTAGAGCTGTAAGAAAGGTGAGGGCAATTAAACAAGCCATCAAGGGAGGCTGGGATATGGCCATCTGTAGATACATTCAATGCTAGATTGGACAGCCATCTATCAGAGGTGATTTCAGAATGATCAAATCAGGTCAGCTGTGATAAAGGGGGCGGGGGGAGACTAGCAGACTCACCAGAGGTCCTTTAGGACAAACAACGCTTTGATTTTTATCAGCCGGTGCCGGTGAAATACGCTATTGTGTTATCACCAGCATCTGGATCAATTCTGGATGAGAGCTCAGCCTCTATCATTTTCAGTGGCCTTTTCCCCATAAACTCTGATCAGGCCTCTCTGTGGCAGGCTGAAACATTTGATATCACAGGACTCCAAGAGAAACTGCACAGTAGAGGAAAATGACCCCCCTCCTCCCCTGATCCCCTACTCACAGCCCTGCGCTTGCACTACTTAAACTCACTGAGCCTTGCCATCTGCCCCCCTACACCAGCTTTCTCCAGTCAGCCATCTGGCTAACTGAAAAGAAAACATAGGGGGCGGAGGCAGGGAACTTAGTAACCTTTAGCTCCATTGAAAGATTTGTTTTTTTCTTAACCTCCCTTTCAATGATCAGTCCAATTTTTATGAACTGTTGTTGCAAATAATTCTCTCTCCATCTTCTGAATGGGTTGCCCCCACTTCCCCAGCAGGCAATTCTGTGTTCAGAATACGTGACTCGGAACCTCAAATCTGAAAGCACAATGTGTGCATCCAGGCATGAACGTTCTTTACACGCACAAGTTTCCCTGTGGCAAATTTGACTTGCATTGAAAGAAACAGCTTGTTTGTACGATACATGTAACCACACTGAGCGCAGTTCTATTGATTTATATCAGTCAGAGATTTTTCTTTTGCCACAGAAGGTTGTTGTTGCTCTTACAGTAATTCAATAATAATGTAACAATTCTATGGCCATTGAGGATTTCACAGTTGTTGGCGTGCTGCATGCCCTGGCTTCTTGGGAGTTTTGTCGAGAAAACGTGGCTGGAACTCAGACCCTCTTGCTTCAAAAGCTCATCACCACTTACGCTAGAAGATGAAAAATTGAAATTTCAAAGCTTTTCACCGAACAGAAGCTCTGAACATTTTTTATTTGGAAATATCAAAATGCTGCATTTCAATATTTTTGATCAAAACGAAATATTTCAACGTTCCAGAAATTAAAATCTTTGTTTTGGTTTATTGAACTGACCTGAAAGTCTTTGTTTCAAGTCAGTCCAATATTAAAGCACATTCTTCACAGTGGTGTTGTCGTCCCATGGGAGTTGTTCTTTGGGAGCCAGATACCCCCCGTTCTTGCCTCTGGGCCAGGTTCCCATGGCTAGACAACATGTCTGATGATGCACCCAGATTCATGCATCTCCCATGACGGGCCACACAGCTCGGTCAGAGGGAAATCCTCATTGCATTATGGGGCATGTAGTCCTCTGGGGTGCCTGGCCCTAGGAGAGAAAGCGAGTCGGAACTACAGCTCCTGTAAGGCAATGTGCTGATGGGGAAACACAGGGTAAAGTTTTGTTGAACTTTGAAATGAAAGGCTTTGAATAAGTTCATCAAAATTAAACATTCTGCTTTAGGTCAAACTAAATATTTTGTACTGGCAACATTGACCTTTTCCCATGACAAATTTTTATTTTGTGGAAACTGCATTTTTGGTCAGAAAATATTTCTGATGGCACATGCACAGCCAGCTCTACTCCTAACCCTCTCAAATACGTAAATGAACACGTGGGCCAAACCCTGCTCGCTTCACTCACACAAGTAGTATCCCTGAAAACAATCGGTGAAAACCTAGCCTGACTGCAGTCAACAGCAGCTTTGCCATTAACTTCAATGGGGACCAGATTTCACCCAATGGGACTGTTTGGCCCCATGTATGTATTGGTCCATCCAAATATTAGGTTTGTCCCATTATCCCTCCGGCAATTCCACTTGTGTACACTAGAGGCATTAAGGGAGAGATTTTCAAAAGCACTCAGTATTGGCCAAACTCTGCTCCCATTTAAGTTAATAATAAAACTCTCAATTGGGAGCAGTTTAGACCAACTCCGTTTATTTACTATGTCTATAGATGCTCTATGTTGCATTCCTCTTCAGTGGCTATCCATCACAGGCTGTATCCTACCATACTGAAACATAGGGGCTGGAACTAGGGGTGCGGCAGCACCCCCTGGCTTGAAGTGGTTTCCATCATATACAGGGTTTACAGTTCCAGTCAATGGCTCTCAGCACCCCCACTACACAAATTGTTCCCCTGGGCTGAAGTTAACGAGGATAATTTGGCTCCATTATTGATGGAAGCTTTGACAGTTACGTTCAGAACAGGGCTACAACCCATTTTAGAAATAGTTAAGGGGCGGGGGGGGAAGAGAGAAACCGTCCAATAATTTGCAGTAGAACCGTGTCTGGGTAGCTAACGGGGGAGGGGAATACAGAGCAGCGAAAAGCAATGAGAGGTTTACAAAGTAGGGAAGATTGTTACATGCGGTTTCACTGTTCAATAGTGGTTGTACTTCCTAGAATTGGATCCATTTACAGCTTGCTGTGAAAATCATTTCCTAGCACCCGAGAAACGTTTAAGGATGGGCTCGTCCCTCCCCCATGGCCGCTGGATGCTAAAGACGTTTGGGATGTTGAATCACTCCCGGCTCAGGAATGACCTCTTCTTTTCTCATGCTATCCTGGGCTTGCCAGGATGCAACATTATTGCACAGTATTTGGTATTGTGCATCTCAAATTAGTGTCTCCTTGTGGAAGACAGAACGAGAGACCACTCCCAATGAATCATGCTGCTCAGGCCACCCCTCATGGAGCTAGAACATTAATCTTGAGGACATTCCTAAGGGTACGTCTACACAGCAGCTGGAGGTGGGATTGCCAGCTCGGGTAGACATACACGCGCCAGCTTTGATCGATGGGATTGTACTCGGGCGGCCAGCCTGAGCCACTGCCTGTGCTGCCGTGATACACTGCCAGGGGTGAAAGTAACAAAGGACTTACCGGTACGACGGAGTCCAGAGCAGGGACGTGGACTCAACCAGAAGAGGCGGGGCCTCAACTGGAAGAGGCGGGGCCTTTCAAGATTTAAAGGGCCTGGTGCTCCTGCCACTGCGGGGAGCCCCCAGCCCTTTAAAGCACCGCCGGAGCCCTGCCACTGCTGGGGTAGTGATGGTCCTGGGCCCTTTAAATCACCACTGGAGAAACTGGTCCAGTCCGGCACAGGGTACTGGCTCTTGCTGGTACGCCGGACCGGACCGGCTTATTTTCACCTCTGTACACTGCTAGTTTTAGCATGCCAGCTCAATCAACTAGTGCCCATCCATCTATGGCACTGGACAGGACACCTTCCACTACAGTGCCGATGTGCCCTACCTGGGTAATCTCCTAGTTTTCTATCACTGGAATTTACTGAACTCTAATTCGAATGAATTCCTTGGGTGTTGCGATATATTTTACAATATTGGGTATGTCTCTGGGCGCTCCTATCTGATAGGCACAAAGCTGAAGAACGTAAACTCCTAACGGGGGGAGTGGAAAACACCATCAGACTTTGGGATCTTAACCCCCCCCTTTGGGGGGGGGGGGCATATGGGTCCTTCTCTAATGGATCTGAACACCCACAAACTTTGTAGCCTGGATCTCATGAGGAGAGAAATGTGGGGTTAAAAAATGCAGCGAAGCTGGGAGACCAAGGAGAGGAGCCTTATTTTCATTGAAAGACAATGGGAGTGGGTTTCCTAATGAGTTAGGCTATGAAGTCCCATTAGGAACTTAGGAAGTATATTAGTCCCATTTTACCAATTGGGAACTGAGGCACAGAGAAATCCAGGGCAAACTTTTCCAATCTCACAGGGGCGTTGCGAGGATAAAAACCATTAATAATCCATCCATTACTCAGGTAATATGGGAACGGGGGTTATAGAAGAACATATACAGACAGAAAGAAACAGTCACATCTTAGAAGCAGCAGAGACCAGCAGCAAAGTAATTACAGGTGTGAATCCTTCTTTTTAAAGCATAAGCTGTTCCTTGCATGGAGCACAGTCTGAAAACATTTATTTTAAGGAAAATATTGCCTGCTCACACTGCCTGGATCACAGCCAGCTCCAATAGCCGTAATCAGTTTCGCAGACACCAAGAATTCACACAAACGTATCCCCCAATTTAAAACATGCATCTGGGTCAGAATCAGGCATTTTAAAACCCAATATTAAAATTATTTTAAGACCATTAGGAGGGGGAAACTCTTATTTTTGAAAGGAACCCTATATAGGTTAAAACGTATTCAATTATCACTGCTAGGCCCAAACCATGAGGTAGGGACTCAGATATACTCCATTCCATGTATCCATTTATGATTTACTTTTGTAATAACTGAAGCCATAAGGAACTCATTGGATTAAGCTTTATTATTTACATTGTTGAACAATAATATTTAACTGTATAAAGCCATATATCCACACTTGCAAATGTTCTCCCCATATGAAACGGATTGCACATTATTGAAATCCTGGCCCCACTGAAGTCAATGGGAATTTTGCCATCAACTTCAATGGGGCCTGGATTTCACTCTCTATGATTAGGTTCAAGGTTGTTAAAAATCTTCAATATTGTCACAATAGCAGAGACAGACGCCAGAGATAAAGATAGAAACGGATACGCCAAAGGCATTCCCACAACACACCGTACGATCAGAAATAAATCCAATTAGTCATGTGTTTGAAGCCCTGAAAAGACTGGCTGACATTTTCATTGTAGCCTAAGGGAGTTAGACACCCAACTGTCATATACCAGTACTCATCGGCTCCTGTGAAAATCCCAATTTAGATGAACACGCTATTGCAGAACTACAAGAGCAGCAACCAGATTCCAGCTTTACTCTGGTGACAACATAAAGCCGAGTGTCCCATATCTCCCATCACCAAGCATGAAAATCACCAATCAGGGAGCACCAAAGCCAGGAATCCCACAAACCAGTCACGGTGGGCACTAGCCTGGGACTCAGGAGACCAGCGTTCAAATCCGGCCTTTTCCACAGCGTTTCTGTCTGGCCTCCAGTATCCCCCTCTCTGTGCCTCAGTTCCCCATCTGTAAATTGGGATATTAATACCTCCTTTCTCCCTGCCTTGTCTATTTAGACAGTTTCCTCAGTATACACACAGCCAGGATCTTGTTCAGGGTCTCTAGTAGAAAGACTCACTGACCCCTCTCTCCCCTTCCCCACTGGGCCCCATTACGTTTTCTCCATCTCTTGTTTTTCCAGTATGGCCATTTCCAAAGTATCTGACTTTCTGGACTGTATGCTTTTCCGGTCAGGGACAGTGTATTTTTGCGAACTGTCGAGTGCTGAGTGCACTGTTAGGATTAAACAGAGCAATAGGGCACGTGATGTGGAGTTTCCAGAATTATGCTCTGCACAAGACCTTCTTGGGTGGATTATCTACTGATCTGTAATCCCCTAACTACCCGCTGCTGAGAGGAGACAGTTAAAGAGGAGGTACTCCCTTCTCTGAGCTATTCCTGACTCAGACAATCAGGGGAATCACATACGGTCCCCGTGTATTTAAAATGGGATTTAGAGTTATGGAGGAATCTTCATAGTCTTAGCCTCCAATCACCCCACATTGAGCTCTGTTAGAATTGATGTCTCCCAGTGCTCTACATGGGGGGGAAAAAAGCCAGACTATTGCAGCAGCACAAAAATTTCTTGGCAAGAACATAAAATAGGACAGCTGGGATCTGAGTGCCGGGCCTCCCTCTTTGATCATTCCTTGCTGAAACTGAATTGCGACTTTTTGTTTGTTTGGTTTTTTGCACGGCCACTTACTCAGCCAGTTCCTCCAAGCTCCGATAGACATCATCATCGTTCTCTGTTGTCTCCTCTGAAGGGAAGGGTCTGGAAGAGAGGAGAGAAAATACGTTATTTGTCATGCTGACCTCTTGCACATACAATCATCATCTGCTGTAGCCCATGAGAAATCAGATCAGCACATTAGGTAAACGAGGGGCTGCTTTGGAACAAAAATATTCATCAGTATTACACTTATTTGTATTACACCTATCCAGCTCCATGGGCATCAGCTTCTGAGAATACCTCTTCTCTGTTTTCAGCTCAGGCTCAGGGTTGTGGCTGCAGTAGGAAATTAGGTTGCGGTAGCACCCAGGAGCCTCAGTCTTGAACCAAAACATCCCTGTGCTAGGTGCTGCACAAATGCACCTTTGTTTCTGCAAACACAATTTTACACCCACTGTGGCCTTGCTTTGCACAGCTGGAACTGACTTTAGCACAAGGTGCAGGGAACTGAAGAATCAAGCACGGGTGGTGGAACTAGGGGTGCTACCGCACCCCCAGCTTGAAACGGTTTCCATCATATACAGGGTTTACAGTTTTGTTCAATGGCTCTCAGCATGCCCCCTGTTCCAACGCCATTGGAATCAAGTCCAGTATCTGAGTGCCCCATTGTGCTAGAGTTACCGCACGGAATTGGTCCAGCCATAAAGGCTTCCATCTGCAATGAACAAACATGTCTTCAAGCGCAATGCTTGTGAAAAATGCTCTTATTTACTTAAACTAATAAAGAGTCTGATCGCTTTAAGCAGTTGAAAGCCCGGGGGGGGGGGGGGGATGTGTGTGTGTGTGTGTGTGCGTGTGTGTGAGGGAACGCCAAAAGAAAAAAGGAAGGAGCAGATTAAAAGAGCAAAGAAATAAATTCCTTGGCTATTCTGAAGCAATAATCAAATAATATACGGAGGAGATGAAAAAATACTGCTTTAATTAAACCCAATATATTATTGCTGGCACAGGCCTCAGTGGGCTAATGTGCTGGTAGGGATGGATGCCTCTAGTTACTAAGCAGTCCTTGCAGAGGGCCTGGCCCATCTTCCATAGTCAACCCTGCACTTCACTCCAGATGGCCAAGCTGTGATTCCCCGGATTGCGAACACAATGACCTTTGCTCAGAGCTGCAAGCTGGCTGGATGGCACTAAATAAAGGCAGAGGGATATCAAAGCTGATCAGTTTCCCCCTTGTCATCTCTTCATGGCACTGTGGCTAACAGAAAGGATAGCAGAGGGAGTGCAGGAATTGGGGGAGAGGGGGGAGAAGGAATGAGACACAAGGAAAGGATCCATGAACTGAGAGTACAAGTGGTAGTGGATTCCCCATAGAACCGTCCCACTAACTGTGATCCTGCATCTGAGGTTCATGTTGTGGGTGAGCAAAATTGGAAACCGGCGAACTTTTAACCACACCCAAGTTTAATTTCCTCCTTCTCCGGTTTCAAAACAGATTGATTCGCATGAAAGGTTTAATACATGGCCCAGCAAGCCCCAGATTTTTGCTATTCTTGGATCAGTTCGCTAAGACTAACCTGCCTTACTTCTCTCCTCCCTTGGCCATCGCATCAGACCGAGTAAGTGTTTCTTAACAGGGCTCAAATCGGCAGTTAGTTTGGTTCAAAGTAACACAGCATCAAGGCACTGAACTAGAAAGGGAAAGGCGCACCATTACCCACTGAGCTATATACATTGGCTCAAACTGGGTAAATGGGATCATGTTCTGTGAGTTTGCATTCACGAGGCAAACAAGGAACTTAAGAACATAGCTTGAGACAGCCACTTGTACCGGGTCTAGTCACAAAGAAGCCATGTTAGGGAGCACAGTCCAGTGTTGCCAACCGTCATGATTTTATCACAAGTTGTGTGACATTTGTGATGGTCGTTTCTAGCCCTCATGGTTGCAGAGAAAAGCCTGAAAACATGAAGCAAGTGCATCCTAAAGGCTCAGGAATCAGGAGACAAAGAAAAAGAACCTGTAGTGGATTATCTTAACAAATCTCATGATTTTCAGAAGCTGATTCATGTTTTTTTGAACACTGGCGGCTCACGATCCCAAGGGTCTGTGGTTTCCATTTTATCAACACATATTTGAGTGGGTGCATTTCTTGTCTCCTGCTGCAACCCAGAGGTCAGTGACTAATATAAAAGACGCGTGAACCTCCGACAAATCAATTTTGTGCAAGTCGCCAGCTACTAATGCGCTCGGCTAAGGATATCATGGAAACTGGCACCAGCTTCTGCTTGCGACAACAAAAACCGAGGAGGTTAAGGAAGTGGGTCACTGGGCAGCAGGACTAGAGTGATTTCAAGGGTGGGAAAAGAGCTCCTCCCTGCCATAGGTTGAGCACAAAATTAATACACATAGGGTAGAAATGCACCCTGGGCAGCGGTCAAGCACGAGGCCTATGTAGCAGCTAAGTTCAATTTGTGCTCTCAGTGGGACTTAAGCAGTGAATAATTCTAGTGCTGGCCTTCTGCACAAAGATGAATTTGGCCCTAGCTGAGGAAAAACTTATACAGGAGCATAATTAACTCCCTTGCTGGGATGCTGTGAGGCTTAACATTTCTTTAAATACATTGAGGTCCTTGGGTATGGCTCTAGAGACCGGCAGCTTTGTTTGATGCCATTAAACGTTTACCGTAACTTTAAATCCATGATGATTGAAATCTTCAAACTTAATAAAAAAGAAACAAATCAAGGAAATTGATCAGCCAATGCCTGGTTGCGTCCTGTCCTCCTCCTTTCATCAAGGGCTTTGAGACCCATA
This sequence comes from Malaclemys terrapin pileata, assembly GCF_027887155.1. Lineage (NCBI taxonomy): Eukaryota > Metazoa > Chordata > Testudines > Emydidae > Malaclemys > Malaclemys terrapin. The sequence continues at coordinate 8,860,158 of NC_071521.1, read as the reverse complement.
GATGGAATGTGCTACATCAGTGGTAAGTATTGTTACTTTGTTACTTTGACTGCAAGGTCTTCTGGACAGGGACCTTGTTCCCATGCATGTTCTAGAAAGCTCCTAGCACGCTGTTGGTGCTGTATGAACAACCCCCTGCGCGCACTATGCGGCTTGATTGGAAATAAATACAAATAAAAGGAACCACGAAAAGTTATTTTTGTTTTAAATGATGCTTGTTTAGAAAGAACACTGAAAACATGGTGCACTGCTTTCCTTCTTTTAAAAGTAACTTGCTTTTAATCTCTTAAACTTCCTTCCTTCTCTACTGTTCAGCCTGGCAGGAAGCAAGGAGGTAAAACAGTAATTAAGAATAATAAAGTCACACATTTCCAACTGAAATTCTAGGCTATAGGTTCAATCAGTGGCTAAGGTAAAGAAATGGCAAAGAGAAAAACATGGGAGCAGCGTTTACAGATTGCAATTTCACATGCTGTCCCAGCTGTTTCACCTCGACTTTACAAAACTAAAAAATGGCAGATATGGGATTCACAGCCTCTCTCTCTGCAGCCCCAGTTGCTTCAAGGATAACTACAGAAACAAAAAGTGCAGTTCAAGAAGAAAACACAACAAGGAGGAGATTACACAAACAACTGGAGAGGAAGGATGGTCTTTGTGGTTACGGCTGGGACTTGGAAGACCCCGGATCTGTTTTCAGCTCTGTCACAGACTGTGTCACCTACGGCTAGTCCCCAAGACTCCATTCCTGTGGCCAGGGGCGGCTCCAGGCACCAGCGCTCCAAGCGCGTGCCTGGGGCGGCAAGCCGCGGGGGGCGGCCTGCTGGTTGCCGTGAGGAAGGCAGTCAGGCTGCCTTCGGCGGCATGCCTGCGGGAGGTCCGCCGGTACCGTGGTTTCGGCGGCAATTCGGCAGCGGGTACGCCGAAGGCGCAGGACCAGCGGACCTCCCGCAGGCGTGCTGCCGAAAGCCGTCTGACTGCCGTGCTTGGGCGTCAAAATACATAGAGCCGCCCCTGCCTGCAGCACACAGGTAGACTGCAGCAGCCCCGTAGAGCCTCCCTCCACGGTTTCAGGGGGGAAGCAATTCCCCTGTGCTGATCAATTGCAGGAACAGGGCTTTACTCTCTTTGTGCCGCATTTCCCCATCTATAAAATAGGACAAACAGTCCTTTCTTCCTCCCAGCCTTTGTCTGCCTTGTCTATCAGCACTAAGCTCACTGGGGCAAGGAATGTCCCTCACTCTGTTTGTACAGTGCCTAGCACAAAGGGACCCTGATCTCAACTGGGGTCTTTAGGCAGTACTTTGATACTGATTATTATTATTATTAATAATAAGCTGATTATCTAAAACTTCTCCCTATTTTATATCCAATTTTCCCTTCACTTTGCAGAGAAGAAAGTACATTTCTGCATCACATGAGACAATAAGAAGAAACCATTATTACAAGAATAGTTTTGTTTGCTAACACTTTCCACAGAATTTTCCTTCAGCACATTCAGTGTGGTGTGGTGACATGATTTCCTAGCACACACGGTTTATCTATCCAGGGTGTTAGTTTGGTTTTGGTTTTCTTTTTAGTTTATCTATTAGCCCAGCGCTGTGCTATCAGGCCTGGATTTAGAATTAGAGTCATAGGCATTAGAGAGTGAAAACAACCTATTAGGTCATCTCAGTCCCTGCTTACCAAGCCAATACAATCTAGTTCCCTTTAGCATACCTACTTCTACTTCCGTGGGAGCAGAATTGAGCCTGACACAAAGGCAGCTACATCATAAAATCAGTGGGGCAGATTTTGTCAAAATTCAAACCATGAGGAACTCAGAGAGGAAAGCTGGTCCAGTGGGTAGGACAACAGCCTAGCCCTAGGACTTGGGAGAACCCAGGTTCAATTCCTTGCCTTGTCACAGATGTCCTGTGTAACCTTGGGCAAGTTCTTTCATCTCTCTGTGCCTCTGTTCTGCGTCTGTCCCATGCCATGTTATCAGACACTGCAGCAATGCAGGCCACTAATGCACCTCGGATAGGCAAACAAAGTACAAATAAAACGGTCAAATTCTAACCAAGATTTTTTTTAAAAGCACTTAATGTAGACAACGAACAAACATTAATGAACATGCTAAAAAGGAGGCTGACCCTTAGCGACACTACACGAAGGACAACCTGTGCCCCAGGCTCTGAAAGGGGAAGGCAGGTGAAGTGCATGCATCAGTGCTGTTCATTCAATTCTTACAGCACTTTCTTGTATTCCCTGTTTTCCATTAGATCACCTTCCAGGGACCTTTTATCAGGTTCCCTTCCAGAAGAGCTCATGTCCTGTGTCTAGGAAATGAAGTTTTCCACTTCAGTTGCCAGCGTGACAGATTTTGTGTCTTTGTGAAAAGAGCGTCCCTCTCTCGTTTTTGTCCCATGATGATACACGGGTCAAAGCTACCCTAAAAAAAAAAAAAAACCACGCTAGGTGAACTTTTAACCTAACCATTCTTAGCTAAACCTACCCCATTTGCAGGTTAGTTTTTGGTTAACATTCGTATTTACTGAGGCAGCCTCTTATTTTTGGCATTCGTCCATATGGAGTTATACTGTGTTATCTAAAATATTGGGATCAATGTTGCTTTTATACAGACATGGGACCGAACCATAAAATTCAGATCCAGATGCGAACGTCCCCAAAGTTCAGAGACGGTCAGAGCTGGTGTATTGATATGGGCCTGTTTGTATTTTATTATTTAGCCCCCCCTTTCTTTAAAGGGCACTAAAAGGGGACAATTCCCCTGGGGCACAAACCCTTCAAATCTCCAAGTATCACAACTTCAAAATCAACATCAGATGTACACACACCCTGGAAAGATCTTCAAAGGGAGCTGGGAGAGTTAGAACCCTAATCCCACCGAAATTCAAAGGGAGGCAAACACCTCACTCTTTCTGAAAATTCCAGGCCCAATCCTGATAGGAAAATGGGGAAAGCCAAATAAGGTTCCTCCTTATCTGAAGAGAGCCAACACATTCAGTTAGCGGCAGTCAAAATATGGGTTCAGAGAAAGAAAACAAGGCTGCTGCAGGGTTGGTGACTTGAGATATTGAACCCTGGATGAGCTCTCACTACAAGCCATCGGCACTAGAAAGGAATGCTGTTCAGTGCTGGGAATGTCAGCTTTCCAAAAAAGACTGACATCTTGTTTGTTTCTTGCCTTGGCGGCTCAGGAGATATACTGAACAGTCACATCATTCTGATTACTGTCTTGCTTTGCAACACTCCTTCCAAAACATACTTGGGTTCCAGTATGATTTGAGCAGCCACAACCTCAACAATTGCTAGGCCTAAAATTAAATTTCCCTTGCTGGTATCTGTTATGAAGGCAGCTTGGAATGAAGCTTTCAGTTAGCACAGGGCATTAGAGCCTCATTCTACTTTCTCATGAGTTTTACACCTGTGTAACTCCACCAACTTCAGTGAAATTGACACCAATTTAAACTCACGTACGTGAGAGGAGAGTCAGGTTCTTAGGGTGAGATTTTCAGAAGCCTCCTCCTGCTCCCCCCCCCCCCCCACCGGCTTGAAATAGGACTTCTGCACCTCACTATCTCAGGCACCTTTGACAAACCCCACTTTAATCCCTTAATCCAGTGCTTTGTGAGACGTCAACTCCCAAAACCACATCTGAAATGAAATGAGCGAGAAAAAGCAAGCCAGCAATAGATGAGGCATTTTAAGGCCTGATAACTCATGACCTATCAGGCACTTGCATATAACAGTCAAATGGTTTGGGGAGAAGTAAACTTCTCTAAACAGCAGCCCAGGAATAGGGATCTAAGGCGGTTTCTATCCAAAGCTGCGGGATTCCAATGCATAGCTAGCACAATAAGATACATAAATAAGAATACAGTATATCGACCTCAAAACAAGGCGGGTAAGAATGGTTATTCACATTCTATATAAGGGGAAATAAAGCAGAGACAGATTAAATGGCACGCTCAAGGCCATACCGTGAGGTTGTGGCAGTGCTGGGAACAGAAATCATGTCCCGATTCCCATTCCAATGTCTATTCTAGTCTATATAGGCTCTAAAACCACGCTCCTCACCATGGCCAGCTTTAGGCCGATTCCCCCGAATCGGGCCCCGCACCTTAAAGAAGAGCACCTAACTTAGGCACCTTTTTATTTTTTTTATTTTATTTTTTACACTTACCAGGCAGTGGTCTGGGTCTTCGGCGGTGGGTCCTTCAGTGCCCCAGAAGACCCGGAGCGAGTGAAGGACCCGCCGCCAAAGATCCAGACCGCCACCAGGTATTCGAATCGGGCCCTGCAGTTCCTGAAGCCGGCCCTGCTCCTCACCATAATATTTGAGTGCCTTCCAGTTGTGCATTAAGCAATGTGACTAGTAACATCCGTTATGGGTGGTTTCTGAGTGTTTTGTTTTGGCAGGGTTTGGGTGATTTTTATTAAACGGCCATGTCGCTTTGTGTTTATATTGAAGAAGGCCGGTCAGAGACGCGCGCCTGGTACTTGGAGCAGAAGGTGGTGAAGTTTGTGATAGTTCTTAGTCCCTGGGGGAGTTTATTGCCCGGTCTCAGACTAGCCCCCGAGAAAGCTCTGCCTCCTGCACAGATGTGCATTGCCTTTTCTGGGGGTAACAATCTCTCTTATTTTAGTTTTAAAAAGCATGATCGCTGGTGCTCCTACTCAATCTCCCCTAAACAGCACCCGCTGGCCAGGATCTCCCGCAAACATCCCGTAAGCCTTGGGAGCAGCTAAGCCCTGATCCTAATTGCATTGAAGTCAATGGCAAAACTCCAAACAACTTCAAATGTTTCTGGAACAATCCCCTGCAGAACTAAGATAATAAACCTCCCAGAGTAAGTTTCTGAACAGACAGAAAACACAGGGTTCAGCAGTGTGTTATTTCCAGAGAACAAAGAGCAAATCACAAGTAGGACTGATCTGATGCATTTGATTTATAGTCTTCCAAAAGGGGGAGAGATGCTGTGCTATTTGTTATGGAATTTGGAACGAAGTTTTTTTTTTTTTTTTTAAGACAACTATTCCAGCGGAAAATGAGCCCTCTTGGCATGCAATGCAAAGTACGTCCTTGATCTTATGAAACACTTAGGGTATTTTCCGGGTCAGAGAGCTTGTGTGCATGTGACACAGTGTTTTCCTGGAGCTTAAACAACTCAGAAGCAAATGCAAAAATAATCCTGTGACCAAATATGACACACATGGGTACAATAAATTAATATCTGAGGAGTCGCTGAATATGAAAAAAACCCAACCAATCACTGTCACCTGTGGTTATTCTGTAAAGTTCGGGGCTGGATCTTACTCCCAGTGAAACCCTAGGGAGCTTTGCTATTGGTTTCAACGCAGAGTCAAGGCCTGGGCGGAGGGGCGTGCAAGGAAGACAGGACAGAATGACACTGCTGTAGAGTGGGAGTGGGTAGATTTTCCCTAAGCACCAATAAGAGCACATGGGAGGTTTTTTTTTTCCTTTCACCAATAGGAAATGAACACCGATGCTCTTGCAGTTCAGGCAGAATATAACATAGATCATCCTCCTGTACTGATACGGCTGGTCACACTGGGAAGCTATATTTCCTGGACAGCTCTGCCACACTTAATGGCATAGGCCCACATTTTCAAATGGGTACCTAAGGTTAGGCACTTAAATCCATATTTAGGCACCTATTTTCCAGAATTGCAGATCGTGGCTGGAGAAGTCAATAAGAAGCAATGGTGCTAAGCCCTGCTAAGCGTTAGTCCACTTTTACTTAGACACCTAAAGGTGGATTTAGGTGCCCCAGTTTGAAAATTTTGGCCTTAATGCCTATAGCTATGCAACCAGCAGAGGAGGCTTCAGCCAGGATCTGTTTCTTGGTGGTCATAAAACATCACTCTCTCTTTTTCTCTTTTGTATAGATGGAGGAGGGAGTCACTTAACACACCTGTGAAATCTATAGTTAAATCCAAGCTGGGGTTTTGGGTTCATCTAAAAGTCCATCAGAACCCTTACTGCAGGTCTCGACTCCGTTCACAAGGTTGTATGATATAGTCTCTTTTGCCACAGGGATGGACCTGAACCAAAACCCTAGATCCAGTTACCGTCCCTACTTGCTCAAATCTTGGGGATATTCAAAGTCTCCATCTCAATTTTATAGCTTTGTTCCGGGGACAGATCCTCAACTGGTGTAACCCCTTTCCTTCTTAGTAATCATTGACATTGCAACTACTGTATAAATAAGACTATTTGAGAAATCAAGAAAGAACAGGATAGTTTACCTATTTTAAGGACGAACTCCCCCTGAAGTTGGGCCGGATTTGAAAGGTTTTGAAGAAACGTACACAGGAAGCACAATGAAACTCGAAGGCAAGGCGCAATGCCATCAAGATTATAACCTCACCAGTTGAACCTCACTTTAGAAATGGCACTTTCAGTATAAGCTTTTTTGGTGCCCGATCATCAGCCAGCCTGAATGGACGTAGCTCCGCTCGCTTCAGAGAAGGGATGCTGATTTACAGCAGAGAAAGATCTGGCCCTTTGCTGTCAATGGATCGTTTTCCACACTCCCTTGTTGGCCTGGAGCCATTGTCACATCTGTGTGACTGGGGGAAGCAGTGGCAGGGTGTGAGTGCAGATGGAGGTTATTCTACACACTAAATGGGAATAAGGAGACGGGCTTCCCATAAAGTAGAACTTTTCAAGGCACGTCAGTACGGAGGACTTGACAGCTTCCTTTCAATAATTAAACAGGCAGCTTCTGATGCTGCATCCTGATTGGCTGAGACGGTTTGGAACTCCGGGGCATGGCTTATAATAAATCTCATCTATAAAAAATAATCAACTGTCACAACATGCAGACACAGCTTTCTGTGACAAAGAGTTTCTACTCCGACCAGTCAGTCCTCGACAAGCATTTGCCATCCATATGGCACACTTATGGAAGGTCACTTTTCAGTCATCGCCTTAGGTTTCTCCTGCATCTGCACAGCCCTCCTGGGATTTAAGGGTCTGGATGTTTTGTGGGTAGCCAATGATCCATCCAAGAAACCAGGTGGTGGCTTGATTGGTTGGTGTTAAGTACTTCCAATGGATTGAAAATATACTCACCCCCCATTTTAAAAAAATTGGTTTTACACCACGTTCCCTGGAACACTAAGAGTACGTCTATTCTGCAATTAAACACCCACGGCTGGCCCATGACTGCTGACTTGGGTTCACAGGGCTCGGGCTACGGGACGGGAAAATTGTGGTGTAGACATTTGGGCTGAGGTAGTATCTCTCCTCCCTTGTGAGCTCGAGTCTGCTGACACGGGCCAGTCCCTGGTGTTTAGTTGCTGGGAAGACAAACACTTAGAGTGCTTGCTTTTTACTCTTGAAGGCTGGTCTTAAATGTTTATGAAGGATTATTTTAAATCTCAGAATGCATTTCTCATCAGGAAGGACGGTAATCTCAGCTATTTGGAACTGTCAAAACAACCAAGTTTTTACCACCTTTTCGTTTCATTTCGTTTCACAGTGATCAGTTATTCCCGAAGCATGAGATCGTCCCCTCTCCCCCATCCCATTATGCTTTTGCTGTAGCTCACTTGCCATCCATTCGCTTTGGCTTCCAAAAAGCTTTAACGGGCCTCATGGGATCACACAGAAACGTAATCCTTTTGGGCGTACCCAGGGAGTCGTTCAAAGAAAGCCAGGTGGTTTCACAATGCATTTAATCACAATTGAAAACACCCTCCTCGTTGGCTTCAGTGGGACTGCAAAAGGAGTAAGTCAACAGTGAACTCAGAAGTTCCTCTGATGATAAACCAGCTGCAAGCTGAGTAGGCCCTTCAAATCAAGAGCCTTCATGTTCTATTACTAGCTGTGCTTCTGACTGGTACAAAGCACCGGGTGAGTCACTTCACCTCTCTGTCCCTCGTTGCCCGTTCTAGGAACAGGAATAATGGTATCAACTCACATTTGTGAAGTGCTTTGAGATGGATGAAACATACCAAAGTATCATAAATGCCCAAAAGTGTCATTATAAAGCAGAACACAACGACCGCTTCCTGCAGTGCAAAGATGGAAAACTCTGCACTTAATTAAAAACTGACCATTCAGCTACATTCCTCATATCTCAAAAGAAACAGCTCGTACTGGGCAAACTTTCCGAGGGCTGCATCGAACCATTACGATTTTCTGTTCTTGGCGGTCTGGGTGTGACAAAACTAATCAATGCGAGTTTGATGGCAGCAGAGCTCTAGTGGGGAAATCATAAGCTACGCAATAAGATATTGCAGAGACAATGTTACAGGATCATAGATACAGCATCGTCTTGGGATATGCCTACTCGGTACACTTCTTTTGGCAGCGTGTAGTGGACATGGATAGGTAGCCACGGCCCTCCCCCTACAGCATGGGTCTAATCAGCAGCGTAGAAGGGGAGACATGGTTTAGACAGGTAAAGACACTCCAGAAGGGTGAGAGTATGGCCCTTAGTACATAACCTATGTGGCTCTCTACTCACCCAAGCCGTACCCACCTGTCTACACTGCTACTGGAGTGTTTCTCCTGCCGCGGGTAAAGACTCTGGCAACAGGGACAAGCTGCGGCAGCTGAAGTCTCTCCCCACTGCCTCCTCCCTGCCAGAGCCTTTCACTGACACGCATAGCTACGCACTGCAGCGTGGACACAGCCTGCTTTTCACTGCGGCATGTAGCTACACCTCCTCTACAAGCCGCCCTTGTGCAGACAAAGCCTTAGTGCACTATATGCAAGGCGACGTTTTAGTCATGGGTATTTTTAGTAGAAGTCATGGACAGGTCACAGGCAGTAAAAAATTCACAGCCTGTGACCTGTCCATGACTTTTACTATATACCCCTAACTAAAACTTGGGGGAGGGGCAGCAGGTGCTCTAAGGAGGCCATCCGGGGTGGGGGGAAGTGCTGGGGGAAGTGGCCCGGGACCTCCGCTGGTGCTGGGGGGGGGGGGAGGGAGGGTTGGCGGGGCTGGCAGGCTCCCTACCCGACTCTGCGTGTCCCTATAGCTCCTAGGCGATGGAGGGACCAGGGGGCTCTGCACGCTGCTCCCACCACAAGCACCGGCTGCGCAGCTCCCATTGGCTGGGAACCTCAGCCAATGGGAGCTATGGGGGCAGGGCCTGCGGGCATGGGCAGCGGGCGGAGCCCCCTAGCCCCTCCACCTAGGAGCTGCAGGGCCATGCCAGTGGGAGCTGGGGAGCCCCCCACACACACACCTGCCAATGCCCTTCCACACACCCAAAATGCTGCTGCTAGCTGCTCCAGAAGTCACAGACGTCACGGAAACCGTGACCAACTCACAGCCTTAACTATATGGTTCAGCCCATTGTTTATCTATATACCCTGGTTTATCTTTTACTCGGATCTGAAGCAAGTGTTTTTAGAGAGGAGGAGAAAGAATAACAGCTCATATCCTTCGCGTGTTTCAACAGATTATCGCATTTAAGGGGAAAAGTTTGACACCTACTAGCATTTAGCAGTAGAATGTGGTGCCGCTTTCTCCTCCCTTCAGCTCAACTGTGACAGTAACAGATGGATCCGATCCAACAGGGAACCTCTCCTCTTTCAGCCAAAACATCCTCTTCAGAGCATTAACTCAGCCATCACCAGAAACAAATTTGGCCGGGGCCTCCAATCCCAAAGAAAACCAGGTTTAAAAAGACCACAACCTGCAACTGACAGCATACTGGATTGTATATGGCCTTATCTGACCCGCTGCCTCGTTTGGCTTCTCCGAGGTTGCTTGCTGGGACAGAACTATGTGTAGAAAGAAGAAAGGGGGTGGAAACCCCCTATGCTAGATAGTTTCCACCTCTGGCTGGCTTACTACAGAGAGGAAGCATGGTCCAGTGGTTCCGATGCAATCTTGGACCTTGGGAGAGCCTGGTTCAGTTCCCTGCCGTGCACAGACTCCCAGCATGATGGTGAGCAGCCACTCTCTGTGTCTCAGCCAGGGCCGGCTCCAGGCACCAGCTTTTCCCCTGCTACAGCCCTCTCCCAGGGCTGTTTTTAACCCCTCTGGGCAGGAGCGGGGTGACCACCCTGCTACACCCATATTTTAAGCTGGTCCCTTCCTTTTCTTCTCTGGTGCTGTATCTCCTTGGGCATGTTTCTGCCCTTTCATCAAGTCCTTGGCTGTTAGGTGAATTGGGCTGGAAACTCATAAGCACCACAGGCCATATCTTCAGCTGATATAAACGGTCCCAGCTCCATTGAGTTCAATGACTTATGCCAATTTACACCAGCAGAGAATCTGCTCCTTAACGTCTTGATGAGAGTCCATGTGGGTGTTTTGTAGCATGCTAGCATTTGTCCCCTGGGACTTCGCCTCAAGTTCACTGAGGTAACATGGGGTCTGCGACTCTTGTCAGCATCAGTATTACTGTGTGCAGAAGATGACGAGCAAGGACCACATATGCAGCGCATGCATTCATCACGCCATCGAAGCAATCAGTGCATTAGTTTAAAGGAGTTTCAACACACTAGTCTTTCACCCCAGGAGACTCAAATTCAAATTGGATCCCAAGAAACACAGGGGGCCACCTAATCCTAAGGTCATGACATTTATTCTGTTGGGTATTGTATTTAAAAAATGGGGAAAGAAAGTGTCTTTGGGTAAGCTGGCTTTACAAAGGTCAGTTCCACTATGGTACCTCCCATGCGAAAAATCGGTCATGTCCCCGATGGTGCAGGCACTGGGCTTGTTTGTACTGACTGTGGAAACACACAGCCTAAATAAAGTCTGATTTTTAAATCTATTTCTAATTACTGTGCCCTTTCCACTCTGGAATGCTGGAATCCCTAAAAAAGGTACCGTGACAGAAGTCACTACATGCATTCGCTCTCTGAAGTGTACTGGCTTTGGATGTATGAATGACAAAAAGCTGTTGCCCTCTAGCAACTGGCCGACAGATAGGATATGGGAGTTACTGCCATTCAGAGGTTAAAACCTTTGGCTCAGGCGGCAGAGGTGTGAGTTTGTGGAGCTGAAGAAGCAGGGTTCTAGTAGTAACCAAGTGTGTTTTCAGGACACTGATTAATTACACAACCTTCTAAACCCATTTTATAATAATACTTAACTTAAGATATAACGGGCATAGGTAATTACTGAGAGCATGACAACAGTGAATAAAATGGTCCTAGTAAACCAAACCATCTAGGATAAGAGATCCCATTAGTACCTCTTCCTCAGAATCACTGCCTGCAGACATTTCCAAACTTAATCGCTAGAGATTTTAATTGCTTGTCAGATTCACATCTGGCTAGAGCCACATCCGGAGTTGATCTACCATCCCTTGGGACGAAGGGACTAGAGGCCAAATGCAAACAGCATGAGGGCTGCATTACACAGGAGAATTTTTTCAAATCCATATAAAAGTTTTTCACTTATCATCCCTTCTCTCCTCTGGGATGGTGAGTGGAAGTGATTTCTTGTTGGTTAATTGCCTTAGGGGGGGACCTGATGCTTGGATTTGCAGGAGCCGAGTTTTGCTGGCAGGAACACAAACTTCTGTTTCCGATATCAGCCCACTCCACACTTAAGGCTGCTCCCATCCAGTATTTGGGTTCAGACAATTAGGGAGTGTGAAGCAAGATGGAGAATTTGGCCCCAGCTCTGGATTTCATTCCTGAATCAACACACCAGGCGTGGAGGAGTTTGGATCTGAGAGTTCTGACTCAGGCCTACGTTGGTCCAAGTATTGGACTGGGATTCAAAAGATCTAGACTCTACTCCCAGCTGTGCGACCGTGGGAAAACCTCCCTGTGGTCTTTGTTTCCTTCCCATCCTTGTGCATCTGTCCTCTATTTAGACTGTAAACACGCCAGGGCTCTCGTGAAAGGAACTTTTCCTCACACCCTCACCCCCAGTTTGGCCACCATACCAAAAGAATCGAGAATTTCTTCAGCTCTAGTCCTGGGTGCTTCTTGAAAAATCATCATCCCGGAGAGAGACTAGCACCTCGTCACGCTTCTTCTGGGCTTGACAGAAAATCAGTTACAGGCACGTGCCTTGATAGGTTAAAGGGGGACCCTTGGGCCTCAACTACCGAAAATCAGAGCCTTGGTTTGCTCTATGGGCAAGACGCCTGCTTAGTCGGTCTCCATCCCCCTTCTTCCAAACAGGCAAGGCATTGTAATACACATACATGAATGCTGCTCCTCACTGCTCTAGAGGAATCCTATAATGTTGTTATCTCTTGAGCAGTACAGCCAGGCTGAGGGGAGGGACCACACAACACGCATGTGAAAACCTCCCGCCACAGACACACTCGCTGGTGATAGCGGCAGGTTCCTTAGTACAGAAGCTCAAGCGATGTCAAAGCTGCAGCCCTGGCTTTGGCTGGCAACAGATTTCCCCACAGCAGGAGGGGCAGTTTGTTTTGAAGGTAGTGCTAGGCAGAGGGATGCAAAATCTTGTCAGTCGGGCTTTGTTGACAAAGGTGGGTTGCAGGAGAGTCCCATTTGAGCTAAAGCTGCAGCATTCAGAGGCTTCAGGGACACGATCTGAGAATTGGGGCATGTCCATTTTGACAGTGTTCCTTTAAACAGAGCGGGCAACATCCTACTCCCTTCTCAGCAGCCGCAGAGGGCCCCAAATGCAACGAAACCAGTGCAGTTCTGCAGTTTCAGACCCCAATGCTAGGGTTCCACACCCCCTTATTCACTGCAGGCCCTAGCTCCCTCCACACTGGTTCTTGGCCGTGGTTGGGGACAGGCAGAGGTGAGGGAGTTCAGAAGCAGGGACTGTAGATCCGTTGCTAGGTAGTCTCCATTCCCCACTGTATGGAGGCATAGCAGCAAAGGGGGCCTTAGAGACGGAGGGGGATTCCATCTCCCCTAGCCTTCCATGCATCATACCCCAGCTACTCCGGGTTGGGACGGGGAAGGATGTTGCACTGAGTAATCACAGCCACGGGGGTTTAAGGCGCCTGGAGGCATCTGTTTCATCCTATTGTCAGCCCTCTATTGTCAGATCTCTCCTGCGAGAGAGGTTTTCACGGCAGCGAACAGCGCTGGGCTAAGAGGAAAGAACAAAGAGCGGAGGATGGAAAGGCTGAACACCGCACGCCTTTGCAAACACGCTGACGCATCATTAAGCAACCAAAGTTAGGAGAACAAGTCAAGGACTGCAGAGGAACGCTGCAATTTTTCATGGCACCGGGCTCAGTGGCATACGTTGCTACACACAGCAAGCCGCGGCAGCTGTAACAAGAGAAAAGCAACCCACTCCTTAGGATTTGCTCCTGAAGCAACATTAACCTGGTACAAGCTAGCTGACATTAGCATGTGGATGGCTCCATAGGCTTTTGTACCCCGTTCCTTTGTGGGATTCCCAGCTGGAATACGTCAGTGTGAACATGAGCGCCGCACAGCTTCAATTAAGGAAGAGATGCACTGATTGTGAATTTTACTTGCCTTTATTTGTACCTTGAGCCTGGGACCTCCTGCAAGCCCTGGAACAAAAGCGGAAGTCAGAGCACACAGCTCTGTTTGAGAGCCAGAGGGCGGGCTTTTCTAGAGCACCTAAATGAGCTGGGAGCACAAGGCCAAGGTAAAGGAGCTTGTGCGCCTAGGTCACTTAGGCACTTCTGTAAGTACCACCCTGAGCCTTTTTCACAATAGGGCCTGATCCCACGCCCACGGAAGTCGTCAATGGGAGTCTTTCCATTGACTTTAATAGGAGCTGGCGAAGTAATAGTTCGTGGTGATGCAGTGCCTCCCAAGTGAGATCTGAAAACACTTTACAGACACCATAGAAGTACGCCTCTCCTTCCCACTCACGACTCGCATTCTGCAGGGGGGAAGCTGAGGCCCGGTGGCGTTAAAGCTGGCAGTGTCACACAGGTAGGTGCCTAAAATACATCCACATTTAGACACGTAAATAAATGGCCTGTGATTAATGTCCAAAAGCTCCATACAAGTCTGTGGCACTGCCTGGAACAGAACCCACCTGCCCACTCTCCCGGGCCTGCTGCCTCTCCATTCCCTTCACCCACCGACTCGCTCACTCTCCATTTGCTGGCATGCAAAGCAGGACATCCCTGCTGATGATCGACAGTGACTTCTCCGGGCCCTGTAATCAGCAGCACCTCATCCCCTGAGATCACGTGCATCTTCTCAGCAACAAGAGTCATGCATCCTTGGGCAACATGCTCCCAAGCCAAGGGCTTGTCTTCACTGCTAAGGAGGACGCCGTGTTTTTAACCTCGGGGCAACTAGCATTTGTGAGCTCCCCGACGGTAAAAACGAAGGGAAAACAAGGCACTTTGGTTTGGTTAATCTTCGGAGACAGGCAGGGGTTAGTGCACTTTGCTCTGTGGTAAAACTAACACGCCTGATCTCATGGTTTTGCCTGGGGATCGCTCACACACACACCGTGACCCTGAGGCAAAAAACTCCAGCTCTTTAGCCATGGGGGGAAAAAAGCCTCAAGAAAGATCAGAACCCAGACCTAGCTCCCCAAAGCAAGTACAGACACGTCCTCATTCTCCGTCCCTCCACCAAAGCAGCTTCAGTGCCCAGCCACGGCTTGGCCAAGAGACTGAGCGCCCTCACTATGCAAGCAGGTCTGACCACCCACCCCCGTTTGCTAATAGTGGGATTTTAAAAAAAAATCCAATTGATTAGCTGCGGTGTCAGTGCAGAGTCACTTCAGGGGGTTCAGTTCACATATAAGGGATTTACTTTCCAGAAGGGCTCTTTGAACCCGCTAACGCCTTTATCTTTCAAATAGCTGCACTGTGCACACACATTAAAAACGGATGAGGCAGCATGAGCCGTTATTTCTAAACCTCTTGCTCTGCTTGCAGAACTCGGTTTCCAAGGGAAATATACATTTCAAACAGGACATGCTTTCCAACCCACCCCAAGCAGCCCACATTCAGCCGGTGGAACTCACTGCCACAAGGTATTACTGAAGCCAAGAGCCTAGCTTTATTAAAAAGTGACTTTGGACATTTAATTTTCCCATAGCAACTTCCCTTTTAAAATAAAAACAAAATAATTCCTCTCGTTTTGGCCAGTTTTTCTTTTTACACTGTGGCTGTCAATCCCCAAGTATCTACGAGCCAAAGAGATTAATTCTTTGTTTCTTTTCATTTGACCATTTTCGCTAGGAAGTCCCGGGAGGATCACCAAGGGATCCTTTGGTCAGAGATATCCAACAGTTTGTAATATTTGATTATGAATGGCTTTCAATAATCTCTAATGACTGGACAGGTCTAACACATACGCTTAAAATCTCCTCTTTCACCACGTCTCCATCATTTATCCCCATTCAATTCATAGATTCAAGGACTGGAAGGGACCTCAAGAGGTCATCGAGTCCAGTCCCCTGCCCGCATGGCAGGACCAAATACTGTCTAGACCATCCCTGATAGACATTTATCTAACCTACTCTTAAATATCTCCAGAGATGAAGATTCCACAACCTCCCTAGGCAATTTATTCCAGTGTTTAACAATCTCTCGCTCTCTCTATTATTTAACCTGACTGGTGATTAATCAAAAACAGGGCTGCAACACACGATACCTTCTCAAAGCCTCAAAATTTATCCTATAATTTCTCAAGTGTCAGAGGGGTAGCTCTGTTAGTCTGTACCCACAAAAACAATGAGGAGTCCGGTGGCACCTTAAAGACTAACAGATTTATTTGGGCATAAGCTTTCGTGGGTAAAAAACCCGCTTATACCCAAATAAATCTGTTAGTCTTTAAGGTGCCACCCGACTCTCCACTAATGTCTGGTGTCCTCCTTGCGTCAGAGGAATATGCAGCCTGCTTGAAAGAGGTTTTCACACTGTAGGTGCAATTAAACAGCAACCACATGCGTGTGGCTGGGAATAAACCCAGCTGCCGTCTCCTGAAGCAACGCGTTCATTTCTGAGAGACGGGCGGGGATTGCACCGAATCCAAGAGTATTTCCTGAACGTGCTATTCATAATCAGGCAAACAAGAGCCGGGAGGTAATTACAAGCGCCGTGTCACTGTACAGAAGCCATATACCCCTTGTGTTTGCCTTCTGAGGATAGTAATCATACCGCATCTCTAGAAGGATAAACTAGGGCACCAAGTGAGCAAGCCACAATAGCCACATTGGATGATTCTACAGGGATAGTTGGCAACCTGGCACCATCTAGACTAAGTTCTAATTTGCTGCACTCACCAAGCTTGGGTGTGCAAGATGGATTCCAGCACTTTAATGAAAGAAAAAAAGGACCAATTCTGTGCTCATTGAAATCAACGGGAGATCTGCCACGGACTTCAGTATGCAAGCACACCTTTGAAAGCCCAAAGCTTGTGTGAACTGCCTTTGGGAGCCTTAGTCAGCTGCAGCGCGCATGGAACAAGGATGGTCGTTTGGTTGAGGCACAGGACTGGACTCAGGAGAATGGAGGTCAGTTCTCAGCTCTGCCATGGACTCCCTCTGGCAAATCACAATCTCTCTGCCCCGATTCAGCAAGGTACTTAAGCACATGCCTAACTCTAAGTACTTGAAAGCTAATGGGACTACCCACACGCCTAAAGACAGGCAACTGCTTGTTGAATTGAGGTGTCCTCATCCGTCAATGGGGACAATAATACTTCTTTGATCTCACTCTTCTTTAGTTAGACTGAGGTCTTTGGGACAGGGACTGTCTTCCACTGTATGTTTGTACAGCACCTAGCACAATGGAGACATGACTTCAAGTTGGGGCTGTGTCGGCTATTCAATGCAATAGAACAACAATGAATCATTACCATCATCTGTAGGCTAAAATGCCCAGATAAAAGTCAGTGCCAAATGTCTCAATGGGCTTTAATTTATGGCTAGGAGATTGGTCTGAAATCCATTAAATCATCTCCCTTGCCAAGGAAAATGTGGATTGAGATTCTGTGCGTGGGGATCCCAGAAGACCACATGTAATTCTTATTACCAGTGATCACAGTATGTATTAGAGCATTTGTTGCTGAGCCCATCTGTGCTCCGTAACTAGCACCATTCACACTAATTTGGTGATCCTTCCCAATTATTTTCTTCTGCTGCAATTATCAATCCATCATGCAGCAGACAGTTGCAAGGAAAAAGGGTTTTTTCTTTGAGTCTCATCGGCTTTGATACATTGCCCAGCTCACTGATTATTGTCGTCATGGTAGCTGTTTCAATTACACAAAACTTCTCTTTAAGAACAGTCACTGTATTGTAAAGCACTGGGGTTTTGAAAGTGTCTCCACCAGAGTAATTCAGCCGCACACTGAGAGTGGGGGATTTTTGCAATGCACGTACTGTTTACAGTTCCTTTTTTACACCGTACATACCCCATTAATCCAGTTATTAGACATTTACATTAGCACAGGATCTGCGAATAGCTGGGCTCCCAAAGGGCTCTCAAACTCATCCATTTGAGAGTACTCTTCTCGTGACAGCTGCCCTCTTTAAAAGGAAAGGAGATGTAACTATAGCAAGGCAAGGGCAAGGCACAGAAAAGCCGGTTAAATCTCAGGGAAGTGACCAAATTTGGTACGGACTGGGATTGCCGAATTCCCTCCTCTGTCCACCAACGAGACTACGGTCCATTCCTTCAACGGCAGCTCTTCCGCTGGTGCGCCATTATTTCCCCACCTGCTTCAAGGCTGGTGTCAGCAGTGGGATTAACAAAGCCACTGGGGAAGAGTAAAGCAATCAGCTGACTAGATCTGTGATTGACACTATGTGGCAGCAGCACCAGAGATTCCAGGAAGTCCACTAGGGACTTCACTACAACTATTGATTTTACATAGAAGGTACTAAGATACTATGGTGATGGGGGCAGTATGAAACAGAGAGAAAGGGGTTAAACGGAGATTCCTTCTCTCTGGGGATGAAAAATTACACCAGAACCACCTCCGTCTCTGTATCCCCAACCGTGTATCCACTTTGCACTGCGAAAAAACACTACACTTGGCTATTACAGTGAGGCGTGCTACAGGAAAAAATACTATTCCATTTCTGTAGCGCCTAGAGGCCCTGACTGAGCACAGAAGCCAGTTGTGCTAGGTGCTGCAGATACGCATAACACTCTAAGAGACAAGACAAAGGAAGTATCATCATCCCCATTGGACAGAGGGGAAAAGGAGGCACAGAGTAATTAAGTGATGTGACCAGAACCAGGCAGGGAATCTGTGGCAGAGCCAGGAATTGAACCCAGGCCCATCTAGTGTCTTAACCACAACATCATCCTCTTCCTTTGAAGGCCTTGAGCCAGAGATACAGGCAGAAAAAGTCTCTTCTTAAGGGAACAAACCTCCCTTTGCAGCAAGAAGCTCATTATGCATGGAAGAGTATTCAAAAAGTCAAGGGACGTGCTCACTGTGGTGTGTCACGGTTTGAAACCAAACTGGCCTTTGTGGACTAAGCTGCCCCACAGCAACCCAGAGCACAACAGACAGCGGGTGGTGGGTCCTGTAATTGTGTGTGTGTGGGGGGGGGGGGGAGGCTTTTTTAATTAGTGGGGAGATGACGGTGGGAGGGATAACAACTTATGTTGAACAAACCACCTTGTGCGACAGATAAACCCCGTTTTTATTTTAGCAATCAATAGAGGCAGAGCACCAGCTGGGAGGTAAGTCAATGCAACATGCACTCAGGGCTACACGGCACTCCAAACGAATTCAAAAATTTGCCACTGAAATTGTAACACAGCACAAGTATTAAACATGCAACGTCGTCTGTAGCTACAGCTACCATATATTAAGTCCAACTGCAGTGGTATATTGCAAACAAAACATTTCGTTAACAATAGGCTTTTGTTCTTTGTAGCTTGTTCTTTGGAGGAAACACTCTGTCATCACCGCATAGCTACACTCTGGCAAGGTCCACACAGCTAGAAAGTCTTTATTAGGTAGAAAGATTCCTTCGGTTACTGAGTAACATATGAGTTTTGTTTTATCTTTCAGTCCTTCGTGGGAGATTGCATGATCATGGAACAGATTTAAGAAAAAAAAAACAATAGACTTGGGGAGGAATTTTTTTTTTTTTTAAATATGGATTTTCCTGCATGATCCCAAAGCCTAGAGCCAAAAAATACGTTGTGGGAGAAAATACCTTCATTTAACAGTGCTGAAGACTATATACAATGTGTGAACAAGGGGACTATATTTGTTTGGTTTTCTAAGTGCTTAGGGCTTGATCCAAAGCCAAAAGTCAATGGGAGTTTTTCCACTGATTGCAACAGACTTTGGGTCAGACCTTTAGAGTACACCTACACTGCAATAAAACACCCGCAGCTGGCCTGGGGCAGGTGACTTGGGCACGCAGAGCGTGGGCTGCGTGGACATAAAACAGCAGTGTAGACATTCGGGCTAGAGCCCAGGCCCTGGGCTCCTAAGACATCCATAAAAAACAACCTCCCTAAGGCAGGGAGGGGATTGCTGCGGTCTGTGGAGACCTGCATCAAAAGGAGCAGGGATCAGGTTCCGAGATGGCAGATGTCTGCAGTCATTTCAGAGAGCAAAACCTGCTGCTAGTTTTCATATAAAGTTCATCTGCGCTTGGCTTCCCTAGTCAAGGCTTTTTAAGATGACTGTGCAAGAAGTGATCTACTTTAAAAAAAATGCTGGAATGGACAAAAGGTATGTATGTTCTTATTGCTGGGGTAGGTGATGGTGAGAAGAGGAAGAACTTTCATGGGCTTTTTTTTTTTTTTTTTTTTTTTTGAGGGTAAAGAAAGTGATTAGCACTATGTATTCTTGTACGGGCAGCTGACGAACAGGGGAAGGTGGGGTTAACACGTAGGAAAAACATGGAGTGAGAAAGCAAAAGTGTCAACACCACTCTTTGCTTCTGTAATTACTATGCCAAAGACTTCCAGTTAAGAGAGTTTAATGGGCCTTTTGAAAGCCTGTAATAAAACAAATATGAAAATGTAATTGATATACTGGGGGCGGGGAATATCACACCAATGGACTGCAAGCCATCAGGCCTCTTGCCTCCCGACGGTCTACTGGACTTGGGGTTCCAACCAGCCCCCCATTAAACTTAAGGGGAGTCTCCCAATTGACTTCAATGGAAACGTGGTTCAGGCCTTGCAGAATGTTATTTATCTACAGCAGGCTTAGCAGTATGGCCAGCTTGCTCGTTCTATAAAGTAATAATACACCTTTCCTACCTGGGTAAGTGATTAGGAAAGCGTGAAAGAACTGCAAGATGGTGTAAGCAACACGCCAAGCCAGGACCTACAGTTTTAAGATTACCTTTTGCAATGTCCGTGTAATCTATACATGTGGATTTCCCTTCCCCCCGCTCCCACAATGCTTTGATGCTTTTTTCCCTTAAAATAATAATCACTATAGTCTTCTCCAGGACTCAAGACTACTCTGAATAATAAACAGTGCCTAACTCAGATGGTGCTTTTGATCCTCAAAGCACTTTACAAACATTCACTCACTACACTGCCCATTGTACCTTGTGGAATCGGTCAGTTTCACTGTTTAAAGCTCATCTTACACACAAAACTTGCATCCCTTTAACTAGATCAGCATAGTTACAGTGGTACAAACCCCAGAGTGTGGCTACAGTTATATCACTATAAAGGCGCTTTATGCCTATTCTTGTATGGGAAGGGGAATCAGCTGACCGCCGCTATGACTGTCTCCACACTTGGGGTTGCACTGGTATAACCATATCAGTAAAAACAACAAAAATCATTCCCCTAACCCACAGTTAGACTGATACAAAATCTGCGTGTAGACCAGGCCTAAAGCAAAGGGGTGAAGTGACTGGCCCAAGGCCATAGAGAAAGGATCAGAGCTGAGAAGTGAACTTGGGAGTTCTAGACCATGACTCATTCAACAGCAGTAGCCTATATGTGCAAACTGGAGCGTCGTTTTTGCAGCGAGCCTGCCATGGGCAGATGTGCAAAAGGGAAGGCATTCTCCCAAACAAGCCTGCACTATGAAGCTACTGCAGCCCCATGGCGAAAGTCAGTGCCCCAAGGCAGCCCCTTTCCGAGTCAGATCCCTGAAGATCTGGATAGCCAGGGATCTTTCAGCACTGCCCTCTCTGACACACGAGGTTGTTTCGCCACCCTGATGGAGCCGTGCTGCGGGGCTCAGTGATTGCTTGGCGCTTAAGCTGTTTGCAGGAGCTCAGCTTCATTTCGTTTCCGGTTCCAACCGCCTTGTGCCTAACAAGAGCAACACAGCACCTCGCCCGGAAGCTCAGCCCTTCACGGCAGTCCCCCCAGTACTAGAGTTGTCAAGTGCAGGCTGAGGGGGAAGCCGGAATCCAGCTCCCCCAAGGTTAGGGGAATCAGACCATCACAGCGAAGGGGATCAGTGTGTCAAACGTCAGTATCAAACCTCCCACACTGATCATAAAGAACGAGTTGGACTTTTAAACAACGAAAACAGCTTTTCCCTGTTCTTTCAGTCATAGCCAGGACACCGACCCAATGAAATCAGGCTCCACATTAGCCCTGCAGGTTGTGAACTACCAAAATCTCCAACTGGCTCCCTCTAGCCCACATAATCCCCTTCATTTCAGAGCAGTAGCCGTGTTAGTCCATATCAGCAAAAACAACAACAAGTCCTTGTGGCACCTTAGAGATTAACAAATTTATTTGGGCATAGGCTTTCATGGGCTAGAACCCACTTCATCCGATGCATGGAGTGGAAAATACAGTAGCAGGTATAAATACACAGTACATTTCAGTGACTGGAGCCTGATTTGCTAGGGTTTTCCTGGCCAGTTATTTAACCGTCATTAGCATTTCAATGACAGCAGCCAGCCTTTGAAGTGAGTGGTAGGAAAGAGAGACAGCCACCCTTGTGGGGGTGCCTCATTTCAGGCCCAGGATGGCTGTAGATCCAACAAGACAGAAGGGTGTTTATTCACAAAAAGAGGAACTAGGCTTGTGTGACCAAGATCCCAGTTTTCCTGCATGGAACAACCCAGGATTCTACCAGATGCCACAAGAAAGTTTGATTAAAAAACAAAACAAACAAAGGCTAGGTCTACACTACAGCGGGGGTCGACCTAAGATTCACGTAGCTGAAGTTGCGTATCTTAGGTCGACTTACCTGGCTGTGAGGATGGCGGCAAGTCAACCAAGGTCCGGCGGGTAGTGAAGACGTGCCCAAACGGGTAGTGAAGACGTGCCCAAACACTCTGTGGGGGTTATTTGGGGAACGTACAGAACAGAGGTGCAAGTCACCATAAAACCTAAGGACAGTTGGGGTGAAAACGCAGGAGTGTTGCAGATTTATTGGGAGAGGGGAAATACACAGGACTGTAAAAAGCTTAGGAGGAGGAAACGTCTCCCCCTCACTTCTATCTGTGCCCACCCTGCAGTGACTGTGCACACATGCAAACTACCTACACACTCTTTGCTCTGATGTTGTCTCACTGGCTAATAAAACTGCACTATAAGCAACTCAATCATTTAAAAACGTTTTACAAGGAATTCCATAAAGACGACAAGGAGGAGGATGGATTTGTACCGTTGATATATTTTTTAAACACTTCCCTATTGTTCAAGCAATTAGGAAAAGGTCCCTCCCAACTACTGTGCCAAATAGCCCATAAACCAAAACTGTTCCCCTCCATTAATACCTGTTCATGCCCTAGCTAACAGTCACACCAGCAGTTTCTCTGTATTAAACACGATGTGAATCCTCAGGAAATGGAGCAGTGTCCTCATTTTTGCCCTGTGGAGCTTTTGTTTTAAGTTGTTGGTGGGGGAGGGAGAGAAGTAGTATCAGCTGTGACAGAGGTGGCCAACCTGTGGCTCCGGAGCCACATGCGGCTCTTCAGAAGTTAATATGCGGCTCCCTGTATAGGCATCGACTCCGGGGCTGGAGCTACAGGCGCCAACTTTCCAATGTGCCGGGGGGTGCTCCCTGCTCAACCCCTGACTCTGCCACAGGCCCTGGTCCCACTGCACCCCTTCCCGCCCCCTCCCCTGAGTCTGCCGTGCCCTCGCTCCTCCCCCTCCAGAGCCTCCTGCATGCCACGAAACAGCTGATTGGGAGATGCGGGGAGGGAGGGGGAAGCACTGATCGGCGGGGCTGCCGGTGGGTGGGTGGCACTGGGAGCTGGGATGTGGGGGAGCTGATGGGGCGCTGCTGACGTATTACTGTGGCTCTTTGGCAATGTACATCGGTAAATGCTGGTTCCTTCTCCGGCTCAGGTTGGCCACCTCTGAGCTATGCGATGAAGTTGCAGATTAACGTTTCCTCTGGGAAATTTGCCAACAATTAATAATTAGAGGAGCACAATGCCACATAGATTGCAGCTCTGGCCGTTCCCCTAGCTCAAGGTAGCAGAGACCTGCGGTTTTGTAAAAGTCAGCCTAGGTTACATTTCCCTTTATCAGCATGTGGCCAGAGCGAGCAGAATAGCTGAGGATCATGAAGGCAAACAGCCATGGAGTCACTGAAAACTCCAGCAGATAACGAGTGCAAAGAAGACAGATATTGGTGAGCATTCCTCTGGGTTCTGTAGGTTGTTTTTTCCCCCCCAGAGACCCTGATTCACTGTTGGATATTCCAGGAGACTCAACCAGACTAAACATTAGATGAGAAAAGTATGGATGAAGTTAAGAGATATCCTGCTCCTGGTTCTTCCCCCACAGAAACGTCTCCAGGAGTCTGTTAAGCATATAGTGCACTTAAGTACAGGAAATGATCTGAGAAATATTTCAATTTGCTGATCTTACTTAACTCAGAAGAAATTCTGTAACTACCAAGTACACTTGTAAGACATCCCTGGTTCGATCCAGGGAGTCGTCTGTACTGCTGGGGAAACGTATAAACTATAGTCAGCACTGCATTTTAATAAGCACCATGTACTGATCACAAAAGCAGCCTGTTTGGTGTCTAACTTTAACATGCACACTGCCAACTTATTATCTTGATAGATTCCGATGTGATTAAGCACTAGGGGAAGCCAATTTTATCTAAAGCAACATGTTAAAAGAATCTTACCTAATTCCTTTGGTTTGAACGATACTGTGGTGGGAAAGTCTGGATACAGCTGATATCACCTGGAAAGGAGAAAAAAAAAACAACAACCTGGTGTGATTACAATAGAAAAGGGAAGCTATCACTAAAACTAATGGAGAGAAAGATACTTGGGGATCAATTTTCAGACCTGCTGAACATCTGCTGCTCCCATTGACTACTACTGAAATGTGAGTGCATGGCCCCCCTGACAAACAGGCCCTTATTATCAGTTATGTGGTAGTTCCTAGCAGCCCCAGTCATTGATCAGGACCCATTGTGTTAGGCGCTGCACAAACACAGAACAGAAAGATCGTCCCTGTCCCACTAAACTTTATTAAACTCAGATCACAACCCTATCGAAAGGCAAAGTAAAACTAGAACATTCCAATGAATCAGAAGACAACAAACAAGGGCTTTAAAGATTGATTTGACAGCACATAAAAAGCGACAAAGAGTCCTGGGGCACCTTATAGACTAACAGAAGTATGGGAGCATAAGCTTTCGTGGGTGAATACCCACTTCGTCAGACACACATAGTGATCATAGTGTTCACATGACATTCTATCAATGCTAACACAACTTTTGGTGTTGCTGCTGAATGGAAACACAAAAATTTTAACCTTCTAATATAAAGGAAAGAAATAGGTAACAATGTAATACAAGGAAATTCCATCTTGGAGCTCATGCACAAAAATTCTAGATCTGCTCTAATGGTTTTATGCAATAACCAGTACCTCTTGACAAACTCTAGCCTTGCATTCTTCTATTGGATGATTTATGATCTTTTTGCACATGAAATAAATAGCTTGAGCCAAATTTCTCTGCTCGCGGAAAGTGGGCTCAACTCCTATCATTTCAACGCAGTTGTGTCCACTTATATCATGGTGAACTTGGCTCATTGTCTTGTTTTCATAATAGACTGACCCAGAATCTGATAAATGGCCAAAAATAAAGACTCATTAATATTTCAACAAGAAAAAAGCCAGCATGAATTTTGTGTCTGCTGTGAAAAATTCATCCTGTTTTTCTACCAGCTATAGCTCTGATAACTTTTATAAATTGACAAAACACGTTGCAATTTTGACTTTTAATGAGAAAAATTGAACACACTTCATTTTTTTAAAAAAAGAAAAACGGCTTTTTGTCTTTTACACACATGCAGCCATCAATTTGCAGTCCCTGCAAAGAAAAAAGAATAAAACCTATTTTATATTTCATTACAATATTTTCTTTCCTTGGTCTCCCCTTTTCCAACAGTTTCCTCCACTGCCTGGCACCACAAAATTCTCTTTAGCTAGTGAACTTCCAAGGAAGTGGTTAGTACCTGGGAGGGGCAGTCAGGACTCCTGGGTTCTATTCCGGGCACCGCCCCAGAATATCTGATCTTCACTAAGTGCTACCTTGCCTGGGATTGAATTTCCCCTTCTGTAAAACGGGGATAAGAGTTCTTACCTACCTCACAGAGATGTTAGGAAGTGTTTATAAAATTGCTTTGAGATCCTCACATGCAGGATGACATGTAAATGCAAAGCTTTACTAGGATTATCAGATGACATCATGAACTGGCAACTCAGTATTAGGACGAGATTTTCTGAAGATCTCAGGATCCATCAGTTTCCATTGTGATGCTCACCGTGTTGGACTTCCTTTCAAATCTGGCCACTTCACCTTTATTGCCATGCAGGAAAACATGGGCTCTGCTCTTGGATTCTTGCTGCCCAGGCTAGCAGGGGACAGGAATGCCTCAGGTCATGCGCACGACCAGTGGTGCTGGAACGATTTTTATAGTGGGAGTGCTGAAGGCAGAAACCACGTATTTGGGTCGTTACTACTTCAAGCCAGGAGGTGCAGCAGCCAGCAGCCCTAGTTCCAGCACTTATGCTCACTACCAATCTCTGGTGGATCATGATTCAGACCCTGTCAAAACTAGAGTGTTCTTCACCCCTCCTTAGCCAGGAGGCTGGTGACAGTACGAAGCAGAGTGGGGGGTTAGGCTGGTCACATTTAAAGCATACAACACAGGTATCCGCAAGGCTGTAGCCAGCACTCCGAGGATCTCTCCGGAAAGAGAGAGATCAGCCGAGACTCTGCCAACAAGACACTTAACAAGAAAGCAAGACGAAACCTTTTGACCTCTCAATACGGCCAAATCCCTCTAGATTCCAGGCACAGCTGGATTCAACATTTGGTAGTATCTGGGGTACTATAAATGGCTTTCGTCTTTCTTAGCACCTGTTTTTTTGTCAGAGGACTTTAATTGTTTTGTTTGTTCTCCCTTTTGGATTCGTTGGTTGCTTGGTTTGATTTTTCTCTCCCCCTAAATCAAACTTTCTTGAATTTCACTTTTTTGAAAATTGCCTACGTTCAACTTAAAAATCTGCTGTCTACACTAAGCTGAAAATGCAGGTGTAGTTAAAGAAAGAAGGTGGGTTGGTGGCTGGGGGATTTTACAAAATAGGATCAGAATTTTGGGGGGCGAAAGGGGTTAAAAAAGAAAGGACTTCAATTGGAGGAATTTGATTGAATTTTTTTGTTCCTTTTTCCGTTTCAACATTTCCTGCAGTGTTGAAAACCCAACCCCAAAGCACTGGACTCCTGTAGACACAGCAGAAAGTGAAACTGACGATAGATAAAGTGAAACAATCCTGTGTGGTTGCTCTGGAGGGTAGATGGGGAGATGAAGCAAACACCAAAAAAAGGGAGGGATGCACATGGCTATGAACAGAGTTTTCCATTTCAGCACTCTAAGGGTTTGTCTACCTTGCAAGTTTTGTGGCCAAAACCTGCCTTTTGGCGACAAAACAGCAAGACCGTACACACAACAATGGGACTTTTGTCATGAAAACGCCCAGTTTTGGCGACAAAAGTCGTCCTCCCCTAGGAGAGACTTGTCTTTTCCCCGCCCTTTATTGTCGACAAAGAGCCAGTGGCGACACTGCTGATTGTTTCGTCGACAGAACTGGCTTCCGCCAGTATCCCACGATGCCTGTCCTGAGTGTTCTGCTCAGTGTTTTGATCTCTGCTGCCCTGCAACCATGTGCCCCTCCCCTTTCACAGCTCCGGGAAGTGTCTGTGTGCTGCTCATAGAGCAGCGAATCATTGGACTGCTCCTGTTCTGCCCAGCACTGGGTACACAGCAGCAGGCAGACTGCTCCTGCAGCCAGAGGGGGACAGACCGCTGGGCTGCTTTGCCATTCCTCAGCCCGGAGAGCTCCCAGAGCTACTCGTGAGGCTGCTCTCGGCAGCCGAGGGGCTGTGGGAGAACTCTGAGAGAATCCCAAGATGCGCAGTGCTCAGCTCTCCCTTCCCACAACACCGCACGGTGGGATCAATGCACCCTGGGTATGTCTCACCCTGTCGATGATGGTGTCCCCCATGTGGACATGATCTGTCGACAGAGGGAGCAAGTGTGAACAGCCTTTGGTGATTTTTGTTTTGTTGACTTTTGGGTGTCGACATAAGTTTTGTCAACAAAACTTGGTAGTGAAGATAAGCCCGAGGGTGGTGTCAAGGACACAGGTAAAGGGCTGGAAGGCCAAAGACAAGACAATAAGGCCCTACATGAATCCCCTCTTGCTTTCATACCTGACAGAAAGCCAAATTCTCTGCTCGTGTACATGGGCGTGACTGCATTGACTGCAAAGGGGTTATGCCCATGTATACCAACAGAGAATTTACTCCAATCTTACAACTTTGACCCCCCCCCGCGCGCACACACACACACACACACACACACACTCCCCAGCCCCTTGATTCCCCGAAAGTGTTGCCATTAATACTCATGCTGTCCCCCTACACAAGGAATGACTTCCGCTCTAGCATGCTGAACCACTTTTAAATGAATCATCAAGGTATGCACATGCCATAAATGCATAACAATGGCTTGGATATTGTTCTTACTCAACCCACTCTCCTATTGTGCGATAGCTTCAGTCGCTGAGTCACACCTACAATTAAAATCCTTGCAAACACACGAGTGATGTTAACCAGGCCTGATTGATCTCAATGGGACTAGTCACACACATAAGAGTGTGTAAGCTCTCCTGGGCACATCCACCTATCTGGACGGTAGGATGTCTAGCATACTGCAGTAAAAATAAGTAGTATTCTCTTATATGTTTAAATAGCTTGTTATCAGGACAGCATCCCTTTAACAAAGGGAAAACCCATAGGGTTTGGTGTAGCAAAGTAAAAGGCAAACATTCTAGTTGTATACAGCATGTTGAACATCTCTTCTAGCCAAGTGCCAAAGCTGTGTGTCTTGTGGTGTATTTTCCACTTGAACGTAGTCTGCGGTGTTTTCTCATTTTTTCTCACAACTGTTTAGATCTCTATAAAATCCATTTGAAAGCACAAAAATCACTCAGTAAAATTAATATTGCCATGTAGTATCAAAATGCTATGGTGCCAAGTATCGGGGGTAGCCATGTTAGTCTGTAACCATGAAAACAATGAGGAGTCCGGTGGCATCTTAAAGACTAACCGATTTATTTGGGCATAAACTTTCGTGGGTAAAAACCCCACTTCTTCAGATGCATGAAGTGACAATTACAGATACAGGTATAAATATACTGGCACATGAAGATAAGAGAGTTACCTTACAAGTGGAGAGCCAGTGTTAACAGGGCCAATTCAGTCAAGGTGGACGTGGTCCACTCCCAATAACTGATGAGGAGGTGACACCCACATCCAGCCTGACTGAATTGGCCCTGTTAACACTGGTTCTCCACTTGTAAGGTAACTCCCTTCTCTTCATGTGTCAGTATATTTATGCCTGCATCTGTAATTTTCACTCCATGCATCTGAAGAAGTGTGGGGGGGGTTACCTACGAAAGCTTATGCCGAAATAAATCGGTTAGTCTTTAAAATGCTATGGGTTATTCTGCCTGGACGCAATTCAGGAAAGCATCCCTATTTTGATATGGCCAAAGCATACCAAAGCCTTTAAAAAAAATCACAAGATTCACAATTTTTAAAAATAATAGATTTGGGTTCTTTTCATTTACTTTCACGTTTTTGAGCCTTCAGTGTTCACATCTTCAAGGTTTTCTTTGCAACCACGAGATCTAAATAATTTTTTTTTTAATTAAAGAGGAAATTCTCATGTAATAATATAACTCCAGGAGCTTGGACTTTAAGAAAAACACCAAATATCATGAAACCCACTATAAAATCATAGAGTTGGCAATGCTGCTATGCAGCAAAGCACTTAGGAACTCACATGCATATACTTAAGCAAGTTAAGCACCTTTGCAAGCGCTTTGCTGAATCTCGGCCCATGTACGTGTTACAGAATGCCAGCTACAGGTATTGCAAAGTTTAAAAACAAAGTGTTTAATTACTAAAATTTACTAAATACCATCATGAGTATTCAACCCCATTTAGCAGAAGTTATTTCATTAATTTCAGCCCTCTCTCCAAGGCTTGCCGCAATTGAGGCTATAGCAGAAGACATCACACACACACACACACACACACCCTCCCCCCCAAAGGTGCAAACATTCTGTCCAAAGAGGAGACTTCTCAATCAGCCCAGGAGACATTTTCAAGACTCACTCGACATTGCAAACCTCACCCTTGAGCACTTGTCCCCACAGTTGTTCTGCCACTTGAATATAACTGTCATTTCTGATTTGTAAAAAGGTCAGGAAAAAGAACATATTATTAAGAAGAGACAGATACTTAAATGGAGTTAAATTTACCAAACAAGCAGAAAAACAAATCATCTGACCTACAAAAGCCCAGGCCGGAGGCATTCCATCTGCTTCTGCTACATTTCTTCCCTGTTTTCGAGCTGACATGAAGAGGAAAAGCTACTTTTCATTGTCTCTCTCCCGCTTGCCCCAACATGCAGCCAACCCCATAAGAGAGACTTCATGGAGAAAATGCAGCTTAGGGGGCTCTCTTTAGGCTAACTTCATACTCCAGGCAAT
This sequence comes from Malaclemys terrapin pileata, assembly GCF_027887155.1. Classification (NCBI taxonomy): domain Eukaryota; kingdom Metazoa; phylum Chordata; order Testudines; family Emydidae; genus Malaclemys; species Malaclemys terrapin. Next base: position 8,830,251 of record NC_071521.1, on the reverse strand, counting down.
GATTCTGCAATGAACTCCATGCAGCCAGGTGCCTGCCTCTGTGCAGATCGGAAGGGGCCCCACGTGGGCACCAGTAGCTCATTGTGGGATCAGGGCCTTACTTTGCAATCTTGTTTATTTTTGCTTTCTGCATGGTCCAGATCCCTCAGATCATCCAGGTAAAAATACAAGCCTGATTCTCAGTTAATTGGGTGGGATATGGGCCATCTTAATGCCCCCTGCATTCTAGGGCCATGGAGTCTCCTGCAAGTTAGACCAGTCTTGGGGTTGGGCAGAGAGGAGCTGTGACGTTATACCCCATATTCTTCATAGAAATATTGTTATGATAGGAATATGGCATAACCAAGATATACTTTATGCAAGATGGCTCATGTAAGGTATCATTGGAAAGGTTATAATTTACTGAATGTGATTATCCAATTTATATGCATGTATCATTTCTGTATCTAAAGTTAGGAATATTGATCACGTATCTGTATTTCAAATGTGCTACTTTGGGTAACACCCACAACTAGCCTTTCAGGTACAACAGTGAAAAAGTCAGACAGGGCTGATGGCCTATCAGCAGAGACAATGGACTGTGGAAGAGCTTCGTCTTCCTGTGGACACTCCAAACAACCTGTGAGGAATGGCTGCGACAACCCTGCAAAGACATGTGACTGAGTCACCTGGTACTGGACCCCACCTTGGAATGCTAGTGTTTTTCCACTGGAAGACAAAGAGCTCCCACCATACACAAAAGCTATACAAGGCAGGGGAGTGACATCATCGGGGTTCTTCTCTGCCTCCCTGCCCAAAGAGAGGCTGAAAAACACCTGGAAGCAACGACTGGACTGGGGGGAGAACAGTTGAGCCCAGATTGGAAGGGTGTTTAGCCTGTGAGTAATAATACCTGAAGTTTCAAGCTGCAGGCCAGTGTAGCTGGCTTTCAAGAATTTTTGCAATCTGCCCAAAATAACATTTAAGGCGAGAAATTACTATTTGTAGCCAATTTCTTTAGTGTATTAAGTTTAGTCTGCGTGTTTTATTTTATTTGCTCAGTAATTTGCTTTGTTCTGTTTGCTATCTCTTATATTCACTTAAAATCTGCCTTTTATAGTTAATAAATTTGTTTTATTTATTATTAAACCCCGTTTGTGCAATTTCTAACTGGGGGGGGGGAGCAAGAAGTTGTGCATCTCTCTCTTTGCATTGAGGGTGAGGGCGAATTTTTATGAGCTTGCGCTGTGCAGATTTTTCTACATAGTGCAAGACAATATCCCTTTGGGTCTGCACTCCAAGGGAAGTGGGCACCTGAGTACTGGGGCAGGTTCCTTAAGTGGAGTCTTCCCAGAGCTGATTTCAGTGTCTGTGTCATTCTGCAGCTGGGTGTGGTCCTGCCTTTGTGCGTGCTAGAGAAGGCTTAAGAGTCTGGCTCAGCAAGACAGGATAAAGGGGGCCCAGGCTGGCAGAACAGGTGGGCTCAGTGGTATCTCCGCACATCAGGTGGCATCTTGAAGGGGGGCAACCCGTCACAGGAGCCACAGGACAGACTGCTCTGGCCATGGTCCTGACACACACCCTGGGCTGAAGGCTGGGAACAGAGCTGGTGCAGAGACCTCACGGCAGATCAATACCATCCCTCCGCAGGGGTGCCTCTCCTTTCAATTTAAGGCTTCTTTGTCCTCCCCGAGTGTCCTCGAAGTCCAGAATCAAGCTGAAAGAATGTGTTCTTAATGTGTCCCGTCCCACCCTGTCCCTGACCAAAGACCGCCAGCAACGTTCATAGGGAATAATAGTAATAATAAAAAACAGTGTGTTTTTCATACACAGAATTGTACAAAGAACTTAGGAACTCCTAGTGGAGATGGAAAAGCCCTGGTAGATCACGTAGTCCATCTCCCTGTCAACCCTACTCCAATTCTGCAGCACGGAAGTCTTCATGGGGGCCTCTCGGAGTTACTGTCAATGATAAAACCACCACCACCACCTTCACAAATCATGCAATTAAAAATAAGCGTGTAAACTGGGCAGAGCTCCCACAAGGGATGTTTGTTCCCTTTGGCATGTTCTATGTGGAAAACCGCCAGCTCAGAGAGGTTTCACAGTAACCCAGCGCAGGCTGTGGTTTGCACCAAAGCCTGGCGTGGAGCACGAGAGTTTGAAAACAAGAGCAGAGATGGATAGGCTGCTGTGCCCTCCCCTCCACCCCACTAGAATGTTTATTGTGCCTGACTCACGTGAGAAGTTGTTGTGAATGATGCTAGACAGTCACACCCCCCCAAGTGACCTACTGCTACAGACAGAAGAAAAACTACTGACCGCTCACTCCTGCTGCTAAGAGCTGCCCTTTGGGCTCAGCATGGCCCCAATGCGCTAAGGCGGAACGTTTATTGCTGTCCCTTAGGATAGTGAATAACATGCCCCTGGTTACACCTTAAAGCAAAGCGCCAAGACCCAGTCCTGAGGTATATAATCATGAGCTTTATTGATTATTTCTGCAGTGCCTGGGTAACTGCACAGCATTAACTATGCTCCCAGAGTCTGGTCCCAGCACGAATGGGGTTTGTTGTAAATCTGGGGATGGTTTCTCTGGGAATCATCTCTCGTGTGTTTTCCAAAGTCATCGTCGGGCATTTGGAAGGCACGTCCCTGGTATGTTAGTGCTACCTTGCTGGAGGTTTTGCAGAAGGAGGGATTTCCAAAAGCATTCATCCTTGGCCTCTACCTGTGCTCCCCATGCAGTCAGTGGTAACAAAGTCCTACTTTGGTTTTGTTCTGGAGTGGTGTTTATGTGACGCCATGATGCAAAGTCAGATCTCTGAGGAGTGAAATTTGGTCACGTTGCACTTTAATACTTGCAAACAAGGAAAGAGGAAGACCGTGCAATGGGGAAAAGCAGCATTGGGAGGCAGAATAGAACTACCACATTGGAATTTTAACACGCCATTCAGGTTAACATGAAAAGTGCCATGGAACCTTTAACGACCACATCGTGTTCAGGGCCTCCGCTTTATGCATCAGCTGCAGGGTTGCCAATTTTGGCTGGATGTATTCCTGGAGATTTCATCCCAGGACATAACCTTTCATTAAAGATTAATCTTTAATTCCTGGAGACTCCAGGCCAATCCTGGAAGGTTGGCAACCCTAATAATCTGGAATATGGTACCCTCTATTCGCTCAATGGCCTCAAACGCCAAGCTGGGGCATTGGGTCAGTGTAGCGACTTGGAGGAAAGAATGTCCCTTAATGGACAGTCCATGAAGTTCTGCCATCCAAATAGAGTGACACTGGCCCTACTCTGCTTAGCTGGTGACAACTATCGGGATGACAGGAAGCGTTATGAATCAAGGCATAGGCAATGTTAGCGCACTCTGAGTTTACAGACAATCCTGAACACCAGCAAACGACAGAGACCAGAAACTGCTGCTTGCCAGCATCATTTCAGTCCAGCTGTAGGCATCAGACATATGGTTGGCAAATGCTTTACTGTCACACTCCCCTGTGGAAAAGATCATGTGTAAAGAAATAAAGCAAAGCCCAACAATTAATACAGCGAACTGCAGGCCGCGTAATACCTGCTTCCCCCACAGAAGACCAGAAAAAGAGCTCTATGGAGGTCAAAAGCTTGTCTCCTTTCACCAATGGATGGATGTTGGTCCAACAAAAGATTCCCTCCCCCCTTGTCTCGCTCATTCCCTGGGACCAACATGGCTACACTACCACTGCAAATCTCCCAGAGAATATCTAACACATGATGTATATGACTTAAGATGTGCACTACGTGGATTGCGATCATTATTGCAATGGCAAAAAAAAATTGCTTTATTGAGGCACTGGGAAATGGAAACAATATTGCTGGGAAGGGGTGGACTGTGTGAATAATGGAAATCACATCTTACATGAAATAACCCAGCGATGACAAATTAAGGGCAAGTTTGTAAGTGAGGAGAGCCATCTCTGACTTGTTTTTGTTGTACAGGAGTGAGAAAAAGTGCAGGACTTCCTGGGTGGAATCTTACTCCCCCTGGTCCCCTTGATCTTAGTGCAGCCAGGATTTCACCATAGAAATCCCTACCTCCTCATTCATATGTTTGCAGCCTTGGTCATTCTGCCATTTCTCTAACCAATAATTACAGTAAATTCCAGCATGAGGCCTGCAAGAGGGACCTTCTGGTCTTCAACTCCTGCTACACATGGCTTGGAACTGAAGCATAGGAGGCAACAAAACACGAGCCATAGTTTTGCATTTAACAGTTAACTTTTACATGGTGAACAGAGAACCTGAATTATTCAGCAAATCGAGAGCAGAACTTGGCGAGTGTCAAAACTTGGCCAAGTTTCTCCTGGCTGAAAACATTACTAACTGGAGATCAGCACAGAAAAATTATACCAGAGAAACAAGGAACTTTCCCTGACCTTGGACATCTTCCTGTCCCAGCACATCTGAACAGAGTACTTCCAGAAGCCGATATTTTGACAAATCAAAGGCACAATGGAGGGCATTATCCAAATAGCTCACAAGGCCATCTCTCTTTAGAGTCTGTTATGGACAGTCCCTCCAAACACACAGCTAAAATTAGGAACTTATTTTATTAGACAAAGCATCCTTTTTTGCTACTATTGCTGGCATTTGCTTGACTTAATAACTTTGACCCCTCATCCATAGTGAGAGCGTTTAAAGGTTTCATTCGGGCAAGCACCCGATCATCCTCATCACTGTTATTACAGCAGTAATTGAGTCCCCAGTCACGGACCCAATTGTGCTAGGCACTGTACAAATATCGAACAAAAATACAGTCTCTGCCCCAAACAACTTACAGTCCAACTCCTTCAGTCTAAGTCACAGCTAAGATCTCACCCAGTATACTTTGAAAATGAAAGTAGAGCTGGCTAAATAACTGAATATACAGTTTGAGTGCTAGTTCCAAAAAAAAATGACTGAATTGGGTCAACCTGGAACGAAAATGTTGAAAATTTATTGGCAAAATAAAATGTCAGAAACTCTCATTTGGGTTGACTCAAAACAAAAACATTTTGTTTCAATTTGAAGGCTTTTTAAATAAAAAATTTTCCAAAACAAAAAGGGTTTTTTTTGTTTTTTTTAAATTCAGAAACAATTTTATTCCTCCCCTCCCCCCCCAGCTTAAACAATTCACCAAAACCAACCCGGATTCATGAATTGTTTCGTTGACCCGAATCTGCATTTTTCAGCTAAAAAGGTTTTTCATGAAAAATTTCATCTAGCTCTTAATGAAACAGTTTATGGGAGGGGATTTTTTTTTTTTTTTTTTTTTTTTTTTTTAAAACAAGGCACTTCAATCAACAGCTCTTCTGATCGAAAGTTCCAAGGAGAAGAAAAAAAACAAACCAAGCCAAAAGGAGCTCCGTTTCCATTGATGGTAGCTGCTGGGAACCTGGCTCTATATTTCATCTTTATTCCTGTGCCGCTTATCTCCCCCGTTTACTGTGACTCTGAGAAATGTCAAGTAAAAATGTGATTTCTGGTAATGTCACACTTCAGCGAACAAATACGTTCCAAACAGAGAAAGTGAGAGAGAGAGAGAGAGAGAGAGAGAGACGGACCAACCCTACTTTAAAACATGAACCAGCCCTGCCTGCAAGCTCCAGGCTATGCAAAACACTGCCTTCATGCGAATGACACGACATCAATCTTAGCACTTTAATGGATAAATGTGCAAGCTGTCGTTTTAATGAGCGTTTTTAAATAAATGTTGAGTTTCCCTTTTTAAAAAATGACAGAAGCAGCAAGAGAGGAAACAAGTTTAAACCACATGACTGGAATTCAGGGAAACTGGGTTCTATTCCCAACCTTGCCAAAACACGTGTGCCGCCGCCACCCCCCCCACCCCGCATGTTATTTAACCTCTGTGACTCAGTTTCCCCCATTTATAAAATGGTAAGACTAGAACTGGATTAACTTTTTCAGACAACTTTTTTTGGTGATACCAAAGTATTTAGTGAATTTGGGCTGGTTTCAAATTGTTCAGGGCAAAATTGCCCCCCCAAAATTCTCAAAAAAGTCAAAAATATTTCATTTCAAGAATTTCTTAAAGAAAATATTTTGATCTTTTTGATTTGAAATGACTTTTCATATCAAACGTCTCTTTAATTTTATTTAAAAAACACAATCAAAAAACTTTTAAATGGTAAAAGTGAACCAAAACATTTTGTTCAACCTGAATTCCCCCCCTCCCGCAACGCTTCGATTCACCAAAAAATTCAAAAAATCTTAGTTTTCAGTTCAACACAAAACAATTCTTTTCCCCGATTTTTCAGAATGGCCAGTGAACCAAAAAGGAAAAGTCTGTTATTTGCACAGCTCTAGATATGTGCCTTGAGATCCTTTGACAGAAGGAGTTATAGAAAATGAAAGCGCCACCACAGGCTAGTGGCATTTGAAATTTAGTAGGCCAAATGCATAATAGGATATGCAGAGCCAGTTTGCAGCATCAGATAAAGTTCATACTGTGCATGACTTAAAATAGTATAGGAAAAGCCCTTTCTTGATTTGATGAGACTCTACTGCAGTGTGCTATTACTTATCAAGCTTATTAAGCATAAGAGTTCGCTTGTGAGACATGGGCAATTACGACAGTTTGATTTCCAGTGAAATTAAGGATCAAGTAGATTGTTTGCTACTTCAGGGTATTTTTCCTTTTTTTTTTTTTTTTTAAAGTGGAACTAACTAAATTTTGAACATTTTGCCACCTCAAAGCCACCAATTTTGATTCTGAATATAAAGAATGGCTAGAATTTACAAACTTGGGGGTCTAAAGTTAGGTGCCTAAATCTAGAGCTAGGCACTTATGCAAATGGGCCTGCTTTTTACAGAGGTCCTGGGAGCCAACACCTTCCAAGGACTCAGTGGAAGTTATAAATGCTCAGCACCTTTGTAAAACGAGGCTTGAACAGCCACTCTTCTAGTGTCAAGAAAGCATTATTATCCCCACCATTGTCTTGGGGCGAATGCACTGCCCTGGGACTCAGGAGATCCTGGTTCGAGAGCCTGCTCTTTCTATAGACGCCCTGTGTATAAGTCCCCCCAGGCCCCAACCCAGCCAAGTGTTTAAATATGTGCTTAACTTCAAGTCCCCATTGATTCCAGTGGGCTTACAAACATGCTTAAAATTACACAAGTGCTTAAGAACTTGCTAGACTGGGGTCTTATTCTCTCTGTAACTCAGTTCCCCCAAAATAAGGACAATACTTCCTTTCTGCCATCCTTTGTCAGATTTTTCTATTTATATTGTAAGCTCTTAACAGCAGGGATTGTCTCCTGCCCACGGGTATGTACAGCACCAAGAACAATGGGACCCCAATCTCAGTTGTGGGCCCTCTAAGAATAGGTCTACACTGCAATAAAACACCCATGCTGGCCCCGTGTCAACGATCTCGGGCTCTCAGAGCTTTAAAACTGCAGGCTAGATGTTTGGGCTCAGACCGGGGCCTGGGCTCTGGGACCCTTGGAGAAGGGAGGGCTCCAGCCAGAGTGTCTACAGTGCAATTGTGTAGCCCCAAACCAGTGGGTCTGCCATAATGCAGACACATATTGCTACTAATAGTAATACAGCTATGATATTAATTATAATAGTAGCCTCCTCCCATCTTCCTCCAAAGCACTGAGGAGGCAGTAGGTGTGTGTCCCCCCCCCCCCCTTCTCTTTATGAATGAGAGATTACAAAGCAAAGTCTTGCCACAGGGAATTAAAAAGAAAAACTGCCAGAGCTTTCGTTTCCTTTAATGAAACCAATGCACAGTTCTAAACCTTAAACAAGCCGCACTGTGGCTGCTGTAACTTTAAAATGATACTGCAAGACGCACCAAGAAATCATAAGCAATAACTTCCAAATGTGCTAGTCCCTTGAACCATACTCGAAAGGGCTGTAACAATCAGAACCGTTTTATAGCTCTGGCTGCCACGCTGCCACACAGAATCAATCAATTGAGGTACCACTGGACATTCTCGCCAGGCAGTCAGGTTTTACCATTCCATAAGCAATTACTGCAAGAGTGGAAATAAGGACGGTGCTCAGTGCAAGCCGAGGAGACAAGATTATTAAAGCCATTTACACACGCTGCTTGGGAAACTATACTTGAGGATCTGAAGCCTGATTTTGCTGCAGATTACGAGGCACGTCCTTATGAATAGTTTTCCCACCCCCGATTTCTCAATCCAACTTCCCCCAACAAAACTACATTAGCCTTATTCAATATGCAAAAGAGAGTCCCTAAAAGCCTCAGATAACATTCTGCTGAATATAAGATGCCAGAAACTGGGCTATAAACAATGAAACATACACACACAAACATACACTTGCTGCACATTCAAGCTGTAAGGGGTAGTTGGAGAATTTTTGTTGTTGTTTTCTCATATAAAAGTGTGGTCGTTAAGTGCTGCATTGTTTGAATTCTTGACATTTAGAATTCCTTAATGTTTTTGGAATGTCAGCAAGCAGCTCAAATGATCTGGCCGGCCATTTTCCAATGCAACCGATTCCTCAGGGAACAAAATGAAAAATGCTGCGTGGTGTGAGGTCATCAAACTGAGCCAATGTGACACAGGAATGGCCCGAGCGGGCTAACACTTTCAAAAGGTGATTTTGGAGGCCGAACCTGAGATGGCTTGAAGAGGGTCCTGATTTTCAGAAGGTGGCTGCAGAGCAGTTTCTGAAAATCAGGTGTTTCAAGTTAAGTGTCCCCAAATCACTTGTCCCTTTTGAAAGCCTTGGCGGAGAGAACAGATGGGAATTTCCTCAACAAATTGAATTAATTTTCCCTTCAAAGCTGTGGGTTTCTTTGAGGAGAGGAGGAATTTAAAAATAATAAATGAATAAACAATAAGAAAAAAATCAGTGTCTTCTCTTTCTACCATTGCATTTGGTTTCTGATGAGAGAGTTTATTTTAGAGGTCTCTAGATACAGAGATCTCTGTCCCCATCCCAGAACGCTCTCACTGACATTATAATAGACTGACTGATGACGGACAACATTGCCATTTGCATGCTAGAAATCCCCGCAGCCTCTCTCTGTTCTACGGGTTTGCCCCTACAGTCGGAGCAGACTTTGCGAGTCTCATCACTGGGCTTGCAGTTGCAAGCCACCATGACAGACTCTGAGTGAGACCAGAACACAGTCTACCATGGGTGAGAGGATGCTTCCTGCATCCAAACAAAGTCGGATCTATGCTAAGCAGAGATGAACCTGAACTGAAACCCGGCCTCTGGGAACATGCACTTAGACGCCCTTCTAAATATTGGGGGTGGGGAGGAAGGTGGTTTCAGATCCAAACCCATGCAGAGCTTCATGTTGCAGTTGGCTCATCCGATAATAGGCCAACCCAAACCCCAGAATCCCAACACTCCCGAGCGTTCGGGATCTGGGAACTAGAGTCTGCCGAGCTGTTTCCGAACTGAAAATATCATACACCACCTGCACGAAAGGGAAACCCCCTCTCTCTGAAGGCCCAGCTGACAGGGCTGCTAAAACACAATGGGCCCCATGAGTATTACTGGGAAGGGCATGTGGAATTGCTCACACAATTTGGGGGGGAGGTAGCGGGAGTAAGAACAAGGGGGAATTTCCGTGTAACCGCATGACCAGGGTTTTCACACGAACTCGACAGTGGAAAGAACCACATTTGACAGCACAGCCCCACGGTACACCGAAGCCCTCACTCTGTAGGAGCATAAAGGTTAAACCTGGCAGGGCGCAGGCGAGAGCAACGCTGCTCGCTCTCATCTGTCAGATCCCAGCTACAATGGCATCTCCGGGAAGGGGAGCACGCAGCACACGCTCCCTGTGCTCCTCCCTGCAGACGGCTCTGGAGAATGGGATGTGACACTCCGACGAGTATGCACTTCACAAGAATGAGCTGCTGGTGGGAGGCTGAGTTGCCACCCACCACGTTTCACCCCGACCGTCAGGTTTTCTTAATGTCATGTTCAGTGTCAGGGTAAAGATAATTGTGTCAGTTTGCTGGAGCAACTTAGAGCGAACAATCAAACCTTTGAAAATCCATCTTGTCCTGCCACTCCTATTCCTGCTTAGAAACTGCTGTCACTTGCGCTCCTGGGCTCTTTGTTCCTCAGTCTCTTTATTCTCACTTCTCTTGGGATTTTTCCTTTTACATTAAAGGGCTGCTGGAGAGGATGGCTCAGCTGTCTTGGCATCAGGTTTAACCTACCTTAGGCTACCTGGAAACACAGACTCGGATCTGGTGGCATTCACTTTGACCTTCATCTTCTCATGGGAGATAAACTGAGTTCCAGGGAATTTATACTGTGTTGGTCCCTTGGGATGAAACCTTAAAAGACTCAGTACTGTATATTCCTAAAAGCTCATGCTTCCAGCTGGTTACTTGCTGGGGTCGGGAAATGATTTTTTCCTCCTCTCCAATGTATTTTGGGGTATCTTGTTTTTCTAGTCTCCGTCCTCTGAAGGATCAGGGATGGCCATGGCTGGAGATGGAGTATGCCAGTGTTCTGAGGTACCACCACCAAACATTCTCTCTCTCTCTCAGGTGCTGGACTGGTGGTTCTTGCTCAGATGCTCAGTGGCTAATTAAGCATCATACATGAGGTCAGGAAGGAATTTCCCCCCCCCCCCCCCCCCGTCAGATAGGCAGTGATTTTGGGGCGTGGGGTGAGAGGATAGTTCGCCTTCTTCTGAAGCATGGGATCCCACTTACTGGGATTACCTGGGTATCTCTTACTTAATTCTCTGCCATTGCAGAGTCCTCCAGCACTTGTCCACCTTGGTCTCTGCTATTCTCTGCCTGTGGCACATAATAGCTTAGTTTCCTGCGGGCTGTAATACTTCGGTCTCACTTCCGTTGTTGGAGTTACTGTGCAGGCGCTGGGTGGTGTTGGTGGCCTGTGATAGAGGAGATCAGACTAGATGGTTTGGTCATCCCTTCTAGCCTTAAACTGTGTGTGGACATTGAGGGCCCTAAGGCTTAGACTCCTTGTCCTTGGCCAAAGTTTCCTCTCCCACTCTGATACACAGTGGTGTGAACCCATTCTCTCCCACCTCACAGCTGTTTCCATTTCAGTGACAAAGTGCTTCTGGAAATAGACACTACACAATGCACTTTGGGATGAAAGGTGATCAGGAACAGTCAACATGGATTTGTCAAGGGCAAGTGATGCCTGACCAACCTGATTGCCTTCTACGATGAGATAACTGTCTGTGGATATGGGGAAAGCAGTGGATGTGATATACCTTGACTTTAGCAAAGCTTTTGATACAGTCTCACACAGTATTCTTGCCAGCAAGTTAAAGTGGTATGGGCTGGATGAATGGACTATAAGGTGGATAAAAAGCTGGCTAGATCGTTGGGCTCAACGGGTAGTGATCAACAGCTCAATGTCTAGTTGGCAGCCGGTATCAAGCAGAGTGCCCCAGGGGTCAGTTTTGTTCAACATCTTCATTAATGATCTGAATGACGGGATGAATTGCACCCTCAGCAAGTTTGTGGATGACACTAAGCTGGGGGGGGAGAGGTAGATACACTGGAGGGTAAGGATAGGGTCCAGAGTGACCTAGACAAATTGGAGGATTGGGCCAAAAGAAACCTGATGAGGTTCAACAAGGGCAAGTGCAGAGTCCTGCACTTAGGATGGAAGAATCCCATGCATCGCTACAGGCTGGGGACCGACTGGCTAAGCAGAAAAGGACCTGGGGATTACAGTGGATGAGAAGCTGGATATGAGTCAACAGTGAGCTCTTGTTGCCAAGAAGGCTAACCGCATATTGGGCTGCATTAGTAGGCGCGTGGTGGAATCTCCATCCTTGGAGGTTTTTAAGGCCCAGCTTGACAAAGCCCTGGCTGGGATGATTTAGTTGGGGTTGGTCCTGCTTTGAGCAGGGGGTTGGATTAGATGATCTCCTGAGGTCTCCCAACCCTAATCTTCTATGATTCTATGAAAGGTGCTAAATAAACCTTATGGCATTATAATTCCTTAAGAGTCTACTGTGGGAGACAGAACAATCTAATACACCCATTCCCACTCTGGCTTCAATGTAAGGATAACCAAGTGTTACGGGGCAAAAGGGGAAGGGATTAGAAAATAGGCTGGAGAGCATCCCATCACCACTAGACTGAGCAAGAACAATCACGCATGACAACCCTGAGTGGGGAGGGGAGTAAGATCCGTGGCAGAACACACACATGGTAACACCCAAGAGGAAAATCTAATGGTTACATGGGGTTCTACTCACTCACACTTATCACTTCGGCGGGCTCAAATTTGGTTGCCTGAACCCTTTTCCCAGCCTTAGTGCATTCCCTAGAAAGGACACCCTTTAAACAGGTTGTAGTGCCTTGCTGTGTAAGCCACTGTTGGAACACACTGAAAGAGACGCCCATAGTTATTTAAGGGGGCTGAATCCATCTTGCAGGCTGCAATTAATTGATCTGATAGTCTCCGTTCAGTCCACAGTGAATTATACAGCACTCTTTATTTTACAAGTACAATACTAATGGACCTTAGGGGGTCAAAATTGAGGTCAGTTAGTATAAGAAGCCAGTTCTCACCGCTTCCCCCTGCAACAGTAGGGTCACACAACAGAGTGCAATTCCTTGCTTCTTCAAAAAAAGCAGTTGGATGGCTAAGCAAGAGGGATTCAAAAGCATGTCAGAAACGTAGTCAGGAGTGCCATCCTCTCAGCAATCCAGTTGAACACAGCACCATACGGGACACTATTACCCATCTTCTAGTTAGACAGCAGCAGCAGAATTTCTCCAGCTCATGGCTCAGGAAAAATAGATCTGGAGAATTACCAGGTGCATTTGCACGCCTCGTTTGTGTACACAATCATGACAGCTGTACGTGAAGATGGTCAGGCAACCATCTAGCTGGTTGCCTCAGGTACACAGATGGTGTTACCCAGACAAGTGGACATTTGCCTGTGCAATTTCCCATTACTGTACACACACAAACACACACACACACACACAGTTGTGCACCTCCAGTTCTGATCATTTAAACCCCAAAGTCACTGAAACCCTTCCATTACATCCCTTAATTTCCCATCCTCAGACTCCTCAATCGATCACTCACTTAAACAACACACATGGCTCCTGGAAAGCTTCTCCACTAGCTCAATTATTCATTGGGGAGACACCCCAAAAGTTGTAAGCCAGCACATAACACACAAAACATGACAACCTACTTACTCCTGATTCATTATTTATGCTCCGTTCATGTTATTGCCCATTGCATAATATCAGTGCGCCTTTTTGACCTAGATAGTACATGCACACCCAGTGCAACGAGTGTTAAACCAACGGCAACATTTGTTTATTGCTACATACACTAGCACACAATAGAGGTAATTACCACTCAAGCATTCCATAGACTTTACTGAGAATATTTGTTGTTAATTAATGTCTCCTGGATACAATCTACTCCTCTACAGAATGGTCTTTTTTGTGATCATCTTGTATGCAAAGTTGCTCTCTAATGTTGCTATGGAACGGCGGTAGCTCATTGCCAGGTAAAGAAAAGATTAATCTACTGTACACTGTTTCCTTTGGACACAGAACATGGGTAGTTGGCCGTCAGAACGACAGCACCAGGGCTATTCACTGCCTCTCTATTCAGGCTGCTAAGGGCTCTCTCATCCCCACTAGACAGCAACACTTCCTCATTCCACTTGGCCGGCTGGTGCTGGGGGTGGTTCATAAAAAATAATAATTTCTGATGACTGGCTTAACCCTTTCCTGCTCCGACGTGCCAGCTCAGAGGGTTTCACCAGAGGCTGACTTCCAGCTGCTTCCGGATGCCTGGGTTCCACAAGGGGCCAGGCCTGATTTCCCCTGATGCCACCTGCCGGAAGGGAGCATGCTGATCCAGCTCCATGCTGAAGCTTGAAGAGTAAAGAACAGCATTTGGAGAAGATCCCACTGAATAGATTTTGTTTTGCTTTTTTTTATAAAGGGGAAAAATCCAAGGGGAAATTCTCTCATTGTTGGCACTGTGACAGCACCTAGGCACCCTTGTCACGGACCAGGGCCCCACCGTGCTAGGCGCTGTACTAACAGAGCAAAAAAGATGACGCAACTTGGATAGTTGCCTGGGAGTTACGAGACCTGGGTTCTATTTCAGACTCCGTTGTTAACTCCTTCTGTGCAACCTTGGGAAGGTCGACCTCTCTGAGTCTCAGTTTCCCCTACCTGTAAAATGGGACTAACCAAGCTAACTTTGTAGCTGTGTCCCCGACATGCTGTGTGGAATTAACGCAAAGTATCAAGGCAGGCAGATCGCTCACTGATCCAATGGAGCAAGAGTCACATTGACCTTGATCCGTCCTCGGCTACCAAGAAACAGGGCTGTATTTCCTGAAACTGTTAATCCCTGTTGTTTAATTGGTATGGAATCTTTTCCCTACGCTTGCCAATTCACGGAGGGCTGAAAACCATCCAGTGAGGTCTGTTTCGCTTCCTGGATTCTTGCACATAAATTCCCGAGTGTAAGTGTAGTGCAACAGTAACAGCTCTTCGTTATCGCATGTAATTTCTCTCTTTTTAGTTGGTGCTGTTACAAGAGATCAAGTCAAGGGGCAGCACCAGGGACCTGTACAAGGGGTAATATTCCATCCTCTCCCCCACCCTTGGTCTGGATCATCTATTTAGGGGGCAGTTTCAGAAGTGCATTAAGGATACAGGCACACAAGCGCTCCACTGACTTACAATGGAACCTGTGCCCCTAAACGCCTCAGGAGCTTGTGAAAATCCTACCCATTAGATTGTAAATGCCTCAGGGACTGTATCTTACTACATATTTGTACAGCGCCTGGCACAGTGTTTCTCAAACTGGGGTCGCCGCTTGTGTAGGGAAAGCCCCTGGCGGGCCGGGACGGTTTGTTTACCTGCCCTGTCCGCAGGTCTGGCCGATCGCGGCTCCCACTGGCCGCGGTTCGCTGCTCCAGGCCACTGGGGGCTGCGGGAAGCGGCGCGGGCCGAGGGACTTACTGGCCGCCGCTTCCAGCAGCCCCCATTGGCCTGGAGCAGCGAACCGCGGCCAGTGGGAGCCGCGATCGGCCAGACCTGCGGACGGGGCAGGTAAACAAACCGTCCAGGCCCGCCAGGGGCTTTCCCTACACAAGCGGCGACCCCAGTTTGAGAAACACTGGCCTAGCACAAATCCCAAATCTCTGTCGACGTCTCCAGGCACTACTGTAACAAACAGGAATAAGGACGGAAAACGTTTACAACTGGCGTCATCCCTAAAGGGCGGCAAATGGATCCCCTGAAGGCCAGCCAGATCTCAGAGGCAAGTTGCTCACAGGAAAAGAAGAGTAAGTAAGTAAAATGAAACAAAAACAAAAAGCATTTGTCAGGCGGCTCAACGAACCTGCTCAGCTTCCCCAACCTCAGGGGGGGGATGACTTTGCCGGCACCTCTTGGTCCTTTAAATCCTTTGGTAACAGCTGTGAGCAAGTGGGGATTTTCCGTACGATTTTTATGAATGATACGCATGGCCATGACTTCCTTGGCTAAGGATTGCTACCCCGTGGGTGCAAGAGGGTTAAAATGCTGCTCTTGGGGCAGAGCAGGAGACTTGAAGTACGTGTGTCAGTAACTGTCTGGGCTGGTATGAATGGGTCATTGACAGCTGAAACTCACTCACATGAATGAAGGATCCGGAAAGACAATGGGAACCCCCAAGACTGAACAACTGACACCTACCAATGGGAAACTGGAGGAGGCAGAACATCTGACATCAGCAGGGGTCTGCCGGGAGAGGTGACAGGAGGCTAGGAGAAGTGCTGGCTGTGGGAGTGTAAAAGTCCCTGACCAGGAGTCTATCACAGAGCTGGGCAGAGCTCACGGTGTGAAACAGGAGTGCCGGAGGCCTGAGGCTCAGTCTCAGAGGCATTAGGCCATGGTTCCTACACTTAAGGAACAGACCTTGGGGGTCTGGACACTGAAGAGGTTCCTCAAGGGGACTGTTAAAGAGCTGGGGCATAGCACAGAACCCCTGGATCTGTGGCGATGGTTAAATGCCCTTCAGTGTGTGTCTGTTCATTTTAAACAGGAAGTGGTGAATTCAACCCAAAAGCAAGATTGGAGAGCAGCTCAGTTGTGTGCTGAGTACGTATGTCGTACTGAGCAAAATATAACGTGCGTCAGCAAATGCTCGCGAGACATTGTCAGCACCCAGGGTGGGTTTGAATTTTGTTCTGCAAGATGGAAGCGAGACACCAGATGTGGTTTAGATCCGGTATCTGAAACTCACCAGGAAGGGTTGAATAAATGGGTTGCTGCCCTTTTCTAATAGGGATCTTGGGTTGTAGATGGAGGAAAGGGTTAAAATAATCCCAAGGCAGATATTTGACAGGCCATCCACTGTTCAGAAAATCCGTGTCGGGCCTTGTACAGCAGTGTTCCAGGGACAAGAAATTACAACGCTCGAGCTCATAAGATTAAACCCTTTGACAGAGATGCACTTCCAGAAGGAAACATCATTATTTAAATGAACATCTCCGACTCCTACACATAGGGGCAGCCAGGGGGCTCTGCGGCACCGGAGGCAGCAAACAGGGCGGCTAACAGGGGAGTTTGAGAGGGAGTTCTCATTGGAGGAGAAGGTACCTGTATTTGCATCTGTCCTGGGTGTTCCTGGGTGTTCTTGTGTGTTTGTTTGTTTTGGTTTGTAGGGGCCGGCAGGGGCTGGGTGCTGGGACGGACGCCGAGGCCTGAGCAGGGGGCGGGGCTTGGCTGATTAGGGGGCCCATAAAAGCGGCCGCCCACCCAGGCAGCGGCACAGCTGCGAGCAGCGGCACCGGAGGCAGCAAACAGGGCGGCTAACAGGGGAGTTTGAGAGGGAGTTCTCATTGGAGGAGAAGGTACCTGTATTTGCATCTGTCCTGGGTGTTCCTGGGTGTTCTTGTGTGTTTGTTTGTTTTGGTTTGTAGGGGCCGGCAGGGGCTGGGTGCTGGGACGGACGCCGAGGCCTGAGCAGGGGGCGGGGCTTGGCTGATTAGGGGGCCCATAAAAGCGGCCGCCCACCCAGGCAGCGGCACAGCTGCGAGCAGCGGCACCGGAGGCAGCAAACAGGGCGGCTAACAGGGGAGTTTGAGAGGGAGTTCTCATTGGAGGAGAAGGTACCTGTATTTGCATCTGTCCTGGGTGTTCCTGGGTGTTCTTGTGTGTTTGTTTGTTTTGGTTTGTAGGGGCCGGCAGGGGCTGGGTGCTGGGACGGACGCCGAGGCCTGAGCAGGGGGCGGGGCTTGGCTGATTAGGGGGCCCATAAAAGCGGCCGCCCACCCAGGCAGCGGCACAGCTGCGAGCAGCGGCACCGGAGGCAGCAAACAGGGCGGCTAACAGGGGAGTTTGAGAGGGAGTTCTCATTGGAGGAGAAGGTACCTGTATTTGCATCTGTCCTGGGTGTTCCTGGGTGTTCTTGTGTGTTTGTTTGTTTTGGTTTGTAGGGGCCGGCAGGGGCTGGGTGCTGGGACGGACGCCGAGGCCTGAGCAGGGGGCGGGGCTTGGCTGATTAGGGGGCCCATAAAAGCGGCCGCCCACCCAGGCAGCGGCACCGGAGGCAGCAAACAGGGCGGCTAACAGGGGAGTTTGAGAGGGAGTTCTCATTGGAGGAGAAGGTACCTGTATTTGCATCTGTCCTGGGTGTTCCTGGGTGTTCTTGTGTGTTTGTTTGTTTTGGTTTGTAGGGGCCGGCAGGGGCTGGGTGCTGGGACGGACGCCGAGGCCTGAGCAGGGGGCGGGGCTTGGCTGATTAGGGGGCCCATAAAAGCGGCCGCCCACCCAGGCAGCGGCACCGGAGGCAGCAAACAGGGCGGCTAACAGGGGAGTTTGAGAGGGAGTTTGCAGGGGGAGGTAAGGGGGGAGGCAGGAGGGCAAGGTGTGGTGTGTGCTCTGAGTCCACAGGCACCGTGGGCAGGGAGCCCAGCAGGCATGAGCCAAGCAGCAGCAGCAGACAAAATGCAGATGGCTGCATGTGGAAGCTGTGGTATGTATATGGTCCTAGCAGGGGAGCCGGAACACAGGTATGTGTGTATGAAGTGTCGCCTGATAGTGTTACTGGAGGAAAAGATTAAGGGGCTAGAGATGCAGGTAGATACCCTGGTGGAGTTTAGGCGGGGGTTTGAGCAGCTGATGGAGGACAGGCAAGGAGGGGCTGAAGGAGAACGCCCTGCGGCGCAGGTAGAGGCAGAGGAGGGTGATAGGGGAATGGAAGGGGGAGAGCATGGGAGGTGGAACCATGTGACTGTCAGAAGCAGGCCAAGGAAAAGAAGGGCCAGTGAGGGGGGAATAGAACTCAGGAATAGGTTCGAGTGTTTGGATAGCGAGGTGGAGGGGCAGCAGGTGGCGGCTGAAGGTGGGAGAGTGAGGAAGAAGAGAAGAGCGGCTAGTCCGAGAGAGAGAGGGGAGGAGTTGATGGAGACAGCACCAATTCTGGGCCCCGGGAGGATTCAGGAAGGCATAAGGGGGAGCATTAGGGAAGATAGGAACAGGCTCAGGTCAGGACTAGAGGGATTAGAGACTAGATTACTAGATGGCACTGTTGCCAGGCGAAGGCAGGTGTATGTAATTGGAGACTCATTACTGAGGAGATTGGACAGGCCTGTGACCAGGGCGGACCCGGAGAACAGAAGGGTGTGCTGTCTCCCGGGCGCAAAGATACGCGATGTGGACCTGCGGTTGAAAAGGATCCTAAAAGGAGCAGGTAAGAACCCCTTGATAATCCTTCATGTAGGAACGAATGACACGGCTAGGTTCTCGTTAGAGAGAATCAAGGGAGATTATGCCAGGCTGGGGAAGACGCTCAAGGAGATAGAGGCTCAGATTATCTTTAGTGGGATTCTGCCCGTTCCAAGGGAAGGGCAGCAAAGGGCTGATAGGATTGTGAGAATAAATACTTGGCTAAGGGAGTGGTGCTATAAGGAGGGCTTTGGGATGTATGGCCACTGGGAGGCTTTTGGGGACAGACACCTGTTCTCGCGGGATGGGCTTCACCTGAGTAGGGAAGGAAATAGACTTCTGGGAGGGAGGCTGGCTCATCTTATCAAAAGAGCTTTAAACTAGGAAGTTTGGGGAGAAGGTTGGGAGATGCACAGTTAATCTCCACGCCAGATTCCAGTATGGAAAAGGTGAGTAAAATGAGAGGAGACATAGCCGGGGAGACGAGATTGGACATAGGAAGGACAGGGGGGACGGGCGCAAGGAGGCCCGCAACATATAGTGCTACTAATGGGAGACAGGCTAAACGACATACATTAGGGTGTTTATACACCAATGCGAGAAGCCTAGGTAATAAAATGGAGGAATTGGAGCTCTTGGTCCAAGAGCTGAAACCGGATATCGTAGGAATAACAGAAACGTGGTGGAATGACGGTCACGACTGGAACACAGGTATGGAGGGGTATACGCTGTTTAGGAAAGACCGGAACAAAGGTAAAGGTGGGGGGGTGGCATTGTATGTCAACAGTGAAATAAGCTGTAAAGAAATAATAGTGGATGGATTAGATAACACAGAGTCCGTCTGGGCAATACTCACACTGGGTAAAAGGACTACTAGAGCCTCTCCGGGGATAGTGCTTGGAGTGTGCTATAGACCGCCGGGATCGACCCAGGATATGGATAAGGAACTATTTAATGTGTTTAGAGAAGTAATTACTAATAGAAACTGTGTAATTATGGGGGACTTTAACTTCCCGGATATAGATTGGGGCACAAACGCTAGTAGTAATAATAGGGCTCAGATGTTCCTAGATGTGCTTGCTGATCAATTCCTTCATCAAGTGGTAGCTGAACCGACGAGGGGGGAGGCCACTTTAGATTTGATTCTGGTAAGCAGTGAGGACCTCGTTGAGGAAGTGCTAGTGGGGGACAATTTGGGCTCCAGTGATCATGAGCTAATTCGGTTTAAAATACATGGGAGGAGTAACAGAATTAAGTCAAAGACTAGGGTTTATAATTTTAAAAAGGCCAATTTTAACAAATTAAGGGGACTGGTAAGGGAAGTGGATTGGGCAAACGTATTAAGGGATCTAAAGGCAGAAGAAGCCTGGGATTACTTCAAGTTAAAGATGCATGAGCTGTCGGAGGCCTGCATTCCAAAAAAGGGAAAAAGATTACAAAGCAGGAGATTTAGACCGAGCTGGATGAGCGACCGACTCAAAGGGGTGATTAGGAAAAAACAGAAAGCGTACAAAGAGTGGAAGAGGGGAGGGATTAGTAAAGAAACTTACCTTAGTGAAGTCCGAGAATGTAGAGATAGAGTGAGAAAGGCCAAAGGCCGTGTAGAGTTGGACCTAGCGAGGGGAATTAAAAGCAATAGTAAGAGGTTTTACAGCCACATAAATAGGAAGAAAGCAAAGAAAGAAGAAGTGGGACCGCTGAAGACTATTGCCGGAGAGGAGATTAAAGACAATCTAGGCATGGCGCAATATCTCAATGAATATTTTGCATCGGTGTTTAATGAGGCCAATGAAGGTAATAGGGATACTAGCACCACTACAGAGGGGCATTCGGGATGGGGGATTACCGTATTCGAGGTAGAAACAAAACTTGATTGCCTTAATGGGGCTAAGTCGGGAGGACCGGACGATCTTCATCCGAGAATATTGAAGGAATTGGCACGGGAAATAGCAGGCCCGTTAGCGATAATATTTAATGAATCTGTAAATTCGGGGGTGGTCCCGTTAGACTGGAGAATAGCTAATGTGGTTCCTATTTTCAAGAAAGGAAAAAAAAGTGATCCGGGTAACTACAGGCCTGTTAGTTTAACATCTGTAATGTGCAAGGTGTTAGAGAAAATTCTGAAAGAGAAACTAGTGGAGGACCTGGAGGTTAGTGGCAATTGCGATAAATTACAACATGGTTTTACGAAGGGCAGATCGTGCCAAACGAATCTGATCTCCTTCTTTGAGAAAGTAACGGACTTATTAGATAAGGGAAATGCGGTGGACCTAATATACCTGGATTTCAGTAAAGCGTTTGATACAGTACCCCATGAGGAACTATTGGTTAAACTGAAAAACATGGGGATCGATATGAAAATCCAGAGGTGGATAAGGAATTGGTTAATGGGGAGAATGCAGCGGGTCGTATTAAAGGGTGAACTGTCGGGTTGGAGGGAGGTTACTAGTGGAGTGCCTCAAGGTTCGGTTTTGGGACCCATTTTATTTAATCTATTTATAACTGACCTCGGGACCGATTGCAGGAGTGGGCTGATAAAGTTTGCGGATGATACGAAGGTGGGAGGCGTTGTAAATTCGGAGGAGGATAGGGATATCCTGCAGGGAGACTTGAATGAGCTTGTGAATTGGAGTATCAGAAATAGGATGAAATTTAATAGTAAAAAGTGTAAGGTAATGCATTTGGGGATGACTAATAACAATTTTAGTTACAAGATGGGGACGCATTGGTTAGAAGTAACGGAAGAGGAGAAGGACCTAGGGGTCCTCGTAGACCGCAGGATGACTATGAGTCGACAATGCGACGTGGCGGTGAAAAAAGCCAATGCTGTCTTGGGATGCATTAGGCGAGGTATATCTAGTAGGGATAAGGAGGTCCTGCTCCCGTTGTACAAGGCGCTGGTGAGACCTCACTTGGAGTACTGTGTGCAGTTCTGGTCTCCCATGTTTAAAAAAGATGAACTCAAACTGGAACGGGTGCAGAGAAGGGCCACTAGGATGATCAGAGGAATGGAAAACCTGTCGTATGAAAAGAGACTAGAGGAGCTTGGGTTGTTTAGTCTGACAAAGCGAAGGCTGAGGGGGGATATGATTGCTATCTTAAAATATATTAGAGGGATTAATACAAGGGAGGGAGAAGAATTATTCCAGCTTAGTACTAATGTGGATACGAGAACGAATGGATATAAACTGGCCGTGGGGAAGTTCAGGCTTGAAATTAGACGAAGGTTTTTGACCGTCAGAGGGATGAAATATTGGAACGGCCTTCCGAGGGAAACGGTGGGGGCGACGGACCTGTCTGGTTTTAAGATTAAGTTAGATAAATTTATGGAGGGAATGGTTTAATGGTAAAACATAGTAGTCAAGGAAAACCAAACAATGGTAGGTAAATCGTATAATGGCTGACAGGGGTCAGGCTGGTGACTCTTGCCTATATGCTCGGGGTCTGACTGATCGCCATTTTTGGGGTCGGGAAGGAATTTTCCTCCAGGGCAGATTGGCCGAGCCTCTGGAGGTTTTTCGCCTTCCTCCGCAGCATGGGGCAGGGATCTCTAGCAGGAGGGTCTCTGCCGATTGAAGTCACCTAAAACAGGATTGGGGACTTCAACAGCAGAGTCCAGGGAAGGGGTAGGGACGGTTTTATGGCCTGCAGCATGCAGGGGGTCAGACTAGATGATCATAATGGTCCCTTCTGACCTTAAAGTCTATGAGTCTATGAGCTCCCATTGGCTGGGAACTGCAGCCAAAGGGAGCTGTGGGGTGGCGCCTGCGGGCGGGGCAGCACGCAGAACCGCCTGCCCGCACCTCCACATAGGAGTTGGAGGGGGGACATGCCCCTGCTTCCGGGAGCTGCTTGAGGGAAGCGCCGCCCAGAGCCTCCACCCCTGCGCCCCTGCCACAGCCCCAGTCCTGATCCCCTCCCGCCCTCTGAACCCCTTGATCCCAGTTCAAAGCACCCTCCTTCACCCCCAACCCCTTGTCCCCAGCCACACCCCAAAGCCCACACCCCCAGCCGGAGCCTTCACTCCTGCCCCCATACTCCAACCACCTTCCCCAGCCCTGATCCCCCTCCCACCCTCCGAACCCCTCAGTCCCAGGCCAGAGCATCCTCCTACACCCCAAACCCCTCATTCCCAGCCCCACATCAGAGCCCACACCCCCAGCCAGACCTCTCACCCCCCCCGCACCCTAATCCCCTGCTCAAGCCCAGAGCCCCCTCTTGCACCCTAAACCCCTGATTTCTGGCCCCACCCTGGAACCCGCAATCACAGCCCAGAGCCCATATCTTCTCCCACACCCCAACCCCCTCAGCCCAGAGCCCGTTCCCATAAGCTCCACCCTCCAGCCCAGAGCCCCCTCCTGCACTCCAAGCCCCTCATCCCTGGCCCCATCCCAGAGCCCACACCCCCAGCCAGAGCCCTCAGCCCCTCTTGCATCCCAACCCACTGCCTCAGCCTGGAGCCCCCTCCTACACTCAGCACTCCTTTCTGGCCCATCCCGGAGCCCTCACCCCCTCTCACCCCCAGCCCCTGAGCCAGCCTGGTGAAAATGAGTGAGCGAGCGAGGGAGGGGAGAGTGAGGGAGCGGGGGCAGGGCCTCAGAGAAGGGGTAGGGTGGGACGGGGCCAGCATGTTGGTTTTATGGGAGTAGAAAGTTGGCAACCCTAGAAGAGACTTGTGCTCCTAAATCACTTAGGCACTTGTGAAAATCCCACCCTCAAATAGTAAAAGCAAAAAAAAAAAAATCCATTCTGTAGCAAACAGGCTGATCTGAGATGAATACAGAGCAGGGTCCGACATCTCTCCAAAGGAGCTGGAAGGGGAAACGACGCAGATGGAGCGGAGCAAAAGCAAAGCAAGCTGACATTTAGATGCAGTAAAAGCTGAGAATAAATATCACCTCGGTTTAGCTACAGAGCGAAGACTGCTGCCATTAGCTACACAGCTTTCTCCTCCTGCTAAGACTCCCAGGATAAGTACAGAAATTAATGTTTTGAAACGATAGTGCTTTTTTATGTTGCCGGGTTCCTTTAATACAACAGCAATAAATACTTATTCCACCACTTAATGGCTTCTCCTCTCTGACATGGATATGAGCGTCTCTCTCTCTGTGTGTGTGTGTGTGTGTGTGTGTGTGTGTGTGTGTGTGTGTGTGTGTGTGTGTGTGTGTGTGTGTGTGTGTGTGTGTGTGTGTGTGTGTGTGTGTGTGTGTGTGCTATGCTGACACCAACTGATACCCCAGACCTGACTAGAGTGGAAGGCTGGATCTGATTTTACACCACCACCACCACCACAAATCTGCTGGGGTTTCTTCTCAGTTTGAGATAACTCCACAGCCAGAACATGCGTTACCGAGCCAGTGACTGTTGCTGAAAGCAGACTGCACTGGCATTTGTACATGCGACTATAGGATATATTGTTTGATCAGCCTGCTAAAAGAATGAAAATTATTCCTCGGAGAGAGCTAAGCTGACCAGAGAGCAAGTGTGAAAAAATCAGGACAGGGGGTGGGGGGTAATAGGAGCCTATATAAGAAAAAGCCCCAAATATCAGGACTGTCCCTATAAAATTGGGACATCTGGTCACCCTAGAGAGAGCTCAGTAGCTACTGATCCGCTTCACCTCAGGGCACTCCTAAAATTCCAGTGACGCTCCCTAGCTGGCATCAATGAGTGGCTTTGCGGGGAAAGGCTAAGGGGATGGTGCAGATACAACAACTAAAGCCAGAACTTTGCTAGGGCGTTATAAAAGCGACTGAAACCGACTCAAACCAGGTCAAACTAGCTGAACCCTGTAACAAGTCTGTGGCTGCCTGGGACTTTATAACTGATCTGTGCTGCACCTCACACACCCCAGAGCTTCATGGCAGCAGAGAGAGACACAGATCCTTCGGCTGCAGCAGCACAGGTCTAAGGAACGAGCTGATCAAGGAAATCTGCACTGGCTGAGAGCAGCATCAGGCCTATGACACAATGGAACAGCTCTGCCTCGCTCCAGGAAAAAAGAAGTGGCACCCGCAATACGCACACACAGGCCAAGTCCTCACAATCCCTTCCTCGTGGCTCATCACAACTGCAGCCAATGGAAAATGAAGGCAAAGATTCAGAGGGACATGAAGGAAGTTTTGCAGGCAATAAATCAATAGATTTCCTAGATGCAAAAGCAACATAGACCTGGCTACGCTGCACATGATGCATAATGGCCGTACTGTTCCGAAGCGTGATTATTACGGAAAAGATGTGTGTGTTTAAATTCCCCAGCTGGCGTTTGGCAGAAGCAATGAGAAAGACAAGGATAGCCCATCAGTCAGTGCTCCTCCTTTCTACTTGGAGAAGTGGATTCTCCCAATGAGAAGAACCTACATCCTAGTCAGGTCATCTTTGGGTTCTCACCCACCCATGATCCAGCCAAGTATTGCTTTTGAGAACCGGTTCTCTGCCAGATGTAAAATGAAAACAGTGACCCCCCCCCCCCACACACACACACACAACAGTGAAAACACACCCTTCTCTGCAGCAAATGGAAACACAAAACAAGCCTGTTCCTAAAGCAATCCCAACCGAGTAGAATACGACTTGAACTCTGGGTATGAGAAATGGAGCCACCTTTGTTAAGCTCCTGATGTGCAAAAGTAACCAAGTGTATCTGTCACATCTCCCTCTAGCAACTGGTCTGTATAAAGTAGTGGTCACGAAACTTTGGGATGTGCAGGGTGGGGACTGGACCAGCCCCCCACGGGAGGGACAGGGAAGGAGCGCCACCCAGCTCCACTCTGGCCCCTGACCCCAACCCAGAGCGCTGGCCCCAGCTCAACTCTGCCCTCATTCCCTCTCCAGCCCCAGGCCAGCTCTTGCCTCTAGCCCCAGCTCCTCCCCCAAAGCCAGTTCTGCCCCCAGCTCTTCT
Source organism: Malaclemys terrapin pileata (assembly GCF_027887155.1). Lineage (NCBI taxonomy): Eukaryota > Metazoa > Chordata > Testudines > Emydidae > Malaclemys > Malaclemys terrapin. The sequence goes on along the minus strand of NC_071521.1, from coordinate 8,804,680 downwards.
GCTGAGGAAGCCTTGGCTATGCAGTAATGGGGGGTGGGGGCAGACAGATTCCATGACTGGGGGTGGGGGCGCGACAGGAAAAGTTTGGGCAGCACTGGTATAAAGGATAACAACTGACTACTCCTGCCAGCTAATGGAGTGGCTGAGGTCCATGCTTGTGTGCTGAAAGTCCTCGCATCTCAACACTGCTGGTGATCCATGCTGAAGACTTTTAGACACATAGTCCCTCCCCAATTGCCCTATTGCATAAGGTCAAGAGATTCACAAGCAATGCTACAGGAAAATCTTCACAGAAATGACATTATTGCTCTTGTGGTAAACTTTTCTTTGACCATTGTACTTGACTTAATCAGTTTAATTACTTTAACAGAGCTGTGAAAGTAACTGAAAAGATGACAATTGTTAAGTACTACGGTAAAAAATTATTTTTATCCCCTGGGTATTCTAAGAGGATTTATTGGAAAAACATGGTAATTCCATGAACAGAGTTTTAAAAAGGATCTGGAGCGTGCATTACGACACCCAGCTCCAACATCACAACATCATGGTCTCACATTTCTGAATGATACAGGATCCCGCATTAAATAAATATAAACTAAGCTATTTTAGCTCCTCTGTGCAGCAGCATGTGAAACTGAAACCAGAGATCATAGAATATCAGGGTTGGAAGGGACCTCAGGAGGTCATCTAGTCCAACCCCCTGCTCAAAGCAGGACCAATTCCCAACTAAATCATCCCAGCCAGGGCTTTGTCAAGCCGGGCCTTAAAAACCTCCAAGGAAGGAGACTCCACCACCTCCCTAGGTAACGCATTCCAGTGCTTCACCATCCTCCTGGTGTATAGATCTTAGGAACCGTGTGATTAAACGCCAGTATCTGCAGAGTGCTCTATCCCTGCATCACACTTGAAGGCCCATCAATTACAAGAATGGAATGCCGAAGGCATGCGCTCCATTTGTCGGAGACATGGTACACTAATGCTGAAACTGACAAAAGTGATTACTGGAAGGATGACAGAAGATCCAAGCAGGATCAATATTTTTCGGGGTTGCTTAAGTTTCGATGTCAGAGAGGCAGGGTGAAAAGTAACAAAATCTAAATGACGTGCATGATCATCAGTAGGTGGTAGGAAAGTATTAGCCCCAACTGAGACAGAGAAAGACCAAGTATCTTGCCCAAGGTCATGCAGGGAATCTAGGTTGAAGCCAGGATTTGAACCCATTTCTCTTATCAGCTAAAACTCTCTCTCCTCTTCCACAGGCAAGTGTGCACAGAATCATAGAAATTCATGGGCTGGAAGGGACTTTGCAAAGTATCAAGTCCAGCCTCCTGCGCTGAGGCAGGGCCAAGTAAACCTAGACCATCCCTGACAGGTATTTATAAGTAAAAGTAAGTAAGTGTGTGTGTGTGTGTGTGTGTGTGTGTGTGTGTGTGTGTGTGTGTGTGTGTGTGTGTGTATATACGTACACACACATACACTAGACATGGAGATACACATGGATCAATTGCATATGTACAACATATATGTTTAAATAGATGTCAAAAATCTGTCTGGGGATTGGTCCTGCTTTGAGCAGGGGGTTGGACTAGATGACCTATCAAGGTCCCTTCCAGTTCTAGGAGATAGGATAGGACCTCCTGAGGTCCCTTCCAGCCCTGATAGTCTATGATTCTAAGAAATAGTGTGTATATATCTATATGTAGATATATAAATCCCCCAGGAGGTGTGGAAGAACAGGAGGTCTGGTCCTTCCTGCTCTCCATGTTGCGAGCCTCACCAGGAAAAGCGGCATAAAGGAAGAAGAAGGAAGTTATATAAATATACATACACACATGCACTTCTCTCTCTGTATCCAGATCTAGACAGATACAGCCAGACATGCAGAGCGAGTGAGTGAGAAAGAGAGAAAAGCGCGCGCACACACACACACACACACACACACACACACACACACACACACACAGCCAGATCCTCAGTTGGTATAAACAGGAGTAGCTCCACTGACTTCACTGGATCTATGCTCTTTTATGCCAGCTGAGAATCTGGCACCACATGTATAACCAAATAAGTGCTTTCATAAAAATCACTGTTGCCTAAGTGATACCCTGGCAGAAACAAATTATACCAGCCATGATTTTGTTTGAATAAAACCCTTATTAAAAAGTCAACAGTAAACACATCGGCTTATTCCTTTGCTAGTGAAGTAGCACAAATTGCTCTCCCACGAGGCACTCGAGCTCACCAAACTCATATTTCCACAAGTGCTTTGACTTGTACTTCTATAGCACCTGTCATGGGAGGCTCTCGAAGTTCTTTGAAAACATTAAATTGAGCCTCAACACACCTGTCAGGCAGGTAGATATCTGACAAATGGGAAAATGGAGGCATTGAGGGTAATAGCTTCAAAAGTGCCAAAGGGAATTAATAACCTACTGTGACATTCTATACCATGGGGGAGCATCTTGTAACCCCCATATTCTGCATTTTCATATATTCCTGATCTTACATATAAAGCATGCCTTGTAAGGTACCAGGGGAAAGGTTATGATCTGCTGAAAGGTTTCAGAGTAGCAGCCGTGTTCGTCTGTATCAGCAAAAACAACGAGGAGTACTTGTGGCACCTTAGAGACTAACAAATGTATTTGGGCATAAGCTTTTGTGGGCTAAAACCCACTTCATCAGATGCATGGAGTGGAAAATACAGTAGGCAGGTATAAATACACAGCCTATGAAAAGATGGGAGGTGCCTTACCAAGTGTGTGTGTGTGTGGGGGGGGGGGTGTCAGTGCTAATGAGCCAATTCAATTAAGTGGCCTATTCTCAACAGTTGACAAGAAAGGGTGAATACCAAGGGAAGAAAAATCACTTTTGTAGTGCTAATGAGGCCAATGTAATCAAACAGCTGACAAGAAAGTGGGAGTATCAACAGAGGGAAATTAGTTTTTGTAGTGACCCAGCCACTCCCAGTCTTTATTCAGGCCTAATTTGATGGTGTCCAGTTCGCAAATTAATTCCAGTTCTGCAGTTTCTCATTGGAGTCTGTTTTTGAAGTTTTGTTGTGGGAGAATTGCCACTTCTAAGTCTGTTATTGAGTGTCCAGGGAGGTTGAAGTGTTCTCCTACTGGTTTTTGAATGTTCTAATTCTTGATGTCAGATTTGTGTCTATTTATTCTTTTGCATAGACACCTTCTGGTTTGGCCAATGTACATGGCAGAGGGGCATTGCTGGCACATGATGGCATATATCACATGCATAAGGTAAGTCGACAAGAGAGTTTCTCCCATCGACCCAGCACGGCGTAGACACCGCAATAAGTCGGCCTAAGGTACATCAACTCCAGCGATGTCATTCACGTAGCTGGAGTTGCATAACTTAGGCCAACTTCACCTCGTAGTGTAGACCTGCCCTTAAACTTGTCACAGTGGCCTCAGAGGGCAGGGAGAATACAGGATTTGTTATAATTAAGGTACATTATCCAGTGCATAGCACTGATTGGCTATAACATCTATGCACTTATTAGCCAACCATATTTTGGTTCTGCTTAAAACAATAACTGAATTCTTCTTTGGGGACGGAAGGAGAACTAAGAAGTCCATTTTTATTCAAGATGGGCCCAAAGCAGGACTCTGGACCCAAAAGCCCTTGAACATCGAGGTGAGGGAATGGATCCACTCTTTTCAAGTTGGTCTTGTCTCAGCTTCTTATGACATTTCAAAATTGTCCCATTAGAAAAAACTATGTATGATTGACATGGGTATTGCGAAACATGAGGGAACACAGCAAAATAATCCAAGGAACTGTGCTTGTCTTGCCAATAAAGGCAAAAAATCCTAAAGAAGAGAGTTTGATTCAGCTTCCTGGAGCTGTCACCGAAGTAAGTGCAAATCAATAAAGCAAATCTGTCCTGCCAGCTGAAAAGAATCAGGTGACCTCAGAGATGGCTTCCCTGAGGCCTGTTTACACTCCAGAGTTCTTCATCTGCCCATTTAATGGACTCCAATAAAGAAAAAACACCGACTATTCTCTATATGGTTAAACTGGCTCCTCCCCTCTGCCCCCAATTAACATTGCAGTTGATCTGTAATTAATCTGGAATAGACGCCAAAGGCTGAACAATGCAGCAAGAACCAGCGACCGGGATTGCAGGGAGATGAGCTGTGTTTGGCACAATGTTTGCCTTCTACAACAGGGTTGTAATTTCCAGTTCACATGGGAAGTTAAAATGTTCATTGATCGAGAGACCTCTGTCTAATTAACTTACCCAGGGAGCAAATACAGCACAATCAATGGCTTAAAAAAGGGGGAGGAGGAGGAGGAAGAGGGAATGCTGTCTAGGCTTACCTAGGGGGAATTTTTCAAAGAGAGAAAACTCTGCACACACTCAAGAGACAAACTCATCTTCTCAAAGACTAACATCTTTAAGAATCAATCAGGCTTAAGTTACATCCTCTTATAGGTAACTGTTCCAACAGAACAATATCTTATCTGTTTATAATCCATTTATGGTATGGAGGTTCTGATCACACAGTTTTAAACACACATGCTCTGTATTTTTTTTTTTTTGCACACACACACACACACACACAAACAGGCACAAAAATACACACAATTACCCACACCCCTAGCTCAGATTTTCATTCTAGATGAGCATACACTATAATTCCTATAAATGCATGTACATAAACACACAGGCACCGATATTCACAATTACTTACACAATTCTCATTCTATATGCACGCACACTAGAATTGCTATTTCTAGATCTGATAACGGCAGTACAAGGCTGGGGAGCTGAATGGTGCAGATTTTAGCTTCTGTAGCATTTGCAAGATTATGGTTCCACTATTATCCCTAAAGCAATGACTAGGGAAAGGAATGAAACAAAGCAGCCCCTAACTGTTTTGTTACCCACACAAAGAAGTGTAAGATTGCATTACAATATCAGCCTGGATCTAGCTTCTCCTAGGTTCTTTACATCCTTCAGCCTGTCCTGGCTGACTGTTTTGTAGGCTTGGAAGGATTAGATTTTTATTGGTAAATGTTATTTTCACCATATACACACAAAGCAATCAAAAAGTATTTCCATCAATGATCATCAAAATGTACAGATAGGCAAAGTGAGACAATGCTGCTTGGGCGCTTATTAGAGTTTCATTTAAGGGTACACCTCTACCCCGATATAACACGACCCGATACAACACGAATTTGGATATAACGCAGTAAAGCAGCGCTCTGGGGAGGCGGCGCTGCACACTCCGGTGGATCAAAGCAAGTTCGATATAACGCAGTTTCACCTATAACGCGGTAAGATTTTTTGGCTCTCGAGGACAGCGTTATATCAGGGTAGAGGTGTATTTACCTTGTATATTTTGGCATGTGATGTGGACAATGTGTGTTTCGTGTTATAGATGTTGAGATTCAAATGGTTAAATCTCTACTGTCATTAAATCATTATTGCCTGACACACACCCCTATAGTTTCTCAGAACCAAGAAAATTTAAATTGATAAACACTGAAAAAATGCTTTAAACCCATAATTTTGTGCAACAGTGAACATTTAAATGGCGAAAAATAGAAAAAATGCTTAAAAATTAATGTCTGTCAAAATTATACAAAAAAATAAAACCTTACTTCTGCCATGCCTCCTATATCTTTATTAAATAGCATTACGAAAAAAAATTGACTCTAGCAAATCCCCCAAAGTATACCTGCTGGATTGTTTCAACTATGTGTTAATTTCCAAGCCTGTAAAAAACAGTGGTGTGTAACTCTGCTGTCTGCTCCATTTGTGGTAGCCTAAAGGTTGCATTCTGCTCTTTCCTAGTGCTCTTCTCTTTCCGAGAAGGATCTGTAGATGTTTTAGTAAATCTACCTGATCACAAAAGTTCCACAGCCAGGCAGAGCTGAGAGCCAATGTAACACACTCAGGTACCGCCGCAGAGAAACGAGCACCTGGTAGGGCCAACCAAGCACCTGGTAGGGAAGTCTTAGAGGGAGTAGGTGTGTTTGTTTGATTGGGTATGGGGGAAGATAGGAAAATTATGGGAGAACTGGTTTGGGTGACTAGGTAATAATTCAATATTTGTAAGAGTCAGTTTGAGATTTTCTCTGAAGTTTGGGGGTTGTTTGGATCTGGGATTTTGGTTCAGCCAATGATGGAGAGAAAGATCCAGCCATGAAGTTTTAGGTGCTTAGATACCAATGAGCATGGCACAAATGCCTACACACAGACAGATAGAGACATCCCAGGGGGTCTCATCCTCAGCTGCTGCAAACTCCACTTAAGACAACGTGACTATGCCAATCTATACCAGCTGAGGTTCAGAGCCAAGTCTTTGCTTGGGCCCCCATCTCTACTAAATACTTAAGGATAATAACGGCTTAGCACAGGTGGGAGAGGGGAGGGGATGGACAACATGCACAACCCCCTATCAGATATGGATTTAAATTTCTGAATAAGCAGGATGCAATTTGCATTGCCTGCATGGTGAAGCGCAACTGGGAACTATCACAAAGAAGCACAGTGCCAAGATCTAGACGTTATTTGAGCAAATGAAAGAAACCACCAGAAGCCTTCCCATGCTCAGGAGGGAGGAACGCAGCAGACTAATACAAGGCATTCATCTCCACCACGTTTCCATTGCCGAATTAAAGCGTGCCTGGCTGCTGTGTATCTTTATACATTTTGGGGATCCCAGAGAGGCAACCCTGTGTCACCCCATCACCCTTGTGCTACCTAGCGCCAAGTCTCCTGATCATAATTATCACATCTGTGCTATGCAAGAAGAGGATTATCTGGAAAATTGGGGGGAAAAGGTTCCAGCAGGTGACTTATAATTTCATAGCACGGATCTCCCTCCAAGCAGGCACATTATGGAAGGCAGCATCAGGCATAGAAGCGTTTGGGGAATGGGGAAAATTAGGCTGAACCCCACCAACAACTAACTGCATTTGCTGACTATCTGTACTGGAACAGTCTGCCTCTGGTCTGCAACGTTCATGGCACCCGCTTGGAGGATGCCTGGCTCTAAGGGCTAATAGCACCAGCATAGGAGAGGCTAAGGGCTGGTGGCCTAGTAGGATAGAACCATGCAGTGAGCAGAGGTGGGGGACAAGCTTGAACAGCACTTTCTCTGCAGGTCAGGACCCCGGCAACACACCCGCCACCCGAAATCACCCACAAACACAAGCAGTGAAGGCAGAAATATGGGCCTGATTTGCGTCGTCTGAACACAGGCTCTGGGCCTCCCGCGGCAGAAACTTCACCAGGAGTGGTGGGAGGCGCACAGCTATGAGAGTTCCACACAAGCCCTGAGCAGTGAGGTGAGTTGGGAGCCCACCGAGTCTAGGGTTGCTGATACTCCTTTATTTTTTTCATCTCTGTACAACAAGATTGGGAGTTGCTGAGTGCTGCGAAAACCAGCAAGGAATACCCCTGGCGAATGTAGGTGAGTGCTGCTTATTATTAATTATTATTATTATTTATAGTAATAGTCAGGGGTGCTGGAATAATTTTTCTAGTGAGAGGGGCTGAGAGCCATTGAACCAAAGTGTAAACCTTGTATATAATGGAAACCACTTTAAGCCAGGGGGTGCTGCAGCACCCCCCGCACTCCTAGTTCCAGCACCTATGGGAACAGTATTGGGAGGAGGGATGGGGTGGGGGTGCTAAGAAAGCCGTCCCTTATTTTTGAAATACAATGTTGGGAAGCCTACCACCAACCCAGCCCCATATGTAGATGTGGTAAGCTGGCTGGGAAAGTTGTTGCAGAACGGACACACCTCCTTGCTAGAAGGATTCAGGACTCTTTCTCCCAACTCCAATCAGGAAAAACATCGCCCCAAATGCCCAATAGCTCAAATCTTAATAGAAGACCCCCAAAGCAGAGACCCCTCTGCCTGGTGCGTGAGCAAGAGCGGAGGCAAGAAAACAGTAGAGAATTCCAGGGTAGAGGTCTATCAAAGACCCTTGCATATGGCCAACTGATTGTTCCTCTTCTATGTAACAGGAAAAAAGGGAACAACCCACTGGTCATACTCTTGGCCAAAAGAGGAGAAATGAGAAATGAAGCTATGGGGCTTGTGTACGCTTGAAGGTTAATTCAGGTTAGGGGACATTATGAATTTAAAGTGTAATAGCTATTCCTGAAAAAGGTCATGTGTGGACACTCCGATTCTAAAATAAGGATGCCTTCCTTGTTCCTCAGAAAGAACAGGAGCTACAGCTGTAGCCCACGAAAGCTTATGCTCAAATAAATGTGTTAGTCTCTAAGGTGCCACAAGTACTCCTGTTCTTTTTGCGGATACAGACTAACACTGCTGCTACTCTGAAACCTGTTCCTTGTTCCTGTTTAGCAAAGCAGAATAAGCTAAACAGGAACAAAGCACTCTTAGGGCTTGGCTACACTTGCAAGTTAGGGTACGTCTATACTTACCTCCAGGTCCAGCGGTAAGCAATCGATCTTCTGGGATCGATTTATCGCGTCTTGTCTAGATGCGATAAATTGATCCTGGATCGATCCCGGAAGTGCTCGCCGTCGATGCCGGTACTCCTGCTCCGCGAGAGGAGTACAGGGAGTCGACGGGAGAGCTTGCCTGCCGCGTGTGGACCCGCGGTAAGTACCTTTAAGTTTGAACTAAGATAGTTCGACTTCAGCTACGTTATTCACGTAGCTGAAGTTGCGTATCTTAGTTCGAAGTGAGGGGTTAGTGTGGACTAGCCCTTTGAGCGCACTAAAGCCACCCAGTGTGCTCTAACTCACTCCCCGTCCACACTGGCAAGGCACGTAGAGCGCTCTGACTCCGTGGCTAGAGCGCTCCTGGTACTCCACCTCGGCGAGAGGAATAACGTCTGATGCGTCTTGGCTGAGACACCCCAGCGTCAGTATGAACAAGGTGTTGCATTACTGCGCTTTGATTGACCACCAGGGTCCAGCATTATTCTCTGGGACTGACTCTTCATTACAAGAAACAATCTACGCAGACTAAGGAGCTCATGGTAGATGAAATACACTCTTCCCATCCCTTTACTCAGCTCTACTTTAAAGACATCTAAATAACTTCAAGCCAACAAGAGCACTAAGGACTCCTGTAACCTTGAGGCTTGGAAGTTGATTTTAAAATATACAATGGCAGGCTCTTCTCCAGGAAGGCTGTATGACCAATTAGCCCACCCCATCCATCCATCGCAACTGATGGAAAACATACACAGCTAGTCAGATGCAAAATCACGATATTCAAACCTGCTTCTGAGAAAGTGGCTTAAGTCTGTATTATGTTTAATCCCTTTTGGTCAAGGCTTTCTATGTAAGTGAAAAATAATAGATTTTCACATACCTTCAAGGGTGAAGTTGAGATTTTCATATTGTTCCAAAATGCAGTTGGTGCGATTTTTTATTTTTATAGATGCATGCATGCAGCACACAAAGTGGAAAGGTTGTATGAATACTGATGTGTTAAAAACTCTCATATAAAAATCAATTGACTTGCACAATGGCAATTTGCCTACCAAAGAAAAACAGTCTGACATTATCCTGGGCTTATTTCCTTCATCTTTACTCCAGCAGCTAGAGAAATGCAACAGTAAGAATGTTACAGCTTGCACCAAGAATCCAATCCTGGGGAGTTTCTTAAAAGTTTAGGTTTCAGAGTAGCAGCCGTGTTAGTCTGTATCCGTAAAAAGAACAGGAGTACTTGTGGCACCTTAGAGACTTCTTCGGAAGTGGGCTGTTGTCCACGAAAGCTTATGCTCTAATAAATTTGTTAGTCTCTAAGGTGCCACAAGTACTCCTGTTTTTTTAAAAAGTTTAGAAGAGTTCTTGGGAACAAGGGGGAGTGAGGTAGGTACACCTCCTGGAACCCTGGGACTTGAGCACAATCTTGTTCATCCCTTGCACAACAGAAACAGATCCTCGGCCGTGCCACTAGGCTGCGTTATGCCTCTCCAAATACTCACCTTTGTTGTATCCACTGAAGACTAACCACCTTGACGTAAGGTCAAAGCACTAGCCTGTCCAGGGGACCTCAGAAGTGATAGATAAGCATCAGTGTTTGTACAGGCGCAGTTCATAAACTGAAACCCCAGAGTGTTTTGGCCCCCTCCTGCCGGGGGGCCCACACTTGGAGGACCTGAGTGAAAAACAGCCTGCCTTGCAGAGGGCTGAGCAACTTCAGCTATCTGAAATTCAGTAAAAATCATCTCTGATCACACCACTCCCAACTGCTCCCAATTGAAGCCCACTAAGGCAAATACAATACAACAATAATAGAATCTCTTTCAGCCTATTATTACTATTTTCTTTCCCAAACTCTGCAGACCTGTGTTTAACGTTCTGCCAACCATCTCTAACAGGGCTCTTTGAGCCCCTCTGCAATCCAGCTCTTCGTTTGCTCCCCGCTACTCTGATCAAGGCAAGAGCTGTGTATTTAAATGTCCGGTCTCCAAGCTTAAGGTTCTGCGAGGTGACACAAGAAATAAAACCCTCCAAGGAGTGACAATCGGGGGATGATTTACAAAGGCACAACGGGCTGTGAGGTGCTCAGCTCCCAGTGAGAGTGAACATGTGCCTAGCTGCCCTGTGTAACGCTGACCCTCTTCCACCCCCTTACCGTTCATTTCAACATTTCTCATTTTTTTCCCAGCTGAAACTATTTGCCGAATTTGACCTGAATTCACAAATAGTTTCAGTGCCCCCCAAACCACATTTTCCAGCAAATTTACTAGTCGCCAAAAAACCAACATCCACCTGCCTCTTTTGAATGAAGTTGCTAGGTTAATGTTTCAGAAACGGACCTCCAGAGTCAAGGGCTGATCCAAACAGCCCACTGACGTCAATGGGAGCCTTTTTATTGACACTGCCAGGCCTTGGCTCAGACCCCAAGATCCAAAATCCATTCATAAAGCCCAACTCAAGGGCTAAGCTAGACTGGAGATCATTTCATCAAAAGGGGTTAAAGAAGAGACCCCTCTATATTTTAAATTTGTACAAAATAAAATACATTTGTGTAAAATAAAATCCTATAATATTAAAAAAAAAAGCACATAAAAAGGACCAGGATGTCCAGGAGCCCTTCCAAGTGTACCACAAAAGGCATCACCATGAATTGGGTTGGGAGTTCTCACTTTGACTTATTCAAAGCTACATCTGCATACTTGCAGGGAAATTTGACCTTTTCTGCCGGCATTGCTTTCCCCACAGCTATGCGAGTCTCCTAGAGCTTTGAATAAGAATCCCACCAGAGTCAACCGACCTTCGAACCATTCAGCTTCTGGACAAAGCAGGCGGACGTTCACCTGGAAGAAACATTTCCACCTCAACAGCTTTATTGGGGAAGGGAAAGAAGCTCAAAGCAAAACGGAGCTGCGTGAGAACTTAGGAGTTATGTGGGAGGGAAAGAGCGGGAAGCCATGCTCAAGGAAGAAATTAAACATGTCAGTTCAGATTCCATCTTTTGCTATTATTTGTTGGGTCTTCGAGCCAGAAGAAATTTTTTGACCAAAACTCCCCCGAACCCCACCCCCAAAAAAGTAGATACAGTGATACCAAACATTTTGCATATTCATGTCAATTCTCCAAATCGTTTTGGCAAAAACTAAACATTTTTTACAAATCTAAACATTTTGACATTTACAAAATGAAACACTTTGATTCTTTACTTCCTGACGACTTTTGGTTCCAAAACGTTGTTTAATTTTGTTTTTTAAAAAATTCAACATTCAAACTACTCGAAAGTGAAATGTTTTGTTCGACCTGAAATGTTGGTTTGTTTTTTTTCCAGGATCGACAGCGCACCAAAAAAATTTATTATTTGTACAGCTCTAGGCCTTTGGTAGGATAAGGGACTGGATCAGGAAGTGTGTGCCACAAGAACCTCTCGGTTTTTTTGCTGATACAGACTAACATGGCTACCACTAGGAGATCCTTTAAGGCAACCAATGGAATACTCTGAGGGGAGCAAAGATTTAAATTGCCCCTGAAATGAGAGAGGAAACTAGAGTACAAATGTTAGAAGAGGGCACTCCTTGAAGTTATTATAGGATTGTATGTTGAGCAGACAAGCCGGTCAAAAGTCATTCTGACCAAATCAACTGCACTTGATAGGACAAGCAATGTAGACGCTGCACCGCAGATCTGGTGATAAAGGGTTTGAAATGCTGACAAGGGTCTTTAAAGAGGCCAGCAATAGAAGTGTTATTGTCCTTTTTAAAAAGGAGGCTTTGCAAGACCAAGAAAGGAGTCAAAGAAATTGGTTGGGACTCCTTTATGGGAAAAGGGAGACACATTTAAGATGCATATGGGGAGGCTGCATTCAGAGCCCATTCAAATGAAACTGAAAAAAAAAAAAGCTACTGATTAGAATCTTTCGGTGGGGGAAGGGGGAATCAAATTGAAATTTTGAAAAAAAGTTAACATTTAAAAAAATTTTTTTTTAAATAATCAAATTCCCCCCATTTTTCCTACCAATTCTCTGCTACCAACACAGAATCCTAACTGAGATCTAAGACAACTTCTTTATCAGTCTCTCTTTTTCCCTTGGAAGGAAGAGTGGTCTGGTGGTTAAAGGCACTGAATTAGGAGCTCTGAGTTCAATTCTCCACTTTGTCACAAATTCGCTGTGTGACCTTGGGCAAGTTACTTAATTTCTCTGTGCCGCACTTCCCATTGAACTCAGTGGGACTGCCCGTGGAGTAAGGTGCTACACAGTGTGCATAATAGCATCAGAATCTGACCCACAGGGTTGTGGTTTCTACCAATTAATGCTATTCAGAAGTCACTTGGACCATAATAACTATCCTTTCCTTGTTAACAACTTCCATTCACTGAAAGAACAATAAAACAAGATACCACAGACAGGGTTCTGCTTCCGAAATGAAGCCATGCAGCGTTCATGCTTTATGATGGACACAGGGGTCCTAGAGCATATCAAAGCATTAGATATTTTTAGTCAAGACAACAGAGATAAGAAGAACAGGCAAGAGCATTAACTGGGCTGCAACACAGCATGCATGTGCTTTGATTATTTCCTTCACACTAATCTTCTCTTCGGCTCCAGAGAGCGGCAAACATCTTGTAAACTTTTTTATTGTTGTTATGTGCTTGCTTGCCAAGTGGATTTCCCCAAAGTCTTCCAGCTTTAATCCCACTATACCCCCTCTGGATCACCTCCATTATGCCTGTTCCAACATCTTAAAAATCTTCGGCCAGGGACAGCATACGGAATTAAAACTGAACCCCAGCCCGGGGGCACAGGCTTCTCTGGATATTCCTTGGAAGAGGCACTTCAAGATGTTTTACGGACTGTATCACTCACAGCATTTACAGAGCACCTAGCTTGTAAGAGAGTGTAGGCCCCGCTTCCACATGGCTAGTAATCTTTGATAAGTTCACTTGAGGCAAGATGGTGACAGTTCAAGCGTGGGACACAAGTCAGGAGGCGAATTCTCTCTCTGCGGACTTGTGAATTGTTAAGATAGACCATTTATTTTAAAGGGGTCCCCTGAACATTCCTGCCCCAAAGAATCCAGCCCTTCCACCAAAAAGGTTGCAATGTCCTGTCCCAATATTAATTCCACCCAACACCACCCCGAGGAGGTATTACATCACACACACAGAGACTGAGGCAAGTAGAGAGGATAAAAAGCCACATTTGCAAGCTTGCATTGAGGTTTAAGGTCAGACGGGACCATTAGATCACCCCTGTACTGGATTTTTCTGTTTTACTGCCAAAGTACAAGGTTCATGCCTTATGTTTTAAAAACCACGGCCTATTGCTAAGACAAATTCTTACTGAAACTGATTATGCAAGGGGACAGATTGGATTTCATTCCCAGATTTGCCACTGGCTTCCTTAGTGAATTTAAGTCATTTTCCCGCCGCTCTGTGCCTCAGTTTCTCCATCTTTAAAGTGGGGCTAATGATACCAACCTCCTTGTCAAGTGGAAACTTAAATTATTATAACCATCTTCACTTGGTCGCAATTCACTTGGCCCACAAACACAGCACAGTTCACAGATTTTGATGAAAAGGGGCTTTAAAAAGCGGCACGACCGGCTGAACTTGCCTTTGTCACAAAGAACAAAGATCAAATAAATCAAATCAGCACTCAAGGGACTAATTCTGCCATTGGTGAGAATACACCCCTAATGGGGTATGTTTACCAGCTATAGAATGGGACTTGTAACCGTCTTCTCATCCCCAAGAGAAAAAATACCATTCAGCATCACCACCACCATTTGCATATAGTACCACAAGTGCTTCACAAAGACAATAAAAGGATGGGGTGAAATTCTAGCTCTATTGACGTTCATGACAAAGCTCCCATTGACTTCAATGGGGCCAGAATTTCACCCATGATCTTTCTGCCAAGAAACATATTGAAAAGAATAGGCTGAACTGGGCCTAAAAGCCAGTCATTAAGGCCTTTAACACCTTAAAGTTGTCCCCAAAGCTTAAAATTTCCTCACACCGATAATCTTTAAAAGCAGCCAATGGCTGACTGTGCTCTTTTCATAGCAACTCCCTGAAATGCATCACTAAAGTGACAGGAAAGATTCAGCAGGTATTTCAAAATACACCATCTGCTCTCAGTTCAGTCACTTCAGCCCATTGGAAACTGGAGCCCAAGTTATCTAGAGGAATAGTCCAGAAGCAGAGAGCATCTCTTGAGAGAGAGAGAGAGAGAGAGAGAGAGAGAGAGAGAGAGAGCCTCACTCATAGATCTGGGTGGGAGAGTGGCTGGGCAAATGCAGCTCTCCTCCTGTCTGCAGGAAATGATTGCCTAATTTGTCCAGACTTCCGAGAATAAATCTAAATGTCTGTTTTCACTACAAAGCTGTCCAGTTTCACTCAAATAGCCACTGCAGAGAGTTTACTGACATTGTGACCATTACAGAGCAATCTAAAACTGCATGATACTCTGCTCTGTCTTTATCTTTAGATGCTCCTAGCCAGAGGACCTCTGGGACTCTCGTGCACATGTGCCTATATGATGTTGTTATTGATTTCTCCCTACAGTTGGAACCTGACAGAAATCACACTAAAAAGACCAGGTTTCTCTGCAGATTTCTTCATTCTGCATTAGAGCGTCAAGCTAAGCAATGAAAGACACAAGATGGGCGAGGTAACGCCTTTTATTGGGCCAACTTCTGCCAGTGAAAGCGACAAGCATTCCAGCACCACAAAAGCTCGTCGCTTTCACCAGCAGAAGTTGACCCAATAAAAGATATTACCTCACCCCTCTTGTGTCTCTCATATCCTGGGCCCAACGCAGCTACAATCAAACAGCAAAGAAGCTAGACAATGACACTCATGGGCTTGTCTATACAGGAAAGTTTTACCAGTTAGTTATACTGTACGGTTATACTGAAATACCCCACCCCTATGTGTGAACATTTTTAATTCAATGTAAGAGTGGCCTTTTTTTCCAGTTTAGTTTAAACCCCTTCCCAATCAACATAAACTAAACTGAAAAAGGGCAATCTATAGCAGAATAAGAATGTGGACACAGGGGGGTTATATTGGTATAACTAACCGTTTAAATTCACAATTTAGCGAATATTGGTCTAACTTTCCTGTGTACACAAGCCCTCAGTTACTTGCTGTCTCCTTTAAACAGCTCACCTTTGGGTGTGTCCGCCCCCCCCCCCCCCATCAGTTTACACAAGGATGGATGTACTTGCACAGCGCTGGAATTCCAGGTTCTAGAAACAGAGGAACAATCAATAACCAGCAGTTAAAACTGGGATGTTTCTGGGGTTCGGGAGAATCAGGGATGTGCTTGTTCTCGGCCTGGCCTGCTCACAGGATTATCTTGAGGTGATGGGGGACAGTAGAAGACTTTTTTCTTTTAAATAAAGAAAGAAAACTTTGAGGTGTTTCCAGCCTGAACAACAGGGCAAGTGGAAATGAACTGCACTGCCCTATCTAGGGCAGGGGTCGGCAACCTTTCAGAAGTGGTGAGCCAAGTCTTCATTTATTCACTCTGATTTAAGGTTCTGCGTGCCAGTAATACATTTGAACATTTTTAGAAGGTCTCTTTCTATAAGTCTATAATATATAACTAAACTATTGTTGTATGTAAAGTAAATAAGGTTTTAAAAATGTTTAAGAAGCTTCATTTAAAATTAAATTAAAATGCAGAGCCCCCCGGACCGGTGGCCAGGACCCGGGTAGTGTGAGTGCCACTAAAAATCAGCTCGCGTGCCACCTTTGGCCCGCGTGCCATAGGTTGCCTAACCCCGATCTAGAGAATGCAATTGAAGGTAACCGCACAAAGCATCAGCGCTTGCCTTTTTTCTTGTAACATATCCATTACAAATACCCAGGCTCAACCTCAGCCTAAAACATGTGCTGTGCTAATTCATTTCTAAAACTAGGGTGTTTAGCCAAAACAAAGCGATTCCAAGAAGTTTAGAGCTACAAGGGGAAATTCCAGGGTTCTGAGGCAACTACAGTGATGAACAATTTTTTGTATCACTCAAAAGATAAAAATGATGAAATGCTTAGTCTGTAAGCCTGGATATTGCTACCAAGGGACAACTGTTGGGTGAGTGACAGAAGACAGAGTCTCCATCTGATTTCACAACCTTCTCTCCCTCAGCAGCACAATTTATGCTGTTTTGCATATTTGCCCAGTTACTGTAAATAGTGGTTTCAAAAGAAACAACTTTATATATAAATAAGAGAGAAGGCTATTGTCTAAGAAAAGCAGGTGTTTGTGAGGTTTAAGAATACAATTAAGAACACTAAAGAGTTCCTATGTCTGTAATTATTAGATGGTTTACACAAATAAGACAGTTAAGATTGTGAAATATAGTAAGAGTCAGGAAATTATAGCTTAATATGTTCAAATGCAGTAAGTCAGCTATTCCACTAGAGGGGAAACTTGCTTTCAAATCTCTGTAGCCCACGAAAGCTTATGCTCAAATAAATGTGTTAGTTTCTAAGGTGCCACAAGGACTCCTCGTTCTTTTTGTAGTAAAACACTAAACTTTTATTGGAGATGCAAAAACCTCACAGTGCTAGCAGTGGTAGAAAGTTAACTGGGGGATCTTCACTAGAGCTAGTTGGGAAATAGTATACCCCTTCTCCCTATTTCCCCCACGCCCCCCAAAAATTGACAAATAAAAAATAATTTCATGGACATTTTCTGTTTTTTTTTTTTCCCCCCTTGAAAATTTTTGAAAGAAAAATTTTCCAGGAAGATTTTTGTCTCTGAGAAGGGGGAAAAAAAAAAAAGTCAATTTTGCATGAAAAAAAATTGATGGTAAAGGCTCCAAGTCATCTGTTGCCTGTCGAATGCCTCTGAGAATAATCGAATTGCCTTCCGCAACCAATGACCATTTAGGAACATCAGATGAGATTTTTCTGAAGGGCCTAGTGATTTTGGGGTGACCAACCTGAGACACCTGAAAGGGACTGATTTTCAGAAGGTGCTAAGCACCCACCCGCTGAAAATCAGCTATGGAATTAACCTTAAAGGAGAGCAGATTAAGCCAAAATCTGATCATCCTCAGAACACGCTGCAAGATCCAGCTATTTACCAAGCTCTTCCTGATGCAACAGAAAGTAAACAAATACTAATATGGAGAGCCAAATTCTCTGCTGGGGTAAAAAGGCAGAATTCCATTCAAGTCAATGGAGCTGTACCCCTTCATACCCACAGAAGGAAGCACTTGCAAGATAAAATACAACATGGTTTTACAAACGTAGATCATGCCAGACCCACCTGATCTCTTTCTTAAAGACAATGGATTTTCTTGACAAAGAAAATGCGGTAGATCTAATCTACCTGAATTTCAGTCAAGTATTTGATATAGTTCCACATGGTTTAATACAAGAATCAAAAAGTGGGTAAGGAACTGGTTAAAGGGGAGACTACACCAGATCATGCTGAAAGGTGAACCATAAGAGTAGAGGGAGGTTACTAGTGTAGGTCCTCAGGGATCAGTCTTGGGACCAATATTTTTAACATTTTCATTAATGATCTTGGCACAAAAAGTGGGAGCATGCTAATAAAATTTGCTGATGACACAAAGTTGGGAGGTATTGCCAATATGGAGGAGGACCGGAATATCATACAAGAAGATTTCGACAACCTTGAAAACTGGAGTAATAGAAATGGGATGAAATTTAGTAATGCAAAGTGCAAGGTCATGCACTTAGGGACTAACAACAAGAATTTTTGCTATATGCTGGGGATGTATCAGTTGGAAGCAACAGAGGAGGAGAAAGACTTAGGTGTATTGGTCAGTGACAAGATGATTATGAACTATCAATGTAATCCCAGGATGCATCAGAGGAGGTATTTCCAGTAAAGATAGGAACGTGTTATGAATATTATACAAAGCATTGGTGAGAAATCATCTGGAATACTGTGTGCAATTCTGATCTCCCATGTTTAAGAAAGATTAATTCAAATTGGAATGGGGCAGAGAAGGGCTACCAGAACGATCAGAGGAATGGGGAACCGACCTTACGAGAGGAGACTTAAGGAAGTTGGCTAACAAAAAGAAGGCTGAGGAGAGATATGATTGCTCTCTTTAAATACAGAGGGATAAACACAGGGAAGGAGAGAAGTTATTTAAGTTGAGAGCCAAATGTTGGCGCACAAACTAATAAAGGTTTCTAACCATCAGAGGAGTGACATTCTGAAATAGTCTTCTAAGGAGAGTAGTGGAGGTAAAAAAAACAAACTAACATTTCAAGACTGAGCTTGATAAATTTATGGAGGGAATGATATGATGAGGTTGTCTACAGTGGCATATGGCCCATTTGTGACTGTTATTAGCAAATATCTCCAATGACCAGAGATGAGACACTGGATGGGGAGAGGTCTGAGTTACTACAGTGAATTATTTTCCTGGTGTCTGGCTGGTGGGTCTTGACCACATGCTCAGGGTCTAACTGATAGCCATTGTGACGGGTTGAATCACAGAAACCTGCTTAGGGCTGCCAACTGATGTGCCAAGACTACTTCTGCCCCTGCTTTCCCTGCCAGCTTGGGACTCCAGCACCCTGTCTTGTTGAGCCAGACACACCAGTCTGCTCCAACACAGACCCAGGGTCTGAACCATGTGCCCCAAAGCTGCACACTTAACTGAAAGCAACTTAAGAAATGTTCCTGTATTTAACAATCAGATGCCCAACTCCCAATGGGGTCTAAACCCCAAATAAATCCATGTTACCCTGTATAAAGCTTATACAGGGAAAACTCAAATCGTTCGCCCTCTATAACACTGATAGAGAGATATGCACAGCTGCCTCCCCCCGCCCCCCAGGTATTAATACATACTCTGGGTTAATTAATAAGTAAAAAGTGATTTTATTAAATACAGAAAGTAGGATTTAAGTGGTTCCAAGTAATAGCAGACAGAACAAAGTAAATTACCAAACAAAATAAAATAAAACATGCAAGCCTATGCCTAATACAGTAAGAAAACTGAATACAGATAAAACCTCACCCTCAGAGGTGTTCCAGTAAGCTTCCTTTTACAGACTAGTCTCCTTCTAGTCTGGGTCCAGCAATCACTCAGACCCCCTGTAGTTACCGTCCTTTGTTCCAGTTTCTTTCAGGTATCCTTGTTGAGCCAGCTGAAGACAAAATGGAGGGGTCTCCCAGGGTTTAAATAGACTCTCTCTTGTGGGTGGAGACCCCTCCTCTCTCCTATGCAAAGTCCAGCTCCAAGATGGAGTTTTGGAGTCACATGGGCCAGTCACATGTCCCTGCATGACTTGGAACTTACAGGTAGCAGCCATGATTCACCTGCTGCCTTGAACATCCTCAAGTAGACGTCTTATGTGGATTGGAGCCTTCCAAGAGCCATTGTCCGTTAAGTGCTTCATGATTGGGCACTTAACTTGCACATTCCTTCCTCAAGACGCTGACCAAATGCTTTACTAAGGCTACTTCGAAATCAAGCAAGTACACAGCCAACATTCATAACTTTGAACCCAAAAATGATACATGCATACAAACAGGAGGAATAGATTCAGCAGATCATTACCTTTACAGAGATATGTTACATGGCATATGTAGTCTAAAACATACTCCAGTTATGTCATATATACGTTTATAAGCATATTTCCATAAAGCTTTATGGGGTGCAATGTCCCAGCCATATTGGGCTTGGGAAGGAATTTTTCCCCAGTCAGATTGGCAGAGACCTGGAAGGTTTTCACCTTCCTCTGCAGCATGGAGCATAAGTCACTTGGTGGTTTGGACTAGAGTAAATGGTGGATTATCTGTAATTTGAAGTCTTCAAATCAAGATCTGAGGACTTCAGTAACTCAGCCAGAGGCCAAGGGTCTATTTCAGGAGTGGGTGGGCAAGGGTCTGTGGCCTGTGATGGACAGGAGGTCAGACTAGATGAGCATGATGAGACCTTAAAGTCTTTCTAGCCTTAAAGTCTCCGAGAACTTAGGGCACAGTCCATTATGAAACTCTTTTTGGACAATATTATGCAGAATACCCAGATGCCATGATCATTTCTGAGAAACTTCAATGGTGGATAGAATGTAGCTAGAAAAAGGCCCTTTCTTTAAGTGAATAAGAGCGAGCTTTTACACTCTACCTAGCTGTTTCTATGGACACCGGTTTATAGTACCAAGTAGGCTGCTTGAAATCTGGATCTCTCCAGATACCATCACATATTGGGCCACTTGAGAGTGGCAATAAAACCCATCCAAAATGTTAGCTCCCCAAACGGATGTGCATATTACTTCTCAAAAGTTACTTGGCTCAATACAGAGGTAACCGTGTGAAATTATATGGTGTGTTATACCGTAGCTCAGACTACATAATCTAAAGGTTCCTTCTGGCTTTAAAAATCTATGACTATTAAAATCCATAGATTAGAACTTTACATTTTAAAAAAAAACCCAAGAACATGCAGATGATGTTTCTTGTCAGAAGTTTATAAAATGTAAATAAACCGCATTGGAGACGTTAAGACGGGTTCCGCAGATGGAATCGTCACGTGCTCATTTAACTGCAGCCGAACGAATAACAGAGAAACACGATCATGTATAACATTACAAGAAAACTCGATGAGGGATTGAAGCAGCATCAGCAGGAGGGGACCCAAATGAGGATGGAGGGGTAAGAATTGCCTCGCTGAATAGCTGCCCCCAGAACGTGCCAAATTCCAAAAGGCTGCTGTTCAAACTAAAGACTTTGCCGCTCAGGCTGAAGTGTAATAAAGCTTAACTTGAAAACAAAAAAATTACGCGGTTTGGTGCTCTCCCTAACTCAGTAAATTAGCCTAGCAGATATATGTTAGTGACTTGGCGGATATAATACAGTTTTGAAAGTGCCACCAGCTGTTTATCTACTGCTAAAATGCAAGTGGTTAAAAAATTAATAAGAACATATTGAACAAATATGGAGTCTACAGAAACCACCCGCTCTAATGAATTTCAACATGCAACATTAAAACTACATAGACAGCAAAGCAGAATATCTACCCAGTCACAATAAAAGATGTGTGCATACACACAGTGTACAGTGCTTCCTGCTGCAATGTTGCACATGTGCTTTCCTTAAGCCCCTTATTGGGATAATATAGGCAATAAAAGAATTCAGAAGGCATGTAGTTACCCTCTCTTCTCTTCCTCTTAACCACAGTGTATTTTATTATGCTAATATGGAGGAGAAGGAGGAGGAGACGATCCCACGTGTTGGGGTGTGTCTGAAAGTCACGTTTTAGAATGAATGCTGATGACAAAGGTCATCTATTTTGCAGCATGAAGATGGATGTAAGCTCTTGACAACGTCCCTCACGAGAGGCTGTCAAAGAAAAGGATAAGAGGTAAAGTCATACCATGAATTAAAAACTGGCTAAGGGTATGTCTACAAAGCAAAATAGCATCCTTGGCAGGGACTCACAGAGCCCAGGTCTCAGAGCCCGGGCTCCAGTCCCAGACGGAATCTCCACTGCTATTTTTGGTCCCAAAGCGTGAGCTTGACCTGTGTTCAGTCTCACTGCCACAGAGTTGTTTGGGGTTTTTTGCAGTGTAGACGTACCCCTAAAAGACTGGGAAAAAATGGTCCCAAAGAGACAGATCTCAGACCGCTTATGGCTTTATAGGTTAAAACCAATATACCTCAAACTCCACTCCACCCAGAAAGCCAGAAGCCACCAAAGCAAATCATGAAGATAGGAATGAAATAACTAGGGAAATCAGCCCTCATGTTTTAAAGCATGAGCTGATAGCTAGCTGCTTGGGGGTTAGGAATAATCTTCTCCTTTGAGCTGATTATTCCACGATTGTTCATTACAGGCCTTTTTGTACTAAAAGCAACAAGTGCTGGCCACTGCCAGAGACCGGCTAGATGGACCTTAGGTGTGATCCAGCCTGTCAGTTCCTATAGCTTGATGTTTACACTGTGTATCAGGACCCTGGTCTCAAATTGAGGCTTACTGGATCAGGGCCGGCTCTAGGTTTTTTGCTGCCCCAAACAAAAAAATTTTTTGGCTGCCCCCCATCCCAGCTCCCCGCATTCCCCTGCTGAACCA
Source organism: Malaclemys terrapin pileata (assembly GCF_027887155.1). NCBI lineage: Eukaryota > Metazoa > Chordata > Testudines > Emydidae > Malaclemys > Malaclemys terrapin. The sequence continues at coordinate 8,782,164 of NC_071521.1, read as the reverse complement.
GCCCTGGGTTCTCCCCCACCAACCACACCCCCTGCCGCCCCAGCGCTGGGCTCCCTGCTTTCTCCCCCACCAGTGCCCTCCTCCCACCCCCCTGCTGCCCCAGCCCTGGGCTCTCCCCCCAACCTGCACCCTCTTGCCGTCCCAGCCCTGGGTCACTGGTAACTCGCTCCCAGGGCAGGTCATTCAGCATGAATTTTGGGTGTGCACAGAACACAGACAGGATTGGTTCCCACATGGTTACAGAACTGCAGTAAAGTGGAACAATTTTCAGTTTGTGTGACTGGAGGATATCTGGATCCATCTTATAAGACTGTCCTACATAAATGAGAAAAAGTTGAGGTGCCTTTATTATTCTTTTGTTCCACTCTTTCTTTCTATGGGGAATTTGCCAATGTAATATTACTGTCTTCCTTTTAAACAAATAAAACTTTAAAAAAAGGGCAATGGCTGCTGAAAATAGCAATTCCAGTCCTAAAAGCCACTGGGAAGCATTTCTTGCTCAATTGTATCCTACTTTTTCTACAGCAAGTTACAGTGGATCGGTATATTTGATTTGGGAGAAATGAAGTAACAGCTGCCCAAATTGAGCTTGAGCACTCCTTTGAGGGTGTTCAAATCTGGAAGGCAGGTGCTGGATTCCCTTTCTGAATATTAGCTATATCTGGAAAGGAAAAGTCAATTTCTGCTTCCATGGCTCAGAAGTGGAAATCCTCCTACGTGCCTGGTACTGTATCTAAAGCTGCCCAGGTCCTCTAGCAGAGCCTCCCCTCCCTTACTTTTCATTTTAAATCCTAGTGGGATCCACATACCTCCCTTGCTAGGCTTCAGCTAGAGAGGGGCACTGTCCATTTAGTCCCCCACAATTCCTTCTTTGAGGGTTGCAAGGTGAGGTCACACCAGTATCCCTAATCCAGTCTGGGGAAGTCTTCTGAAGGGGATATCTGAGGCAAAGCCTTCTACCCCTTGGGCACCCGTGTTCCCCATTCACATTGCCGCCCCTTTCGACTCTCAACAAGCTGCAGCATGGCTCAGCTACCTCACTCCCTCCCCCTCCCTCTCCTGTTGATAGCTGCCAAGGGATTGCTGGGAAATGTAGTTCTTTTCCCTGCTCCAGGGCTGGCTCTCTAGGCAAGGAGTGAGGCAAGGAACTACAGCTCCCAGGGTCCTGTGTGTTCCCAGCTCCCATGCTGGATTCCCAGCTGCTCTGTGGTTCCACTTCTGCAGGGTTGTGAGAGGGGAGGAAGTGAGTAAAAAAATTTTAAAAAAAGGATGGCCCGAATGCCGCCCCCTGCAACTGTGTCGCCCCAAGCACCTGCTTGTTTTGCTGGTGCCTAGAGCCAGCCCTGTACTGGATTCTTGGAAAGCAGCTTTGGCCATCAAGCCACATTGCCCTGATTGGCCAACATGGTCTTGACTCGGATTGGTTGGTGATACATAGGACTTCCTGTCTCTTTTCTGGCCTTGTCTGAGCAACAAGCCATTGCGCCCAGGTTGTTCCTCGGACCCTGCCTGGCTGCCTCACCTGACCCGGCAGCTGCCCTGATGTTCCTCCCCTTTGGGCTGGATCTCCTGGCTATCGGATCAGATCAGCCGGCACCATTTCTCACATTTCAACATACTTGTCAATCTCTGCTCACGGGATGCCAAGTACCAAGTTAGCCTAGAGCCTAGACTATCACTTGTCAGTTTCAGGTCACCAGAAAGCAAGAGTGAGAGTGTCTTGAACTTGAATGTTCCTGGCTCACTGACTTCACTGCACCAGGGTGAGGAAGAAATCAAGTGAGATTACCAGTGCTAACAGTTCATTCATTCAGTGCAGAACCCAAGGACGGCTCCCAGGACATCGATGTGGAGCAGAGATAAAATTGCCCCCAAGCTATGTCATGTAAAGAGAAATTCTTAGGATTTATATCCAGTCAGACTCTTTTTGCCGGTTCAGTTGAAATCCTAAAAAGAGAAAGCTCAGCTTGGGATAAGGTTAGGTGTTGGAATGGGTCCACATTTTTTTTTCCTTCTTGTGAAAATTTTCAACAAAAACAAAATTTGCCATTTGCCAAATTTGTACAGCTATTTTGGGTTTTCATCAAAGAAACTATAAGCCAAAATATTTTCCCTTTTTGGACAAAGGAACCCTACAAAACCCCACTGAAAACAGGCATTTCCTGTGGAAACTTAAAAGTTTTGAACAAAAAATTCTGACCAGCTCTAGTCGTTTGGCTTGTACTAGAGTGTGTCAGTGCCACTGAAAGGGAAAAATGAAAAGATGGGAATTGCCATTCCAAATGGGCTTTAACTTTGTCAAATTCTCTGTGTTGCATTGAACCAGTATCATGTTTTTGAGCTTCGCAAGAAGCCAGTCCACGGGGATGAATCCGAAAGGCTTGAATAATTCCATGTCAAAATGAACTGCACTTGGATGAAACTGACTTCCGTGCAGACATCACAGAGTTACAAGACAGGCTTGCAAAAGGAAGGGAAGAAAAAAAATATACATATTCTTGTCAAAATGACATTCCCCTTAGGAATACAATCTACACAAAAGCATTTACCCATGCACATTATGTTGCATTCCAGCTTCTGTACTTCTGAAATATATAGGCGGAGATAATTATGTTTGACTTATTTAACAATTTAAGATTCACATGCTCAGCTTTACAGCTGGAGGAATAAAAATCACATGTTAAACTTTCTTTTATTCATTTGATTAGACGATTTTTATACGTACAAATTTTCTCCCCAAAATTACATTCTCAAAGGCAAATGTTGGACAAGCAATTTTCCTCCTACTTGAGTCCAAATGGAGTTTTTCAAAATGGTGATATTGGAGAGCAGAACAAAAATAATTGCACAAGTAGGCAAATGAGCGTGGTGGACTGACTGACCGGTGCTCTGGACTGCCATGTGAGACACCTAGCGTTCGCTTTCTCCTGGTTGGTTTCCTTGGTCTATTAAGGAAAGAGCACATAAGCAATTGGCTTGATTTTCAGCAATGCTGAGCATTTGCAACAACCACTGAAGTTAATGAGCACAACAGGTGTTCGGCACCTAAACAAAATCAGGTCATGTGTGGTTAGCCCCTAGGAGGAGGTCAAGTGGCACACAGCCCCCGGTGTAGAAGGGAAAGACTTCTGTACTTCAGAGTAACAGCCGTGTTAGTCTGTATCCACAAAAAGAAGAACAGGAGTACTTGTGGCACCTTAGAGACTAACAAATTTATTAGAGCATAAGCTTTCGTGGACTACAGCCCACTTCAGTGGGCTGTAGTCCACGAAAGCTTATGCTCTAATAAATTTGTTAGTCTCTAAGGTGCCACAAGTACTCCTGTTCTTCTACTTCTGTACTTAACGCTGATCCTTTTGGCTGAACGCCGTAAGAAACAGCACCAACAGTACAGTGGGAATTCTATCAAGCCCAATGGTCATAGAATCATAGAATATTAGGATTGGAAGAGACCTCGGGAAGTCATCTAGTCCAATCCCCTGCTCAAAGCAGGACCAACCCCAACTAAATCATTCCAGCCAAGGCTTTGTCAAGCTGGGCTTTAAAAACCTCTAAGGATGGAGATTCCACCACCTCCCTAGGTAACCCATTCCAGTGCTTCATCACCCTCCTAGTGAAATAGTATTTCCTAATATCCAACCTAGATCTGATTCTGCTGTCACTGAAGCCAACAGCAAAACATCCCATATCTTCAATGGTAAGGTGACTCAGGGGCCCTGGTTCTCCACTGCCCTGCACCTTGTGCGGTCATTTATACCGGACGCAAAAAGGCCATCACTCAAGCTGATAGCTTTTGGCACCCGCTTTGTACATGACCACACAAGGCACAGGGCAACAGAGAATCAAGCCCATGAAGTCCAGAAGGGATCTAACTATACAGAGCTAGTTTACCTGGGAAGCATAGAGGGTTTGTCTACCCTGCAACGGGAAGACATAGACATACCTGAGCTAGCTAGATCAAAGCTAGCTCAAGTGGCCATGAAGCCAAAGCAGCGTGGGCAACATCCTGGGCTGCTTAGTCTGCCTGCCTAGGCCCCTGAATACATACTCAAGCAGCTGCAGCTTCTCGCAGGCAGTGTAGACATACAGTGATGGCTACTATAGACAACCCTAAGAAACAGCTATGAGGGGAGAGATGTCTGTCAAGCAATAAGAAAAACAAGCATCTCCACTCTCCCTGGGGCTCTTGCAGGGGTTCTACAGGGTGTCCTGAAAATAACGACGAGCCAATTTCTCCTGACAACAGCACAACACAGATTTGTACCAGCCTCCCAGGCAGTGCCCACATTCTGCTGAGGCCTCTGTTGCACTGCTGTACTGACCTCATGCATGCAAGTAGGTAGACGGTCATTAGCCAGCAAGGCTAGCATTTTTCAGCTGGAGCCCATAATGAAACACGGCTCCTCTTAGCAAGCAAGGAATGCCAGCACCTCCACATGGACTGCAGATAAGGCCCCCAATCATGTAACTGCATAGGGCAGACAAAAGGAGCAGGGCATTTCTTTCTTCCCCCCAGACAGACTGCACACCCGGTTTTACAAATAGTCCAAGGATGACAGGTTTCAGAGTGGTAGCCGTGTTAGTCTGTATCAGCAAAAACAACGAGGAGTCCTTGTGGTACCTTAGAGACTAACAAATGTATTTGGGCATAAGCTTTCGTGGGCTAGAACCCACTTCATCAGAAGTCCAAGGATGCTTCCTTAACAGCCAGGATGTCCCACTCTAATCCTGTTAATGACTGTACCACAAACCTGTTCATGATAGAGCCCTATGGAAAGTCTCCTGCAGTATTTAATACAGGACTTTTGTTACTCTTGTCAGCACGTGATACGAGATGTTTTGGGTGAATTCAGGGGTGAAAAATGGCTGCTCGGGTTTCAGAAACACAAGGGGTCACAGCCTCCGCTGGCGTTTAATTGACATAACTTCACTGACTTCACCAGCTAAAGATCTGGCTCACCAATCTCTCCTTTTACATTCAACCCCGTCCATCCTCCTTTATCCCCCTCTTCTCCACATATGTGCCTGCACTGACACATTAACCCATAGGGCTTTAAGAGGGAGTACCCCCATCCTAGCTGTGCTCAGAAGTACTGAGGTATACCAAGGATGTGTTGTTATTTCAGTCCACCTCCCCAAAGAATCGCCAGTGCTCAACTCCAGCAGAGTTCCTTCCCTTTTCTCCTGTTCAGAATGTACTCTCCTTGGAAAAGGGCAAGACAGAATAGAGTAGAGTAGATACAAGTCAGCAAGGGGTTTGATAGGCAAATAAAAGAAAGGAGGAAAATAGCAATAACTGCCGTGTAGTTAGAGCAAATCTCCAGTAAAACGTCCCAATCTATCCTAACAAAGGAGACAACCGCTCCCATATTTTAAAGGGATATCCTCCCTTTGACAGTGGCCACACTACATATTACGATTCCATTAATAAATGCTTTATAAGAGGTTAATAAATGATTACCAGGTGCATTCTCTGTGGCAGAAGATTAAAAGCCCAGCAGCAGAAGGTGCAATTGATGGTTATAAAGCCGTGTTTATAAGTAACCTGTTGACCTGCTGTACTCCACACAGTCGTTTTTTAAAACATCTATTTATTTTTTATAACTTGCTCATAAATGGAACCTTAAAGTGTGATCTTGACAGGTAGTATCTTGCATGACGGTAGGACAGTGGTTCTCACCAGGAGTCTGGGGCCCCTTGTGGGGCAGTGAGCAGGTTTCAGGGGGGCCACCAAGCAGGACCAGCATTGGACTCGCTGGCGCCCAGGGCAGAAAGCCAAAGCCCCACCGCATGGGGCTGAAGCTTGGGGCCCTGGGCCCCTCCACCTGGGGTGGAAGCAAACGCCTGAGCAACTTACCTTTGCAGTGTCCTCTGTGGCATGGGGTCCCAGGGCAATTGACCTCCTTGTTACCCCTTAATGCCAGCCCTGCCTTTTATATGCCGAAAACCAGTTGTTGTGGCACAGGTGGACTGTGGAGTTTTTATGGCATGTCAGGGGCGGGGGGCGCAGAAAGAAAAAGGTTGAGATCCCCCGCGAAGGATCACACACTAAGGGACAGGCCCTGAGCTGCTGTAAATCAGCATGACACCACTGCAGCCATGCCAACGTACCTCAGCACATAATCTGGCCCTGGCCACATCACATTCCGCCTGGTGCACGGCTTCGTGTCCCTGGGCGCAGCACTGTGTCCCTTAAAAATAACCGTTGCCCCATGTGTATCACATCTGTCCTGCATTCCCTTGGCATGTGGATGGCATTCACTGGAACGTGCAGAATGGGGGCCCCCTGCACGCTGCCGTGTGGTTGCAGTGCTAATCAACGGGTAACGGTAAAGGAAACCGCACGGAGGGGCTTGTGGCTGCCGTGAACGTTTCATTTCAAAACACGTCCACGAATTCATTACAATTCTCAACAGGTTGGGATTTTAATATTTTAACCCCTATTAAAATACACGGGCCTGGTGCCCATAGCAACCACTCCCTGATTCGCCACAGAGGAGATGCCAGGTTCACAAGAGCACTTGAGCTCCTGTGCTGTGAGCTGCCCGGAGGTTGGCCATGTGATGGAGAACTCAGACTCCAAAGAGAGAGAGAGAGAGAGAGAGAGAGAGAGAGACTACATCTCACTCTGACTGCACGGCTCAGACAGTGACAGCCACACCAGCCCCTGGCCTGCTCACAGGGTAGCGATACTGATGTCTCCTCACTGCCAGGGGCTAAATATACATGACTGGCCAGCAGCTTGATTCTGTGCTGAGAGGAAAGGCTAGAAATCAGAGTAGATAAAGGGAAAAGGTCACTTCTTCCCCTCCTGCTCACCTGAAGTGTATTTCTACTACAAAAAACAGCCTGACTGCAGTTATGTCCAAATGGGTATAAAGAATGACAGGGGGCAAATGAGGGAGGAAGGCAGGATGAGAGAGAGAGAGAGAGAGAGAGAGAGAGAGAGAGAGAGAGAGAGAGAGAGAAACACAGGTGACAGAGATGGAAAACGCTCTGTTAGAATTCTATTTGAGCTAGTGAACGTTGGCAGCTGTTTAATAAGGTGTATTTATTGATGCCCTGCATAATCCAATTGGCAGAGCGAGGGTCAGGTGAGCTACTGTTGCCGGCCCAGAAGAACTGTTGAGTTAGCTGTAGCTGCGGACTGGGCTGGCAGGATTCTGACCTCAAAGAGTCTCAGCTCGGGCTAAGCAGACGATGCAGCACGTTTAAGGCAATTAGACCCCTGCACCAGAAATGTTTCAACTGACTCTGTTGCGTGCAGTATTTAATGGCTCGGTCCCTGACTCTTCTGCAGCTGATCCTCTCTGGTTCTCGCAAGGAATTCCAACCGGTGAACGTACCCTTCCAATTGCGAGTGGCCGAGTTTAAACCGCAGCGCTTGCTATCAGCCAGGTTCCTGGAGTTGAATAGGTGATTCTGTCCATGCCCCTGTACTGAGCTGAGACATTCATACCGTAAAAGCAAATGAACTGTATTACCTTAACCTCCATTCGGCCTTGGGGAAAACCCCTCTTGCTCTTCCTCATCTATCCCCAAGGGGGTTAAAACTTTCAGCAGTGTTTGAAAGTGAAACTATTACATGCTTTGCTGCAGGCAGGAGTTGCAGGAGCAGGTTTTGAAAGCCACCTAGAATACTGGGGGAACTAGCTATGTCCGGGCAGTGCTGAACACCTGTGATTGCCAGATGTGCCTGGCACTGCTAAGACAGTGAGCAGTTAACACAGCGTGAGAAAGAATCCTCAAGACCGAGTGCGCCAAAGGGACAACGCAAACAAGTGCACCAACTTAGCTGGCACAAATCAGCACAGCTCCATTTAAATCAATGGAGTTGCACTGATGTACGGCAGCGGAGGATCCGGCCCATGGACAACAGAGAGTTTCACAGCTCAACAGAAGAAGCCTGGAGCTTTTCCACCCAGGGTTACATAACTCCGCTAGTTTCCTTAACGCTACCTATTACCAGGAGGTTGAACTCTCAGATCTATTTCTCGTCCATGGCTGATCATTCCACTGGCAGACCTTGTACTACTGCTGGGATTTACCCATGGACGTTCTCTTTGAGAAGGGGGAGTTGAACAACATACCCTGTTTCCCCGAAAATAAGACAGTGTCTTATATTAATTTTTGCTCCCAAAGATGCGCTAGGTCTTATTTTCAGGGGATGTCTTATTTTTCAGAAATGAAAAATGCCTTATTATCGGTGGATGCCTTATTATCGGGGAGGTCTTATTATCGGGGGGATGCCTTATATTACAACGAGAGGCAAAACTGTAAGTAGGCCTTATTTTCGGAGGATGTCTTATTTTCGGGGAAACAGGGTAGAAGCATTAACCGATGCACCATATGGATGCAGGGCACTGTAGTCCATGCTATCGGAGCCCCGCAGGGGTGTCATGGCCCTTTCTAGGCACTTCATGAGGAAATGCTCCAAATTCTCCTTGTGAAAAATGCCGCTGCCAAAAACGCTCACTCACACACAACAGAACACGGTCCACTGACTCCCTATCTAATGCTGCAGAGCCATAATCGTGGTGTGTCACTTCTGGCTGCTGTCCTTTCTTGGGTCACTTCTAAGGTGGCACATGCCTTGGAAACATCGTTTGGAGCTGGTGTCCCTGTATTATCCCCAGAAGCCAGTCTGCAGCCTGTGAGATATTGCGTATTGTATGTATTCTGCCATGCTGTTTTTAATCCAAGACTCAGTATCAGAGGGGTAAGCCGTGTTAGTCTGTATCCACAAAAACAATGAGGAGTCTGGTGACACCTTAAAGACTAAACAAATTTATTTGGGCATAAGCTTTCGTGGGTAAAAAACCCACTTCAACATTTTTATGGCTGACTTAGAAGAACACTTCCTCAGCTCTCGCCCCCTAGTGCCCCTCCTCTCCTTGCACTACATTGATGACATCTTCATCATTTGGACCCACAGGAAGGAGGCCCTTGAAAAATTCCACCTGGATTTCAACAATTTCCACCCCATGATCAACCTCAGCCTGGTCCAGTCCACACAAGAGATCCACTTCCTGGACACTACTGTGCAAATAAGTGATGGTCACATAAACACCACCCTATACCGGAAACCTACTGACCGCTATACTTACCTACATGCCTCCAGCTTCCATCCAGGACACATCACATGATCCATCATCTACAGCCAAGCCCTAAGATACAACTGAATTTGCTCCAATCCCTCAGACAGAGACAAACACCTACAAGATCTTTATCAGGCATTCTTAAAACTGCAATACCCACCTGGGGAAGTGAGGAAACAGATTGACAGAGCGAGACAGGTACCCAGAAGTCACCTACTACAGGACAGGCCCAACAAGGAAAATAACAGAACACCACTGGCCATCACGTACAGCTCCCAACTAAAACCTCTCCAGCACATCATCAACGGTCTATAACCTATCCTAGAATACGATCCCACACTCTCACAGACCTTGGAAGGCAGGCCAGTCCTCGCTTACAGACAGCCCCCCAACCTGAAGAAAATACTCACCAGCAACTACACACACCACACCACAGAAACACCAACCCAGGATCCAATCCCTGTAACAAACCCCGTTGCCAACGCTGTGCCCATATCTACTCTAGCGACACCATAAGAGGACCCAACCACATGAACCACACCACCAGGGGCTCATTCACCTGCACATCTACTAATGTGATATATGCCATCATGTGCCAGCAATGCCCCTCTGCCATGTACATTGGCCAAACTGGACAGTCTCTACGTAAAAGAATAAATGGACACAAATCAGACATCAGGAATGGTAACATAAAAAGCCAGTAGGAGAACACTTTCAATCTCCCTGGACATTCTATAACAGATTGAAAAGTATCCATCCTTCAACAAAAAAAACTTCAAAAACAGACTTCAAAGAGAAACTGCAGAGCTACAATTCATTTGCAAATGTAACACCACTAATTTGGGCTTGAATAGGGACTGGGAGTGGCTGGCTCGCTACAAAAGCAATTTCCCCTCTCTGGGTATTGACACCTCCTTGTCAATTATTGGGAGTGGACCACATCCACCCTAATTGAATTGCCCTTGTCATCACTGATTCTCCACTTGTAAGGTAACTCCCTTCTCTTTATGTGCCAGTATATTTATGCCTGCATCTGTAATTTTCACTCCACGCATCTGAAGAAGTGGGTTTTTTACCCACGAAAGCTTATGCCCAAATAAATCTGTTAGTCTTTAAGGTGCCACCGGACTCCTCATTATCCAAGACTAAGTGCATTCCAAACTTTACATAAGAATTTTTAATGAAATATTAGAACAGGAGGCTCAATCAGGTTTATACTCAGATTACACAAATTAAAAGACAGACATCCGACAAAATGTCTTTCCCACAACTGCTCCTACATAGACTCCACATCCACCCACCACTCCAGTAACAGACCCCTAACCTCTGGCTGAGTTACTGAAGCCCTCAAATCATGGGTTAAAAACTTCAAGCTACAGAGAATCCACCCTTTACACTAGTTTAAATCTGCAAGTGACCCATGTCCCATGTTGCAGAGGAAGGCGAAAGAACCCCAGTGTCTCTGTCCATCTGTCCCGAGGGACAATTCCTTCCAGATGCCAAATATGGCAATCAGTTAGACCCAACCTGCAAGAGGCAGTCCTCCTGACCATACACCATGAGCTTCAAATATTTGCTCTCAGTGAAGGTCTGAAAGAGTCTACAGATTTACATAACTACTTTCCTACCCCTTATCTTTTCCTTCTCTGTCTTCACTCTCTCTGAAGAGTACTTCTGCATTTCTAGCACTCTGTTTTCATTGTTAAGTGCCTTGGGATACATTTGCCTGAGAACTGCTGTGTAAGCTCCTCTTGTACAGCATTGTATTGTGAAGCGTAATGAGTGTGTAATTGATACCGCACTCCAGGACAATCTTCAAATAAAAACACAGAAGTGAGTTAAATAAAACGGTGACCTGTTAAGTGCACAGCTCTGGGGTTACAATGAGCATATTCATTACTGGATTTTTAACTTCAGAGCATCTCATCACTTGGAGAGAGTTTAGTCATTCATAAATTTGCATTTACTATATACGGGGCCCCATGTGTTGCACAGAGGCTATTCTAAAATTGGGTGTTGGTAAGATGCTCATGGGGAAATACAGCTCTGATGGGGAAAAGCTATGCAGAAAAAAACCCTGGAAAGGATTCCAAAAAGCCCCATGAAAAGTACCCCGGGGCTCCATTTAACAGGCATATTATTGTATTAGATAGACACAGAAGATTGTTTAGTAGGCTTAAATGGAGCATGGGTGGATTGGCTTGAGACATGAGGTCTGGATCCAGATCCATGGTTTTGCCCCCACCCTGTGCAACCACACAGTTCTTACACAGATTGGAATTGTTCCAAAATTTGGGAGTATTCTCCTCCAGGGCTTTGGCTTTGCCTCGTCACAGACTAAGGTTATGTCTACACTGCAATCGTAGGTGTGGTTGCGGCATGCGTAGACGTACCCAAGCTCACTTTAGTCTAGCTAGCTCAGATAGCCATAGTAGTGAAGCCCTAGCAGCACAGACTTCAGCGGGGGCTAGCTAGCACGTGCATGTGTGAGCTGCAGCCACCCCTCGGATTCCACTGTGACATACGCTAAGCTGCAGCAGATCATTCAAGTCGAGTGCTTCACTGAAGACCACATCAGCTCATTCTGCATCCCCCAGGACGCTGAGACATCAGTTTGCTGAAACAACCAGCTGACAGGTGCTGTGTAGTGGGGGGGGGGGGAAGTGGGAGGGAAAAAGACCCCATTGTCCAGTGGAGTGTTTGTATTATCAGTGCTATCTTTGAACCCCATATGCCACTATCCACAACTACGCAATAACCATTCCTGAAGGCAGACACAAGCATGTATATAAAAACCTAAAGTGCACACACACAGACGCACACCCCCCCCTACCTGGCTGGTACAAGTTGATTACAGCAAATAATGATTAGAAAGAGCCCTGGCACATTAAATGAAGAGCTCAAGAATCTGAATTCCATATAGCCCCAAAACAGTAAAACAAGGGGAGGGGAGCAGATGACTATTAATATTTCAGCAGACTACAGTTCTAAAAATAAAGAGGATTGCCCCCTTTCTGATTCTCCCCCACAGTGAAAGAGGCTGTGCACCAAGCATTGCTTTACGTTGTCCAGAAACGTATGAACGAGTGACATGACAGTTGCTACACCCTGGGCCCAGTTGTTATCTCACAACTGGGCCAGATCTGCAGCCAGTGTAAATCTGCATGGCTCCAGTGACCACGGTTAGGCAGCTGGTTTGCCGTGACGGCTATTTGTTTTTCTTGCAGACCGGTATCATTTCATCATTCCTTGTGCTCCCCCCATCCCGTTCCCTCTACCTACTTGTTGTCTATAGTCTGAAACTGTGAGTTCTTTGAGGGAGGGATTTTCTCCTCGTTATAGGTTTGTACAGCACATAGCACCTCCCGACACTACCATGATCTAAATAAATAGCTTCATGAGTTGAGTCCTGATTTACACCACTGTGAGGGAGAATGTGCCCTACTGATTTTAACAGAGTTAGTCCTAATTTACACCAGCGTAAGGGAAATCAGAAGCAGACCAGGTCCTTTTTCTGTTTAACGGAGTTCAAGTGATGGCTGCTGGGGAACAGGGCTCTGCATTATTTCCCTACTGGCTAGAATGAGTCGAGTTGCTCATTTACCCAGCAAAGGGCTCTTGGGCAGTCACAGGGGCCCCACAGGCCTTTCCAAGGACCTTGCATGGTGCAGACACCGCCCCGAAGACCACTCCCCATGAGCGGTCCAGCTGGACTACGCCATTAGTGAGTCACAGCAGAGACTGGGTTCTCCAACAGCTTCCCCACCACAATCAGCTCGCAGGGACCCATCCTTTGGCTTCATGGCCCACAGAAGTGGGTCACAGCAAAGGTGCGGGGAGGCAGGTGATGGCAGAAGGTGGTGGTTGCGTAGGGGGAAGCCATTGGCCCACCAAGATGGGAGGATGGGGATAGCGGGGGAGGGAGGGAGCTGCATTTACCAGCAATGATCTTATGTAAAATACAGCAGCAATTCCCTGCGCTCACCACAGGAAATAGCTGAAGCATCTCCGATACCACAGTGTTGGCCAACGCGCACCTCGTGAGGACCCCGGTCCTTCTCTTACGATCCTGACATTATATTCATAGCATATTTTCTGCCCTCATTACCGCAAGTGACCTTGGTACGCAAACACGGATAGAAGTTTGCCTTAAAGAGTTCAGCTGCTGTTTATTTACCCACCTCCGATCCCAACCCTCTCTTTGTGAGAGTAAGTTTCCACAGCAACTGAATGCGATTTCATAAACAGAAGATTAGGGGGAACAAAACAGCAGGGGTCAGCTGAACTGTCTTAAGGAATGTGATCCTATTGTCGTGCAAATATCCTTACTAATAAAGAGCGGGCAGGAGATGGGGAGGAGGTGGGATGTAACATAACAGATAGGAACAGGATAAGGTTAAAATTGAGGCTGGCATACTCACTGATGACTGAACGATTCAGGCTGCATACGATGGTTGTACGCTCTCCAGCACTAATGCAAACTAGCAAACTCAAAGCAATACTCTGATTGATTCGGTGTCATTTTATTTCCAACCTTTCATCAGGATGCTAATTGCTTAAGTGAAATGATCTTTTGACACACTAGCAAAGAGAGCAGAAAGGCCGCCTGCCTTCAGCCATCCAATTGGACGGTGACCCTCTACGCTCCCTTCAGCCCCGGGGACAGACCCAGGCATTTGCCGCATACCCTGATTACAACACCGCATAAAACAACATGGAGGTTTGAATAAAGATGAGGTGCATTCCACTAGGCCTTTTCTGCTTCGAGGAGCATGAAGAAAAATGCTACTGTCATCTCTAAAAGTTGCGCAGTTGAAAATAAAATGAAAATACGTATCCTTTGGCCCTAAAGGCCAGAGAGAGAGAGATGTTCTATTACCCAATACTAATCATATAATTATGCTTTAATAAGACTTTCAATAGCACAGGGAGGCTTTTTTGGCTTGTCATTTTTTTAAACAATTACACCTGACCTGGAATCCAAAGCTGAACAACCAATATCGTTTAGCTCGTATGGAGTATGGGCCATTGCTCACTGTAGCCAGGGGGAACCTTTTCGCTGACTTCAATGGGCTTTGGATCAGATCCAACCAGTGCTTTTCAACTGCAGATCTTAAAGAACTTGATAAATGATCAGGACTCCCTTTTTGCAGATGGGGAAACCGAGGTACAGAGCTGTGAAATGACCTGCTCAGGATCATATAGCAGGTCAGCGACAGAGGTCAGGCTAGAACCCCGCACTCCTGACTCCCAGTCAAAAGCCAGATCCAACAGGCCAATGTACTCGTATTGTAGTCAAAACTGTGCTTGGTGGTAGAGAGGTTAGTATAGGTTGTACACGGGCCTTCCGAAATTAAACAGTACGTGCTCCTTCCAGCACCAGCAGACTCTCAAGTTTAGTGGGGGCTCTGGACACATTCCCACCCATGCTGGCTCTCTCTCTTGGTGCCATATAGCTACTGGGGACTCGTCTGATTCACCCTCCTTGTGCTCAGGGAGTGCTAATGGCAGCCTTTGCTAGGGTCCTATGCAGGTGTATAAGACCACTCTGCACTCTTTAATGCATCCTCGTAAGAGTTCGCCTGAATTCAGTACATCTCAGATATTGCTGAGGTTGGGTTACGTGAATGGCATTTGCGGCAATCCAAACACACCAGGAACATAAAATATATGTTCCATCCCTCTAGCAGTTGGTCCACATAGAAGATAAGAGCCCACTACAGCTGCCAGCTAGTGGACTTATTCCTTTCGCTCATTGCAAGAGCTGTGGGTTATGCTGGCCAAAAATGAAGGACATAGGCAGAGCTGTACTGCTCATGCTTCACCTGCCTGAGTAATGCCTGTACCATCACTAGGTCATGTCTACAAAACATTAAAATGCTACCAAAATGAGGAGGGGGACCCCAACCCTAATGATACATAATGATTACATAGGATCTAATGACAACAACGATGCATCATGATAAACGCACCGCTTATTAAACTCTCTGAATTGATGAAGGCCAGAAGGGACCACTAGATCCTCTAGTATGACCTAGGGTGTAACACAGGGCAACACATTTCACTCAGTTACTCCTGCATCGAGACCAGTAACTCACGAGCAGTAACCAATTGGGGAGTTAACCGTTTGGTTGAGTTTTATTGCAACTCTCCCGCGGGCCGGTATGTGACCGTATCTGGAGTGATTCAGATTTAAAGCAGCCTACTTGGTACTAAAAACTGGTTTCCATAGAAACAGCTAGGTAAAGCCCAAGAGCTAAATCTTATTTACTCAGTTACAGAAAGGGGCTTTTCTAGCAACATTTTAGTCCTTAAGACAAGTGCCATATTGCTGGAAATATGGAATTTTAATTCTATCTAAAAAACACCGACTTTGAACAAACAAGGCTCGTTTTTTTAATACCAATTAGTGTAATAAGCCTTAAATTAACGTATGCTTTTTTCTTCTTAGAGATACTTAACATTTAAATATCACGATCAAAGGCAAATGCTATTAAGAAGATTAAGCACCGAGTTTTTTCCCCCTACCCCCCCTCCCAAATAAAAAAGTCAATTTCTATTGCCAATTAAAGAAATCTGCAGGTCTGCTAGCTGGTTAATTATTTATTGTATCGCAGACATAAACAGCATTTAAAATCAAGAACCCAGACTCTCAGTCAAAAGAGTCACCCAAAACTGGAAGCTCTCATATATTTTTAAAGATGCTTGATTCAGACTTTGACCTTCCAGATCTGTTTCATTTTTTTCCCCAGGACTTTGGTGTGTTAATCTGGAAGCATCAAAGGGTAAATTTAAGCTTCTATATCTGAGCTTGTAGTTAGAAATAACATATGAACACAAATCACAGATTTCCCCCATTAAGGGTATACAGAGGCTGCCAAACTCCTAAATAGTTTCACTGCACTGAAAAGTAGTGCTAGGTTAGGGTTACCATATTTAACAAATTAAAAAAGAGGACCCTCCACGGGGCCCTGGCCCCGCCCATTTCCCACTCCCAGCCACGCGAAAAGGGCTGCCCGAGCGCTACCGGCTTCACAGTTTGCTGGGCAGCCCCCAGACCCTGCGCCCCCGGCTGGCGCTTCCCCAGCGCAGCTGGAGCCCGGGAGGGGAAGCGCCCAGCTGGGGGCGCAGGGTCTGGAGGCTGCCCGGCAAACCGTGAAGCCGGTAGCGCTTGGGCTTCAGGCAGCCCCTATGCCTCCGGATCCTGCGCCCCCGGCCGGGCACTTCCCCTCCCGGGCTCCGGGTCCAGAGGCATGGGGGCTGCCCGAAGCGCTCAGCTCTTAAACAGAGCCGAAGAGTCAGGGGAGGAGCAGAGCCGCAGCGGGAGGGGAAGTGCCCGGCCGGCATTTTCCTGGACATGTTCGGCTTTTTGGCAATTCCCCCCGGACGGGGGTTTGATTGCCGAAAAGCCGGACGTATGGTAACCCTATGCTAGGTGTTTGCGAACCATTTCATTTGGAGGGGATTTATCTCCCGCTCTTAAGAAAGAAAATCTAATAAGAGTGTTTTAAACACACACACACCCAGGAGTTTATTAATGCTTTGAATGTTAATATCCATTAGCTGGAGATTCCTTGGAATTACTCTCACTTGCCCAGTACAATTGCAGTGTTAGAATATGTATTATTTCAGCTGAATAATACATGACGATACTGTAAACCAAGTCCCAGCTGAGAGTGCACCACTCTCTGACGAGGAGACCAGAAGGTTTCTGGAACTCTCCGCTGTGCTGTCTGGAGGTAGCATTTTTCTCCTTGTTAATAAAGGGAATTGCTACCCCAGAATGGAAAAGGAATGGAACTTCAGTTAATTAATGGCATTCAAAACACATGCACCTCAGTGTCGCTGACAGCCCCAATCTTTATCCCACTGGAGACCATGCAGCTAACTGTGGGCCTTCCTTTTGGGAGTTGAGGTCAACTTAAAAAAATGAAGTGTCTGAAAACATTTCCTTTCTTGTCAGTTAAAGGCGGGGGCATATTGTTTAAGAAAAAGCAGCTAAAAAACTTTGAGCAGGATCAAATAACTAGACAACAAGTCTTTAACAGGGCCCAATCATCCTCCCATTTAAGTCAATGGTAAAACATGCTACTGATGCCCTAGGGCAGCAGGATTGGCCGCCAAATCATAACAGAAGGTGTGTATTTGTATCTTACGGATTGTATTATGATAGCATCAAAATGCCCCAACTGAGAACAGAGCTCCATTGTGCTGGAGGTGATATAAACACAGTGTGTTACAGATCAGCCTGGAGACACTGCCTGTGTGACCTTGGGCACATCATTTAGAGTGAGTGGAAGAGCTGGGACCCGAAAACAGATCTTGGAGATTCACTTCCTACTTCTATAGGCCAACCCATGAGGTCGTAGCTCCTCACCTGTTCCCAATCCCCTAAACTAAAGCAGAGGCATTTTTGGATGTTTCCTGCTTGCTGAAGAAAAATACAACACCCTCCACTCTGGATTTGATGAGCCCATGGAGAAAATGGTTCTCATATATTGGCCAAGTGGAGTCACACCCATTTATGCAAGGGCTTAATTTGGCCCATTAAGTTTTAAAAATATGCCCCCAATCCTGCAATCTGACCCCTATGGACTTCATTTATGTAAAAAAATCTGCCTTTAAATTAATTAAACAGCAAAGAAACCCTATGATCACACTACATCAGGTTAGCTACAATGGAAATAGACATCTCCTTTTCCCCATCTAAAGCAGAATGCCCTCCTCTGATGCAAACACATGAAGAGTTGGGGGAGAGCAAAAGAGAGAATGGATTAGTCATCCAGCCCCCTTGAAAGGGACGTCTGGGACAGGATGAGGCTAGGGGAAGGTAGAAGGAGAACATGTTCCTTGGGCTGGTCTACACTGGGAGACGGGGGGGGGGAGGGCGAAATCGATCTAAGATATGCAACTTCAGCCAGGAGAATAGCGTAGCTGAAGTCGACGTATCTTAGATCGATTTACCTCGCGCCCTCATGGCGCGGGATCGACGGCCGCGGCTCCCCCGTCGACTCCGCTTCCGCCTCTCGTTCTGGTGGAGTTCCGGAGTCGACGGGGAGTGCGTTCGGGGATCAATTATTGCCCGCCGATCTGGCGGGTAGTGAAGACATACCCTTTGTACTCTCCTGTGACTGCAGAAGTCACTGTAGCTGAGTTGGGTTTGGATGCCTGCTTGTCCATTCTGCATCCCAGAGGAGACTAGCTTGCGGTCAGAGGATTTCTTCCAGCCCACCTTGCTCGGACAGATCCTCCTAAATTCCACAACATCTGTCTCCTCCTATTATAAAGCTGACATCTTTTCCCTTGGAGGGCCTGGAAGTCTCGCCTCATCAGTGCTCTCAGAGTGACAAGATGCTCCAGCGGCCCTCAGTGGCCTCCTGCCCATTGATAATGTTCAGCCATATTTCCTGTGTCAAACTGGACATTTAAATTCAGCAAGTCATGAATCTGGACCAGCTTCTTTTCATGTCTGGGTTTCTATTCGCAGGACTGTTTGCAGAGAGGGTTTGAGTCCTGGACAAACATTTCCCATCATTGTATTTTTTTTAAATGGCCACGCTGATCCTATCAGGTCTTTTGCTCATTAGCCAAGGCCTGAATGAAAATATTACACTGACAGAGGCAAGAGCAAAGGATGCAGCTAGCTAGTGAAAACAAATAAAATCCATCAGTAGATAAATGTTATATGTGTCAGTGCATGCTTAGTGTGTGTGACCTTCCCAGCACAGCAATCACAGAGACTCGCACACACACTTACTACGACCATAAAATATTCAAATTCACAACCAGCACATCGGAAAGTTTGACTCATACATATCACAGTGACTGAGTCTAACCCATAATTTGTCCAATCAAGATTAGATTAGATGCACCAGCTTCTAGCCTGTGGTCACGCTGTGGTTGAAACTGTTAGAGCCACTGTGTTTAGCACTAGTTTATTATTTGTCATGTGGTAGCAAGGCAGCAGCTTGAGACCAAAAGCTGGGAACACAGCCCCTTTCTGCTAAGAGAGGTAGTGTGGCCTAGTAGATAAAGCAATGGATTGTGACTCTCACGACCTAGTTCTATTCCGGACTCTGCTACTAGCCTGCTGGGTGACCTTAAGCAAGTCGTGTCACTGCTGTGTGCCTCAGTTTCCCCATCTTTACAATGGGGGCCATGATAGTGACTTCCTTTGAACAACACTTGGAGATCTGCCAGTAAAAAATGCTATCAAAGAGCTTCTTATTATATACACGTATGTTACTGTTCTAACAACTACTAATACTCTAACAGTATGTATACAGTCCCTGCCCATAGAGCTTACAATCTAAATACAACAGTGGCTAGCAGGGTACAACCATAACCAGTGTGGAGAACGACTGGTGTGTGAGGTCCATGCCTATATCACCCCACCACCCCTCAGGATGGTATTT
Organism: Malaclemys terrapin pileata; assembly: GCF_027887155.1. Taxonomy (NCBI): domain Eukaryota; kingdom Metazoa; phylum Chordata; order Testudines; family Emydidae; genus Malaclemys; species Malaclemys terrapin. The sequence goes on along the minus strand of NC_071521.1, from coordinate 8,762,651 downwards.
AGCAGTAGTTTACAAGGGTAGTGCTGAGGGCAAAATCTCTATTCATGCTAGAACCTTACTAAGCCTACTTCCGGCAGGCCATCTATTTCTTCTTTTGCCAGCCAGGCACGGTTATCCAGGAGGAATCAATAATGCACCTTTCCTGCCTAGGTTCTTAGCAGTGGTCTGATGACCAGTCACTTCACCCATGCCATAGTGAGCACTCCAAACAAAAAAATGTGTTATAAATAAATGAAGCAATTTACTTGAGTGGAGAAACTAGGGGCTTCTTGCTTAGGGTGACCAGACAGCAAGTATGAAAAATTGGGACAGAGGGTGGGGGGTAATAGGCGCCTATATAAGACAAAGCCTCAAATATCAGGACTGCCCATATAAAATCGGGACATCTGGTCACCCTATCCTTGCTGTTGATTTCAATTAAAGCAGGCCCTAAATGCAGCTGCCAACAGGGGATTAAAAATCCTCAAAACCTTTGCTGCACAATTAACACCAAGATATTGTAATTCCTGCTGCCTATTGGCTGCTTTTGACACCCTCCTTAAATCTATTCCCCCCAAAGACCATCTATTACCAGGCATTTGTATAGCTCCCAGCACAATAGGGGCCCTGAACGTGGGCACTCCCACAATGCAAACTACCACCACCACCCGAGCAAATTGCCTAAATCAAGGCAGAGAAGCCCAGAAGATCCACGAGTCCATTTAAAATGGTTTAGCACGTTTAACTGTCAAGTCTTAATAAAAATCATCAGGTTTACCTATGTGTGTTCAGTCCGTCCCTTATTGCACCATCACCTAGAGACCCCGGTCAGGCCTGGGACCCCATTATGCTAAGTGCTGGACAAATGCATAGCCGGAAATAGTCCCGGTTCCTGGATAAGCACTGTATGAAGTAAGGAAAAACACTAGACAGGAAACGCTGCTAATGAATGCAGCAGAGACACATCCTTTTTGAAGCTCTCTCCTCAGTGAAAGTAGTGACCCTGAATGACTGAATTCCAGAGAGATCAGGAATTTTGCTGAGGGCCCTGACTGAGCTCTCTGGTCACAGTGTCTTAAACTCCATACTGTCAAGTAGCAGAGGGGTAGCCGTGTTAGTCTGATCTGTAAAAAAGCGACAAAGAGTCCTGTGGCACCTTATAGACTAACAGACGTATTGGAGCATAAGCTTTCGTGGGTGAATACCCACATCGTCAGATGTCTGTTAGTCTAAAAGGTGCCATAGGACTCTCTGCCGCTTTTTTAAACTCCACAGTTGCAGAGATTTTGAATTAAACTCACTGTAAGACAGACCTTTGTTTTCAACTAGAGAGGGGCCTATTCAGTAATGGCGACACTTAAGATTAGCAGAGGCAGGGGCGGTTCTAGCTTTTTTGCCGCCCCAAGCACGGCAGGCAGGCTGCCTTTGGCAGCTTGCCTGCGGGAGGTTCCCGGTCCCGCGGATTTGGCGGCACGCCCGCAGGAGGTCCACCGGTCCCGCGTACCCGCCGCCGAATTGCCACCGAATCAGCGGACCTCCTGCAGGCGTGCCGCCGAAGGCTGCCTGACTGCCGCCCTCGCAGGAACCAGCAGCCCCCCCCCCGTGGCTTGCCGCCCCAGGCACGCGCTTGGAGCGCTGGTGCCTGGAGCCACCGCTGAGCAGGGGAGCAGGTGAAGTGCTAACTTCTGCTTCCCTGATGCAATACACACTGGGCACATCTAGCCAATCTCCGCCCTCACCCTGTTTGTCATGTTAGATGGATTCTGAAATATCCAGGTTAAAAGGGGTTACTTAGGGTGATGCAGTAGACGACAAGAAGGGACATGTCCGGCATCCAAGGGATTACATGAGGTATGTACCAACATTCAACACTTTCACCAGCCAAGATACAGCAGCTTTAGGCTACAATTATTAAGAATCCAATAATTAAAACAAACCAAAAAAAACCCCTCTGGCATAGGACATGTAAATAAAGAGAGTCAATCAATGACATGTGATAAAATCCTCCTGCTTTAACACCTGAAATGCAGAAGGTGGAAGCAGTATTATTGAATGCCTGCTTAGTGCACAAAACCCTCAGAGGATGCCAAACCAAGGTGTTCAGGGACAGAGAAATTAAACGTTAATCAAATTGCAGCCAAGCACAATTTAAAAAAAAACCTTTAAAATAAACCATTTACTTTGCTCAGGTGGAAACCGAAGCCTTCCTCTAATGAATCCCATCATGCTACCCACAGCTAGCAATAAGACCCTGATTCAGCAAAGCACAGACAAGTGTACTTAACTTTAACCCTGTGCTTAAGGCCGACAGAAGTTAACAGACACAAGCATGTGCTCGGGTATTTTGCACGAAATGAAAATCAACATCTGGCTCTCTGCCACGCACCTAGGGCTGGTTGAAAATTTTCCAAAGTTCAATTTTTTGGAGAAATGGAAGTAGTACTTTGCCCTTGGTGTAGGCAAATTGAAAATGACCATCCCCGGGGAGGAGGAGAGGAATTGAGTCTTGAAAAGGGCATCTCCAAGATGTTGCAACTTTATCCGTCAATGCTGGCTCAGGGCTCCGTGGCTAATATCACCCCAAATTTATCTTTATGCTTTAAACTTATGCACTGGTGGGGGTGATGGCGGAAGGGAAAGCACAATGAATTTTAATTGGAGGAGGAGATCAAGATTAAGAAACAGTGTGGGAGAGAAGATAAGAGGTTAACGTTGCGGGGGAGGGGGAAATCTGTGCATACCTTTTATGATCTCCTGAGCTTTTAAGTAGTAATATCGTAATTACATTTACATTTGTTTAGAGAAAAAGTTCAGTCAATGGCTCAGCATTTTATAGTATTTACACAGCAGTTTTGATGTATTTGCTATGTAGATGTTGAGAAAGAGACTCATTTTGAAAACAAAATCCGCAGGCACTAGATAGCCCAGCCTTTCAGCAAGGGGAGCTGAAAAGGGGCCAGAGGCGAAAGAAATTCCGAGAGATCTTGTAGGATGAAACTTGATATGTAAACACTGTGCTGCAGTGATAAAAGAATCACTTATGCGTTTACGTTCAAATGGGGAGGTTTCTAAGTGGAGTCTGTAAACAACAGTGAAGGACTTGACTCTTTACACTTATTGTCTGAAGCCAGAATCTATAAAGATATCCGGCCTCTGCCCACTTCTTGCAGGCCTTACAGTGACTTCTCTGGCATAATCCCACCCACGAAAGAGTGAACTTCTGTAGTTAAGAATACTTTGCATTTTACAAAAAGGACAGTAACATTATCCCTATTTCACAAAGAGGGAAACTGAGGCACAGGGAGCCAGTGGCAGGAGTGACTTGCCGAAGATCGTGCAACAGGTCAGAAGCGGAGACAGGAAGAAAATCCCAGGTCTCCTGACTCCCAGCTCAGTGCTCCATCCAGGAGACCACACCTGCAAGGGAATATTTCGAGGCGCATGACAATTCAGATGGGTCCCATTTCAGGTTTCAGTTCTCTGGCCCCAATTTATGGTGGACAGGCAATGACCTGTATCCATGGCAAGTCTGGCGGGTTGGAGACCACACTTCCCTTCTCCTGTGTGGGGTTAGGCTGGGGAGGAGAATCATGTTAGCATAGCTACAAGTGAGCCTAGGAAGGCAGGAGAGGATGGAGGAGACTTTGGGGCAGAAAGGGGATGGGGAAGGGAAGTGTCCTGGGCTGCATTGCTGTGACTGGAAGCGGCTAGGAAGGACCTGCCTGGCAATGAATCCCTGCCCTGTTCCTGAGGCAAGTCCAGGGGGCTGGAGACTGAATTGCACCCTGCAGGTCACTGCTAAGCAGATGGTGCTCTTCTCCCCTGCTCTTCCCCCACCCATAGGCAGGTTTCGCCCATGAAGTTGATCATAAGGTCTGTCCCGCTCTGGGGACCTGGACGGATTCTTCTTCCTGCCCTTGGGCTGCATCTGCCCCGTCAGCCATGCTTCAGAGCCGCCCCAAGCCAGGCATGTCCGCTGAGGGCAGAGATTGGCACTGGGAAGGAACGAGTATTTTTAAGCACGTTAGCTGAAGCAGAGCTAGCACATGTCGCTTCCTTTCCCTGTGCCCTCCAGGTACGTCTGTGGTTGAGTTGGGAGATGCGATGCATCGACTGCCCTCAGGAAAGGTTTATAAAGGAAAAGGGCTACTGAGCTTTGCCACCGGACACACAAGTCTGGCTGCATCTTTCACGTCTTTAGCCAAGGAACAGTCAGTCCTTCAGACTATCAGAGCGCGCTACAGTGCGGAATGACATGCTGGCAGATACACACAGTACAGATTTTCGTGGGTAGTATGGATTTCAGTACAACCCCCAAAGACAGACAGACAAACTGACCCCGACCAACCATTTGGCAGAGCGGGGGCCTGCGAGCGATGGTGTTCCATACTCCTGCTCTTCAGGCCCATGTGATGCCATCACATACGGCCCCGCTGCAGACACTTAAATAACCAGGAACGTCGTCACTCCTACGTTAAAAACCCATCAAAAGCAAAGCTGCAGAAGCTGATAGGCCAGCCAAGGCAGCACTGGACCCATAATTACACTACTCACAAAAAGCCTTTGTACTTGTGGGTTTTTTTTTTTTTTTTTTTTTAAGACCTGAGATTGCCGTTTAAGAGGTTTTCAGCCGTACATCAAGATAACATCTCTGCTGCCGCAGCCAGGCTTTCCACAGCCAAGTAATGCAACACAGGCTCAGCTCCTCAGCCGGAGCAAACGGGAGCAGCTCATTTGATGTCTAATGGATCCGCATTCCATTTACTCTGGCTGAGGCTCCGGCCGAGGCTCCGGCCTAGAGTATAAATTACTTGGAATATGGGTCCTTTGTACATGGGACTCCCTTAAAAAAGGCATTCGTGGTAGAAATGACTGAACGACACATTGGCTTCTGTAAAGCGGCATATTTAAAATCAAATAACAGGCTATGTTAAGGAGAACAAGAGGGGCTGCAGGTCTAAGCTTGGCCTTTTAGCAGCCTCAACTTGGGACTCCAGTCAGGTGTGTTATTCTGGGGATCCCAATTCCCACCTTCAAACTAGCAGAGACAGCAATGTACACTTCTGTTTTCTGGTCTTCCAGCTACAACCATTTTTGATGCATAAACAAAGCAGCTCGCTATTGTTTATGCTTAGCCACAGAGGATCCACTTAATTGTTCCCAACATATGGAGTACTTAGTAAGCTTCTTAACATTGCGTACGCTAAGCTGAATGAAAAACAAAAACATGCCACAAAAGCCAACCTGGATCTATTACTCAGATTTAGTTTATTTATTTGAAAGAGCACTGTCCTCTCTTATGAATTTGCCTCAATCAGGAAGACGTCTATAGGGCCTGCATGGTCTTTATTTACGTTTTGCACAATGACACTATGGAATCTCTAATGAGAACCATGCGGGCAGGGGACTGGACTCTATGACCTCTTGAGGTCCCTTCCAGTCCTAGAATCGATGAATCTATGAACCCAGAATGAGGAATAATCAGTGTCTGAGCATGCAATTTTACATACGTGCCCACTGCAATCAATGGGATTTCTTCTATAGACATTGGTTGAGCATTGGATCTGCCCCATACAGTAGAACATCGGTTATCTAAATCTCCTTTGCATACAAATCAGGGTCATTTCTCCGATGTCTGTCATAATGAAAACTACCTCTACCATCCACACTTAATCAATGTCCCCTGTGGCATTTGGATAGTCAAGATTACCACCTGCTGCTCTTTCAGACCTGGTTTTGGATAAAAAGAGGGAGAAGTTCTTTAAAAGAAAGGGTACACTGCAAAAACTTTAATCCAATGTACACCAGCTACCAGCCAGGACCAAGTTAGATGCTTTTCGTTACCCTGGTGTTTTACAACAAGTCCATTCAGCAGCACACGATCTTTATTTTCTGTGATGTTGTCTTAAAATAAACCACGAAGGGTAAAACATTGAAAAGCAATTAAGGAGGCCGAGTCCCATTTTTCAAAAACGGGCATAAAAGCCACTTTTGACTCTGCACTTTTGAAAATTTTACCCCAAGACTCAGACTTTCAAGCCTGTTGAGTATTTGAACGTCTGCTCCCTGTTTGCTGTCACTGGAGCGTTTGCATTCAAACACACACAGGAGTCATCCAAGACTCAACGCTGAGATGAAATGGGTGCAAATGGCTGAGGATTGAGAATCTGGGCTTCCAACTGGGAGCTAAAACCCACAAAACAGGACTCTCCTCAGACAGATCTTGCTGTTGCTGTTTATTTTATTTCTATCTTGATAACGGTACAGCTGATTTCCTTCGATGAAGTGAAGCGAGGAATTCATTTCTCTCGTGTACCTCAGGTTGGTTTTTAGTAGCCAGAAAAGGACCATCTAATATAACAACAGAGAGGGGAAAGAAATGATTCTTCCATGGCTTCGCACTCAGTGATTAAAAAGAAACCATTGATTAAACTATGAAAAATGGGAAGAGGAAGTGGCCTCTCTGCTTTATAAACAGCTCAGGACAAAATGGCTTAAACTGTACATAATTTCAGATTGAGGAATAAATATTCACTCCTTGGACTCTGGCCTGAATAAAATAATCACAATATGAAAACAGTGCTGATGACTGAAGGAGTAGGACTGCTTCCCCACACCAAATGATAACTAAATTAGATAGGGTGGGTAGATTTTTTTTTCCTTCTGAAAAAAAATCTAACACCCTACATCTTTCATCGGTTTTGAAATTGACAAAACTGCAGCTGATGGTATCCAGCCACTAAGGTACAGAAGAGAGGAAAACTTTCCCCCAAGTTTAGGGTTACCAGACATCTTGTTTTTAAAAGAACAGTCCTATATTCAGGCCCTCCTGCAGCTGTCCCAATTTTTTCTTAAAAACGAGCAAGTTGTCCCATATTTTCTGTCTCCCCCCACATCAGTACTGGCGGGTCCTGCTGCTGGCCGGATCCCTGGTCGCCAACTGCCCGCTCACTGGCAGTGAGTGGGGGGGTCCAGTGGCCGATGATGTGGGTGGGTTTGCAAGGCTGGTAGGGGGGCGGCCACTCCCCCTGCTGGACCATCAGTGCAGCCCCTGCTGTACCAGCTCTCGGCCAGCAGGGCCCCGCCCCCTGTCTAGCTGGCACTGGCTGCACGCTGCGCTGGCTGGTAAGTGCAGGCATGTACCACGCGGCGGCCAGTTCCGGGTTGCCTTTGCTGCCCACCCATCAGCCCTTTACATGCTCCCCCTCTTGCTGTCCTCTCCCTGCTTTGCCCCTTCATCCCCCCAGCCCCACTGCTCCTCCATATTCCCCCCTCCCCCCTCGCGCGCCTGACGGGGCACGTCCCGCTCCCAGCGCCGTGCCGAGAGCCAGCCCCTCGTCGGAGTGCTCAGCTCACCAACGGCCTGGCCGGCAGCTTCTTCCCTCCCTCACTGCCTCCAGCTGGGCCGACGCCCCAGGAAAGCCCAAGACCCTCTGGCCCAGGGCACTGGCCAAGAGGAGCCGAGACCTACATGCGCCAAAGCCTCGCACAGCGCTGGCATGGGGAAGCCTCTCCGCCCCTCAGCTAAGCTCTGGAGTGATTGTGGGGGTGTGGGGAGAGAGCGATTTCCAGCCTGTTCACGCCCTGACCCTGCAGGCTCCATAGCAACCCCCTGGGCACCCTCTTCACCTGCCCCCCTCCACCCTGTGTGAACCCTGGCAGAAATCTGGGCATGTGACCCTGCATGCCACCTCACGTGTGGCCTCAGGAAGACGTGGCATCAGGTACCAGGAGAGGCGGGTCCATCCCGGGGGCTCAGCCAGGCATAGAGGGAAGACAGCACCAGGCAGGGAGGGTCGGATCAGGCAATCGCCCTCCCTGTGTGAGGAAGGTGTACAGAGTGTGTGTGCGTGACAGAAAAAACACAGGCCTAAAGATTATTAAGCAACTTGACCAAGGTAGAAACACAAGAATTGCACTTGTGCTTCTTTTCCTCTGCACGCTTCAGAAGCCCCCAAGGTACAAAGACAGCCAAGCTATTCCTAGAGTGGCCAAGAAAAACCAAGCCATATTTATATGCATGAGTATTAAACAGCAGGTATAAAAGCATAAAGCTGTGATCCAATACAGCGTGTGCAACAGGGAAAGGGGGGTTAGATACATATTTTAAGGAAATGTTTATGCAATTCACTGCACTGATTAATAGAATGATGCAAAATTCCTTGGATTTACCAATGCATCTTTACCAAATAATTCTGCCATAGGTCCCTCTTCAGCCAGCCATGCTGAATTGGACCAAGCTGTCCGATGAATCTGTGACAGACAAAAACATTGCCTTTTGCATGAGGTATGGGCCACCGAATTCATCTTCACTTATGACCTAAGCCAGCCTTCCACTGGGAAAGACACTAGTGCATTAATTCATTGCACCTTTGGGCCCCTGGGGGGAGAGGCGATTCTAGCATAGGTCAAAGAGCACTCACTTTTGGCGGATCAGCCTCACCCCTTGTGCCAGTCACTTTAGCCTAGAAACACAACAGGAACGAAGGGGATGTTCTTGTTGGAGAGGAGAGCCAAAATCTTCAAGGGCACAATAGGAAAAGTGGGAGGGGAAAAAATGCAGTTTTGAGTCTTTGGGAAAAAAATAAATTAAAACTAAACTGGAACATCCAGAGGATAACTCTGCTCCCTTTTTTCCCTAGCTCAACGTGCATAAACATATCCTGCGGCCAAGGCTTTTCATGTACGGCCAGGGAGAGAAAGACACATTCTTCCCCCCATTTCTGGGCAGCAGGGAGCATGGCTTGCTGTGCCCCTGAAAGCTTAAAGAATGAATGCGATGCAATGCAATGCGATGCACGGAAAGACAAAGGGGTTTGGAGAAAACAGAAATGAGAAGACAAAAAAAAACAAAACAAAACACCTCTCTCCTCCGGGCAGATCAGCAAACGGGCTCCTGTGGAATCGTCGTTACTTCTATTAGAGTCTCACTGTAGAAGCCCCTAATTAAGGATCAAGGCTTCACTATACTAGGCACTGTATGGACAAGGAGCAAAGAGGAGAGTCCCTGCTTCAGAGACCTTACAGTCTAGGCAGAAATTCAAACCACCAATCCTTGAAAAGCCAAAGCAACACATCAACTGCTTCCTCCATCTTCTGTGTGAACTGGGGGCTCAAGAAACGGAGGGAGGAAAGCACTGCTGATAGCCACTCCTAGCTGCACCAGGGGCTGTCAAGGGCAATGGAGGAATGATAGTCCAGCGGGTAGGGTGCGAGCCTGGAGCTCTCTGGAGGAGCATAGAATTGGACCCAAACTCTCTGGGTGACTGGGGCAAGTCACTTAGGGCCAGATTTTCAAGGTATCCAACTCCCATTGCAATTCATGGGATTTAGACACCTACAACCCTTTGAAAGTCTGGTCCTTAGTCTCTCTGGGCCTCAGTTCCCCCATCTGTAAAATGGAGATGATTGGCCTTCCCTACCTTCCTGGTGCATTGTGAGGATAAATACAAAACTTGTGAGGTGCTCACAGATACTATGATATTGGGTGCCAGAGACATACCTCCGAAAAAAGCAGGACATGCAAGCCGCTTGTGTTTGGTCATGTTGGTGGCAGGGCCATCCTAGACAACGTACCGGAGGAACAGCCAGAGATGCAGGAGTGGGCAGGGGGAGATGGGTGAAGAGTGGTGAGTGCCAGCACCGCAGTGACAGCTGAGTACATGTGCTGGGTCCCCAGGGACTTCCACACAGAAGAACAAGGAGGAGGAACGAGAGGAAAACTGGCCAGGTTGGGGAAGATGGAGTTGGGTTATGGTGAAGGAGGTCTAGCGGAGGTCAGCAGGGGGGTTTTAGGCAACGATCCTTCTAGGAGCTCTAAGAACGGATCTCTGCACATACCTCCTTACAGGATCCCTGTCTGTGCCCACTAGTTTGTAATCAGAGGCCTGATTTTTAAGGTTCATGGGACTTAGTCGAGGGAAGCGGGTGCGTCTGGAGGCACGAAATATGCTCCAAGAGCTGAAAAACTGAAACATGCAGAAAAGACAAAACAGAAGGGCCGAGAAGCTATTTGGCATGTACGCATAAATATCCTAATCCAGGATTTAACAGAAGTAGATTATCTACGCTAATAGGTATAAAACAAAGGGTGAAATCACCATCTCCATCTGTTTCAAAATTTGCTTTACGCTTAGATCTTCCTAAAAAGTCACTGGCACTTTTTAAATCAACCCCAAAGCAGAAACACACACACACACACACACACCCCTGCTTCCTAACAGCTAAATATATTATCACTAATAACCTTACATGATCCTTGATTGGTTATAAATCTAGCCTACAGCAGACATCTTATCCTGGTGGGTGACAGACGCAGGCCAGCAGGAAGTGGAGATTGCTCCTGGCAGACCATGAGATGTGGTAGGGAAAGAGAGAGACAAAAAGACAGGAGGGGGACTCTCTGAGTAATGTGTTGTCAGTGTGGATAACTGGACTCCCTGGGGACTCTGCACTGTTTACCACTGTATGGAAAAAAAATTCCATTCCATTCATCATCGGGTTGGGGGTTGGTTTTTAATGACTTTTTTAAATGAAAAACCAGTAGAGTCGATATCACTTTGTCACCTTTTATGAAATTTTATGTTGACTTAAATAAAAACTTTCCAGACAGCTTGGACAGGTGAAATGAGGTCCACCAATATTAACTTAGTCTTCTATTATACTGCCTACAGACTTCACACTCAGGTACAAGGGCCATACGGTCCTGCTGAGAACAGAGGCAGGTAGGAGAGGAATCCTGAACATAGTGCTGCAGGACTGCCAAGAATTTATTACGCGTCTCCACTTACATCCGCTCTTTGTCGGTGAGCACTTAAGTCTCACTTTGCTGAGCTATAGGTGGCAAAGAAAATGACAGGCAAACGCGGCGGCAGTGATAAGATCTACATGGAGCTTCAGAGAACAAGAACTGAACGCATCTTTGAAACACAGTCTGATGCTATAACTTGCTGTTTAGAGGCTTGATCTTTTTTCTGAATCACAAAACAACAAATCAGCTTGGTCACAGAGGCTTTATACCTCTCCTTACAAATGCTGGCAATATCCTTGCTCGGTAAAGAGCATCTTATGGATATGGATACAATAATATTTTGACTTTGATAGGCTTATCATTCAAATGGACTTCTAACAACAGCAGATCCACCTTACAGGGAAAGCACTGGAGTAGTCAATATATTTTGAAAAATGTATCTTTCATGGGATAGCCTAAAGATCATGTAAATTGGAAGGGGTCCTGCATATCTTGAGGGATTGAGTGGAGGATTTGATAAGGGGTGGAGGAGAAGAGGGTAGACCCCAAGATAGAATTTGGGCTTGGTTTGGAATTTAGCCATAGAGTTCAGCAAAGCATGAGTGTGTTTAATATACATTTATTTTACACACATGCACACGCTCTCTAAACTAACCTCTCTTTCCCTTTTCTACGGGATATACACGGAGTGCACATCCCCAGACACTGTCAAACAAATACGTCCATCTACAATTAAATACACCTTATATATCCAAGAGCCACAGTCGGAGGTTGATAACGAGCTGTAACCAAAACTACTTCAACATTGCAGTCCTCGGGACAAAGTGACCTGAATCCCAGTGTTATAATCACTTGACTAACGGGCCTCAGCACAGCAACAGAACAAATACACTTTGGATGGAAAAGGGATGGTACCCAGGGTAGCAGTCCAGCAGTTGCCAATGGACAGAAGATGGCAGGGAGGAAAGATGCATCTAGTGCCAACCTCCCCATCAAATAGACAGGAAGTCGCTAGTGGAAGCCTTCTGTTGATTATGTCCTATGGCACCATGAAATGCAAAAGGAAGTATACAATGTACAGCTAATTGCGCCACAGAGGTTAGTAGCAGGTTCCAACAGTCAAAAAAACTAACTGAGAAGAAGCGGGGAAAAAGCCACAGCATAAATAAAACGATCTAATAAGTCCCTTGCACACTGGGCTATATCAGTGCAATACTGACCGCCATCGTGTTAAGCGCCCTAGGCATCACCATTGGTTCACTGGTGAAAGAACAAGGGGAGGCTTTATTTCTGAGGTATACTATGATGGAACGATCTCAGCCAGTTGGAGCACTGGGATGCTGTACAGTTACTACAGGCCGGTCCCTATCTTCAAGGCCCTGATCCAAAGCCCGTTGATGTCAAGGCAAAGACTCCTTTTGCCTGCAGTGAGCTTTGGACCAGGCCCCAAATCCTTACTGCCTCTGCACTCCCATCATCCACAGGCCCACGAGAGGTAAGACCACCTTGACGTCTCACTTCATCCAGCTGGTAGAAGACAGCTCCAATAAACCATTTCAGAAGGATAATCTTTAAAGTTGCCTTCTCATTAACTCGGTAACTGTGTCCAAGGTTAGCAATTGCCTCAGAGGGTACGTCTACACGCTTCCCAGTGTGGGCAGACAGATGTGCTAGCTCTGCTCGAGCTAGTGTGCGACACAGAGCACTGTAGCAGGAGTGGGGGCTCGGTCTAGTTGTTCAACTACATGCCTATGGGGTCCTGAGTGGGTTTGTACTCCGGCAGCTAACTGAAGCTGCAACCTGGGCTACCCGAACTACAATGCTATTTTTAGTTCCAACCCCAAGCAGAGGTAGCACGTGTGCTTACCTGTACTAGGGAGGATGCTCCTAGCACCAGTGTAGATGTACCCAGAGTTAGTCTAGGACGCTTGCAATCCTGCAAAGAGTATGCCTCCTGTATTATCTCATCATACCATGTAGGATCTAGGACATCATCTTGCTGGAAGGTTGGACTTTGACAAGGGAGAACTATAAATATGCACTAAGCTCATCAGGATACAGCATATTCATAACAGTCTCAGTTGTGCAGGGTAGGCCTCTTACTCATCATGCCCATATGCAGTGCTATCAAAATAACCTAACAATAATAAATAAAATATCTATCAAAATGTATTGGTTCCCCTTGCAATATCACAGCTCCACAAAACAAGGAATTGTTCCATGGTTTTGGACAGTTAGGACTAAATTCTATTACTCTTACTTCTGTTAGACTCTTAGCCCAGGAGCTGCCCCACTGAGTTCAGTGAGATGATTTGCAGATTATTCACTGTGTAGTAGTATCCGAGTCCAGCACTGGGAGACAGCGATTTCTTAAAATGGTCATCGGGCCACCCCCGATGGAACCACGAGGGATGCACCAAGGAGACTGTGTTCGTCTACAGGTTACAGTGAGAGTTTGGGGTCTAGGTTTAAGAACAAGTCAAGACTATGGATCCAATTTGGGGTTTGACAGCGCACACACACACACACACACACACACACACACACACAAAATCTTACCAAGCTGCCCCAGTGCTCGCCAGGCCCAGAAAACATTTTTGAATCTGGCCAATAACCAAAAACCACACGAGTGTATCCAAAAACAAAATCAAAAATCCAAAGGGGTTCCAACGTGAGTTACAGCTTCTGCCCATCTCTAGTAAAGATCAACAAAATTCCTAAGCAAACCCAGGATTTCAATTCGGCAATCAGGGGTGTGGAAATGATCATCCCGTTTGTGTTAGCTTAACATTTGTCCTGTTAATGTTGAAGAGCACGGACACTTCAGTTGTTCATTTTCTGCTGCTATTAGATAAGACAAAAGGATTCCAATGAATTCAAAATCCATCTGTTTCACAAAAGGCGGATGGCCCCTCCCAGCAATATTGCCTTGGGTGTACCCCTGACTGGCTGCTATCTCAGATTTCTTCAAAATTGTATTCACATCATTAGAAACACTGTAGTTCATCATCTCAAAGCACGGATGACTTCCACGGCCCCAGCCGTCACCTCTCAGATAAAGCTGGCTAACCAAGAACCTCCAGCTCTCACTCCAGCAAAACTCATTTGACTTTTTAAATAAATGAGAGCTGATCTCTCCCTTCACTTTTCCAGAGCCCTGCAGGTTAGTAAAGATCAAACCTCCGGCTAAAGCTGAATGGCACTTAAGAAACTGACAAATTTTTACAAGGCCAGAGCAATGAGAGATCGCACACCATTTGATGCTTGCCGGAGCTGAGATGAAGGCAATGGAATTACTTAAAATAAGCCCATTTCTTTCATACAATCACTCACTGGTAAAGCAAAAGCCAAATATGTATATAATGTTTCTGCCCTAGAGAAGTTGCATCGGGTGGCAATTTCTGGTGGTTGTTTCTCAGTTAGAAAAGGAACTTCCTAACTCTGGGTATGTCTACACAGCCCGCGGAGGCAAGCCTTCCAGCCTGGTCAACAGACTCATGCTCGCAGGGCCTGCACTAGTGCTCTAAAAACATCTGTGTAGACATCACTTTGACGTTGCGGTTCGGGCTGGAGTTTGGGCTCCGAAGCCTAGGGATGGGGGTGACCTTCAGAACCTGAGCTCCAGCCCAAATGACAACTTCAAAGTGCCGTCTATGCAGGTATTCTTAGAGAGCTAGTGTAGGCCCTGCTAGCCAGAGTCCATCGACCTCGGCTGGGAGGCTCACTTCTGCAGTCTGCATGTCCTAATAAGCTACATGTTCTAAAGACCGCATGTATCAACAGAGGACTACAGTATCAATGGGCACCTTCGTTCAGCATCAGGGAGGCAGCGTGGTCCCATGGACTGGCAATCAAGAGAGCTGGGTTCTACACTTTGGTTTTACCATGGACTCTCAGAGGAAGGTTGAGCAAGTCACTTCAGGGCCGCCCAGAGGATTCCGGGGGCCTGGGGTCTTCAGCGGCAGGGGGCCCCCGTCTCCGAAGACCTGGTACTTCGGTGGCGGGTCCCGGAGCGGAGGGACTCCCCGCCGCCGAATTGCCGCCGAAGACCCAGAGTGGAAGAAGCTCCAGGGGCCCTGGCCCCATGAGAGTTTTCCAGGGCACCCGGAGCGAGTGAAGGACCCCACTCCAGGGGCCCCGAAAAACTCTCACAGTGAGGCCAATTGCCCCACTTGTCCACTTGCTTCTCCTCCCTTCCCCCCCCCCCCCCCCCCCCGGGCGGCCCTGAGTCACTTCACCGTTCTGTGCTTCGGTTTCCCCAGCTATCCAATGGAGATAATGAGACAAAGCACTGAGATCTACAGATGAGCTGTGCATGGTTGTGAACCAGGACAAAGCAGATGGGCTTGCCGAGGTGGGATCATTCTATTACACTGCAACCTACCTTGGCTGTCTCCGATAGTCGTGGCCACTCCCATGTCCTCCATTAATTGAGGTTTTTGCAACTAAGGACGAGAGCTGTGGAGTTGCAGAGGTTGTTTTGGGTGGGAGCAGGCAGGGGAAGAAGATGGGTAAACTAGAACGGGAGAGAATTAAGTTACAAAAATGGATGTCTTTGCAGATATAGTTTAGGGACAAAGCAGCAGGTCCCTCTTATGGTATTATAAGCACTTTTAATGTTCCAATTAAGATCTGAAAATAGAACAAATATAAAGTGACGAGTCAGGCAAGTGTACAGTGATTCAAATGTGTGTGCTAGAGAAGACGTCAAAGCAATTTGAGTAGGGAGAGACATATTGCAGAAAAGCAAAAGTTAAAGACAGCAACAGAGATTACAAATAACGAGATGTAAAAATGATATCGTAGTTGACAGACCTTGAATTAAGTTTAGCAAAGAAGCGCCCAATAGCAATCTGGTCTGGTGAGTCAGACAGGCTGTCTGGAAGGTAAGGGTTCCCAGACATTCATGGAACTCACATCCATTTGTCTACATTCACTCTAAAGACCAACGTTTCATTTCAGATGGCCCTCTATTGAAAGTGACATTGTCAGACAGCACAGACTCAGAATGAATACTGACCTGCCCTAACAGAGCTTGTTTATTTAGGGGAGTATCTTCTAGGTTTGATATATCCATTAGCAAATAATAAATAATAATAATAATAATAATCTACTTCTTTCTCCCAAGAAATACGAAGAGAGACTGTCCCTGCTGTTTTCATGAGGCACAGGAATAATTAACTTGTGAGCTCCTTTCCCTGGCTTTGCTGCTAGCAGCTAACATGGTTACTCTCAGTTATACTCCTGGGGAAGGGGAGAAAGTGTTCGGATCCTTCTTATCCTGGTTTCCCCCCACCATGAACATTTGATTTTATTAGTTGCTTGATGGCAGCCACGCACTACGAGGTTCCACCACGAAGAAGCATTCAAACGCTATCACTGCCGTATATAAGAAGGTGGCCCAATTTGGAGCTTGAGCCAAAGGATATTGAAGCCAACAGGGATCTTTCTGTGGACTTTGGATCAAGCCCATAGGGTATATGGCCTACATCCACCAAAAAAAGGTACAAAGCTCAAACCCACCACACACTCTGCAGAGGTTCACCTCTATTCTTTGTGGAAGTTCACCCTCATAAAGGAAGGCAATGCACCAAATAAGTCCTATTCTGAAGGACTAAGGGTATGTCTATACTGCAGTCATGGGGTGTGATTGACTAGCTCAGATGTGTCCACGTGAGCTGCAGTTTGAGTACCGGAGCTGTGAAGCTGTAGCAACACAGGCTGTCCACTGCCCAGAACCCTGGGAAATTACTCCGGCTAGCGCTGACACAGCTTCACTGCTATCAGTACCTGAGCTAGCTAGATGAAACCTAGCTCGGGTACGGCTACACGAGCAGCAAGCATACCCCATGTTTGCAATACCTACGTAGCCTAAGCCGTGCAGGGTCTTTATTCTGGTTGTCTGCACAGGGGTGAATTTCACCCCCTCCGAATTTTGGGGCAGTTTAATTAAGGGCCCTCTTAAAGGTGGTCAAAGAATACCAGGTGCATTCACTTTCTATTCGACACCACGTAACTAGCTAATAGCAGTAGGCACGAAACTGAAAATCGGAATCTTGGCTTTGGAGCACTGGAGCCGTATGGTCGTTTACGTCCCCAGAAATGCAGCAGCTGTTCCTCATGCTACTTCCTGCTACGTCTCCCAGTCGCACTCGGCTTGACAGATGCACCCGGATAAGGAATGATTTGCCCAAAGCTTCGCAGCCAGTCAAAGGATCAGGCTAAAAATCACACTGACCCCTCCTGGCTCTCAGTCCTGCTCTTCACTCATACGTTCCCACTGCTGTCACGGTTACGGGTCCCTGTTTAAAACCATGGCATAGCCAGCCATCTACTTGTGCTAAACGGTTAACATACTGCAGAGATTATGTAACATTTCTATCTCTCGCTATATACCATAAAGAGATAGCTATAGGAAAAGGGGGAGATGGATAGACACTGATTCTTCATATTTTTAGATGATCTTGTGAACATTAGTCTGATAGCTCCTCTCCACTTGTCAAGGACATCAGACCATCACTCTTGTCCTGCAAGATTTCAGGTGTCACTGATGCAGAGTTCACAATCTCCTGAGAGCTACAAGGTTACAGTTTGAAGAATGAGAGGGAAAAAATGGATTAAAAAAAAAAAACAACTTAGCATTGCATTCAGGTCCCAGTCCTGCCAGCACTTCAGTAGTCCTACTGAGTTCCACGGGAACACACACGTGTCCTATTACATGCCATAGGGTGCAAGTTTTTGCAGCATTGGGACCTAAAATCACAATAGCCACAATGTCTAAGTCGGGATAGGCAAACTATGGCACGCGTGCCAAAGGCAGCACCGTGAGCTAATTTTCAGTGGCACTCACACTGCCGGGGTCTCATAGACTCATAGACTCATAGACATTAAGGTCAGAAGGGACCATTATGATCATCTGGTCTGACCCCCTGCATGCTGCAGGCCGCAAGACCCTTCCCTGGACTCTACCGTTGAAGTCCCCAATCCTGTGTTTTAGTGACTTCAATCGGCTGAGACCCTCCTGCTAGTGATCCCTGCCCCATGCTGCGGAGGAAGGCGAAAAACCTCCAGAGGCTCAGCCAATCTACCCTGGAGGAAAATTCCTTCCCGACCCCAAATATGGCGATCAGTAATACCCCGAGCATATAGGCAAGAGTCTCTAGCCTGACCCTTGTTGGCCATTATGCTGTTCATGTACCATTGCTTGGTTTTCCTTGGCTACTATGTTTTATCATTAAACCATTCCCTCCATAAACTCATCCAACTTAATCTTAAAACCAGACAGGTCCGTCGCCCCCACCGTTTCCCTCGGAAGGCCGTTCCAATATTTCACCCCTCTGATGGTCAGAAACCTTCGTCTAATTTCAAGCCTAAACTTCCCCCCGGCCAGTTTGTATCCATTCGTTCTCGTGTCCACATTAGTACTAATTGGTCCTGGCCACTGGTCCAAGAGCTCTGCATTTTAATTTAATTTTAAAAGAAGCTTCTTAAACATTTTAAAAACCTTATTTACTTTACATACAACAATAGTTTAGTTATCTATTATAGAAAGAGACCTTCTAAAAATGTTAAAATGTATTACTGGCACACGAATCCTTAAATCAGAGTGAATAAATGAAGACTCGGCACACCGCTTCTGAAAGGTTGCTGACCCCTGCTCTAGATAGAGCAGTGCAGTTCATTTCCACTTGCCCTGTTGTTCAGGCTGGAAACACCTCAAAGTTAACTTCCTTTATTTAAAAGAAG
The DNA here is from genome assembly GCF_027887155.1 of Malaclemys terrapin pileata. Classification (NCBI taxonomy): domain Eukaryota; kingdom Metazoa; phylum Chordata; order Testudines; family Emydidae; genus Malaclemys; species Malaclemys terrapin. Next base: position 8,744,176 of record NC_071521.1, on the reverse strand, counting down.
AAGAAGAAAAAAAAAAAAGTCTTCTACTGTCCCCCATCACCTCAAGATAATCCTGTGAGCAGGCCGTGCCCAGAACAAGCACATCCCTGATTCTCCCCAACCTAGGGCTACCATATGTCCGGATTTCCCCGGACACGTCCGGCTTTTCGATCTATAAATAGCCGTCCGAGGGGGGGATTTCTAAAAATCTAAAAATGTCCGGGATTTCCCCTGGTCAGCTATTTATAGATCGAAAAGCAGGGGCCAAGCACCGCTGGGCAGCCAAAGCCCCTTCTCGGCTCCCCCCATCCCCTGCAGCCTTAGCACCCCGTCCGGCCCAGCAGCTGTCCTCCCCTCCCCTTAACACTCCGCCCCCCTGCTTGTCCCCCTCCCCTGCTTCCTGCGAATCAGATGTTCGCGGGAAGCCTGAAAAGAAGCAGGGGCAGGTAAGCTGGGGCAAGAGGGGACACGAGGAGGCGCGGCTCCCTCCGGCCCCAGCGGTTCCGGCCCCGGTTCGGGCCCCAGGGCGGTGGCCCCGGTTCCGGCCGAGCGCGCCGGCCCCGGCCCGGCCCAGTACCTCCGGCCCAGCCCCAAGTCCCGCGACTCCAGCCGGAGCGCAGCCTGATTCCTGGGCATTTGTTAAAACCGGCCCTGGTCGGGGGGGGAGGGGGGGGAGGGGAGGGGGGGGTTGGATGGGTTGGGAGTTCTGGGGGTCCTGTCAGGGGGCGGGGAGCAATTAGATAGGGCATGGGAGTCCCGGGGGTCTGTCTGGGGGCAGGGATGTGAATATGGGGTGGGGGTGTGGATAAGGATCGGGGCAGTCAGGGGACAGGTAGGGTCCTAGGGGGGGGCAGTTAGGGTGGGGGGTTCTCCTTCCCCCGATCCTTTTTTTTTTTTTTTGATTGTGGAAATATGGTAACCCCATCCCAACCCCAGAAACATCCCAGCTTTAACTGCTGGTTATTGATTGTTCCTCTGTTTCTAGACCCTGGTCTCTACGCAATTGTAGGCACCCAACCTGAGACATTTAAACGGGACCCAATGGATAGAAAGTGCTGAGCATTTACTCCCCGGAAAATTAGGCCCCGTTAAAGGCCTCTCAAGTAGGGCTCCCAAAAATCATTTGTCACTTTTGAAAATGTCAGCCTATGTTCTTATAGGCTTGTACCGGTTTTAATTTTGCCCAGTGTATTAAAAAGAGATTTGTATTACAGCAGCTGACTCTTCCCTGAACCAAAAGCCTCCTTCCTGACCACATACCACAAGGCAAAATTATGCCGAGGCAGCTACACACAGCATGTAACGTCAATATTCTCTCGTGTCTGATGCAGAGTTACTTTCAAGAGGAACACTGTAATAAAGCAAGTTCCATTATGTTAGGATACCCAGGACTACGTTAACCTCCTAGACTTTGCACAGTGCCTCTGGAGCAGATTTATAATTATGGTATAAAGACTCATTGGAATCAAAACCAATTTATAGACTCTAGAGGGAACATTTGACATTTTCTAGATCACACGCCATCCCCATAAATCAATTCCCATTCTGCACCTCTGGTTCAAGCTCTTCCAGCCTTCTATAAATAAATGCCAAGTGTAATGAGTTTTGAAACAACCAGCCTGAAAGTAACAAAGAAAATGACAGTCATTGACAAATCATTGTACTTCCAGGCAATCCCAAGTGCAGTTCAAAAGGATTACAAAGACCCAGATGAGATGGCAGAGAAGAGCCAGGGTGGAAGAAGGTCTTTGCTACCTCTTTGCCGTCTATTTTCTTTCCTCCTTCAAATCATATAGCACGGGCCGTGTGATCCCTCCCTCATTAGCCATCCCTCCATAGGAAACAAGCGCTTGTAAGGATAGGATGAGCCAAGCCATGGAACGACTGGCTAATGTACCTGCAAGTGACATAACACAGTGATCCTCTTAGCCAGGGCTGGCTCCAGTTTTCTGCCACCCCAAGCAGCAAAAAAAAAAAACTGCGGCAGCGCGATTGCGCTGCTCCACTCTTTAGCGGCAGGTCCTTCGCTCCAAGACGGACTGAGGGACCCGCTGCCGAATTGCCTCTAAAGACCCGGACGTGCCGGCCCAATAGCGGCCGGAGTGTTGCCCCAAGCACCTGCTTCTTTAGCTGGTGCCTGGAGCCGGCCCTGCTCTTAGCAGCAAAACAAAACAAAAAAAAAAACCAAAAGCGCCAATTTTGGGTCAGGAAGCTTTTTAGAGTGAAAAGAGAATAAGGCAGCAGCACAGATCTGTCTGCAGGGTGGCACGAAACCGGTCATGCATCCGTCACGCCCATCCCCGTCACAGGGTCAATTATCAAATTGGAAACTATAATTTTCCAGGAGGAGAAGTGCTTCCTGCATTCTTGTTTTTATTTTCTGCCCTGAAAGGCCTTTATTATAAGCTCTTACATAATTCAATGTTTGAGGTATTCCTACGGTGAGAGCACAATTCAGGCTTATTCGTCCCCGTCGCGGCCTGAGAGTTGGGATTTACCAGCCACGAAAGCACTTGTCAAACTGCCCTCGTGCTCTCCTGATGACCCACTCATCCTAGGTACCATGGCTTTGGATGCGACTTCCTGCAAGCCACTCCAGGGGACCCCTGAGCCCACACAAGACAGCCTATGGGATCAGAGCTTGTTCTTGTGAGTTTCTGTCCCTTCCCCCAGATTCCTACCAACCCACAGGTGAATGAAGGGAGCTAAATCCAGCCATTTGTTATGAAAGGAAAGGTCTCAGTGACAACACTTTGCAGGTGGAAGTTTAATGGAGGAACAGAGCCTCTGGGCTATGAAGAAACGTCTCCCAAACTCACAAAGGATTGAGAAATATTCTGAGGATACCAAATCTGTCTCTAATCTAATGCAAACAAACAGAACCCAAAATGAAATCCTTTGGAAGCAAGTGTATCTCGGGTAAGCTCAGTTAGCAGTAGGTATTTTTAGCCATCCCATAACCATAGGACAAGTGTATTTCAACTTGATTTTATAAAGAGAGACAATCCCGAAAATGGTTCTTAATCCAAATGTTGACACTAGACGCTCCAGAGTGGTTACAAAGCTTATTAGTGACTGAGGAAAGCAAGCCCCCAAGATCAAGAGTTAAAGAACAAAAATTGCAGCAACTCACTCAATAGAAAACTAATTAGGGGAAAACAAATCATACATTTTCTGCAGTAGATGTGGATAGATTTCCAACACCATGATATGGAGCTTTGGGAGGCTGAACGTATTACATTCATGTTCTTGCATATATCAATATGGAAAAGTATAAGAAGAATCACCACTTTAAGTCAATTTGCTGAATGCACAGGACACATGATGGAGAAATGAGTGACCCAAAAGACATCCATGAAGGGATGAATTATCTAGCCATTAATTGAAGTATGCAGTGTTGTAGCCATGTCGGTCCCAGGATATTAGAGACGAGGCAAGTGAAATAATATCTTTTATGGAATCAACTTCTGTTGATGAGAGAGACAATCTTTTGAGCTACAGTTCTGTTAGCTCGGAAGATTGTCTCTCTCACCAACAGACGTTGGTCCAGTAAAAGATTATCTCAGCCACCTTGTCACATTAGTTGAAGCAGAAAGATTTGCGAGAATTATAGTTGGCAGGATTCATCTACTTTACAAAAACACCGGCATTTCAACTTTATGGTATACTCTTGGGGGAAAATCTGCGCCACGGTGCAACGTAGAATTTTGCAGACTTCCCTGTTTCCCCTGTCGAATTGGGGCTGCAGAGCTGCTGGCCGCCACTAGGAGCTGCTGGACTCTGCAGAGCCGAACTCGCCGTGAGCGAAGTGCCCAGCCTGGCTGGGCTGGGCACTGCATGCTCTGCTTGCATTCTCTCGGGGACGGGAGAGGGCCCGGGAGACCCAGCTCTGGCAAAGGGTGTGGAAGGGCAGGGCTGCACCACACCATGTCCCCTGGCAGGACAATAAAGAAACCGGGGGTGGGGGGTCCTGGTGTCTCAGCCAGGGGGTGTTCCGTGGCTGGGCTCTAGGGGGAGGTGGGTCCTGGTGTCTGGGCTTGGGGGTGCTCCATGGCTAGGCTCTGGGGGGGTGGGAGTGCAGGTGTCTGGGGCCCTACATAGCCCGCTCCAACAACCCCCCAACTGGAACTGGGTTGTCATAGGGGTTTCTTTAATTCTCTACTCCTGGGGGAATCTTTTTTGCTGCTGTCTGTATTATTGACATCCTTGTTGGCAGCTATTTTGAAATAAATTATGAAAATAATTGAATCTGGAGTGATTATATGGTGTGATTTTGACAAATAAAATATGCAGAATTTTAAAATCGTGTGCGCAGAACTTCTGAGTTTTAGGTACAGAATTCCCCCAGGAGTAATGGTAGAAGGCCAAGTATTGATTTGTCTTTTCGCAGGACTCTCTGCCTTTTGACTTTTTGTACCATTTCCACCTCAATATAAACGTATTAACACTGTCACTGAATGCAACATGGAAGTAGAATAGTGACATTTTCAATATAAACTGGGAAAGTGGCTCTATTAGAGTGTTTTCGCTCTCTGGACTAGAAGTGATGCTTTCTAACAATCTGTTATTAACAAAAGGAGAGGATACTTTGGAAAAATCTTTAGCCTGAGCTGGCAGAACAATGAAAGAAATAACAAAAAGCCTCCACAAAGCACTAACATCGTCCTAAAGAATCGCTCCTCATACCTATGCCACAAATACCTCAAAAAGAGACAGTTCTACACAGTTGGCCTGCAATTCCTCACTCCAGTGGCTCTTACAGGTGTGCTAGGTTTCAAATAGTGATTACCACAAGGCTGCTTCTACAGTAGCTTAAAATGATGGCTTCAAAATGAACTTTCAGGTGTCCACTACCTGTCAATACCTTGATGTTTACCTTTAACATTAGCCCAATAATGTTATGGAAACAAGATGGCCAATCACAGACCTCAGATGTCTTTTGTAGGGATAACAACATTTCTTATAGATATGCAGCTTCCAGTCAGGCTTTTAAATGAGTTAATTTAAGGGCTTCAGCCAAAGTCAGGGCCCATTTGTTCTAGGCACTGTACAAACACATAAGCAGCAGCCCCAAAACACCCATTGCTTCGGCTGCAGTTCTCCGCAGTAGCAGATCCATTTTTCTAGAGAAATGCCCATAGGCACATCGAATTTAAAGTCCGATGCGGTCTTAAAACCCTCTTTCGCTGCTCCTGTGACACATGAAGTCATTTGACATATAAAGTAATTTAAATGCATTTAGCAGAAATGCACATTGAACCCAAAGGCTATTCTCCAGTACATGTTCCGAAAGCCTCCTGATAGACACAGGCCTTCAACAACGGAGACTAAATAAACACTAATTATTAGGTCCAGGACACTATGGTTGGGGACAAACAAAACCAAACCAAGTATGTGTTTAAAAAAATAAAATAAAATCCAGCTGCGTGAGCTGATTTTCCAAAGGAAAGAGAAAAAGGTAGGTCTTGTTTGTCTTTGTGATAAAGACAACACACGGTCTGGGACAATTCTGCATGAGCTGGCAGCATCTGATCAAGACAAGCCATGGCTGGAATGGACGGTTTGCGGTGAGGCAGGATTCGGGTGGACTGGCAAGAAGCTTCTACAATACCTGTCAGCAATGCAATGCTGGCCAGTGTCCTTTGTCCTGACACTCTCATAAGCACAGAGACTCCTCTCTACAGCTTTCTCCTTTACTGTTGCCAACATGAAGAAGTCAGTATTTGCTTGTATGGCTCAGGAGTAGATCAGTGCTTTGAAGTTTACCTGTGGGCAAGATAATGGTGTGTTTTAACGGAGCAAATAGCTTACAAAAACACAGGCGGCTCTTTCGCCGGAGCAGCTGGTGTTTCTGACAGGGTCTGAGGTCAAAGTAGAGACTCTTGCCATCGGAGATTGGAGATCAGGAGGAAGATGATGGATTCTCCAACGCCTGCCCAAGGTCTGTGAAGCAGGAATACCATGAACATTCAAGAGCTAACCAAAATTATCCAAGTTGCCTTCTGCTTTTAAAAAAGGCCCTTTTTCCAAGAATGGGAGGCTATAAGATATATATATGCATGATCTGTGATTCATGGGGCAATGAACAGCATCACAGGCTACTGCATCCCACTTTGAGTATTTGCTGGAAGTCTCAGTACACAGTGGCTTTGACTGGTGGCCATAAATAAATAAAATATCTATTTCCCCAGATCACGCTTATCTGAATTAACGACGAGAACGAGATACAGAATTATCCGAAATTCAAGGGTGGTTGGACCTTGGCAATGGGTTCAGGCCCCTCTCTAATTCAAGGAAAGATTCTCTCTCTCTCAGGGTTTATTCTTCTGGTGATCCAAATAGCCAGGGCACTGCTTCCCCAGAGATGGAAGGCTGATGTGGACTTGAGATTTCTCTGTTCTCCTGGATAGCTGGGATAATTCCAGCCTCTGTTTCCTGCTCCTTGTGCAATTGTCAATTTATCTTTCCTGCTGTCACATCTGAAGAGTTGCCCTCTCCAAGCAGGGTGCATCTCCAGCTGCACACCACACGGACTAAGATGAGGTTGCAATGGTGCATTTTCAGCATGGCATCGCTCCCCACAGCTCATCTTCCCAGGCTGCTCCAAACACGGCATCAGACATTGACTCCTAGAGGGTGACTCCTCTTTCAAGGTGTTGGCTTTCAGTGAGTCTGGGGATTCTAGGTTCAGCTGAAAGCTCAAGATGGGAAAGTATTCCTGCTACTAAGGAAAGCTGAATCTATGCTTTTCTGGTGGTTGCCTTCTTGATCACCACTGAGGACTGAACTGGGGACCTCCAGAGCCTGAGGTAAAGGATTAAGTGTTGTAGTTGGAGGTTGTAACAGATGCAAATCCTCTATGGCCTGGGCACAGCAGAGGATTCGTAACATACCCTGATCAGTGGGTTACATACTTTCCCTGGACAGAGGGAGCTCATCTGGAGTCTGATGTCCACTGCAGTTCAAATTCTGGCTGAGTCCTCATTTTGTGGCCATCACCATGGTGGGCTTGACAGCAGGTTGAACCAAGAAACTCCAGAACTATAAGCATGAGCTTCTAAAGCCCTGGATAGCTACTGAGATCACAGACACACAGACCAGTGGGCCATTCCAAAGAGCACGCTCACAAATAATAGCCATTGGCTGCCACCTGTCTGAGAAGAGGCCTTACAGTCCACCCAAATCCAAGGAATAAATCAAACTTCCTGCCTCTAAGAGCAATTGTAGTAAAGCAAACAAATCCAAGCAGAGCCTGCTGGATGACCCAGAAAGAGGGAGCATCATCTTAGGAAGCGGTGAGAAATCCAGAGCATTGTCAGCACAGTGTTTTCTCCTAAGGAAGAACTGTATCTTTGACCCCGTGACATATTGTACTCTATTATCTTCTACTACACTTCACACGTCAAGGGGATTGAGCATGCCTCTCTCTTCCCATCGCCTTGCCATGACTGGAAACGTGCATCTGTCTCACAGAATGTTCAAAGTAGTGGAAAAACTTCGGGCCGACGGGGAAAAAAAAAAGAAGACGGGAAACTGAAATCTTAATCTAGAATAGAGGTGATTCCTACTTCCCCCACATACCCATGCTGCTGCTCTTTGCCAAGACTTTCGTTCTATTTCTCACCAAATAATATATTTATAGAGCACCTACAGCAATTCTCAGTCCAGAATTAAACCCTCTGCACAGACGCAGTGCATGTATTCAGAGTGCATCGCTAAACTGTTCAAGGAGTGAGGCTGGAAAAGAAATGGAAACTCCATATGGTAGCTCCATAAATTTAGCAGGCTGCTAAAGGAAATCTGCAGTTCCTAAGGACAATGACACCAGTTCCGGACATTGCACAGCACCAAAGGAGATAACTGTAGACAGGAAAAAGTTACTAGGTCTTTGATTTGCCCACAGGGAGAGGTCAGTCTTCAGAGTAACCGACCAGATGGTTAGTAATTGATTGACCCACCGTGCCGTGTATTATGTAGTGATTTGTCAGCTGAAAAACAACACAAATTTTGCTCAGTTATATCAGTGTGAGGCCCCATTCAGCAAGGTACACGAGCACAAAATACCATTGACTCCCCGGGATTAAAAAGTCAGGCAATACTTAAGCACCTTGATGAACCAGAACCTAAATCTGGAATAACGACACTGAAGTCATCAGCTATTGAAATCACTGGAGTTACTCCCGGTTCACACTGGCGTGTCAGAGCAGAGTTCGGTCCCCTGTATTTTTTTCCTAGTCGCTGCAGCAGCAGGAGAGGAAGCCGGAACCGATAGCTTATCCCTCTGCTGGCCCTCATGATGGGAGCCATTCCAAGAAACTAGGCCCTACGGTCTCCACCTATGTGGTTCTTACTGCTGTCAACAGCTTTCCAAAGTAGCGCAATTAGAGGCAGTTCCCCCAGGGAGCCCCAGCCTAGGTAGCCTCCAGCCACCACCCTGGCAAGTGCACTCTCCCTGCAGTAGCCTGCCCTAATCTCCAACAATCACCTGCCTGGCACCCTCAGATCTTTTCACCTCCACCGCTGGGACACCAGACACCTCCTTGCAAGCCTGTTACTATTCTCAGAGACTAGGTACAGCACCCCCCAGTCACTATTCATCGATCATCTCTCGCGTCTTTGCCCTTAGCCCATCGCCTCTACCCTATTGGCTGCCATTAGTCACCCCACTAACTCACTGCTGCTCGTTCAAGTTTACCCAACCCAGCTGCACTTGTCCTCCTGTCTCTCACCTCCACCCTCCCTCTCCTTTCCCATTGTCTGCTCCCGTTCTTCCCCTCCATCATGCCCCCATCTGTCCTCTTGCAAGACACTTCCCACCTCCTTTACATCTAACCACTTCCCCTGCACGCACAACAGGAGGACACCCCATTGGAGCAACCTCACTTACAAAGAGCGGTTCTTAAAAAGAAGATACCCCACCAGGAAGCTCACGTAGCACAGAGTAACCAACGAGATATTATTGTAACCCAGGTCCGTCCTTCTCCTGCCTAACCCTCTCATTCATCACCACCCATCATGCTTGGTATAAACACAGATCACAGGCTTTTCAGGGCAGTGCTGGTGTATTTTATTTGTCTGTGAAACGGTATGAACACACCGCACTGCATATATAAATAAATGGTGTTGGGCGCCTCTCAGAGATGCCAGGGCATTTGCCACGGTCCCTATTCTGTTACTGGGTGGTGCTTCTGAGGGAAAAAGGGTTCTGTGGGTTCTGCTGACTCAGATGCAGGTGATTCGTTACTCCACCTAGGTATGAAGGAAGGGAGATGCTGTCTAGGGAGAGAGGATCTAGGCTTTGGGCTGAACATTGCTAAGGGAGGAATCTGAGAAGAAGCCAAGCATGGTGAGAAACTTTGAACTGATCTTTAAGTTGTTTTCTTGTTCATGTCTTCATAGTTAAAGGCAAACCCCAGGAAAGGGGCAAGAGTTAAGATTTTACACAGCGGGGAGAACAGGCTGGGAGAGGCACCTCATCACCTGTACCTAGGAACCTAGTCAACAGAAAAGCTGACAAAGGTGCAGCCTCCATCCGACATTTTAAAGGACACTGTCAATATTAAGTGTTTTCTGGTTAATTTAAAGGATTTATACTTTCTGGTAGAGCCCCATTTCAATAGTACATCCTGACTGGTTTAAAAGTCACTTAAAAAAATCTGGTTGAGAATTTGTCTGTTCTCCTGTTTGTGTTTATTAGGGCCAAAGAACACCACAAAACATACTCACGCCTGCCCCTTCACCCCAATCCTCTCTTTCTGTGTGCACACACCTGCCTGCTGCCTCTTCAGTTCCAGCTTTGCTGCTGCTCTTCCTGAAAAGGGTTTAAAGCACTTTTGGCTAGTTTTCAACCAGCTTCAAGAGTGGAGAAATCCCCCCCCCCGGAAATTCAAAATTTTGATGGAAGTTTTTCACAAAACACTTTCAAAACTGGTTTCTGCACTTTGTGACACACAGCAGTGCAGTTCTCATCCCATCCTGCAGAGGACAGTGGTGCTTATAAAGGAACACGCCAGGGTTGTATTATTATTCTTAAAAGATTGTTTCAACATTTGCCTTTGTAAGATCCCACTGACACACCTCAGTATTTTGGTATTTCCCCTCCCACCCAAAAGCCACTTCTAGTCATGTCCAAATTCAGCTTAATTTCACCCTCAAGATACAACATTCTTTAAGCAGACTGGCAAACAGTAATGGCAATGAACATTGTGGTAGGTAGCCACACCGGAATCCACTTCAAATAAGAGATCTTGGAATGACTAAAAAAAAAAAAAACTTGTCCCAGCATGAACTTCAACAAGCCTGGCTGTGTATAATAGCAGGTTATTTGCTTCTATTGTGGATAATGCATCCAGCTAAGGTGATTTCCCAGGTGAACACAGCCTCCCTTAAAGGAAAAATAATTATATTCGGATATTAAATAGCATTGTACAGTATCCACAGTGTGCAGATGGGGAAACAGGCCCACGGGCACACAGCAGGTCAATGACACAGCTAGGTGTAGAATTCAAGTATCCTGAATCCCAATCTAATGTCCTGTCTCTGGACTACACGGCCTCCCCGAAAAGCTCCTACAGTTGCTGTGAAGTCACACAATGAGTTAAGCAAAGAGCAGACACACATCAGAGAGGACAGGTTTAATTACACATGAGGGGATGATATCATTTGGTACAGGGCAGTGGAAGGGAGATGTTGGAGACAAAAGGTAGCTTGTTATGTTAGGGTTACCATCCGTCCGGGTTTCCCCAGACATGTCCGGCCTTTTCAGCTTTAAATGGCCGTCCAGGGGGGAATTCTAATAAAGTAGAAACGTCCAGGATTTCCCCCTTCCCCTCATGCAGAGTGTGGCGCAGCTGATTGGACGGCTGGGCCTGATTGAAAGCCGCTCGCAGCCACTGGGGCAAGGGACAGGGAACCGGTGGGGTTAGATTGGTTGGGGGTTCTGGGGGGGCTGTCGGGAGAAGGGGGTGTAGAGAGCAGTTGGGGCAGTAAGGAGACAGAGAGCAGGGAGACTTAGATAGGGGGTGGGGTCCTGGGGGCAGTTAGAGTGCGGGGGTCCTCAGGAGAGGGCAGTCAGGGGACAGGTAGGGGGTAGGGGGACTCTGAGGGGGGCGGGAAGTGGGAGGGGGCGGGGCTAGGGCGGCACCCCGTGTCCTCTTTTTTGATTGTTGAAATATGGTAACCCTAGTTATGTATTTAAGAAACAAAAGGCCCGAGCCACAAGATTCTGCATCCAAATAACCAGATTTCAGGGGAGGAGGGATCAAGATGATCTCTATTGTTGGTGGTTCTTACTATTGTAATGCAAATAAAAAAAATGGTGTCTAAACACCGCAACTGAGTTCATTGTGCTAGATGCCATAGATACCTACAGTGACAGGCCCTACTCCGAAGAGTTTACCATCCAAATGGACAAGCCAGACAAAAAGGTGGGAGAAAGAAGTATCGCCACCTTCCGTTTTACATACAGAGAGGGGAGGTACAGAAAGGCCTAGTCTACACTAGAAAAGTTTTGCTGGCATAGTTATCCTGGCAAACCCTTCTAATGTGGACGCAGCTTATACCAGCATAAAAGTGCTTTTGCCAGTATAGCTTGTAACAGGTCCTGCTGGGTGAACCAAATCCCAGTCCAACACATTAACCACCAGAACATTCTTGTTAAGGAATGGATTTCGCCTCAGGCTTTCCCAAAGCTCTTTATTGTGCATGGGGTTAAACAGGATCCTGGGAGCGCAATAACTGAGTCCAAAACCCAAGACGTTGAAAGAGCCACGGGGGAGTCCAGCACCTCTCCGAATAAAGTCTTTGGGAGGCAAAGAGAGCAGCCTTACAGTACACGCTGCAACAGCGCCCACGCAGCCCCGGCCTTCGGCCTTCTCTTGTTCACTACACTTCAGTGACAAGTCACATACCCGGTCAGGTCCACCAGCACGCTGTGGACACATACAAAGGAACCGGTCTGTGGAGGAGCAGAGGGAGTGAGGCTGCCTTGTAGAGGGAAGCAGAAATATAAACCCCAGACTTTTTTAAATGCCGCACAACAAACAGCCTGCAAGTGGGGTTGCACTGAACCTCGCTCAGAGTCCAGCTGCTCTGTGACAAAAGACATTTCATTCGAGGGCTCCAAACGCACTGTGAACGGCAGAGAGTTCACATGAGTCACAGATGAAGAATCACCCTAGTGTTCTGCCTTCACATGCCTTTGTGAGCATTTAGCATGCCTGGGACCTTACGGGGGGCTGGCACGGAGATGAGCAGGCTCTGTTCCTTTCGGAGGGGCTGGCCTAGCGTTCAGCATAACAGCAAGCACAAGTTCCCTTTGGCAACGTTTTCTTTTTTAATCGACTTTTCCTGGGGGGGGGGGGGGGGGGGGAGAGAAGTTTCAGTCCCAAGGCAAGGTGGTTTGTGAACTCTCAGTATTAATGCAATCCCTGTGTGCTCATATGTTTGTTGGAGGTTCGCAACGCCTTGCACTCCACAAGTCCCCATTGCCTATCACTTCCCCCGGGCAGGTGCCAAATACTTTGGGAGAGCCCTTAGTTGAGGCAGTTTTCAAAATATAGGAAAGATGGGGGACAGGGTGGGGGAAAAAAAAAAAAAAAAAAAAAAAAATTCTGGGCTGGCCGGCCAGACAATTCAGCTGGTGAACATGCAACCCAGTAATATATTAGGGGGTCAAGCACCCAGGACGGGTTTTAGAGCGACTCTTGTCCTTGCCCTCTGCAGGCCAGCAAAGCCAAAGTACACTTGGATTTCAGAAAGTAGGTGGAAGTCTTCTACTTGATCTTACCACACAGTCTCACCTGCAGAGCAGTATGGCAGGGCTTATGGGGAAGGCAACATCCCCGCCAGAGGTGGGTTCCAGGATGGCTCCCACAGACTGACAGCAATAAAGTAAAGTTGAAGAAGGAGGGGTAAGGGGTCCCCAAACTGAAGCTGGAACATAATTCAAGGGCCTTCCTTGTGTTGCACCATGCGCGCACACACACACACACACACACACACACACAAATAGTTGTATTACATATGGCGTGCACAGATAGGTATATGCACACATTGTGAGTATAGATACACAGAACATGTATTTAAATTGTATGCATACACACAAGTTATCTATACATGTGTATGCACACACCTTTACACACACACACACACACAAAACATACCATTGCCTCAGTTTATATCCTAACACATTATCTAAGTTTATTGTACCATATGATTGTATTTATAGGGCAATATTTATATTACTTTTTCTCTCAAGACTAAATATTGAACAACTTTTTTTTTTTAAATACTGAAACAAAAAGTCAGCTAATGGTCCCAGACCTGGGTTTGTTGGAATTATCAAAGGTCAGTTTTCTAATGAGTCCAACACCAGTGGAAAGGAAAATTTCTTACTAAAACTGAGAAATGATTGACAGGATAAACTGTTTTGTTTTGGATTAATAAGCTAGGAAATAATTTTCTTTAAATGGCATCTTCTCTCCCCCAAGCATTTCTGGAAATTTCACAAGGCACAAGCAATAAACTTATCCTCACTCGAGATGTATTGATTCCTTGCTCATATTAGATATCTGAGGGACAATTACCAGTAGGTTTTCTGCAATATAGCACAGGAAAGCTTAAGGATAAAATTAAAATCAAATATATATTCAAAGCCTATCATACTGTCCCAGCAAACACAACCGCTGCATAAATCATCAATGCCACAACATGGGGTTTTATATTGTAGCATATGGTGTGCTGTACTGTAATATTATATAACAGGTAACATGTATTTTTGCTGAAAGCAAACTGCATTGCTGCAGGTTTTCCTTTTCCCGAGCTCGTATTCTTGCTAGCTCACCTCCCTTCTTCCTTGGAAAAACATTAAGATGGCAAGTTTAAATTATGCTAACATGAATTTTCTTGATTTGCATTTAATAGGGATTCTGATTTAGTCTATCAGCCACTTCCCTCAATGAGACAGGCAAATTAGTTCAGTGCGTCTGAAATAAATCTCATGTACTCTATTACTGCTGTATCATTACTTCACTGAAAAGTGTCTGTTTTGCCAGCAGTGTAGCTCTGCCAGGATCCTTCTGGGAGGTGCCTCTCCATTTGTAGTCCAGTTGTAAGACTGGTGTTCAGTTAAAGAATCACAATGGAACAGCACACACAACTTCCAGCTCATCTCCACGTCTCTGGAGGGGTGGGGGGTCATTTCAAGCTCACACTTAACTGACCGTGCAGCCAACCAAGGATCTGAACCTACAGACACATACTCATGTGAAGAGCTCCAGTGAGTGCTCGTGTGCATAGCTACCCGCAAGGGTCAAGCTCCTATGCCGCAGCCCTTGCTTGCGCGAGAAGTCTGTGTGTGAACAAGTAGTCCCCTGGCCTCAGTGCGTCGGAGAAGGGGTTGGAACCTGAAAGCACAGTTCTACACGGCAAAGGGACTTTGGCCTTGTCTACACTACGCAGTTTTGTCGACAAAAGTCGGCTTTCCTCAACAAAACAGTGGAGGCGTACACACTGAAATGCTTTTCCTGCCAATGAAACTCCCCTGCTATGCCGACAGCATAAAACCGCCTTGACAAGCAGTTGGCTGTGATTCCTGTCAATTTCAAATTGACAGGAAAACCAGCTCCCCAGCCAGGCTGCTCCCGGATCTCTGCTCCACTCTATTATTACTCCTGAAAGCATTGTTGAGCCAACACAGTTAGTTATTCAGGGGAGAGCAGGATTTTGGCCTCTCTTGTGCACCAACCGGACTGTTTTTAGATCGAAGGGGCCTGATCCTGATAGGTAGTATTCAATGTGAGCACAAAGGCTTACTCCAAAAGTAGTTCCACTGAAATCCCCTCGGGCTACTCAGGGACCCAAGGGCACTCCAATCAGAGCTGGGGCCTACATTCGAACCAAGGGCATTTGTAAAACCCCATGAAAAGTAATGGCATTGCGTGAAGACAATGGAGACAGGCTGATTGGCAGAACCTTTAGTAGGCAAAGGAACCAGCTTGACTCTCAGAAGCCAGGTAGAGCTTGCACGTCTAGCAGTTAAAAACATGTATGTTTTTGCTTGTGTATTTGCTACTATATCTATATCTCTATCTGTCTATCTATCTATATCACTGAGATGACCAACAAGGAACCCCACCCTCCCATTTTTACCAAGTCACTTTCCAGCATGATTGACAACTCAACATCTGCTCATCACCGGCAGCAAAAACAAAACAAAATAAAAATAAAAATAGGCTAGTCAGTTAGTGCTACTGTAATCCCAGCTTTCAATGCTATGATCACAGTTGCACCAGGACAATCACTTCCTCCTTTAAAAACAAACACACTCACTCTGTAAAACAGAAAGAACAGAAACATTGTTGTCTGTAAATATTCATGATTTAGACCACCAGAAAAAGCAGCACGTCCAACAACGTAGCTGTGGAAACCATCATGCATCTGTTGTCTCTTAGTCGCTTGTCATTTCTCTTGCTCTCCCTGAGAGGTTCATACATATTTAAAAAGGCCGATAAGTGATGAGTAATAGAGCTCTTATAATATTGTAAGATTAGATTCAAAGAGAAAAAGAAAAAGGCATCTGAGGGAAACAACTTGGTTTACCCCATTCCTACAGTCAGAAAGGTTGTAATTTTTTAATCAGTAAGGGGTGTTTTTTTGGGACAGTTGTTTCGGAATTAAAAAAAAAAAAAAATAGATTCCGAACAGATGCAAGGCTGCAATTTTCTGTGCACTCTGATCTTCAGGGTGTGACACAATTGGTCCCAGTGAGCCTGCCATGTCAAATGAAGTCCTTTCTTTTTAAGCCAATCAGAGCAGGCATGGGTGAGAATCAGTCATTTAGAGTGCACAGCAAATATCAGCTTTCAATGTCCTCATTGTTCTCCCAGCAGAAATGCCCTGGAAAACTATTAATTATAAACTGAAGCAAGCATTCCTCAGTTCTCAACAACAACAAAAATCCCCCTCGATCCTTCACTGTTATTAGCTGTTCTAGTTTAACTACCGATTTTCCTTGCAAAACTACTACTGTAGCTGTTTGATCTTGCTCAGGTAAAGGTGAGTAACAGAGCAAGAACCGCAAGTGATTTCGCATCTAAAATCCCATACTTGGAAAAGACTTTTGCTGGATGTGATTTACTTGTAAGGTTTTGCTTTTTTAAAAAAACAAAGAAAAAAAATATTTTATTTCTTAAAAACCTTTTCTGAAACACAAACCTTCACAACTCCCCTGAGTTCAGGAGGACTACTTACAGGTACTGATATGGCCCCTGTGCGTTCCTGCTTACAGTCTAAATAGACAAAAACAGGCCAAGTGTGGGTGAAAGAAAACATTACCACCCCCAATTTGACAGACTGGAAATTGAGGCACAGAGTAATGAAATAACTTGCCCAAGGTCACACATGGAGTCTGTGGGAGAGCAGGGACTTGAAACCAGGTCTCCTGAGTGTCTGACTAGCACCCTAACCTTTGGGCCAACCTTCCTCTCACTAGTCCAGATACTTGGTACAATGGCTATGTAACTCCCTGATAGTCACAGACGCTAAAATATTAAAGCAAAAGAAATCGTTACATAAACGTTTTGCTGCTGAGCCCCATTGATTTTTTTTACCCCCTGTGCTTTACTGATACAATATTAATGTGATTATGGTTTTATGCATTATAGGAACATTTTCTCATGAAAAGAAATTAAGACAGAAACTCTTCTCCATCACAATGCACCATTATATTCAAACTGCAAATACGCTGAAAGCCAAAATGTTTAAATGAAAGACTCTTCCAAAGCTGGTCAGGAGGATACATTGAGCTGACCTTACAGTCGTTTTCACCTGCTTTAAATACCTTGATTTTAGGACAGATCCAAAACCGGGTATTGACATTCACTTAAATGCAGTTACTCACTGGCAAAATTACGGAGTCAGGTGTAACATGCATGTAAACATGCTTCAACTAGATTCATCAAAACATTTCTATGGCTCCTGTTGCAGAGAACCTGGACGCCTGACAACGATTAGAAATTCACCAACTAGATGAACTAGAAAGCTACTCTCTTCTGTAGCCAGAACAGCACTCTTGTTCTCAGTAGCTGCCCACCTGCCAAATACAATCCACCTCCTAAAAGGCCTGAATAAATTACGTGCGCCTTGAAGTCTGCAAACCTTGGATTTTGGGCAGCTGAAGGATGGAGTGAGCTCCACAGAGGGGCATCATGAGTTGAGAATGCCGACAGCAGCACCCCCCACCTGATCACCATCTCCACGGTAAGACAGAGGGGTCTTACCCAGCCGGATCCCAGACCTGACACATATTCAGTCAGACCTGGGAGCTAATTGGCAGCCGATGCATAGCATGGAGCGCCGATGTTCTGCTGTTCAGGCGATCACCACACTTAGGAGGCGGGCAACTGCACTCTGTGCCAGCTGAAGCCTCCAGATGGCTCTCATTGCCGTCATGACATCTAGGCTGGAGGTGACAAAGGCACGAATAACCAATGCGAAGACCACAGCAGTGGGGAACGGTCACTTCTCTTTCCAGACCAAGGAACAGCTGTTGTGACTGAAAAGATTCTGCCACTTTAACTAAACTGACACATCACACAAGGTATCTAGGTAGCTGAGCTGGGCCCAATGTGGCCTATTCACACATTTCAGGACCCAATCCCGCCAACACTGAACTCGGCACACTGAGTTGCATTGCCCATTGCAGTCGCATTTACTGTGCATAGAGTTAATCGGGCACAGATGGTTTTGCAGGATTAGGGCCTTTGTGCTCATTGGGCCAGACCCTTCGATTTTCACTGAGGGCTTTTAACAAGATGGAGGGTTTTTTACCTCTCTAGTGGGGATGGCTGGTCTGGAATGGAAAGGAACAGGACTAGACTGCATAATTATTTTTTAATGTTGGGGATATATTGAACCACATATGCACATAGACATCCATATACATATGTATATCGTGTGTGTGTGTGTGTGTGTGTGTGTATGTATTGTATTTGTCTCACGAAACAGCTGATCGGGAGGTGCGGGAGGGAGGGGGAAGCGCTGATCGGTGGGGCTGCCGGTGGGCAGGAGGCGCTGGGAGCAGGGGGGAGCTGATGGGAGGCTGCTGACGTATTACTGTGGCTCTTTGGCAATGTACATTGGTAAATTCTGACTCCTTCTCAGGCTCAGGTTGGCCACCCCGGATTAGACAGTTGGCAACCCTATGGAGGGGTCAAAGGTCATCCTGACCGCTTCTGGTCATTCACGATCCTTTGACACTTTTTGCAGGAGTCTGTACTAATCCCTGTGGCTTGACCAAATTTTCCCTTGGGTTGTTACATTCTGCCCGACTACAATCCTTGCTGTAGATTCAGTCTGGCCCTATGGCCACCAGTTTATATAAACTATATTATAACATTTTAGCCATCAGTTCTACTTTGAAATGATACAAATTTCTTCGGAGAAACTCCTGCAATTCTTCGTTCATTGTGCTGCGTCACAAGCTCCATTTGCCTTAGCAACTGGGATTCTAACACCATTAAACGGGATTTAATTTGCTGTTCCTAATGTTTCACCCACAGTATTAGATCATCTTTCTTTCTCCACTTGAAAGGTATCTTCAGCTTAGCAACAGTGAAATTAATAGAGAAATCATTAAAAAGTGTAAGGTTAAAGCCGTGCAAATCAAACACTGCAGAAAATTATTTTCAAACAATAAAATTAATTGCGCCATCAGCCGCCGTAACAAAACACACAGGGAGCTGATGTTAAAAGACATCGCAGATTATTGACAGCTTGTGTCTCTCCGTATATAAATGTTTGACGGTACAACAATTTAATTGTTTAATGCAACTAGATGAATGTTTCCCCGACAGAAAAGACTGAAGAAATGAACAGCGAAACATAGCCGGGACAGAGCAACCCAAACCAACACTGCAGTGCCAACCCAGAAGACAATGGCCAAGATTTTCCAAAAGAACTAAGGATTCTGGATTAGGGTTGCCAGCTTTCTAATTCCTAGTAACCGGACCCACCAAGGGCCAGTCCCATTCTCTGCCTCTTCCCCCGCCCCAGTCACTCACTGGATTGTCTCAAGATGTTGGCTGCAGGTAGGAAGCTGCCCTGGTTGAACAGGGGCTGGCACAGGTTAGTGACCCGGTGCCTCACCCTGCCCCCGATAACCAGGCTTTTGGTTTGGGTGCCATTTAGGGTTGCCACGTTCCTGAAAACCTGGTAACCTTAAATGGCACCTGGACACAGAAGCCAAAAACTGGACTGTGCAGGTAAAAACCGGACAGGTGGCAACCCTATTCTGGGTGCCAGACTTGAGACAGCTCCACAGGCTCCGATTTTCAGAGGTTGGCTGCTCAGCACTTTCTGGCAATCAGGCCCCTTTAAGGTGAATCCAACTGGGCCCCCAGAATCCTTCATCTCTTTTGAATAGCTTGGCCATAAGGGTCAGTGCATGATATCGCCCCTCTGCACAGAGCACCCTGCAGCACTCAATGGGGTCAGCCAGTTTGGTTTTCCATGGCAAACCCTTAAAGTACTAGAACGGATTTATGCAGGAAGTCGCTTCTCTGACTTCCAGATCTGTGGACTCAGCCGTCCAAGTTCACCTGAGGATTGGACTTTGACCAACACCCACACCCTCCCCCCATAAATCCTCTTACGAGGTGTTGGGGGCAGGGGGTGAGTTGAAAGATGGATGAGGAGAGGTGCCAAGATGGTGGGGTGGTCACTGAAGTAGTCTGATAGCTCCACAGACAACCCCCTCTTCAAGGAAAGTATCAAACGGAGACGCAATCTGAGCACATTCAAGGTTTGGTGCAAATCCTTGACGTAGCTCTAATCAGTCAGTAAAGTTACTCTAATACAACTTTGATACAAGATACAACTTTGTCTGAGCCATATACAAATAGAGGTGGGTCCTCAACTGAAACAGCTCCTCCCAGCCCCTTACATTTGGGGAAGAAGGATGATCTTGTGACTAAGGGTATGTCTACACTGCACAAACAAAACCAAACCCCAAACCCAGCAGCAAGTCTCAGAGCCCAGGTCATAGACTTTAAGGTCAGAAGGGACCGTTATGATTGTCTAGTCTGACCTCCTGCACAATGCAGGCCACAGAATCTCACCCACCCACTTGTGTAATAAACCCCTAACCTATGTCTGAGCTATTGGAAGTCCTCAAATCATGGTTGAAAGACTTCAAAGTGCAGAGAATCCTCCAGCAAGTGACCCATGCTCCACGCTGCAGAGGACGGCGAAAACCCCCCCCAGGGCCTCTGCCAATCTGCCCTGGAGGAAAATTCCTTCCTGACCCCAAATATAGCGATCAGCAAAACCCTGAGCATGTGGGCAAGACTCACCAGCCAGACGCCCAGGAAAGAATTCTCTGTAGTAACTCAGATCCCACCTCATCTAACATCTCATCACAGGCCATTGGGCATGTTTACCGCTAATAGTCATAGATCAATTAATTGCCAAAATTAGGCTATCCCATCATACCATCCCCTCCATAAACTTATCAAGCTTAGTCTTGAAGCCAGATATGTCTTTTGCCCGCACTGCTCCCCTTGGAAGGCTGTTCCAGAACTTCATTCCTGATGGTTAGAAACCTTCGTCTAATTTCAAGTCTAAACTTCCTAATGGCCAGTTTATATCCATTTGTTCTTGTGTCCACTGAGCTTAAATATTCCTCTCCCTCCCTGGTATTTATCCCTCTGATATATTTATAGAGAGAAATCATATCTCCCGTCAGCCTTCTTTTGGTTAGGCTAACCAAGCCAAGCTCTGAGTCTCCTTTCATAAGACAGGTTTTCTATTCCTCGGATCATCCTAGTAGCCCTTCTTTAATCAGTTCCTTATCCACCTTTCAATTTCCATATTGATCACCATCTTTTCCAATTTAACTAATAATTCCCCATGTGGAACCATACCAAATGCCTTATTGAAATTGAGGTAAATTAGATCCACTGCGTTTCTTTTGTCTAAAAAGTCTGTTACCTTCTCAAAGAAGGAGATCAGGTTGTTTTGGCACGATCTACCTTTTGTAAAACCATGTTGTATTTTGTCCCAATTACCATTGACCTCAATGTCCCTAACTACTTTCTCCTTCAAATTTTTTTTCCCCAAGACCTTGCATACTACAGATGTCACACTAATAGGCCTGTAGTTATCCAGATCACTTTTTTCCTCTCTTAAAAATAGGAACTATGTTAGCAATTCTCCAGCCATATGGTACAACCCCTGAGTTTACAGATTCATTAAAAATTCTTGCTAATGGGCTTGCAATTTCCTGTGCCAGTTCCTTTAATATTCTTGGATGAAGATTATCTGGGCCTCCTGATTTAGTCCCATTAAGCTGTTCGAGTTTGGCTTCTACCTCGGATGTGGTAATATCTACCTCCATATCCTCATTCCTATTTGTCATCCTACCATTATCCCTAAGCTCCTCATTAGCCTCATTAAAGACTGAGGCAAAGTATTTGTTTAGATATTGGGCCATGTCTAGATTATCCTTAACCTCCACTCCATCCTCAGTGTTTAGCGATCCCACTTCTTTCTTTGTTTTCTACTTATTTATATGTTTATAGAACATTTTACTATTGGTTTTAATTCCCTTTGCAAGGTCCAACCCTACATGGTTTTGGCCTTTCCCACTTTATCCCTACATGTTATGACCTCAATAAGGTAGCTTTCCTTGCTGATCCCTCCCATCTTCCACTCTTTGTAGGCTTTCTGCTTTTTCTTAATCATCTCTCTGAGATGCTTGCTCATCCAGCTTGGTCTACAACTCCTGCCTATGAATTTTTTCCCCTTTCTTGGGGTGCATTCTTCTGATAGTTTCTGCAACTTTGACTTGAAGTAATTCCAGGCCTCCTCCGCATTTAGATCCCCAAGTTCTTCAGTCCAATCCACGTCCCTAACTAATTTTCTTAATTTTTTAAGGTTAGCCCTTTTAAAATCAAAAACCCTAGTCACAGATCTATTTTTGTTTATCCTTCCATTTAGTTTCACTGAATTAGCTCATGATCGCTCGAACCAAGGTTGTCCCCTACAAACATTTCTTCTATGAGGTCCTCACTGCTCACCAAAACCGAATCTAAAATGGCATCCCCTCTTGTTGGTTCAGCAACTACTTGGTGAAGGAATCCATCAGCTATCGCAACCAGGAAAATCTGAGCCCTATTTTATTACTAGCACTTGTCCTCCAGTCTATATCTGGGAAGTTAAAGTCTCCCGTTATCACACAATTCCCATTAGTATTTACTTCATTAAAAACATTAAAGAGGTCTCTATCCATATCCAAATCAGATCCCAGTCAGTTATCAGGGGCCCATGTAATTATCTAGACCAGTAGCTCCCAACCTATTCACCATTGTGGGCCGCACACGCGGCTCTCTATGTGGGCTGCATCCACACAATAGATATACTACCTGTATGGCCCTGAGGATGTCACATGGGCTGCAGCTGGGTGTTGATTGGGTTGCAAGCAGCCCGTGGCCCGAGAACCACTGGTTTAGACAGATATTCCGATCCCAGGCTTCACCACTCTGATCTTTCATATAACCCTTCCCCCACAATCATTTGACCAGCTTTACTAAATGCACACAGTACAAACAAAAAAAACGTAACCATCTGATATTATTTGAGGCCTTTGCACCTGTCTTCTGTTGATCCTCTGATGTTTATAATCTCACTTAGTATTTTTTTCTATATCCTTATTATGACATTGACAAATTTCCAATTTAACTAATAATAATTCCCCATGTGGAACCATATCAAATGCCTTATTGAAATTGAGGTAAATTAGATCCACTGCGTTTCCTTTGTCTAAAAAGTCTGTTACCTTCTCAAAGAAGAAGATCAGGTTGGTTTGGCACGATCTAACGATTTAAGTTTCTAAAACCATTTTTACACTGTCTTTAATGTGGCTAGGAATACAAATAAAAACAAACTAATATCTTGCCCTTCAGATCACTTGTATTCTGACAGGAACTTGCTACGGCTAAGAGTAATCAATAGGTATATGTTGACAAGACTTTTTGTGGCAAAAAGATGCAGGATACATCTGGATTAGTGTGCGGTGAAGGGGGAGGCAGGAATGTGCCAAAAGTTAAGTGGATCTGTCAGTTTTATGGGGTTTCAAAAAGGCTAAATTTTATTTAAACAGGTCACACAATGCCCATTGTAGAAAAGAAGAAAAAAAAAAGACAATGCTATTTTAAAGGAATTCTTCTCTCGTCTAGACATGCCAATATCTGCCTGGAATAGTCGGATGAGAAAATTGGTTTATAAGAACCCTGCAATTAATACTGAATGAGACACAGGGCGGCTGTATGTTCAGCTGTTTATTCGCTTCCAGAAGCTGGACATCTAAAGGACGCTATCTGAAAACAAACCTGAAAAAGAAAGTCACAGGAGAGAGAAACCCCCCTCAGCATTTTGTCAGCTTGTGTATGCTGCCTTTTAAGGGAGCTCAGTCATTTTAAAAGAACAAAACACCTGATTTAAAAAACAGGAACTGGTTTTTAATTATCTGACATTCATTTCAATGTTTCTTGTTTGCAGCTGCCACCTGGCCAACAATTCTGTCCAGATCTCTGTCCCCCGGGGTGAGTTTGCGACCTCCATCCTGATCCTTCCCCACCATTTTTAGCCCCTGCAGCACCCTTCTGGCCACGCTCTTGGAACTGCGGCTGAAGTGGCTGGGCCTGGGCATGACGCCGTTGCGCTGGCGGCCCCCGTAGATCTTGGTCATGGAGCCGACGCTGGCACCGCCTCGGAGATACAGGTGCCGGGCTGTGGAAGCTGCTCCGGTATAGAACCGGTTCTCATCGTACGGGGCCAATTCCTTGTGCTTGGCCAGCTTGACCGTATGCTGAACGTCGACAGAGCTACATGGAGACCCCAATCACATCACACACCCCCTATGGTCCTAACCATTCCAGGGCGCTTTCCAAACCTTGGTTTCCTTTCCTAACTCTCCCCCTCCCATCGATATTAGCAGATTATCTGATAAAACATGGTCATGTTAGAGCAAATGTTCATAAATATATTATGTCGAAAACTGCTAATTACTTCCATCAGGTGAGTGGCTGATCTAAGGAAAAAAATCACAGCCCTGGTTAAAAGTCAGTGGGTGTGCCAAGAACTCTTTAAGGCTTAGAGCAGGAGTAGGCAACCTAGGGGACGCGTGCCGAAGGCGGCATGTGAGCTGATTTTCAGTGGCACTCACACGGCCCGGGTCTTGGCCACCGGTCCGGAAGGGCTCTGCCTTTTAAATAAGCTTCTTAAAAGATTTTAAAAACCTTATTTACTTTACATACAACAATAGTTTAGTTATATATTAAAGACTTATAGAAAGAGACGTTCTAAAAAAGTTAAAATGTATTACTGGCACGCGAAACCTTAAATTAGAGTGAATAAATGAAGACTCAGCACACCACTTCTGAAAGGCTGCCGACCCCTGGCTTAGAGGAAGGACTAGTCAAACCCCTTTATTTAACAAAGAGCTACAAACAATGGCAGGACTGCCCAAGTCACACAACAGGTCAGGGCTAGCCTATGTGGGGAAATGATAGACAACTAGAGAGAGACAAGGTGGGTGAGGTAATATCTTGTATTGGACCAACTTCTGTTAGAGAGAGAGAGAGAGAGAGAGAGAGAGAAGTTGGTCCAATACAAGATATTATCTCACCCACCTTGTCTCTCCAATATCCTAGGACTGATATGGCTACAACAGCACAACATACAGACAACTATACACTCTTCAGTGCGTGCACACAGGAAGTTACGGCAGTATAATTATAACAAGTATAATTAGGCTGGTATATTTTCCCCTGTAGACAAGCCCTAAATCACGTAGGCTGAGGGGTTTCACTAAAAATGCAAGGGCTAGGATATTTGCTTTGCAGCCTGGGTGTGTTAGAGACAGAAAAATCAGCAGAAGGCCTGGAGAAGCAGTTGTGAGCAACATGAAAATTCATCTTTATTAAGGGGTTTCAGGTTCATTCTCTGACCCTACATGTACGAGTCATTGTTTTCCTGGAAAGCATCAAATTGCTTTGCTTCAGATACAATTAGCATCTTCTGGCAGTCACAAATAGCTAACAGATGAAAACAATTGACAGCAAGGTTAGAAAACAAGCAGAAAAATATGCTGAGGTAAAGCCACTAATTATATAATCACTATTATTAGCCTGGATTTTAGTTCTTTATTTTCCATCACATAAAAGGTCATAGTAATAAGGGAGCGGGGGAGGGGAGAGGAATGTGTCAATGGTACCATGCCTGCAATAATCAAACACGCGGACATTGGCAGGACAATGCCCCAGCTAGCTCAAGGCAGCAAAGAATACCACCGCCCCAACTGGTCCAGTGGCGGGGGCAAGAAGGGGGGGAAATAACCTCTTAAAACCAGCTTCAGCCCTGTCACTCCCATTTTCCTAATGAGACCGGCTGTTCAAGTCGCGTTACTGTTGAATGCACGGCAGAACTCAGCCCAAAAGAGAGGCCTATGTAACAACATGCCGCATGGATCTCCTGCGGTCTGACGCATATTTATCAGTAGGCTTGGAAGGATTAGATTTTTTATCAGTAAGTGTCAGTAAACATTGATTTCACCGTACACACACACACATATTTCCATTAATAATCATCAGAATTTACAGATAAGCAAAGTGAGCAGGATGCTGCTTAAGAACTTATTAGTCTTAAGTGTATAAACGTGTATAAAGGTGTTGTAACAAATACTGCCTAAAGCCCATATTTCCAGCTCTGCTAAAACAGCCGGCTGTGACATTCACAGAATGGGAGCTGCAGACAGTTAGATGGCATTCATAAAGCTTCACCTTTGTGAATCTCAGCATTTATGGTCATTATTTAATCACCTGACCCCCTCATTTCCCACAACTGCAAAAGTTTAAACTGTTAAAAATTGGGGAGAAATAATATCAAGGTTTAATTTTTAAGTATTGTCAACATTCTTAAAAATAAATATTGAGTTCTGCCAAGCCTATCCATGAAGTGTATGAGGAGACAAAAATGACACGAGTCGGCCTATTGCAAGTCTCATGATGTTTGATGGCATCTTTTGGAAAACCCCAATTCCTGGAATCCCAGGATTATGTGAAACTGGAGCTTTCGTTTAATAAAAAAAAAGTTTCTAGCCCTCAGCTACAGAGAAACTAAATAAAAAATAAATAAATGGAGATATCCTATCTCTTAGAACTGGAAGGGACCTCGAAAGGTCATCGAGTCCAGCCCCCTGCCTTCACTCGCAGGACCAAGTACTGATTTTGCCCTAGATCCTTAAGTGGCCCCCTCAAGGACTGAACTCACAACCCTGACCCAATTACTCCCTAAGTCACAGCCAGTGTCCTCTCCTCAAAGGACAGTAATAAGATATCACAGAAAGTGAACATAAGCAGAAAAGAACCATCCCCCCAAGCTAATAGTTTAGCCCAAACTGACCCTTGGGTGCAAATCACAATCTTCCTAAAGGGCCAAGCTCTCCCACTCTGCCTGCCTCCTTGCACAACCTGTCCCCTAACCACAAGCAGAACGAAGCTTAACCCTCTGATCACAGCACCTTTCACATCTACCTCCTGGTATGAAGACTGCCCTCTGGGCCAACACTCCAGAGCTTGCACTCCTCCCGAGCTAAAAGGGGAAGGTGCTACAGCGTCAGCCAAAGAGTCACGGTTCCATAGCCGGGGGCTCTCACTCATCTCCTCTGTGGATTGGTACAGAGGGGGATTTGTAGCACATGCTCGGTGGCACTTGAAAAGCGCGGTCTGTCCATTTTTGCAGATTGCCCGACAAACCTTGTCATTTCTATAGCACTAACGTCCAAAGCATTTTACAGGCAAGTGCGAAGACAAAACAGCTCCCTCAAAATCTAGAAACAGAGCACAAGGCAGAGAGGTGGGAGGGCAAAAAAAATGCAGCGGTAACCAGCGATGGAGATGAGCCCATAGCCTTTTGCCTGGATTTGTCCCTCCCCTGTACCCGCCTCCTTCCTCCCTCTTGTAATTTGTTCAGGTTGAGTTTATGATGTTCAGTGATTGTGATATCTAGTGACCTCAAGCATGTAAGGGAGGGACGATCGGACATTTTCACCAGAGAGCACATCAAACTTCACCATATTGCAGCTTGTCATTAATTATAAGCTTGCAGGGAGGTTGGATTTCATCAATGCTCAAACAGAATTTGCCAGTGGGCATTTTAAGAGTCAATTCTTCACACTCCAATAATTTGAGCAATATTATCCAAAGGAGAGGGGAAGGGAAAGCAGGCCGGTGTTCAGCTGATGCAGGAAATTGACTGAGGGAAACAAAGAGAAAATGAACGAGGCCCACGAGGTTAAAGTCCTTCATGCGGTCTTGCCAATTGGATTTATACCATGAAGCTTGTCCCTCCTGAAACACAGATTTTACAGACATCCTGACTTCCTTCTGCACCTCAAAGGAGCACTGCCTGCAACAGGTGCCGGCGCTTTCATGGGGAAAAATTCTCAAGTGCAGAATGACCAATAATTAATTATTCTAGGTGCATAGACAGACACACTGTAAAGAGGCCTGATTTCCTAAAAGTGCTGAGTACATGTGCTCTGAAAAATCAGACCCTTTTGAGGTGCTTAAGTAGGGTCCCAAAAATTGGGGCACCCAAAATCCCTAGACCTTTTGATCATCTTGTCCAATACTCCTAAGGGTATTGCGTAATAGCCATCACTGCAGTACTTTAAGGGCTTGGTCTTTCATGGTACGGGGCACCTACAGCTCCAACTGACTTCAACGAGAGTTGTGGGTGCTCAGCACTTCTGAAAAAGCAATCCCCCAGTGCTGCTGGTGGATCCATTTCTGACAACTCATTAGCACTTGGAACTACCAAGGAAGTGGTGAATTTTCCATCTCTGGATGTCTTCAGATCATGACTGGATGCCTTTCTGGAAGATATGCTGTAGTCAGACACTATAAAAGGGCTCTATAAAAGGATAACTGTGTTATACAGGAGGTCAGACTCACTAGAGGATCTAATGGTCCCTTCTGGTCTTAAACTCTGAATCTATGAAACTCCAACGCTACTAGCGCCTCCAGGTGAAAACCAGAACTGCAAAAAAAGCAGCTCTGATCTTCCAAAAATATTTTGAGAAAAAGTTAAGGGTCCTTTAAAAGCATCTGCCCCCATTTTCCCAAATATTTGAGGGGAATCTCTCCACCAGCAGCATGTGCCTATCCACACCTTTCAGAGAGACACCTCTAATTATTGCTTACATTCTTTATGAAAATGTTTCTTCTTCTCCTCACTGTTGCTCCAATCTGTTCTCACAAAAAGAGGTCATAAAAAACACTGACATCCACGCTCTGCGCTCCAAGGTAAAAATGTCTATGTTCACATAATCACTTTTCATCTTTTTTCTAGTGGGCATGATTGTTTTTTTATTACTACTTTACATTCAATGTACTTTACAGTACAAATCTGGCTTCTGAAATGATGCCCCCGGAGTGGAATTGAAGTTTGAAGCTCAAGATAAGTAGATAACGTACAATGTTTATTCCTATGTTCAGAACCTGGGATTCAACCAGCTCAGGTCACATCTTCAGTGTACTGCGATCTCAGGTCCGTTTCTGCAGCACAGAGGTCCTTTCGATAAAGCCCCACGCACATCAGAAATAGTGCTGCTATTTCTGTATGAAAGATTCAATTTTTTGGTACGATCTTTGGGACCCAATGACTTGGAAGACTGAATTTCTCCTTCCCGTCAGACAGCGATTCCATCACATCAAATTCAGATGCGCCCTACAGGCCGAACAGAGCCATGTTCCTGCTTTCAACCATGCTTGGTCTTTGCTCAGCAAGCAGAACTTTCACAACTGTGTTCTAGCATCATCATCGCTCGTTTTGTCTTCTGCATGCACACACAAATAGCAGTACTGCCACAGCAGGGCTTCCCTTAAAATTACATTCCAGGTTTGCACTTAAATCTTGCCTGGAGCCCCAGTTCCTTTCACTCACTGATGCATGTTCATACCAATCTGAATGCCATTAGCAATGGTTTGTATCAGCATTGCAGTTTTGGGCCTCTCTCAGCCCTGGTCTACACTGAGCACGGGGGGGCGGGGGAAATCAATCTAAGTTACGCAACTTCAGCTACGTGAATAATGTAGCCGAAGTCGACGTACTTAGATCGACTTACCGTGGTGTCTTCACCACTGTGAGTCAACTGCTGCCGCTCCCCCGTCAACGCGCGGCGGTGGAGTACAAAAACAGGGACAATTTGGAAATTACTCTCCTAGTTCTAACACAGTCATATTATTGGTAAAAATGTAATCTGAGTGCTACTGCACACATTTCAAAAAGCAGCCTTCACTGCAACTTCAGGGCTTGGTCTTTGCATGACTATGCCCCTACTCACCTGCCGTCAATGGGACTATGCGCTCTTAGGAGAGGAACAATGGTCCAGTGATTAGAGCATTAGCCTGGGCCACAGGAGACCCAGGCTCTGTTTCTGCTCTGCCACAAATATCCTGTGACACCTTTGGCAAGCCACTCTGTGCCTCAGTTCCCCATCTGTAAATGGAGGTCAGAACATGGCCTACCTCCCAGGTGTGTGCTGAGGATTAAAGACTGAGTGCTCAAGTTCTATGGTAAAAGGGGAATAGGGCCATATAAGCACCTTACATAGAAATTGACAGTCTACAAGACCAAACGCTTTTTTTTGGTTAACCATCTTTCAAACAAACCATGTTCCAAAACCAATGTATTGCATTAAATATGATCCGAATCACAGCAGCAGAGGACAAGAAAAATTAAGAATAGGCATGGAAGATGCAGCAAGGCACTTAAGCAAATGCTTAACTTTAAATACAAGGACAGCCCCAACGGATTTTAATGAGACTACTCACACGCTTACAGGGAGGCACATGCTTAACTACCTTGCTGAACTAGGTTATCTGGGGGCAGTTGATGAGGAAGAGAGATGCAAGGAGGCTCTCCCAGGAGCTGCAGAGGAGAAGACACCCATCAGTAAGTAGCACTGGGTAAAGGGAATGAGAGGAGGCCATTACCAACATAAGCAAAGGTAATGCCACCCAAAAAAATCCCCAAAGCATACCCCATCCCAGGGCTCAGTTTTGTACAGTTATTTACAAGCTATTTGCACCTTGCTGCTGTACCCTGAAGTAATCTCCACCTTTACTAAACGTAAGCAACAAAGCTGCGAAATCCCCACCGTCTGTTAGCCAAAGATAAATCTCGGACAATGCTAAACCAACCACCTCTCTAAGCCATGCCTTATTATTTGAAATGTCTGCAAAATATTTAGCGACTGCAGGCTGGCTCCAAAGTTCTCCAAAATTACTAATGACGGGACTGGGATGAGAGGCCAAGAAAAGTGCTGCTAAGTGGCGTGTGCCCAGGTCCTTTAGTTTTACCCCTGGTTCGTTAATGTTGCTCTCTTACTACAGTGATGGCCTTTTAATACGTGATTAGTGGGAAGTGAATGATGTTGAAGATAAGAAGGTCTCACTTACATACACACCATTAAGACTGAAAGCTTAAACGAACTAGCTATAGAATCAACATCTGAGGCTCATTAGATCAATCAGAGAAATGCCGAGAATGAGTCAGAGCTGTCAGTTGCCTGCAGGTAGAGCACTGATCTGCAGGGCATGGTTTTCACTGCAGCTGGGTTGTTCTTCCTCCCTCTCCCTCCATGCTTTCAGCCAGTCACAGAAAAAGGATACAAGCCAACAAAATAAAAAGGGCTCGTATAAATAAAAAACCCTAAACCTAACATGTAGGACGCTCCTGTGGGAAACGGTCTCCATTCAACAGAACGTTCTGCTTAGTGGCTCTTGCTAATGCAGACAATTTTCTGTTGGTCAGTCATTCCAGCCTCACTTTATATGGCATAGTCTAGAGCAGGGGTCGGCAACGTTTGGCACGCGGCTCACCAGGGGCTGGGCCAGTTTATTTACCTGCTGACGCGGTTCGCCGTCCCGGGCCAATGGGGGCGGCGGGAAGCCGCGGCCAGCACATCCCTCGCCCACGCCCCTTCCCGCCGCCCCCATTGGCCTGGGACAGCAAACCGCGGCCAGTGGGGGCCGCGATCGGCCGAACCTGCCACGTCAGCAGGTAAATAAACTGGCCCGGCCCGCCAGGGTGCTTACCCTGGCAAGCCGCGTGCCAAACATTGCCAACCCCTGGTCTAGAGAGTGGTTTTGAAAAGCCATTGGAACACGATTACATCCCACCCAGACTAGGGATTTCATTTTAACTAAAATGAAACAACTGAACATCGACATGCCAGAATATTTTATTTTGAATATCCTACTGGAGTGCCTCATGGAAGTTGTAGTTCAGTTGCCTTGTTTCCCCATTCTCCCTCCATGGTTGGGCACCCTCACCAGACTAGTACTTCCATGATGCACTGTGGCCAAGGACTCCCATGATGCACTGCTTCCTATCTCCAACAGGAGATCCAGTGGTGCATCATGGGAGCATGAGGCACGCAAAAAAAATCCAAAAACAACAAACCCCTGAGGCACCTCAATTGCATCTCTAAATTGAAATATTTCTGGTCTTAGCCAAAATATTTTGGTATTCACATTTTTGCTGAGGAAAAAAAAAAAATCTAAATTTTCTATGCAAAATGGACAAAAACTTTTTTTATTCTCATCAAAAGTTTCCACAAAACATTTTCTAACCTGCTCTAATAATAAACTGATTTTTGCATATCGACAAGTATTGGGTGGAATTCTCATCAGAGATGGAAAACGACCGCTGGAGTTTAGATAACTGACCTTTGACTGATACACTCTTATTTCTTATGTGTTACACCGATACAAATTTACTCCCCCATGAATTTGTGCAGAAGTAAATTAATTGCCTCTATTGTATACTAGGAACTTGGGAAAATCCTTAGCACCAGGTTTTATGGTTCCAGAGATATTTTAGCCTAGTGACAGGTTTTAAACAAACAGAAGAGCTCTATCTGGCTCCCCAATAGGTGTCTTGCTATTAAAGGCATGATGGTGAATGGTGATCTCCTCTCTTTAGGCCACTGTGAACCAGGGTTTAATTCCAGTTCCTCAGGCCCCTTCCACCGCACAAGTGCTTGGGGGAAGAGCTGCCTGGGAGAAAGAAAGGGGAGAACTGCAGAATCAGGGTCCTAAACTTTGACCCCAATATTACAAGGACTTCAGCATCTGAGTGTAGTGTCTCATGTCAATAATCCCATTTACTTCAATTGGGCTATTCACAGGAGTCACCCTGCACATGTGGTTAAGTGTTTGCAGAATCAGGGCCTTGGAATTCAACACACAACTGCTTAAAAGGTATCAGAAACTTTGGGCACCTTTACTTACACAACTCGTGATCTATATCTCTCGGTGTCAGTGTCACTAAAATCTGTAAGATCTCACCCGCTAGGAATAACTCAGAATGCAAGTTTAACCTGAATGCCTATGGCATACAAGCTTGTGCCTACGGGCCCTAAAAAAAAAAAAAAAATCATTTGCACGTTAATGCAAAACAGTTCTAACAAGACCATATGCAGCTTTTGCAGTTGTGGGTAGCAGGTCACCCCCCAGCATGGAAAATGTAACAGGGCTCTATCCGCTTGAATGTTTTTGAAAGCAACTAATTTCAAAAATTCCAGTTACTGATAAGAGTTCCCTTTAAATAGTATTTCCTGAGATACCTACCTTCCTTCCCCCCGCCCCCTATGAAGGCTATACACCAAGTGCGGTCAGATGCTCAAAGTAAACACTGAAAACATGGAGAGAAATGCACTTTGCCTGCTAACGTCTTCCAGTTGTGGTAATCTAAGGTCTGACTTGTAACTATAGATGGTACAAAGATTTCAACCACAGCTGTGATTTTCAAGTTGACGGTGTCACTAAGTCTTTTAAACCTGGCAAGACCTAGTAAGAGCTGTTCAGGGAGAACGACCTCGAAGGATTTAAATAATATCAGTCATTTCTCAAACAATGGGCAAAAAACATCGAGCTGTAGGAAACAGGTTGACTTCTGGTGAGAGCGACTTCAGTAAATGTTTTACCATTCCCAGCTATACACAAAAAAGCGTGAGCCTCGTTTCCATAGGTTTGTATAAAATGACTGAGAGCAGGGGTCAGAAAGCTCACAAGAGTAACAGAAAAGCAACTTATACATCCTCAGAAAAACCTAGATATACCCTGATCAACATCTTTGATTACATTCACGCTAAATATTCCAAAGGTTACTTAAGGCCTACCAGCAGAAATTCTCCTAACCAGACGACGGGAGTTCGGAAGGCTCTTGTGTATACTTGTTTGATCTGAAACATAATATCCCGTAATGGGACCCTTTGGAAAATCCCAGGGAAAGCAGCCAAGAAAAGAAAAGAAACTTCCCAGAACCAATATTTCTGGCTCTTTCAGTTTCACTGGAAAGCTGCAGAGCTAGGAACAGTCCAGATTTGTAAGGGGGAGGAGAGAAGAAACAAGAAAAAGGCACAGGGTAGATTCACAGCACCTAAAAGCTTCTGTGGGCTGATTATTATTGGAGCCCCATCAATTCCCTCAATACTTCGCAAGCAGAAGAAGTGGCCCCTACCCAAAGGAGCTTACAATACAATGGCCTTATTCTGCAATCCTTACTCACATTGGACACTGACATCAAAAGGGCAGTTTGAGTGAATGAATACAACGCTACTCAGCAAGTAAAATTCACGCCCGTGCAGAGCCGAAGAGGTGCCCAGGCTTCCTACACAGGAGTGAGTTTCACCCCGGGTCAGGAAGGATTGCAGAACTGGGCCCGTGTGTCTGTATCGGACACACCAGTCTAAAAATCACAGCCTGTATTCTTTGTGGGATCCTCTTTGAAAGGGCTTTGTGGATAAGGAGGGATTTGAGCTAAGAGCGGGAAGTGGTTTGGCACACCGAGTACGGAGAGACCGTTCCAAAACCTAAGTGCAATGGCAGAAGGAGACACGCTCAAACTTTTATCAGCTCACATCACAGAGTTGAGTCACAGAAGAGCAAAGGCCTGCATCCATGTCACAAACTCCTCATTACCCCAGAGTGCTCTGCCCAGCCTGACCCTAGAACACATCTGGAGCCCACTGGAAAAGATAGGTGGTGGGATCTGGGGTGTCTTACTTGCATCATGGCAAGAAATGACAAGCAAGGGCAAAGCATTTCATTTCACAGGAGCCCACTGCAGCCTCTGGGTGAAGAGGAAGGATCCTTCTTCCTCTTAAATGGTAGCACTAAAGACCTATTAAATATTGAGCAAGATTCGCCGGTTGTAAGTGGATCCTTTCCTCTCGTGGCATCAGCGGAGATGCACATCTGCTGCTGGGAGTTCCAGCGGCTTTATATTGAGCAGCAGTCCCTCAACACACCCCTTCCCTCCCCCTGCTGTCAAGCTGAACAAGAGCAGCAAGCGCTAAGAATGCCACAGTCAAGGGCCACCCAAGGATGTTGTATTACATCTTTCCCATCAGCCAGATTCCGATCCACTCACTGCACATCCCAAGCTGCCAGATTTCAAAAGGAAGCGTGGTTCTTAAGCTGTAATCAATACAGGACTAACTGTGGCCAAGAGGATGGGAGGGGACATTGCCTGGTGTGGCCCAGCTCACAGCGTGGGCACTCAGCATGGGGCTCGTGCTATTTGGGCTGGCAGGGTTCGGCTGTATCATCACAAGAGGGTTTGCATTAAAGATCCAGTGGGAAACTGCATAAAACTGTAAGGCATGGGATTATTACTGGCCTCTACAGACCGCTACGTGTCTGCCTCTCAAATACCGTACACACTGCCGCTTAAATCCCCTGTAAGTTAGCTATGGCAACAGAGGATGCCTGGAGGCTCCCAGACACACACTAACTTCTGCCACCTTGCTGCAGTGCAATTTTACTGGCATAGCTTTAAAAGGAGGGTTTGAGGGTACAGCATGAAAAAAGGTTCAAAGGAGCCCTCTTTTAGAGAGTGCCCATTTTCCAATGAAAGTTCTTTTGTGTGCAATAGGACATGAACCATTCTCAGAGCCCTGGATCAAAACATAGTTTACCATCCAAAGAGGCACTGCTGCCTCATGGTTAGAGCAAAGGATCAGAAATACGAACACTTGTATCCTGTTGCCAACTCGCCCACGTTTCCAGTAGTGTCAATCACCCTGCCTGTGCCTCAGTTTCCCCACTTGAAAATGTGGGGTAACCTACTTTGCGAGCGTAGCTTTACAAGGCACCTCTCCTTGTGATGACCTTGGATGAAAAGACACTATCAGGCTTGTCCGCAACGTGCGCCAGACAGATGCAAACTGTAGAGCACAACATTTTAAAGGCGCTCTAACTGCCCCGGGCGGGCAGACCCCACTGCTGCGCTCTAAAAGGTACCTACTGCGCATTTGAAACAGTACTACGTCAACGCACTACGAACCTTTTAGAGCGTGTCAGTGTGGGATCTGCACAGGGCAACTAGAGTGAAACACTTTTGAACGCTTGATAATTCACACTGCTCCGGGGTGCACTGCTGTACCACATAGACAAGCCCCAAGTGTTATTTTTGTTCTAGGAACCTCACTCCTTTGCCAAACGTTGGTTTAATAAATGTCCATTTAACTTTATGATCTACCAAATTCCATGTAGTTAGGTTCTTTATGCCTAAAACTTTATTCCAGGGTCAGTTATTTATTGGACAAAGGAGGGTTTTTATTCTTGAAGTCATGACATATTGGAGAGCTCTGAAATTCACAGGACAGAGATTCAGCTCATTTAACATGATTATTGTGCAATTAAATACTTGCTTCATAGGAGGTTTCACTCTATGTAGCATACCCCTCCAGATGGCCATATAGCAATTTCATAGGTATGTCTCTGCATCAGGCTTTCAATGGTTATTAATTACTAGCACTAGCACGTCGGAAAATGCCACTCTTTCTTGAAACTCTTTCGCAGGTTGATTTCAATGAAATTTCGTTCGGAACAAAGCAAAACAAAGCACTTCCATTTTTAAACCGTTGTTTTGATTCCCCCCCCCCCCCCAATTGATTTATTTTTCAAAAAAGTCAAAATCAGAAGTAATCCTTCTGATTTTATCAACACAAAAACATTCCCAATCAATCCAAAAAGAAAATTGGTTGGAAATTTCATTTCATGGGGAAAAAATTCTATATTTTAATTCCAATTCAGAAAAAAAAAAAATCGGAAATATCAAAATTGCCTATGGAATGGAAATTTAGAGTTGCGACCAGATTTGAAGCCCCATTCTGGTTGGTGCTGTACAAAACGCGAAGTAAGGGACAGTTCCCTGCCCTGAAGAGCTTAAAAAGTAGAAGATCTCCATCCAGCTACTGGTTCTGGACGGGTAAAACCCTGTCTCAGTATCAGAGCCTAAATGCGGACTTTGCTTTAGGCACATGGCATCAGTCATCACTATCAATTAAAGGCTAAACATAGTAATGTTTAAACAAATCCCAACTGTCTGCAATACCCTGCATAACAGAAAGCACTGCCTGGTATATGCTTGAGCAGCCACAGAAATCTGAAATTCATTTGTCTTGTGTTTTAAGGAAGTACAGTAACAAGGCTTCCTGTACATACTTTTGGTATTTTAGCTGAAAACATCTGTTCGACACACTGCACCTGCTGAGTGCTGTTTTAACATTTTGGAGCACCTCTCCCCCAAATAAATTACAACTACACACTTTGCAACATTTGGTAAGAGGAAAGGATAAGAAGTTTATCTAGTAACAGAGTCAAGGTGGGTCCCCCACAGGGTTTTTGGCGCCCTAGGCGGGGGGTCCTTCCGCGCTCCCGGTCTTCGGGGCACTTCGGCGGCGGGTCCCGGAGCGAGTGAAGAACCCACCGCAGAATTGCCACCGAAGACCCGGAGCACGGAAGGACCCCTCGCCACCGAATTGCCACCAACAGTGGCAAAATGCCACACACCCCCCCGCCCAAATCCTGGTGCCCTAGGCAACGGCCTAGGTCACCTAAATGGAAGCGCCGGCCCTGGTTCCCCCCCCCTTTTTTTCCCATTTATCATAGCAGCTTCTTAGTTCTAAACTAGATTAAGTTTTTATGATCACAGGATTAAAACACAATATGAAGCTTGATATTATTTTACCTCCTGCCAAAAAGCCCTTGCTTTAAAGAATTTTCACACACACACACACACACACACACACACACACACACACACACACACACTCCATTTTTACTGTTCATCCTGGTATCTAGAGCCCCAGGCCTCTTAATGGTTCCACTGCAGTTTTAAAATTTTCAGCCAAGTGTTCTAGGACTGGATTCCAGCCGAGCTACAAACCAGCTCGCTCTAAAACAGACCAGGATGTCTATCTGCGAATCTGCAGTTTTGAAGAAGCTCATATGCTACGGCCGTCTGTAATCTCAGCACATTCATTTCAAAAACAGACATGGTTGGCGCTAGGTGTCTTGATGGGTTCGTGCAGTCATCTTTCATCTCTGTAAGTAAAGATCTGCCAATATTCTTCTCTCACACACACCCTCTCTCTGCAGGCTAGTTATACTACCGCTGTCGTGGGGATTAAAGAAATACACATGCCCTTTTTTGGAGAGTTCTTCTCGCCTCCCAACCCACCCACCGACCATAATGTTTGACAAGTTGTACAGCAAGTAGAACCAGTTTTATCTCTGATTCTGCCTCTTTTTGGATACACATCCAACTACCGTGCAATGGGTCACCTGACTAGTCAGTGCAGGGACTTATAAGAAGGAGAAATCTGTTCTGTAGAGCATTCAACGGGAGGATTTGTAAATAAACAGGACACATGCCACAGAGGATGAACCCCCAGTGTTAAGATCAGATGTTGGTCCACAGCAGTTGGTTACATTCAGCTCTGCTAATGGCCCTCCCTCTCCCCCACCCCCTAACCCCTACAAGTGCTATTGCAAAGAGCTGACTGGAGAGCGACCACTCTAAAGTAAAACGCATTGCTTTTAATTCTTTCTTAGCTGCAATAAGCCAGCAAAACAAACAAAGGATGGGAAAAGCAGAGCTGTTTGCACTGCCAGCAGCTTGGCTGTGGGTGGAAGGGTGGGCGTTTAGCTGTCTTTGTTTATCATGGCACCGGAACACATCCATTTACCCAGAGCCTTGTAATTTTCAATTACCTATATTATATCATAGAATTCTCTCTCCCTCCCCCTTACAGCACACTGCACATGTTATAAATAAGTGCCTGATTTTGAAGGCCCACACTAAAATATTGCCATAGGGGTATTAAAATAAAATTAAAAAAAAAATAAAAAAAAGGAGGAGATGGTTATTTTACGGGACATTTTTACAAAAAATGATTAAGAAATTAGCAAGGCTAGTGCCAATTCTTTCCAATGGGAATGTGTCTTCCTAAAGCCCTTGAATGATTCTGAAAATCTTTCTAATGCCAAAACCAAGAAGAATTAAAGTTGTATCGACTCTAGCAATATTTTACACAACAATTGCTTGGAAAAAACTAGGAGCACCCCCACAGCTCCCATTGACAGTCAGCGGGTGATGCAAGTGTTCTGGACCTCTGATGATCAGGTCCTGTCTAGGAATGATTTTTTTTTTTTTAATGAAAACAAGGAGAGTAAATTTTACAGTGTCAGACATCTTGGTTTCTGCAGAGCTGGGGGGATCGACGCATGCGCATTGGTGCATTCTTTAACTTCCCAGGCAATGGTGCAAATACTCATCTTGCTGAAGTTTTCATAAAGGTTCCTATTATTGTGGAATCCAAACAGCATTTTGAGATCACAAGATGCTGCTTCAGCCAACGAGGACTGAGGAAAGATTAGGAGAGTAGAGCAGCCACCAACCCAGGAGAATCCAGAAATCGGTTGCGGGTCCGTCTGCAGAGCTCCTGAGTCAGTTGCATCCTGGCTGTCACCGGTCCCACTGAAACCAATGAGAGCTGTGGGTGCCCAGCACCTCTGAAAACAAGGAGGTGGGACGGAGGAAAGGGGAAGTCACAGACATGGAAGCGCCATGGCATCCGGTTCAGA
This sequence comes from Malaclemys terrapin pileata, assembly GCF_027887155.1. Taxonomy (NCBI): domain Eukaryota; kingdom Metazoa; phylum Chordata; order Testudines; family Emydidae; genus Malaclemys; species Malaclemys terrapin. The sequence goes on along the minus strand of NC_071521.1, from coordinate 8,705,195 downwards.
AAGATTGGGCCTGGCTTTGGACCGTCTAGACCTATTCAAGGATATTCCACCAGGCCATCCTGCAACCTCTTGGGAGAAAAAGGTATTTCTTTACATGAAAAATGATTGCAAATTTTTAAGTACGTGCTGTAAATATTTGTACACTAAGTTTTCATCTGACCGTATAATAAGCGCTTCCCACATCCCTATCAGCCTAGTATATTTCCCTCTCCCGGAAGGCTCCCCTACTCTCTCTTCACCGCTTCCCTCCTTCAAACTGATAGTGCTGCAACCTCCCACGCATGCTACATTCACACACACATACCACTGTCCCCCGCCATGCGCTCCTCCTTCCCCAGGCACCAGACACGAAAAAACAAACCACGGGTGTGCAACTCCCTGAGCCAGGTCGGTGAGACAGTTGCAGCAAGTGAAGATTAATTAATCAGATCAAAGATGGGCCTGAAAAACTCTTGCATCCAAAACACTCTCCAAAGGTTTGGAAGAGTTAAGACCCACATCCAAGTTCTGTGGCTGAGGCCCATCTGTGAGAGCCAGGGATGTGCAAAGTTAAACCAATTTTAAATGGTTTGAGTCTCAGTACCAGAAGCAACACGCCCACTGAAACAACTGGTTTATCTCAGATGCTAGAAGAGTCAACACCCCCTGTATTTCAGGTGACTTATGACTGAGCTTCCCCTTTTGATTTTTATAGCAGCATCACTGCACGCCTACAGTTCAGACCGTGAGAGACCCAGGACTCGTAAAAAGGTTCTTTGAAACATTCCATCAAGTTCAGCAGAAAGTCAGGGCAGTTAAACAAGTCTGGGAGTACAGAAGAGAGAAGGGGGAGGTTAATAAATAGCACACTCCACAGGTTTATGGATAGTGAATTCTCTCTCTACAAAAAAGAAACCTTAAGTGTATTACTGCAAGTTATTGAAAGTGAGGAACTCCTTTTCATGAACCTCACTGCCTCCATGCTGACTCAGAGTGATGAAGCGTTTAATCCATATTTATGTACATCTGATCTCATTACATCTGGTGCCAACAAATTGAAGAGCTATGCAAGAGCTAAGCTTTATGTTATTGCTGTCATTAAATTAAACGCACATATGTACAGTGCAAAAAATCACAGACATACTTGGGCATTATTTTTGTTCCCTTTGCTATTACAGACAGGATTCTTCAAAGTACTGAATGGTCCCATTGCCGTGTCAGTGGAGGTTACAGGTGCTCAGTACCTCTCAGGAGGAACTCTGTGCGTTGCAGGATCCGACCCTAAACTGAAGGCAATGGTGTGTTTCTTCCTCGGAATCCCACACCCACGGCTGCTGCAGTGAAGTCACACACACGGGCTGAGCTTTTCAAAGGGGATTATTGATTTGGCAGGCCCAACCTGAGAGGACCTTGAAGAGGCCTCATTGTATAGAAGGTGCTGAGCCCCTGCCCTCAGAAAATCAGGCCTTTTTAAAAGGCATATCAAGTCAGACACCCAGAAATTGAAACGCCCAAAACCGTCGTCGCTTTTGGAAATCTCAGTCAGGATCCGGGCACGTCACTGTCACAATATTATTGCTTAACAGCAGGGTCTAAACACGGGGAAAAGAGCACTGGAAGCAATCAGACCCCCTGATCTAAAGCAATTCTTTTTGGTCATTATGAGACATGACAAGAAAAGCTATGCAACACCCAAGAAAAATACACATCTGTTTGCCTAGGCCCTGTGTTCCAGCCTCCCACGATGACAGCAACAGAACTTTTCACTTCTACGGCTATTTCTGCCTCAGGACCCCACCCCTTTACCAACATCAATCCTACTTCAACAACCTGGGAGACAAGCCACTAAAACTAGCAGAGAAGTGACTCGCCCAAGGTCCAACTGCAAATGAACAGCAGAGACAAGACCAGAACTCCTGACTGGCAACGTTTCGCTTTTAACCACCAGACTGTGCTGTGTCTTCGCCATTGCGAGTCAGCCTGTAATGGAAGATCGGTCTGTCAGATTCTCCAAGCCAATGCCCACATCCTCCATAAAAAGGAGTATTTCAGTTACTGAGACAGGACTTTTGTTTCATTGCTGAAGAAATAACAGGGCAACTATTTTCAGTTCTCCGAAGTCCGGGGCCTGGTAAAAGAGGGGGACAGATCTCAGACCCTTCAGGCTGCCCAGACAGATGGAAAGCTGGCCTAACAGGGCAACTAGGAAACCCCATGCACTATGGAGGTAGCATAATATATAGAGATATACCTATCTCAGAACTGGAAGGGACCCCGAAAGGTCATAGAGTCCAGCCCCCTACCTTCACTAGCAGGACCAAGTACTGATTTTTTTGCCCCAGATCCTTAAGTGGCCCCCTCAAGGATTGAACTCACAACCCTGGGTTTAGCAGGCCAACGCTCAAACCACTGAGCTATCCCTCCCCCCATAAAGCCAGAGATACTGGACAGAGGAAAAATCCTGTAGGAGGCCATTCTAGCCAGTGCAATTAAAGCAGCTCCGAGGCGGCTTTAATTCTTGCCAGGGAACAAACGAGCCCTCAGGGTTATAGTGGTAGAGACAGGCGTGGAGCACGACCGCATACCTCCCCTCATGCACTGAGCTCAGACACACCCAAGCATCTGGCCCTAAGAGTTAGTGACAATGTAAATCTAAGGTAATAATACTAATACACAGTGAGGGGGTCCCTTAGGCGCAGAATAGGAGTCAAACAGGAAAATACAGCAGTAACCCAGCAGATGTAAAATCGGCGGTAGCTCCATTGAAGTCTGTACTGCTTTAGACTAGCTGAGGAATTCCGGCTTGGGAATGTAGCCTGTTGTTGGGGGGGAAGGAGGGAAGAATTTGAGGGTTCTTTTAGCATTTTTCTTATAGTAAAGAACCCAGATGTCCATCGGAAACCTCCTGCACATACTAAATGGTAATGCCCCTTTATTTACAGGCAGCCTATGAAGGTCAACAAGTAAATACAGAATAACTACATGCCCCTGCCTTTTTACTTGATAATTACCTTTCAGCAAGTCCAAAAGTTGTTAGGAATCATTACCTAACTGGCCTTCTAGTTTGGAGTACAGAAATAGCTGTAAGTGATATCTGAAAATGGAAACACCCAGCACCGTTACTCTGTGCTTACCATATAATTAAATGGTCAACCATTACTCTGCATTGTATATAAGAGGCTCTTACATGGCATAAGTGTCCTGTAACTGAAAAGTGTTATTGATCTAAGTAATGAATGGGCTCCACGAAGAATTGTGCGTGTCTGAACTCTGCATTTGGCCAGTGGGGATCTAATTTAAAGACTCCTTTGCGCTCTCAGGAGTTATACAATTTGTGATTCAAAATGGAAAGTAATTTTTTACGACTCTCCCATGTTATTTAACCTCTAATTTGCTTTCAGCAGAGGCAGAATGATGTTCTAGAGACCAGTCACAGCTAGACTATAAGTGAAAAGGAGTGGGAGGATGTTCAGCTGGTATGGTCTCAAAGGGTAAAAAACCAGCTCCAATTAATAACTTTGCTGAGCCATTTGGTACCATAAACTGCAACAAAATGTGAAAGCAAACTAGCATTCTATACAACAGTTCTTTCCCCAGCCCAGCTTCTGTGCATCTGTAGTCTCAAAACTTGAACCAGAGTCCCTTTGCGGGTTCATAAATCATGAACTCATAAAACAAACTCCTTCAATTGCAAGTTCCAGATAATAGTCCCCAAACTAAATTAGGCAATAAATATAATCTAATCTTTCCCATCAGCCAGTGGAAAGCTACTCTTCAGCTAATCAGAAAAGTGGATGCCTTCACATAGCATATGCCTTGTAGCTCAGGAGACAAAGTAATGCATAGTTCCTAAAAGAACTGAGTGACTTATTAACACCAATATTGCCCAAAGAATAGAATATACTGCCTTGTGTGTGAAGGCTTCCCTAGACCCTATATCCGTCAAAGTAACATTACAGTGCTAATGCCATTGAATTCTAGTAAATGGGATATCAGACAGACACTCGTGTCAAAACCATTCAGAAGCTCCCTTCCACCTGGGCTTCATCCAGAATTCAGTGCTGCCATTACACACAGAAAAAAGAAATGCTCCCTTTGCTCTCATCTAGGCGACACACAGCACAAATAAAACAAAATTCTTGTCTGGGGGCTGGTGGTCAGAAAAGTCTCTGGGTACATTTTTCAAAAGCACCTAAGGGTGCTAGCCCAAGCCTGAAATCTACTCACTGTCGTGGAAACAAACTGGTCTTTATATATTTGGTTATTATATCGTAAGTGCACCTAAAGGCCTCAATTGAAATTGGGATCCCACTGCTCTCAGTACTGTTTGTACCCCTATCAAGAGATAGAAGCAATTGCAAATCTCAGGAGACAAAACACAAAAGTTAAGGGAAGCAGAGATATGAAGTAGCTTGTCCAAGGTGAGCCACCAGGCCAGTGGCAGAATCTGAAGCAGAACCCAGGTCTTCTGAGTCCCAGATCTCTGCCACATCCACTAGACCCACTGCCTCCAATAACATCATCTCCGTAAATAATTGTATTTTTTTTTTTTATGAGCAACCATTACAATGTTTTGTTCCCCAAAAAGAAAATCTGCTGTGTGCCTGGGAGATTTCACTCATCCGTTTACTTGGTCTAGGTGAACAGGCAAGAAGAATTTTGAAAGGCTGCTCAAACTCCTGTAGAATTGGATCTCTGAGCTGAATTGTAAATTGCTCCCTCCATACACCTGCCTGACATGTGCCTGTTGTGCCACGCCCCTCAGTGGGTCAATCAGCAGTACAGACTGAACCAGTAGGGGGACCTGTGGGTTCGGTTGTGAGCTGGAGGAAACCTTGCTAGGGGTGGAGTCAAAACCTTGTTGAACTGATGTGTGAACGAATCCGCCATTTAAGACAGGTGTAAGAAACAGTTAAGGGGCAACACCTAAAACACAGCCTAACAGTGTCTGTCCAGAAACTAGCCCCATGGGGACAGAAGGGTCGACTGGGTATTATGACCAAGTCGGTGTGGGTCTGTCAGAGAACTCATGGAAAGAAACAGAACAAACAAGATTTGGGGGGGGGGGGGGAAGAGCAAGAAAACCAAGCAATAACCTGTGAGTGCAGTATGACTCTGGGGCTTGCAGGGCTTTAAGCTAAGAAACAGCTCCTTTTTGTTCTTGTTTCCTTCTGCATTCAGAGACACAGTACGTTCCTTGTCAATAAACAAGGCTGCAAGAAATACCTGGCTAGGACCAATTTTTACTCCCAGCTGGAAAACCCACAGAGCCCTGAACTATGACTAGCCACTGAGGTGAGAGAAGAAGCAACAGTTCTAAAGCACGAGCCCCTACACAGCCTGAGCTAAGAGAGCCACCTCTGCTAGTCAAGGATGTAGCACGCTCATCGATTGATCACAGGACCCAGCCACCACCAGGGGCGGGGAAGACAGAGTGCCATACAAACGGGTGTGGGTTACACGAGCTATGCAGAATCAAGCTGGTTGCATGATCAGCCCAGCATTGGGCAGGACATTTCAAAAACAGTCTAGGCTTCCAGCAGCAGTAAAAGCCCTTTCAGACCCTTTTTTCAAACACAGATTAGGAGTTAGCTTTTACCTTTCCAAAATCCCGCACGTCGAAGAGGTCAAAGGGGTCAAACAGCTCACTGTTCCTTAACCCAAATTTGTCATGACAGACTTTTAAGAATGTTCGAATGTTCTTCAAACAGAGAAACTGCAAAAAGAAAAAAAAAAGAGACAAGGCTATAATTCTGTAAGAGTAATTTACTGTAGACATTAATCAAAATTCACATGCAACAGGAAGTGAAGAATGTGGGAACTGCCTGGTGAGAAGATGCATTCGTTTACTGAGCATTCTAGTACAAACAGGTTCCCCAGTGCTCCACTATGGAGTGTGCTCTCAATAATATACCATCAACAGAGGCCCTTTGGGAAACCAAAACTTGAAGTTCAAGTGCTTGTTCACAAGGCACAGGGTCTAAACAACTTAAGAGCAGGATGTTTCCTTTTCAAGCTCTAAGTCGAGCACAAGTTAAGCTAAAAATTATATAAAAATGTATTACTGAGTTTGCAACTAAAGACAATTTGAATCTATTCCATGGCTCCCCATGCAAGGCTCAGACATTGCACTGAATACGAGTGTACACACACACACACACACCATATATTTACAAAAATAACAAGTACAAGTGACATGGAAAAAGGAGCAAGGACAGAAAAAATGAATTTTTTTCACCCTCTCAAGTCAGAAACTATCGGCAGCTGATCCAAACAGTACTTTACTTCTCCCCCTCCAACTTCCTCCCACACGCTGACATGTCAGCTAATTGACATGCTAGAAAACAGAACCCCCAGCACATTCACAGATGATAGCTGCCATTCTTGTGATCCAACCTGAAATGAAGTTGGTGGACCAAATCAGAGGCAGGTCACTAAGCAGAGAGCCTTAGGGTACAACACACACAAAAAACACAGATAAATAGCAAGTCTCTCACAGTGAAGATTGTTTTCACAGCGTTTTGGTCATCGTTAATTTTAGCCCATCTGAATTCTCATCTCATTTGTGACCACCGTAAAACACTTAAGATTGTTCAGCCACTAGTCATACGGCTCAATCGACTGAGTAATCCAATGCCTCTTAAAAAAAGATGCCATCTTTGACAATAGCAATAATGGATTGTTGCACTGTGACCATGTGTGCGTGACCTTCATGGGTCTTGTAATCGGGGAACACAGAGGGCTCTTTCTACACTAATGTATGGCAACAAGAAAGGAAGGGATCAGAGAAGTAAGGTGTTGCTTCAGTTGTTTGGCTCTTACCCATGTTATTAATTAGAGCGGACTGAATGACTGTGCAGAAAATTAAATAAGTTATTTCACCTTTTTTCTGTTGGCAAGTTTTCCATGCAAAATTCTCCAGTGTACTCATTATGCAAAGTTCTCCACGGATTTCTTCAGTTGCTTGCTCATTGACAAATGGTTCACAAATATTCTTAATTCTCACATTGTTACATAAATCAACCAATCAAGGAACGGAAACAATGTCATGTAACTACTTAGGGCAAGTTTCAAATTGCATATTTGGTTGCAACAGCCCCACAGTTTGTGTTGGGTCAGTAACATTGTAGTCACATGGTACTGTTAATGGTCCCCAACTGACCAATTTAGCATGGTAGAAATTGCTACTTGCAAACTTTACAAATATGCAATTTAAAACCTACCAAAAGTTTTGCAAAGAATCAAACCATAACCTTCTTGGCCAACCCATATCTCCACAAAGAAAACAGCATGAAGTGTGCCTATAAATATTATTGCATTTGGGGTTATATTTAAGGGGTCAGGCACAGGGTTACCAGGTGTCCTGGAAGCTCCGGTCAGCACCGCTGACCAGGCCGTTAGAAGTCTGGTTGGTGGTGCAGCGGGACAAGGTAGGCTTCCTGCCTGCCATGGCTCCGTGTGGCTCCCGGAAGCAGCGGCATGTCCCCCCTCCGGCTCCTACGCATAGGGGCAGCCAGGGTCTTCGCGCTGCCCCCACCACAAGTGCCAGCTATGCAGCTCCCATTGGCCGGGAATGGCAGCCAATGGGAGCTGCAGGGACGGCGCCTGCAAACAGAGCAGTGCACAGAGCCACCTGGACACACCTCCACACAGGAGCCAGAGCGGAGATGTGTTGCTCCTTCCGGGAGCTGCTTGAGGTAAGCGCCACCCAGAGCCTGCACCCGACTCCCCCAGCCCTGATCCTCTTCCTGCCCTCCGAACCCCTTAGTTCCAGCCCGAAGCCCCCTTCTACACCCCAAATCCCTCATCCCTGGCCCCACACCAGAGCCCACACCCCCAGCCGGAGCTCTCACTCCCCCACTCTTCACCTCAACCCAGTGAAAATGAGCGAGTGAGTAAGGGTGGGGCCTGAGAAGAGGGGCAGGGCAGGGGTGTTTGGTTTTGTGGGAGTAGAAAGTTGGCAACCCTAGTCAGGCAGTGGGTTAGAAAGACCACTTCATTAATGAGAAACTAATTTAAACTAGGCAAACAGGGAGATTGTGTCGTTCCACCCACACACCTCCAGCAGTAGGCAATAAAACTCAACCAATAAAAAACACAGGCTAGAAGCATTACATCATCAGAATCATTATAAACTCAGAACATTCTCATTAGTTGAATAGACCTGGGGGCAGAATGATAGTGTGAGTGATTGAAAAGACAAAATTAACACTCTGACTAGACTCTACAGAATTGTCTTACAACATACATACGGCTGGATGGGTGGGTGGGTATGCAAATGCGTAGGCTTCATACTACATCTCAGTCTTCCAGGCCTCTACAGGAGCTTTCAGCCTATGCAAACTAATTTGTTTATAGAAGGGGTCTGTTTTTTTGTTAACGTCTCATTCATCTCAAATTTCCACTAAGCATTTACTTTAAATCCTTTTAAGCTTCCAATTTGAAAAGTTAATGACACAGGTTTTAACCATAATTACAGATGATGAAAAGCAAGCTTCCTTTCATAATCCTGAATGCAAAAAAAAACTGCCTTCCCCTTTTGCAGTATTCATAGCATCCGCCTCACCCCTGTCATCCCAATGCACAGGCAGAAATAAGGGTTGGAATCTACCGACAAAAATGACTGTCTCTCGCAGCAGTGGATTCAAAAATCTCTCCTGGCAGTCAGGGGACTTAAAAACTGAACCCCCAAGATCTGTGCTGTAGAATTTCAGTTCAAATTCTTTGAAGAACTCAACTTCACAGCCTCCGAGTTCAGAAAGATCAAGGAGCAAGTGCATCATCAAAGCAAACTAGAAGACTTCTGCTGACAGTATTTTCACTGGTGAGTGGGCATGAGCCATAACAAAATTTTTAAGATTAGTTCTATCCAACCTATCTAATCTCAGCTCACTGGAGACGAGCAATAATAATAATAATAAAAAAAAATCCATCAAACAAGAGCTACCTGCTGCTGTCATCGTGCATCTTATTTAAATTTGGAAACGATCATGCCAGGGGCCCCACTACCAATTGCTAAATTAGTGCAAAAAAAACCTCCCTCTGCGTTTGTCTCACAGCCTCTTCTACTGCTCCAGGTAATATCTGCGGAATACATCAAAAACCACAGCAAATATGCAATCAGACAGTTGCCGAGTTCACACAGATGACAAGAGTCCAGGAAGAATCCAACCAACCATTTAAAGAGCCTCTGGAAAAGGCGGATGGAAAAAGGAAAACTTTCAACCAATACACTTAGATGACCTTCATCATGTTAGCATCCAAGCACGATACAGACAATGAATTTATCTTCACCACAGCACTGTGCGGTAGGAAGTAAGAATTGTCCCCATTTTACAGATAGGGAATCGGAGACAGAGCAAGGTTAAACAATTTGCCCACACAGAAGTATGCCACGGAGCTGGGAACTTAGCCCAGGTCCTGAGTATCAGTCGAGTGTCTTAACACAAAACCTGACTTCATCTCTACAACTCTGACTCCTGTATTAAAGAGAGCCAATTAACTGCGTCTAACCCTGCTACAGTACGAACATTGCCTTGTGATCCCCACCTGTATAATACTTACACTTACCCACTTCACATGGACATTGAGGCGTTTTAAAAATGTTTCTGAAAGATGGTTAAATCTTTGGTTTAGATGGTGCTGTAGAAGTTCCACACGTTAATTAACTACAACTGGCTGAGTATACGCTGTCATGGGGTGAGTGCAATGGCTAGCAGCATGCAATTCACATCAAAATCCAGGTAAGGGCTTAGTTCAGCAGAGTACTTTAGCCCACGCCTAACTTAACATGAGTGGGACTACTCACAAGCTTAGCGCTGTGCATGCTATTAGGTATGTTACTCAACTGGAGCCTTGAGGTCCTTCTACCCAGGGCCGGCTCTGGCTTTTTTGCCGCCCCAAGCAAAAAGGTGCAGGGGGACTCCCTGCGCTGCAGATGTGCCCCGGCTAGCAGGGGGAGAGAGAGAAAGGGGTGGCCAGAGCTTCAGCGGGGCGCTCGCCACATGGCCCCGACCGCCACACCGCCTGCCGGGAGGACTCCACACTGCTCTGGTCAGCGGGGAGGGAAGGACTCAGGCCGCCCTGCGGGGCTTGCTACAGACCTGGCACCGGCTGGGGCAGACGGAGCGCGCAGCCCGCTCCCAGCAGGGAACTCCCCTCCTCCGCGCCGCCACCCCCTACAGGGCAGTGGACAAAACACCCCCCCCCCCCCAAAAAAAAGCGGCCGTGCCGCCCTGGGATTGGGCAGAATGCCGCCCCGTAGAATCTGCCGCCCCAAGCACGAGCTTGCTCGGCTGGTTCCTGGAGCCAGCCCTGCTTCTACCTCCCTCACTCCTAAGGCAGGTGGGAGTTCCACACTCTGCGAGGACAGTAAAATTTGTTGCATTCTTGCTTTCACTTGCCCTGGAGTCCTGCTGTCCCTATTTGTAATGGATCACACGTGGTCACGAGGAAGTGCACAGATTCTGTCTGGAGACAAGAGAGGAAGTGCTGATGTTTCTTTCAAGTGTCCCACATGGTGAAATCAACATAAAAGCCTTTTAGCCACGCCAGAGATTTATTTAGGAAGCCTGGCAGCTAACTGTGCTGTTCTAACTCTTGGCTCCCTGAAAGCTCCCAGACCAAGAGCCAGCTGACTGGCACCTCCACACACCTCTGCTGAACAATCCTGCCATTCATTCCTAGTGCGCTGCACAAGAAGGGCTGTGGGCACTGAATGCTCCCCTCTCTTCCATTGCACACATTTCAGACAGAATCGCCTTTAAGTAAGATTATGACAAGGACATGAACTTAAACCCCCTTCCCCTCCAAACTCCTCTCCAATCTCATTTGCGCTCATGTCTCCATTGCTTATACCGCTTAATCCACTGCCACCCCTACTCATGATAATATAGGTGTAGAGTGGATACATTACCCCAGTAAATCTACACCTGTATTATAAAATAAAATAAATTTATGGAGATATCCTATCTCCTAGAACTGGAAGTGACCTTGAAAGGTCATCTAGTCCAGCCCCCTGCCTTCGCTAGCAGGACCAAGTACTGTTTTTGTCCCAGATCCCCAAGTGGCCCCCTCAAGGATTGAGCTCACAACCCTGGGTTTAGCAGGCCAATGCTCGAACCACTGAGCTATCCCTCCCCTCAAGGGAGCATTCTGGATCCAGCTCTCCTCTCATTTTACCAGAGGTAACTCCACCAACATAGGACTGGAGGGGACCTCCTGGTCATCGAGTCCAGTCCCCTTCTATCCCAGCACTCCCATTTTATGATCCCATTCAGAAATGTATACAGCTCCACTTTAAAACTAGTATGGTGGTTCATCCTCACAGCTCCTACTGGAATAGAGGATCTACACCCATGCAAGAGAGGAGACTCAGCCCTACATCCTGGATGAAAAGTAATTGTGTTGCAGGAACGCTTCACCCAACGCAGAGGCTCTTACATCAGTAACGGGAGCTGCTCTCAGATGAAACAGACACATTGTGTGTTTTTGGGGAGGGAAATTGATTTTCCCTAATTGTCAGTTCCACGTGCTGCACATCAGCATGACTGGTGACTCGCCCCAGGAACGAGAAAACCCAACACCACCTTTCCCAATTAGTTGTGAAAGCGGACACCTCGAGTGACAAACGCAACTTCCACAGCCTTACGGAAATCAGCATCTCCTAGCACAACCTCGTCTGGAGCAGACACTTCCTTTGAAAACACTGACCTTGCTGGAGCTGCACTACAGTGGGAGTTAGTGGAGTTGTGAAAGATTTGAGGGCGCCATCCTGGCAGTGCTTCGTTAGCCAATGAAGAATTTAAAACCGGAAGGGCCTGGGGATAAAACCTTCAGCGGCATGCAGGGGAAAGAAAGAAATAGGTTTAACAGAATGAAATTAGTCCTTGAAGCCAATCAGAACAAGAATTAAGATTCTTTGGTCAGCTCTGATTAAGAGCATGATCCTAGGAGAGCGGTAATGGATTCTCCATTATACAAGCTACATTGAATGAGTCCCCCAATTACTGGCTTTCTTCAGACACGGAATCGTCATTACAGTCATGACCCCACTGGGCTGTTCTTTGCAATGAAGCTAATGAGGGCTTGTATTTAAATGGAGCTGATTTTCATGGAAGTATTCCAGCACCCAGCCATGAGAGTCGGCTGTAAACTGCAGCCAGCCACAGTCTGTTCCACTACCATCCAGGACCCTATGCAGCCACACCCATATCCTCCGCCACACACACACACACACACACACACACAGCAAGCCGGTCCTAAATTCCATAGCAAGACTCCCCGATTTCTGGGACTCGGATGTGCGGCAGCGGCTTCTGGCTCTATTTTTTTCCTAAATGAAGCTTTTCACTGTATTATTTATTGTTGTACTGGATTTAATCAGTACAGTGGCTCCTTGGGTTATTTGTTTTCCTATAAAATCGGATTTATTTTGGGCTGCTGCCAAATTTTCAGCTTGCCACAACATTTTGTACTGAAAACACAGAGCTGCATTGGAAGAATGTTCGGGGAAAGCGGAGGAGGGGACAAGTGGGAATTTTTGGGCTGGTGGCATTCAGGAAGCCGTTGAGGCTTTTGGCACATCGATGCATCTCCTTTTTCAGTCCCCTTTCGTGGATGGAACGAACATGAAGGTAACGTTGGGGAAAGATGGAGATTAAAACTCCGAGTGCCCCAGAAACCAGCAGCCTGACCCACCCCACCTCCCAGCAATCAGAGCTACATTGGCTTTTCAGAAACATCCAGCCAATCAGTAGAAAAATAGGGGGATATTTTCAAGTTGCCATTAGGTTTCAGAGTTCATGATTCATCGAGATGAACATGGCAGTTCACTGCTCAGAGTGATTTTGTTTCAAGACCCAGGCAGGCAACCCCGCAGCAGCTTACATCCTGATCACATTTCAAAGGCTTTCTTCACAACCACGAGGCTTACGGACACCATATATTTTTAATTAAAGTTTAAAATCAGGAGCACAGTTCTGCATCCCAGTGTAGATTCTGTGACACTGCTGAGTACACTTGGGCTTGGTGCACTTAAGTACACTTGCTGTGTGATGTTACTTAATATTGCTAAAGAGGGCCACCCATGATCCTACATGCCTACCCTTCCACATACATTCTATGTGAACTCACAGCTCCTTTCCTGTCCTTAGTCCAGCTATAATGTCATCAAGGTTATCCGCATTCCCCCATTTAGGCCTCAGTCCCACAGCCTAACTCACACAAGCAATCCCATGGGAATACTTGAATGAGCAGGAACTGAAGAGTTCCCGGACCGGCTCCTTGAGTAAACAAGATAAAAATAAGTTTTATCATCTAATTAAACCCAAACCAACTCGTTTAGGTTCCAGCAGGATTCCGGCCTCATTAGCATTCAGCACCTGAGACAAAGGAAAAGCAAATAATTCCAACCACAAGGCGATCAAAGGAAGTGCCTCAAGAAAAACAGCCGTTCGCCTTGTAGTCTGGGTTTAGCTTAATGGATCTCCGTTGCAACCTGACCTTAAGTAATCTGGCACATAGCCCATACAGCAGAGATATCGGCAGCCGCATACAAACAGCTGCACTTCTCTGGCAGACTAGCCTACTTCTCAGCCTCAATCAATTACAAATCCTGAGAGACCTTGTTTAAAAAAAAGAAGAGCCAAACCCTTCCAAGGTGGCTGCATAGTCTAGTGAAATGCACAGGGATTATTTGGTCGTTACATGTGTGTGAGGAAGGAAACATTCACTCCGGTTTCACCCAGAAAAGCAGTGAGTCTAGCAGGGACCTTGCCATGGGCGGCGTATGACGTCTCCATTGGGGACGTTGTGTGTGCCCGGACCATGGCCCTGCCCCTGCTCAGCCTCCTCCCCCGGAAGCCCCACACTCCACCCCCAGGCCTGCTTGGCCCCCTCCCAGCTGCTTGTGCCCCTGCCCCGCCCACCCACCAGTCTACGGTTTACTGCTCACACAGGCCCTCTTCACCCTCTCCCATAAGGCCCCTCGTGCTGGTGGAGCAGGGAGGGGAATAGACAGAGCTTTGGAGGAAAGAGGACGAGCAGGAGTGGGACCTGGGGGTGGAACATGGGTGGGGTGGTGGCGCACTCCAAAGGCTGCTGGCTGGCTGTTTGGGGAGGCCTCTTATAGCTCCATAGGCAGTGGGCTACTCATTTATTAATTCTATTCCTGTAGCACCTAGAATTCCCAGCCGAGATCAGGGCTCTCTTGCGCAAGGTGCTGTACACACGTAAGAAATAATCCCTGCTCCAAAGAGCTTGCAGTAATACATAAAGACGACAGATTTAAAAGTGGGAGAAAGAAAGGGTTACCATCCCCATTGTACAGAGTGGGAATAGAGGCCCAGAGAGACTATGACCTGCCCAAGGGCACACAGGGAGGTGGTGATAGAGTTAGGAACCAAACCCAGAATTGAGTCCCCATCCAGCACCTTAACCATATTTGAGTGTGTATTTGCTAAACAGTGGAAGGGGAATAGCTTGGTTGTCTAGCCATCAGGTCTCAAGTACCTATCACAGATAAATGGACTTCTTTGCAGTTGCCAGGGAGGGTGGGGGTGGGGGTGGGGGATCTTCCAGCAAAAGCCTTAAAAAGCACAGGTGTGGCCTTTACATTCCCTAAAGAGAGGATTTACCAGAGCATCCAGAGTCAACTCTTCCCCTCCTCCAGTGGCTGTAGTGTGTTGTACATCAGATTGCTTCATCTCTGAGGAGGGAGATGGTAGCTATTTACACACACAGACACAGACACAGACACAGACACACCCTATTTTGCATTCTTTGCCATGAAAGGTGAGAAATACAAGCAGAGCTTAAATTCATTTTCTGGAGCCCTCCCCACAACCCCCAACATACGGGGCTCAGGGCTTCAGCCCCGGGCCTGTGCACGCTCCCACAGGTTTGAAAATATTTTCCGGATCTCAGCTCGGGCTGGCTCCAGCTGAATTTAAGCCCTGAATACAAGGGACCAGGTCCCCAGCCAGTATAAATTGGTAAACCCCTCGCTCCAGCTGGAGTTATATTGATTTGCACCACCTGAGCATCTGGCCCAAAGTCCTTAGCTAAACTTTGGGGAGTTGACATGGATGAAGGGTGTTGGGGTACAGAGCTAACAATAAAAGCAATGTTTCAGAGTAGCAGCCGTGTTAGTCTGTATCCGCAAAAAGAACAGGAGTACTTGTGGCACCTTAGAGACTAACACATTTATTTGAGCATAAGCTTTCGCGGGTTACAGCCCACTTCATCGGATGCATAGAATGGAACATATAGTGAGGAGATATATATACACATACAGAGAACATGAAAAAGGTGGGAGTTGTCCAACCAACCAACGCAAAGAGGCTAATTAATTAAGATGAGCTATTGTCAGCAGGAGAAAACAAAAAACAAAAACCACTTTTGTAGTGATAATTAAGATAGCCCATTTAAGACAGTTTGACAAGAAGGTGTGAGCAAGGAGACTCACATTTCCTCAACAGGTTGAACGCTTGAGATTAGCCCACATCCTTTGTCATTTATCCTTCCCCATCACCAGTCATCACGAGACTTTCCATATGACTAGACACAGTAACACCTGGGCTGGCTGGACAGCTGTGCTTCCCCATGGTAAGACTTTCCCAAGCTTGTGAGTAAAGGTCTTGTACATTGCGAGTGCTACCGGAATCAAACAAATAAAAATAGCTTCTTATCGCCCCCAGCATTCTTGTCCTTCCTTTAATACTACAGAGGAGGGATCAATATAAACACCAAATATCCCCGAGTTTCTCTAAAGCCAATATACCTCGAATGTTTGAGAGATTCTTTGGTTCAGGAAAATGAACTCTGTGCAGCAATATTTTAGTTTATTGTTAATATTTTCTCAAACCCCGAGGGCCCTAACCCTGGAAGGTAGAACAGGACACTCACCCTGGCAGCTGTGTAATAAATAAATGACTTCCAGCATCAGCATCATTGTATCTGGAGTCATTGCATTTAGAAGACTGTATCATAAGTGCTTTTGATGGGGAGGCTAGTGGGCAGTCTGAAAGCTCTCAAAGAGAAATTTAATAAAGCAGTAAATAAGCTAGGAGGAAAGAACGGGGCAGACGGTACGATGGATGGGATGGGATTTCATAAAAGGTGGTAGCTTTGGCTCCCAAGCAAGGTAGGACTTTTCTGCAGCAGGGAATTCACGAGGCCAGAGTTAACTCTTCAGGGAGGAAGTACATTGGAGGGGATGTTTTACACACAATAGAATTGGAGGGCTGGGCATCAAGCCATGTTGCCGACTGGACTAGGTCCAAGCTGTGGGCTTTAAATGGACCCTGCAGCATGCAAGGAATGTGGCAGCTTTAATGCTGAAGATAACACGGTGACGAATGACGAAAGGAACTTTCTTTAGCACTTCCTGATCGTGATGTAAGATTTCCCCTTATCTTGCGGCGAGCACAGCTCAGAAGCACGGAGCCAAAGGAAACCTCTAGCGGGAGGCCATGTGCATCTGTTCAATCACTGCTTTCATGTCAGTGAAACAAAGACCAGATTGGGGGCGGGAGGAAGGGGGGAGAGAAAAGAATCGCCACCATGGAACCCAATAGATGAAATGTACAAATTCACAATGATTAATGGGGCAGCAGGTATCATCATACAGCACGAGCTTAAGCCTTTCATGAGACTCAATGGGCCTCAACTCCCAGTTACATTAAGACCCCTTTATGCCACTCTGGTGTTGTAGAGGGGCCCTGGGAGAGGGCAGGAAGGAGGACATGAACCCCAGAGAGCACACCCTGTGCAGGGGTTTCTCCCTGGCTGGGACAAGGTTGGCAGAAGAACTCTGCACTGGCCTTGCTACCAGCCCCAGGTATAGAGTGTGTGTTGGAAGCAGGTCATGGTCAGCCACATGGCCCATAAGGGGCCCATGGGGAACGGAGTGTAAGGTTAGATTCTGCTCCATGCAGCTAACTTCCGAATGAAGGCATTATTCAGCAAATTCCAGAAGAAGCAGAAGAAATCTGAAAGATAATCAGAGCTGACGTGACACTAGCAATAGCGTCAAATCCTCCATAGCTTCATTCATTCTCGATTTGCCCCACTGTCTCTTTCATACAAAGCAGCAGCCTCCACGATGATATATAGTGCCACCGTCTCCAGAATTTTCTCATTTAAAGCCCATTTAGGTTTAGATTCAAGCCACAGCTCATCAATTATTTTGGACAGACAGATTACGTTTCTGGTTGTTACGACTTCAGATTTATCTGTTGAGAAGTGGGGACCGGAATTATTCTTGAACAATTTAGTGCTAAGCAGGCTATAATTTTTTCCCATTTGAAAGACATTCCCTTTATAGAATGCTCACGGGCTACAAATACTCCACTTAGCAAAGCTGATTAATGAAGTCGAAACACTGTACATGGACCTCACAGAAGCTTTCCCTCTCCCCGCAACTTATCAGGTTTTAGCAATGAAGAGTATGCAATGGTTGATTTCAATCATTTCCTTTAGCAAATGCAGAGAGCTTGTCTCTATGGGGAGTCTAAGAAAAGTTAAGCCGAAATAACCGAAAGGTAGGACGTGAAACACGAAAGTTTAAACTTAAGCTACAGCAAACTAAGGCCACTTTCTCCTGATAGAGAGCACCCACATGAGGGTTTAATGTGCTTTAAACTTATGCACCTTAAATTCACATCTTCGGTGAATTCGGCTTCACTTTCCTAAGCATTCCCATGTAAACAAAGTGCTGAAGGTTACTTAAAAGGCCAATAACCCACATTTAAAGCTTGCAACAGAACTTCCTATCCCACAGCAAAATTATTTTACTCTCGCAACACTCATTTGGGCTAAAACTCTGCACAGGAGAGAGCCTGGGAAGCAAAGTGTTTAAAGGATGCATTTTAAAAATAAAGTATTCAAACATTATTATTTGAAAAGAGAAAGTAAGCCTAGTGGTGAATAAAAATACAGATTTCATATTTTGAAATGGAAACAGAGCAGCTCCCTGTTTGTCTGGGATTTTCACTGAATTTGTTTCCCCCCCCCCCCCCCCCCCCAAACTAGGAAGAGTAACACACAAATGAGCAAAGTAGACAATTATAAGAAAAATCCCCATCAGCTCCCAGGAGATTTTGACTCTTGCATACTCTTAAAGGGAAAAGGTCTTTCATACAAGGATAACAGTCCATGCGCTATGATGAACATAGGCAGTTGCTGCTGTGAATGTTAAATATGCTGAAGTCCAAACCTTCCACCTGGAAGGAACCTTTTTCTTTGTTTCCTCCCCCCCACTTGAGTGACTGGCTCTTGCAAGTCTACTCTTGCCTAATCACAAGCAATTAACTAGAGTTCCTGGATGTCTCACAACAAGACAGGTCTCCCTGGAAGCAGAAGTTCAAGGAAGTTGGCTCACAGGTGGCAGACTTGAGAGGAAGAAGGTGACAGATAAGGGAAAGCAGAAAAGAAACACCTGAAGAGAGGCACCACCAGCTGAAAAGGAGACCGGACACTTCGGGTCGGTTTACACTGTGGCCGGGAGCTGCGATTCCCAGTGCAGGTGGGCAGACACGCACTAGCTCAGCTCAAGATGAGCTCAGGGGGGTTGTGACTGGAGGCAGGCAGGCGTGGATGCGGGCAGCTAGCCCAAGCCGCCCACTTGGCTACGTTTTGCATGCTAGCGTGCGCTGAGCTAGCGTGTTTACACCTGTGCGGGGAATCACAGCTCCCAGCTGCAGGGCAGACGTACCCTTTGGTTTAAATCAACTTGTTTCTACTCCCGTGCTTTGGAGAGGTACAGCGTTACAGGGCCCGATTCTCGCTGCTGCCGAGGCCCCTTTGTGCTGCTCTGGCAGCGTAAGGAGGCTTTCAACAGACCCCTGAGAATCCCCTTTATTGATTCCCCACACCCCACACAGCTGGTGCTGAGCTGGCATCAGATCGCTCTTGTATGCCCCGCTCCCCAGCCTCAGAGTAGGGGCCACAGAATGGGAAGGAGGGGATGTAGCTGGAGACCACCACTGTGCTAAAACAACGGTCTGTGCCCCTGGCCCATCGGGGGCAGAATGTAAACAGAAGAGTCTCAGATGCACTAACCTGGGGTGGAAATGAAGGGGGTGCAGCCGGGCGACCCCCAGAACATGGGTAGGACAGGAACAGAGTTAGCGGAGCATCAGGATCACGGTATGTAACTGTCACCAGCCCTGCCTCCAGCCAACAAGTAACGGAAGGGCCATGTACAAGCACAGAGCGGAGGCCGCTGTAGACGCTTATTCCACTTCATCCTTGGAAAGTTCAGCAGAGCCCTGTACTTCCGTTGTGGGCCAAGGCCCGGTCGGGTCTTGTTTATTTTGCTGCGTTACATAAAAACGGGTCATAAAAAGGTTGGGCAAAAAGAAAAAAAAAAAAAAAAAGCGCAAGCACCAGACAAGACAGGTTGGAAAAACTGGAAGCAGAAATGTGATCAAAAACAAGCTCGATGGGATGGAAAACTAGGGCAGAATGAAGAATGCTAGCAGAGTAGTGGGTACCAGGGTGGACTGGGGAAAAGGGTTGGGAGGATTTCTTGGCCAACGGTCCCTCAGAAACTCTGAGGCTGGAGAACAATCAATGACTTCCCCTGAAAGAGCAAGCAGATCTACCCAACTCCAATAACCCTGCCATCCACTGGACACAAGGACTGTGCTGTCTCAAGCAGCAAGGCATGAAGGGGTTATTAAAGCAGGTGCAGTGGGAGTCACACAAGTATCTGGAGACATGGCCACTCTCAGCTGACATGGGTATTTGCCTTTGGAATCTTGCCAGCTACCTTTTTACAATGGGTGGCTCCTATTCTCTGCTATCATTTAAATCTCCTTGAGAAAACAAACAGCTTGCTAAATCCAGATAGTTTTTGTACTGTTTGCCCAGAATTAGGTTTGCATTACTCAGCAGAATGGGGAGGACAATCTTGTGTCTGTGGGTCATTAAATGAAGTTGAGACGCTCATCCAACAGCAGAAGATCAAATGAGGCTAACTGCAACGCTTATCCTCCTTTGCAATGGGCTCCGAGATCTATGGATGAAAAAGGCTACATAAGGACGACGTATTATTAATTATTATAGGAGCGCTTGCATTGTATTGCCCTGCAGAAAGAATATGAAATATTTACAGTGTCAGATTCTATGGTTATCCTGAGACACGGGAAGAAGCCAGAACCTTCACAACAGCCACCCAGACTTTGGTGGCTCCAATCAAACGGATCATGGATCCAAACCACTTGTGGTTTTAGGGTTTGCAAACCCAGAAAACCCAGCACTGAGGTTTCAGAAATCCCAAACCCAGCCTCCACATCATATCTAGTATCACCCCAGGCAGCTGACTTTGTTCCAGCGAGTTACATTTTAGAATGTGTCTTATTTAAAAGACATCTGCCCTACCCATTCCCATGAGCAATAAGAACTTTTCCAGAATCCAGTGATCCTACACCTTTAGGAGTCCCCAGGTGTCCACCAACCCTCCCTCTAACTGAGCAGGCCTAGAGCCACCAAATGCTCCTTGGAGCAGTCACCCTTATTCCTTGCATAATGCAGGGGTGCTAGAGAAGGATGCCCCTTCACCCTCTGGACTATGAGCACACACACAGTTTGCACAGCACTCAGACTCTCAGGGGCAGGATTAGGAAGGGAAAAGACACAGAGAAAGTGCTAAGGGTTGCAAAGTGGCAGTGCAAGACTTAAGAAGGGGAAAATCTCCCTGTGCTGCAAAAATACTTTGCCTTTATAGTTTGCTCTTTACTCTCCAGTGGGCTTCTCCTAAGCCAGCATCTCAAGGCAAAGGAGTGGTGAGCCAGGCCCTGTTCTCATAATTAGGAGCTTCAGGGGGTTGTATCTTTGCTAGATCTGCCCCCACCAATGCAGACATACTCCTATTTACTGGACATACGAAGACAAGGTACTCCCTTCCCCCCTCCCCCGCCCTTCTTTGTTCCTTAAATTCAGACAAATAGGGCTCTAGGGTTTTCCTAAATGAATATCTGCCCATCTGGACTCAGCTAACATCTGGGAAGGAACGGATACTGGACCACACCATGAGTGGAAAGAGAATCCCTCTGAAGGTCCTTTCCTAGCCCGATGTTTCACCCTTCTGGCTCGTAAGGAGGAGCACTACACTCTAACCAGATTGGCAGAGCTACCCTGAAGCAAGCCACAATAGTGCACAATAGTATGGCTTACTGGGGTTGGCCACATTCCCCATCAGGTGTCCAGTAAGCTCTCTCGCTCACAGAGCATGTCAGTATCAAAAACAGTACAGGCTGGGTTGCTCATGGGGTTTGCATCTGACCCCAAAGCAGAGCACCATACAGCTGCGAAAGCTGGAGAACGACTAGGGCTTGGAGGCGGTTTGCTGTTTGAGCTCCAGCTAAGAATGGGAAAATGTATCATAAGGCAATGTCAAAGCAACACTGATTTGTTTTACATGTAATCCGTACGAAGCAGTAGCAAGAAGACACTCCATTGGAGTTTTAAAAACTCCTCTGTGTCAACAAACAAGGCATATTAACCCTAAGGGTACACTCACGTGCAACACAAAGCTAATCTCTTTGACAAACAGCAAAGCCCTTTTATTTTGCTCTCAGGGAGAGTTTATTTTTTAATCCAACTACTTTTAGTGCCAGCATTGAATCTGGGGAGCTAGGCAACGCGTGTATACACACACACACACTTTGGGTGCATCTGTGTCTGCAAGACAGCCAAACCAGATGCCAGGTTTTATCTGCATATTTACCGTAAAGATCAGTTTTTGTAATCCTGCTGAGATGAGAGGCAGGGCATCCCCAGACAAGGAACAAGAACTTTCTGGAGGGCTGGTTCACGTCATACAGATTCTAGGCTGAGTCACTTTGATGATCTAAAATTCTCTCTCAACTCCTCCCCCTCCCCAATTAACGAAAAGTAGAATGGACCTCTTCCAAGGCACCAGCTTCACATACATTGCAACTCACTACCTGCCTTCTGGCACCGATTGCTTTAGTGATTAATTATTTGTGTTCCAGTAGTGCCAAAAAGCCCCAAGTGCAATTAGCACTCCAGAGTATTAGGAGCAATACAAACTCATAGTAAGAGATGGCCCCTAAATAGACAGGCAAAGGGTGGAAAAGGAAACACATGCAGAGATGAAGGCACTTGCCCAAGGTCATTTAGCAGGTCAGTGGCAGAGCTGGGAAGAGAACCAAGGCCTCCCAGTTCAGTACCCAATCCACTAGAGTGCCCTGCCTTTCTCTTGTCGTGGGGATGCAACAGGGCCTGATCCTTGAAACTGCTGAGTACTCTCCATGCCAGAGCATCTTGAATGGGAAGTAAAAGCCCATCAGGCTAAGGCAGAGTGTGAACAACAACAAGGGAAACATTTGGCCTGAGCATGTCTAGCGTAGGTCCCAAAACAGCCAGTGGTCACCATTAAAAGCTCATGATTTGACACTCAGCTGCTTATAAATGTACTTGTCATTCAGTATATTTATGCTACCATTACCATCAGGTGTAAAGCACTCCACCGTTTTGGGGCTATCACGCTTTCCTAGTCTAAGTGCAGGAAGATGCGGGGGTTACTGAATGCACCACGGTGAAGACGGAGTTTTTAACGTTGCCCCGCTGTAGGTTATTGGCAGTGATGAGCAAGGGCCTTAGAAGGTTTGGAGATTCCTTTCAGAGGAGCATTCAGACGTTTGGCTGCTGATCCAAACCACTTGAGTCTGCAAAATAAGACTGGAAATCATTGGAGATTTCTCGTATTTCCTGTTTCTGGTCACACCAGAAATATAAAAAGGGCAGCTTCTCCCACAATATTTCAGAGCTGCAGCTTCTTGTCCCAGCTAAAAACTCAGCAATGCACAAGTAGGGAAGGGCGGGGGTAGGAGAAAAGAAATTACACGTCATGTTGATTAGATGAGTCCAGGCTGCATGTTCCAGATCGTAAGGTTTGGAGCTTAATCAGAGCCTAGCTTTGGGTTCAGCCCATTATTAGAAAGAAGGGCCAGAAGTGGAATTCCAATCCCTGTTCGTTACTGTGATTATGTGCCCATCAGAAACACACAGGCAACTTTCCAGCTCTCTTGTTCTGCCCCACCTCCAAATAATTTAGGTTTGCTGTGATTGCAGTTTGACGCAGAGTGAGAATTGCATTGGTTTTGCTGTGTGTTTTTACCCTGCGGGAAAGTGCTACAGAATTAGTAGGGAAGAAACGAACCAGAAGTTATTCTGAAAAGCTATTTTCTGGATTCTCTGCTGTGGTGCACAGTGAGGGTAGGCAGAGATGGCCCTGGTGGGCAGGGGGAAAAGGATGCGAGAGACACCATTTCCCTGAGCAGGGAAAATTTCCACTGGTGGAAAAAACCTTTACACCAATGGCTGAGGACTGCCCAGGTGCAGCCCACTGGTGGACACTTCCTCTACTTCTGCTCCTCTGATCGCTCCCTGTGGCTCAGGAAGCCACACCTGGCTCCCTGTGAACCCCCCCATCAGGCCTCAGCATTATTACTGTGGTCGCACCCAGGAGCCCTGGTCACGGATCAGGACCCTACTGTACTAGGCATTGTTCAAAAAACACCAAACAAAAAGATGGCCCCTACCCCGGAGAGCTCCTAACCTAAGCAAGCTCTCCGCAGAGTCCAGGCAGGGGAGAGGATCTGCCCCACAGAATTTCTCAGTGAGTGAGATCATTCCCCAAGGTTTTTTAAAACCCTGTCACACAATTTAATAGAGGGTGGAGACTCAAGCTACCAAACGCTGGGGGGCGGCAGGGGGAAAGAGTCGCACACAAAAAGTTTCCCTTTTTCATCTGAATTTCATTTTAGTCCATTTTTTCCTAACCAACTAATAGAAAGGTTATCAGGGCCTAAGCCAAAGCCTGTTGAACTCAGTGGGAAGACTCTTACTGACCTTCAATGGGCTTTGCCTTTTCCATCTGGGACACAGAGGGCTAATGAAGGCATCCTTGCCTATTAGGAAAGAATAGCCCATTTATAACACAAAGTAAGTGTTTTTCCTGACTAACAAAATGGGGGCACTTGTATGTGCCTTTTGTAATCTTCATTTCAAGATCTCAGTTTGTTACTGTACTTTGAAAAGGAAAGTAACATACAAGGAAATTAACTAACTAAACATTAACTGTAAGTAGCACAAAGCTTGTGACACTAAGAGGAAACAGGAAATTTGAAAGCTCATGTATCATCCTTAATGTATGCATGAGACGAGACGGCAAAATGAACTTTGATCTCCTGGATTTGGGGTGGGGGTTTAATATAATTTATTTCATAGCTGTATTGTCATTTCAATGCAGCTTTTCTTCCCCCGCTAGGAATAGAAGAGTAATTTATTATTGCAGAACACCATGTATTATTTCAAGTCACTCAAATGTTATAATGAAAGCCAGGTGAAAAACAGAAGGAGAAAAACTGTCACTCCTCAGTCATGACATCATAACTGTAAAGGAAACCCTAGTTGTTGGAAAGGACTCGACGTTCTGAATTCAAACAGATGTAGACCTGCCATAATCAATACCATGTGTGAGTTTGAACGTCTCTTCTCTGAACTTAGCAGGGCGTAATGAGCATGTGTAGCTTAGTGACCGTTTTGTAACGGCCATTCAGTTACAGGACATAACTGGAAAGTAATACATGGCTTTGTAGCTATTTTATCTTCCAGCTTGTATTCTCTAGTGGCTAACACTTAACGCAAATACTTCATGAACTGTGGTTCCAATAGTCCCAGCTAAGCCATAATATGCAATTTTTCTAACTTAATGGAAGATTTGGAATCAACCTGCCCTGATCCCATCTTAAAATTAGAGGCTGTTCAGATTCAGATGTGCAACTGGGAGTCTGCAACCATCCTCCCTTGCTCTCTTTCTCAAGAGGCAGCATTGCCAAGTGGGTAAAGCACAGAACTAAGGGTCTTTAGACTGGGGTTCTATTCCTGGCTCTGCCTTTAATTCATTCAGTGACCTTAAGTCACTTCACCTATCTGTGCCGCTCCATGTTCAAAAGGAGAGCACAAAAGGTGTATTATTATTACTGAGATCGGTGCATAAAAGCCACCGCGTAGGTGCCAAGCACCATTCCTCTGCCCTGAATGGGAACACCCAAACACTTCCTGTTCCGGAACACTCCTGAGTTATGCACCTGGACAGCATACAGCTTGTTACAGAAGTAGCTATGAACAAGGCAAAGCTCTCCAGGAATCTTTCCCTGCACATGGCAATATGAGTCACAAGTTATCTGGGGTGTTTCCCAAAGTGAATCAACAGCTGCCTTTCCTGGGGCAGAGGAGAAACTATTAAAACCAGACAACAAGTCCTCTCTCAGACTAGTTCAACCATCCAACTGCCTGTTCTATTTCTCAGGGAACCAAAACAGCATTAGGATTTCAGCAGCTATTCATTTTCTACCAAATTCATGTCAAAATATTTTCCCACTGTCCAGAGCTGCAAATTAGTACGGTTTTTCCTCTGAATTTGATTCAGTCTGTCACAAGACACTGAATATTTTATTATTGTTCTAACGATGAGGCAACAGCTGTTTCTCCTTTTATTTAGCACGGGTCCAGAGGAAATAGATTTTTTCTGCTGTTCTAATTTCACTGCCTATCCAAACTGTGGGGCCAGACTAAGATCTTGGATATGAACATGCAACTGCCAGGGAAATTAACTAGCACTACATGCCTGTTTCAGAGAACAGAATTTGCCCTTTAGCATGTGGGGCAAGTCCCGTGAGAGGCCGGTTTTATTTTCGTTTCTTTTTACACCTTGTCAATTATCCCTGATTCACGCTTGGGGGAGAAAAGTATGCTACAAAACCCCAGCACCTTCCACTTCCAGTTATTTTTGTAAAGTGGAATTTAATGAGACCCGCCGGCCAACGTTAACGTTGTACTGCAAAGTTTCCTGCAGTTTAAAAAGGGATTGTGCCAAAATGAACTAAAGACGTCTTTATGTGGTGGGATAGCGACTTCTTATTAAGGTTTCAAACAGATAGTTACAGCAGATTTTTGGTTATACAGCAGCCATTCAAAGCTGTTAAGTAGAGCTGGGAAAAACCTGATAGGACACTGCCTCTGCAAACTCAAACTTTCTGAATTAGATCCAAACAACCCTGGAAAACTCAGAACCAGAACAAAGTAGCCCAGGTTTGCTCAAAATCAAACCCAGGCTCAAGGACCTGAAGTGAGTTTCAAGGCCAAGATTATATAAATAAATAAATAAATAAATAAATAAAAAGCCTAATTTTCAGCCTTTTAAGTCCATATTTAAGCACCTGCCTGATTTTCAGATGTGCTGAACAGTCAACCGGTCCCACTGATCTAATTATTCACCTACTCTCCCCTCTCCAAACTATCCTGGAGAAAGTCTGAAGAGCGCGCGTGGATGATGCATTAAACCTTGAATCACAGCCTTGCAGCAAGCATGCCAAGTGAAGGCCACATTCCATGTATGACCCTTGCACTTGTGAAGCTATGGGATGCTTGTCTCCTTGTATTTTCTAAAATGTGGCCTCCCCACCCCCAGAGCTGAGGAGGTCACTTGCACCTGTGCCCCAGAGCTATCTAGAACTGGCTAGAACACTGCTGGTGACCTTGTAAATAATTTCAGAGACAGAGAGAGACAGAGACAGACTCCTCTTTCACCCAATTGGTTTTAAATTTCTCTCTGATAAATGTGAATATTCACCAGTAGCAGGAACATCTTTGGCACTGGAGAGGTAGACTTTATTCCAACATAGCACTTAAGTGACTAATATGATACAAAGGCACTTTTATAGGATGTGGACAGTTTATGTAAAAATGAATCTCCTGGCGCCTTTGCTCATGAAGCAGCGCAAAAGGACAGCTCCTCGGGTGATGTGAATCACTATTGCTTCAGGACCCTGTTGATTCCTTGAAATAAGGTTCTGGATCTTTATAGATGGTATTTTGGAATTTAATAAGGTGAACATCAATCTATAATCTAATATCCACCTCCTAGCACACTTTCAAGCCTGTAATATTTGCAGATCTAACATATTACCATGATAAAGTGGGCATGCTGCAAAGCTGCCATCTCTAAAATGAGAGAGGAAGGTTTCGAAGATCTTCACTTTCCTTAAAACAGGGAATATGGAGAGCCAGTCGTCTCTAACACCTTTTGAATGAAGTTTAATTGCAGCCGCTGTAGTATCATTATTGGGGGAGGAGGGAGAGTAACTTTTGACATCTACAGATTTTAAACCCTGAACACAAGCGTATTTTCATTTTGTATTTCACAACTGCTTTATGTCGACTATTTGTTTTCCCAACAATACCTCTTATCTCCACCAGATTAACTGGGACTAAAGTCCAGCACCCCAGGGTCTCATTTTCCCTTAACGCAAGAGCAGCGTTGAGCTTAAGATGCACGGAGAGGCTTTCAAACACATGTCCACCCACCCTCTGAATTAGTTACAAATCTCTGATCGACATTCAAAACGAACAGGTTTCAAAAAGCGTGTATTGGACTATTTCACACAATTAGACCAAGTAGTACACACAATTACGAGTAGTAGTAAAGCATATGCTGTACACAGTCACCTACGGAGTATGATTCTGCTCGGACACCATCCACTTCAGTGAAGTTATTCCGGATTTATGGGAGAAACCCAAGCTCATACTTCCCCCAAACACGCATGAGCTCACGTGTGCACACACAGTACGTGATGAGAAAATGACAAAGGTCAATTTGCCCTCCAGAGCTCACAAGCTTGCCCTGCCTCCACTTCCAGTATCATACCGATTTAAACCCTGGTCTACAGACAGATTTTGTATGGGTACAACTATGGTTTTGTAGAGGTATAACTAAAGTCAGTTAGCGTGTGACTTTTTTTTTTTTTTTAAAACCCAAAGTAGTTAGACCAGTTACAACGCCTAGTGTTAATGCAGTTATGTGGTGTAGTTTATTCCCCTTCCTGTACTGGAAGTGCTACACTGGTATAAACAGCTGTGCATCAATATAACCACATTTACAGTAGGGGGCTGTACTGCTTTAACTATACAGGTCTAGTTAAAGCAGTACAACTGGGGTGTTTAGACAAGACCTAAGGGACTCGTTGAGGAAGATGGAGACATTTTGTGCTTTGGTGGGAAGGGAAAGGAGTGCAACCTGAAACTGCATCTGATCAGGAATTTTCCTGCTTCCACATTTTAACCCCAGCTATGAAAAACAGTTTCCTAAATAACAAAAACAGGTTTTCTTCTTAAAATTCACTTGCACTTCACTGCAACACAGGTCATCTCTCCACCCAAAAGGACAATCCTCTCAACTTCTAATAGGAGCTGATCTATAAGTCAAAAAGGGTTCTAGCCCAGAACAAAAGCTCTGACCGCCAAATTACAGTTATTTAATCGACTTGCTTAATTTAACTGACCTGGTCCACACTAGTATGCACCCAAATACAGGGTCCCACTACCCTATCTCCCCATGTTTTTACAAGGAGATGCCATCTGAATTCTGCCCCATTTTTCCATTTCCACATATCACCCAATTTAAATTCATTTTCACTACTTAAACTGCCCATAAAAATACAATCTTTGCTCTGGTTTAAAGTAATCCTTCTCTTAGCAACAGCCTGCAAAAACACAGTGTGAAATGTAAGGAGAATTCTCTAGATCATATGTATGCAACAGAGGAAAAGTTATGGGAGTAGCAGTTAGCCACTGAAGATTTGTATTTATGCAAGAGACATGCTTCATATTTGACTACATATTGACTAACCCCTGAAGCTTGTAGTGAATTAAAGCAGGCATGGTACTGCATATGAAACAGATTCTCTCCTCAAACATAGAAACACAAAGCACAACATTAAGGTGCAAGAGCCCATACACAGGCATTTGTCAGAATGTAAGATACGCTCAATTCTACACAGCCTAAATCAAAGTTAATGAGAACATTTGTTTACAAGTCAGTGAGTGGGTTTTGTTTTGTTTTTTTAAATAATCGTAAAGCAAGTAATCAGATAGGCCCAGCTTCTGTGGAAATTGCTATGATGCACATTAGCCAGAGCTGTTCAGGGAAAAATTGCACCTCTGCGTACTGCAATCAGGGCTACATAGGAAAAAAAGTTTTAAGGTTACATAGTATTTGACAGGGCCATAAACACCAGGGAAATAAAACATCCTTTCTCCAAGGTGCAGCTTTCCATGCAAAAAGCTGTTACTCAAAAAACAAACATTTCCTTGTGTTCCGAGAAAAGAAAATTCTCTTCACTGAGTGGGCATGTCGGGGGGAGGAGAAATGAAATGTTATGTGAAGTTATTACCAGTCACTTCTGGTTATACTCAAGAAGCAGATTGGGACTCCTTTAGAGAGACGCAGACACACAAGGGCTTTCCCTCTCTGGGATTTATGGAGTAACTAACATCTGTGCAACTGACATCTGGCAAGGGGATGGTATCTCAGAGGCGGGATGAACTTTGAAATAGTCTGTGTTATTAAATGCATAATGTATCCTTTCAGCAAACACCGAGGAGTCGTTCCCACTCACTACCACATGCCTATCTAACTTATGTCTGATTTAGACACACACAAAAACTCCTATGAACTACAGGTGGTTTGCTGGGGGGAGTGTCTGCCCCCCACCCATCAAAAACTATAAATAAAATGGGATTTTCTAGGAAGTTTGACAAGTTTTATTAATAAATTCTAAACGGTTTTGTACCTAGAACACAAGTTGATCTTTAAACCGCAACAACTTCAATCTGCCCAGGGACTACTAGTGTATCCTACTGAGTGAGAGATGCATGGTTGATTGCTATGCTTGTTCTCCAGACCAACAGGCGTGCTCTGGTGGCAGCACGCACAGCTTCTGATGAGGAGGGAATTTAGGGTGACCAGATTGCAAGTGTGAAAAATCAGGGCTTCCCCACCTCAACCCAGGGGGGGATGGGTTGTTAAAGTTATGTAGAGAAGACAAAGCCCCTAATATCAGAACATCTGGTCACCCCAAGGGAGTTCCATGTGCCATGTTGATAAATGAAAGAGCACCGCTGATGGACCCCAAAGTGGATCCCACTAGTCATCAGCCAAGACATAGTAGCAATCTGGCGAGTGTGTACGTCCATCACCCCCTACTGGATGGAATCAGAACGGTGCTGATAACACGTCACGGGATTCTCCGTTAGCGCAAGCTGACAGGGGCTTGAGCTTTTAAGAGAAAGAAGAAAAACTCTGTCCCCACTGTTGCCATGAAGCTGCCACTGGCTGCAGAGAACAGCATAGCCAGTGCTTAGGTAGCCTTCGGTTTGTTACAATACAGAGTCTGGTCTAAGCCGAGGTCACTTTGGAGCTGTACATTATCTAGCACAACGGGACTTTGATTCATGCCAACAATGTGCTACCATAATATAAACTACAACGTTAGCTTAGGATAGGAAAGCAGGGCCTAGGACAAATCTCTCATTCTGTCAGAGATTTGCGCTTGTCCAACATGGCTACTGATGGCTGGTTAACAAAAGCATCGAGAGGGGAGGATCTTCAGTTTCGTGTTGGCTCTCAAAAAAGGCGAAATACTGTCAATCATTCCCCAGCTAGACAGCGGGTGGGCGGGACAGATGCTGGGGATGCAAGGACATCCTGCCTGACAAGCCGAAGTCAATGTAGATTTGATGTCCCAGGTCCCTATAAAAAGTCCTTAAACAGAAACAGGGGGCCCTTTGTGAAAAGGCTGCGGGAGGTACTGCTCCACGCAGCTGGGGAAACACACAGTGGAAAACCCAGCTGTTTCACAACTGTGAGGGAAGAGGCGAAAGTGAATGCCACAGCCTAGGAGGCATTAAGCCTTTTCCCGCCTTACGCTTCAGCAGCCAGCCCCGAAGGAAAAATAGAGATGCACTTTCACGACACCAGAGCCAGCGAGTGGCAGCCTGCACTCAGCAGCACGGGAGGAAGGAAAGGAAATATTGCCATGTTTCTAAACAGAACAGTTGCCTGAGTAACTGCGGAATTTTCTCCCGGCAAGAGCCATGATGTAACTTTGGATGCATGCAGACAGCAGGAAACAAGCTGGGATTTGACAGACGTTTTGACTTCCCCTCACCCCCAAATACAGACTTCCATTGCCCATCCAATGTATTTAAGCTGCCTTATTAAGCCTGTCACTGAAAACAACAGGTGAGGAATATACCTGCCAAGTCTTAAGCTTTTCCAAGGACTTCTGCCTTGGGGAAAGTTTTTAAGTGTAAGATTTGAGACAAAGGGGAACCAACTAGTGGACTGATCTTAATGGAGGGATTTACAGTTTAATAAAGTTGCTCTCGCTCAGAGCTCACGTTTCCTCCTGCCTGATCCCACAGTGACAACTGTCTGCATCGTTCAAGCACCCCAGGAATGATGTCACAAATTATGCACAATGAGCTTCACTGCAGGCTAGTCAGGTCCTGCCAACTCGTATGCACCAGCTTAACATCAATGGGAATAGTAATGTACACAAAATTAAATCTATGCAGACATGTTTGCAGGAGCCTATTTTCTTCTTCATCAGGGATGAGAAGATGGGCCACGTTCACACAGTTTAAACAGAAGCAGTCGCTATTTGCCAATATGGTGAGAAAAGAAACACACAAACTGGATGTGGATTTAAGTTTTCAGTCCTTTCAACATTTCTCTTGATATCAAAATTCCTCTTTAAAAGTAAACAACTTTTATCTCCACTTCTTACCCAACTGGATTGAAATCTCAGTTGTTTTACAACTCCGCCACCCATACTGGTCAACCACACTACACATCTCTGAGGGGGAAACTATGGGATACACAATCATCACAAAGGCATCTTTTTCCTCCCTACCACCACTCACTCCCCTTATGACACATTTGAATAGCTGAGAAGTGCATAGTTCGCTTTTAGCCATGCGTAACCCGAACTACTCCAAAAACAAAGATACCGTCCTGTTCATCACTCCACCTATTAGCCAAGCTGGAGGGAAGCCTATGCAGTTTACACGGAGCCTGTACACGGCCAGCTCTAAACAAGGTTCACACATACCAAATCTCGAAATCCTTTAGAAAGCAAGGCCTGCTACCTTCAGACATGACCAGACGGTGAATCCCTAACCTCTAGAGCCCTGCAAATCCGCAGGTATCTGCTTTATATCCATGGATGTGGCTACAAATTTTGTATCCGCGCGGGGCTCTGACACAGAGTGGGTGGGCAGCTGTGAGGAACCGCAGTGTGCCTCCTCCACCTGCCCTGTTCGGAAGGCCTGGGGGGTAGGGATAGGGGCCATGTGCTGCTCAGGCCACACGCTCAGGGCAGGTGGAGGGTCTGCCGTGGCTCCCCACAGCTGCCAGCACGTCTCTCCCTGACCAGGCTCTGGAAGGGGGTGCGTCTCGAAGCCTCAGTCTGGCCCCCCGTGTAGAGCCTTGCAAATCCACAGATATCCGCCAAAATTATCTGCGGATCGGATGCGGAGACATTTGTGTATCCGTGCCGGGCTCTACTAACTTGGTTTCAGAAGTGCTGACCACACAGTCTTTGGAAGTCAGTCTCCTTTAAGGTCCCCCCAGCTGGGCACCCACATATAGAGGCATCCCCGACAGTCCAGAAGATTGTAGGCCAATGACTGAAATGAGGAGCTTTCACCCCATTTCATCCCACGTGGAAGGCCGGGCAGCACAAGACCTATTTAAATCCCACCTAAGGTTTATTCTGAGGCTTTAAACTGGCGCATGGACTTGGGCTGGCCCTCTGGGCAGTTAGAATCGCTTCTCTGGGTTTTCACATGACAAAGCGAGGCACAATGGTGAGAGAGTTGCTTTCAAATCAGAACGGAAGCGTTTCAGTTTCCTTCGACTAGGATCACCTTGAGCGCTTTTGCATGACAGTGAGGTCAAAGCTCTCTGGGCAACCGCATGCTTTAAGCGGGAAGTGGATGGTGAAAAGTCAGCAACCTAAGTACACCAGCTCTCCAAAAGGAGGCGTGCAACTTGGTTCTAAAATTTCAGCTTCTCTCCTGGGTGATCCAAACAACCCCTCTAGGGTGCTGAGTTTCCTTAGTCCTAGAGTGTACTAACCGACTTTTGATACTGGCAAAAATGTCTGGCCCAGGAGTCGGAGATACCAGCCCACACCTCCTAGTATGCCCCTTTGTGAGTCCTTGTTTAGAACAGACAGACTAATGAAATGCAAGAAGATTCCTGAACTTAGAATCTCTTTAGGAAGCAAAACACTTGTGTATTTCACTCCCTTGCCTGCTCACCGAAGGAGCCTGCACCACTGAAGGCTCTGAATGCTTCAGCATTGACTTCAGTGGATGCAGGATAAGGCCCAGAAATAGCAGACAAGCAGACAGGAATCCACATTCAATCTCACTTTGTGCCTACAGCTGAATACTAAAAGCACAGCTGAGACTGGAGGGGTAATTTCAACCAAACCAGCCTTGACAGTGTCCCTTGAAACAAAAACAAAACATTTAATTCGAAGTTCTAAGCCTTGTACATACTCAAGAGAGGAGAACTGCATCCAGCACCATTCAGTTCTGGGAGATGAATATTCTTGTTTATGCATTCACCCTTTTCCACTCCCCAGACAGTAACTGCTCTGGTCTATCAAGTAACTGAGCATTTTAGGGGTGTAGAGTCATTCTGACCCATGTGCCTATTAACCTGCCACCATTCCTGCATGGCTCCAGGAGCTCCCCGCTGCAGAGAAGCCAGTAGGTGGGAGGATGGTCAGAAGGGATGGTCAATTGTCGGGTGTCCCTTCTGCCAGAGATGGGACACTAGATGGAGAGAACTCTGTTACAGAGAATTCTTCCCCAAGACTTGGGCTGTGCCCACTTGCTCAGGGTCTAAGGGATCACCATATTTGGGGTCGGGAAGTTTTCCCCCAGCTCGGATTGGCAGAGACCCTAGAGGGGGTTTGCCTTCCTCTGCAACATAGGGCACGGGTCACTTGCAGGTTTATACTAGAGTATATGGTGGATTCTCTGAAACATGAAGTCTTTACAACCAGATTTGATAACTTCAGTAACAAAGCCAGAGGCAGGGGTGAAAGTAGCCGGTACGGCGTGCCGGTAAGAAGCTGGTTCCAGCCCATACATAGCCACAGCAGCAGTGCTTTAACGTCGTTGCCCCTTTTGCCCCTCCTGGGCCACCGACGGGGGGGTGGGGATGGGGAGGTATGGGGGGAGGGGCAGCTGCCCCCGGGCTGGCAATTTAAAAGGGCCCAGGGCTCCTGGCCGCCGCTACCACGGTAGCGGCCGGAGCACTGGGCAGCACGGGCCAGGCAGCGCAGAGCGCTGGCTGTGGGAGGCTGACCCCCAGCCCCGCCCCTTCTACCCAAGGCCCCGCCCCTTCCACCCAAGGCCCCGCCCCTTCCACCCAAGGCCGGGAACAGGGCCCCTGTACCAGTAAGTGTTTAATATTCCTTTCACCCCTGGCCAGAGGTTAGGGGCCTATTGCAGGACTGGGTGGGTGAGGCTCTGTGCCTTGCAATGTGCAGGAGGTCAGACTAACGATCATGTCGTCTGAGTCGTAGAATTCCTTCTATAAACGTTATGTGGGAGGTTTCCATCAGCAGCACTGCTCTGAAACCTTTTCTACCCACAAATCTTGTATTGCTTTAATTACACAGAGCTAGTTAAAGTGGTACAACCGCCCCCTAGTATGGATGCAGTCATACAGTTATAAAGGTGCTTTATACGGATACAACTGGCTCGCCTTCCTGTATGGGAAATAAGCGATACCAAATACAAGGCACTTTTATACCAGTGTATATCTCGGTCCATGCTAGAGGTTATACTGCTATAGCTATATTGGTTACAGAAGGAAAAAAAAAAAAAAAAAAATCACGCCCCTACCCAAACACCGCTATACTGGTGTTAAAACAAAAAAATCACCATTGATTAAGCCAGGCTTAGCTATTGAGAATTCTTTCTAGGTGAGGGCTTGATTTTCCAATCCAATATGCCACTGCGCCATAAAGGCCCAGGAACCAGTTCTAAGTTGACAGCTTGTGCACACACCCCTCTACTTTCTCCATAAAGAATTGCTATATTGAAGTAAACTCAGTGAGACAGGAGGAGGACAGACAGATTTGTGGTTAACAGCACTAGATCAGGACATGGGAAACCGGCGTTAAATTCCTGGTTCTGCCCACAACCTCATGTTTAACCCTGGGCAAGTCACCTAATCTCTCTGTGCCTCGGTTCCCTGCCTGTAAAATGGGATAATTCTTCTCATTTCCCACCCTTTTGCCAATTGTCTACTTAGACCACGAATCCTTCAAGACAGGGACAATCTCTTACTATGTGTTTGTACAGTGCCTAGCACAGCAGTGCCCTGATGATGGGTGAGTTCCTCTAAGTACTACAAAATAAAATAAAATAAAAAAAAAAAAAAAAAAAAACAGCAACAACCCCACACCCATGAAAACTAAATGTTTGAGGTTCTTACTTCTGCTCTTATGGAAAAGAGATAGAATTTAAATCTGGATGAACACATATGGTACTACAAAATCCCATACTGTTTAATAGAGAGAGTGGTATCCTTTTTTCGGCTGTGTTAACCATCCTATGGAGTTTATGTCCCTGCAATAGTATTAATATAAATCTACAGGGAAAAAGTGGCTATTAAGTCCTATAGGAATTTTCCTTAAGAGTGTTATGGGAAGTTAACATATTGTGGGGAAGAGAGAAAACAGACAGCATCTGAAATTGTACAAAACCCAGGCTGTGCATTATCTACAGTTCACTCGATGCTAATTAAATTGCCAGCTCTTAAAGTCCTGCCATGAGGCTTTTTGAAAGCCAGAGAAGGAGCCTCAGAGAAGTTAGGAAGTAGAAATACACCGGCAGCCTACTAGACAATGAAAATGTTAAAACCGAAAGACAGAAATGAGCCAGAAAGTGCTTTGCTGCTATTCCCCCCACCTCACACTGTATTTGACTTGCACACTGGGGGGCTGAAACATAAATAACTGGACAGGCAAGACAGCGGCTTCAGTTACCTCTTTGCCAAAAGCCAAAATCTGAGTGTTGGAGGAGTTGTGGTTCTGCTCATGGAGGCTAGAGGCCTGGTTTGTGAACACATGAGAGGAAAAGTCAATGAAAGTTTTAAGAGTCCATTCAGAGCTCACTAGCACTGGTACTACAGCCACGCTGTACCGCACGGTCTCTAACAAAGATTTGCTCTTGTATTGTTATATTACTTATTCATGTTACAGTAGCATCTAGATGCTCCAGCTGAGATCAGAGCCCATTGTCCTAGGGACTGTACTTTCACATTGTAAGAGAGCCCCGGCCCGAAGAACTGAATCTAAACAAAGGAAAGAGTCCTCCTTTCTCTCACTCTTGGCCTATTATCCCCATTTTACAGATGGCGAATTCAGAGAGGGAGGTTTGCTCAAGGTCACACAGGAAATCTGTGAATAGAACCCAAATCACCGGAGTCCCAGCCCAACTCAGAAGGAAGGGCGGTCTTGTGGTTACATGCATCTGCTGCTTACAGCTAACTTACCAAATCATGCCAAGAACAAACGGTGAATGACAGATAGTAACAGTAAAATATGTACTGCATGCCGTGAACAGCTGGTAACACCCTGCCTCTCCCCCAACTGCATTCCACCAGGCAGTATGGTGCAGGTAAAGCTGGAGGAACTGAAATGTACCAAACGGAATGATGCAGTAAAAATCACTCACTCTCCAAGTATTTAGTACCACGCCCATCACTGTAGTAGCTGAACATTCTGGCCAGCACTCTGCAGACCTATTCGAATTGGTCAAGGGTTTCACTTCAATGGAGAACATGCCTTCCTGGATTATGGAAATAGAGGTCATTTAAGAGGAAAGCAGCTACAAAAATAAATCATAAATTTATACTCTGTTGCTTCAGCATCCTAGAAACAGGAAATCAAAAGGAAGGGCAAGGGATGTGGGACTTTGAGAGCTCTGTGCAGAGCAGGGCACTAACCTGGTACCCATTCTGTCAGCGTAGCACATTTCAGGGTTAAACGGAGGAGAGGATTTTATGTTCTTTGCATCAGATGCTGATGTAAATACAGCTTCCTTTATTTTCACTGCAGCAAACTCCTCAACAACGTTTTGTGGGGAACGTTCAAAGCTTTCACTAACACAAATACACGAGACAGATTTTCAAGTGGCCTCTAATTTTTGATGCCCAATTTAAGACTTCTAGGAACCAGTTGTCAGAGGGGCTATACAACCACAGGTCCCACTGAAATCAATGGGGAAAAGCAGCTGCCTCGCATCTCTGACAATCAGGCACCCAGCATCTAAGGACCTAGCTATATGGACAGCATATGGTAAGATGGGGGTGGGAGGGCAAGTCTCCATCACACTAGCGTTGATATACTCCTGCACTAGAGAACTTTTAATGCGCTAGTGAATGGAAGAGTCACGTCCCATCTTATTGTGCACTAGCTGCCCGTATAGTCAAGCCCAAAGATTGGGCACTCGCTATTTATTGTAGTGCCTCAGTCGTGCACCAGGACCCCATCGTGCTAGGTGCTGTACAAACAAAACAAAAGGCCCGTCACTGCCTCAAGAATGTGGGCCTTTACTTTTAATGATATTTCTATTGTTGCATTTAAATGAGTTGCATTAATTGTGCAAGTTTCCCTTCACAACTGGGCTGAAATCCTGGCCCCACTGAAATCAAAGGGAGCTTTGTCCCGGACTTCAAGAGGGCCTGGATTTCATCCTGATGTCAGGAAAAAGATGAAAGACAATGGAGAAAGTTTTTCCTCTCTGGCCCTTTTAAGGTGTACTAGGAGCCATGCTTTAGAGCAATATCAAAAGATACATCTGTGGCCTTGACAACAAGATTAACCCACCTAAGCTTTTATTCTAGCAGGGTTTTCCATCGTTATTATTGAGGATGTCAATGAATGACATTTATGGAGTTACTAGAATTTAGTTAATCTGAGTGCTCATCTCATAAGGGTGCAGCAGTCCATAAATGTGCCAGTCAGTCACAGGACCAGGGCCTTCAAGTTTAAGCTCTTTGGAGCAGGGTGCTGTGATCGCCCAGGTCTGTAAAGCACCATGCATGGCCCCAACCTCTGTGCGGAGGGAGAAAAACAAGACCTCTGGGCCCAGTATTGCCAACCCCAAGTATTTCAAACATCATGAGTCAGACCCACAAACAAACAGTTTAAAAAAAATCATTAATTTTTTTTTAATTAATAAATGTAGGACTCGTTTTAGGTGTCATCATGTAGGGGGACTTCAGAGTTCATGTTTTCAAGCTCTTCCCTGCAGCCAGGAGGACGACTAGAAAGGTCCTTTGTTTTTCAGTGAAACTGTGATGCTCAAGTGACCACATAATCCCAGCAGTTGGGGATTTAAGAACCCCCCCCCCCCCAAAAAAAAATCACAAGACGCAATAAAATCCCCAGAGATGTGAACAGCTTTAAGGGTT
Source organism: Malaclemys terrapin pileata (assembly GCF_027887155.1). Taxonomy (NCBI): domain Eukaryota; kingdom Metazoa; phylum Chordata; order Testudines; family Emydidae; genus Malaclemys; species Malaclemys terrapin. The sequence continues at coordinate 8,666,833 of NC_071521.1, read as the reverse complement.
TAAATAGGACTCAAGTGGTACATAGCACTTGCACTGGTCCTGGCTGTACATCGTGGGGTGAAATTTCACCTTATATACATAGTTTGATACCTACAAAATACACTTGCACCTTCTAACACACAGAAAAAGTTCTGAAGGAGAACGTTAAAGAAGCCATCTAGGTTTTTCCCTTAAAAGATTCTTAACTTTAAGTATCATTTATTGTTTCAGGGGTCTGAGTAAAATCATAAGCCACGCAAGTGAACTGGAAAGAGTTTTGCATATCTTCTATTCTCAACTGCACGTCAGATCCTATTCACCAATGCAACAAAGAGAATTCTGGGCCATTATTAAGTTGCCTGTGACAGAGCTTTTTTATCCCTTTCATAAAAGCCGGTTAAATACCACTTTTCACAAAGATACCTGTGCTATTACTTACTCCAGCCTGTCATATGGCCCTTGCCTTAAAGATACCAAGATCACACTAATAATAGTTCTCCTGTTGGTGAATAGCAGGCTTGCATGGAATAATACCCCCAGTCTATACCATGCCTTTATTGTGTTGGATCGTCACACTATACCACTGTTATTAAGGGATGAGCCTTCTGCGCCTCAAAACAGGACATTTCCAAATGGTATAACAGAATCAGAAAGACGACGACTGAAGTAATGCCCTTTTTTCAACCCATCTGAAGTTGGTGTTCTGTGATACACATTTTTCTCCCTGAGGTTTGCATCTCACTTTTTGTGGACCTAGGTTATCAGAAAAGCATTGGCGAAATTGGAAGCCACATCTGTGAAAGTAAAAGCTTTGTGAATTAAGATAGGTATGCCACCTCCTATTCCCCCCTGCATTGGAAAGAGGTTTCTGCCTAAATTCAATTGGTGTTACAGCACGCTGGTGTGGAAAAAATCAAGTAAATAATTGATTTCTGAAGACAAAGCAACAGCACGGGGTTATAAGTAAGAGAAAAGCTTTTCTCCATCCTTGCTAGCAAAGTATACCGCACAACAAATGAAAGACTAGATCTTCAGCAGGTATGAATGAACTCCAGTAGAGCTATGCTTATTTATACTTGCGGAGGATCTGCCCCGCCTCTCAGAGTCCATTCCCTCCCAATCAGACGAGAGCAATTCCAAAAGGTTCACCTTTGCACTGTACAGTACAGAGACAATACTACACACTTCTATCCCACTTTATCCATAGATCACACAGAGCTTTACAGAAGGTGAGTAAGCAGTATTGCTAACCTTCACTATTAAAAAAATCATGAGATTAGTTTGCAAGTTGTGAGATTTAAAAAAAAAAAATAATTGGAGTCTTTTTATTTGCTCTTTAAGGTTTCACTCAGGTCACATTTTTGCACTTTTCTCCACAACCACGAGGACAAGCAGCATCCTTTTTTAAATGAAAGCCAAGATTCTCACATAATCACAGGACTCCAGGAGCTAGGGCTTAAAGAAAAATACCAAACCACCATGAAACTCACGATAAAAATCACCAAGGTTGGCCACACTGTCAGGATCTTTGGTCCCATTTTACAAACAAGGATCCTGCGACAGAAAAGGCAAAACAACTTGTCCCAGGTGATACAAGGAGTCAACAGAATCCAGATCCCCTGATTCAACTCTTTTTAAACACAACTGTTCCAAAAGGGACAAAGAACCAGGAAATAACACTACAACTAGCCAATGCCAGGGCCAGATTGTCCAACTGTATTCCATGGCAATGACATCATTCATGACATACTTCCAGAAAGGACCTAACAAAGGAGCCGAAACAGCTGAAGGAACGACAGCACAACTGTATCATTCAAAGCACGGAGTTCCTTGTTGCCATGGTCATGCCGCATATATCCTGTCAAAGGGTCCACAGGTCTGCCATACCAAAGACAATTCTCTGGACAAGCAGATAAGTGGGACTGAGACTGTTAATAAATAATAATAATATATGGAGAGATACCTCTCTCATAGAGCTGGAGTTAAAGTTCCTATCACTTGAGTTTTGCCTCATTTTACAGTCAAGTCTCAAACGCAAGGCAACAGTATACATCCTGTTGCACATTTGTAAGAGTTTGCTGTGATGGCTGCCAATTAAGATACTTGCAGATGTCATTAGACCAGCTGATTCACTGAGTGCGTCTGCCTCCCAGTTCAAAACAGGCTGAGAGCAGAAGGCAAAAAAATATGCTCCAGTCCACATACCCCAGAGTAATCCTAACTAAACAAGCCGATTTTATGGATTCCATAAACTCCGCTTTTATTCTAAGTTCAGACAGGAAACTTTGCCAGCTCTGGTCAATTCCCACACATCAGAGTCTGCAAGCAAGATCCAGCAAGGCTGCTTCAAGTTAGGGTGACCAGATGTCCCGATTTTATAGGGACAGTCTTGATTTTTTTGGTCTTTCTTATATAGGCTCCGATTACCCCCACCACCCCCTGGGTCCCAATTTTTCACACTTGCTGTCTGGTCACCCTACTGCAAGTGGGGTTTGCAAATGGACACTTACTAGAAGGCAGAGGGCTAAACGGGACGTTGGTTTAAGCGTGCTGCTAGCTCCTCTCTTCTACGGATCTGGGTTCAAGGAGCCTGTTACCATCACACAAGCCCCCTCAGGGCATGTCTACCCTGCATAGTGAACCCAGGTGATTGGCACCCAGGTCAGCACACCTGAATTAGCTTAACCCAAGTGCGAGCATCCCCACTGCAAAGCCCTGCCTGGGTTACGGTCACTGGTCCTGCACTCGCCCATGTCTCTCTGGAGGCACAACCCACATTCTTTAAAGCTAAGGCACGTTAGGATTCTATCCCAGTCGACTGGGGAACTTGTCCGTCCTTCGGACAGGGGATACGGTGGGATGGCATTGGAGGACTGTCAGCACTTGAGTTGACTGCATCCTCACTGCAAAGTGGGCTGGTTCCAGTCCAAGTTAAAGTGGAGCCCATGTTCTGATGCACCTCCCCAGGGGAGTAAGCAAGCCTGGGTTTAAAGCACCTCCAGACCTGGGTCAGAGGTTTTAATGCGTGGATGGTAGCAGGTGTTGGGTTAAAAACCAGGTGGAGGCCCAAGTTAACTGGGAGGATATACCCACACGGGGGGGGGGGGGAGGGGATGAGGGGAAGGGGGGTTTTCCCTCATCACAAAAATCTTTGCACCACATAGCAGAGCTGGCAGGTTCCTCTTAGCAGACAGGCATCGAGTCAGATTCCTCCCTGCAGCCGAGCTCTGCTCTGTGAAGGAGAGGGGAGAGGACATCAGGGATCCAGAGGGTCAGGCTGTGCTGTCCCTGGCAAGAGTTAGAGAAGCCAAAAGGGCTGTTCTAAATTCTGGCCAGGACCGGCTCTAGGCACCAGCAAACCAAGCACGTGCTTGGGGCGGCACAATTCTAGGGACCTTTAAGGAACCCCAGGCAGGCCAGGCATAGCCGAGTGCTACTCCATCACACCCCTCTTCCATCCCCAATGTGCCCTTACACCAGAGGGCAACTGACGCACGAGCCACCTCCAACAGTTTTTATACCAGAGGAAAGTTCCCCGACATCAAGAGCCACATATGGCCAGAGCCCAGCCCCTTTGAGCTACCTGATCAATGCAGAGGGGCTGGATCCCAGTCAAGAATCTGGGCCAGCATTTGAGTTGCAGGAGTGGTGGGGGGCAGGACTGGCAGGCATGGGGCCCAGGATGCTCGCCATTGCTCTCCCATTCTACCCTACTTAACAGGAAGCATTACAGATACCCAACCTGGAGCTAAAAAGAGTCGCCAAGAGATTGCTGATTTGCCAGAGGCTCCTGGGAGACATGAGGTATAAACCAAAAAGGCCACTGACTAGCAGCCAACAAAGATCTAGGCTGAATGTGGTGGGTTCTACAGCCAGCCATGCAACCATCTGCACTTACCTTTAGTTATCCTGGTGAAATCCCTTTCTCTCTTCCTTGATCCCCTCCCAGCCTTCTCAGACCCCCACCCTGAGAGTTGTAAATGGGCTTCTCTGTTTTAACGCTCGCTTTCTCACAAATAGAGCCACCATCCCATAAAACGCCACATGATATTTTAAATAGGCCATAAATTACTCAAACAGGTGAAAAAAATGAGAATACTGAGAAGGGGAAAGACCAGCTGTTTGGTCACAAGCCAGGTAGCTCTTATCCACAGTTTGGCTAATTCACCTGGACTTAGGTCTCTTTGTACACAGTTAAACAGCACACATCAAGCCAGATGCGCTCAGGGAAAGACGACATGACGCATGTTGCTGTCAGGGAACACACTAGAAACAGGGCCAACGTTTTCAGAAGTGAGCAGAGATGTTGAGTGCCCACCTGGGAGGTATCCCAAAGGGGTCCCAATTTCTAGAAAACGCTGTGTACCCGCCTTCTGAAAGCCAGGCTCCTTTATGGGGTCTCCAGCTGGGTACCCAAAACCTGAGGCACCCTAGCTTACTTTTGAACATTTACAGTCCTATGCCCAGCCCACCTGGAATGAACAATGCGGCCACCTTGAGTCTCTTGGGAGGAACATACGACGACATTGGAAAAAAGCAAAATATGAACAAAAGAATTCCCTTGTGCAGGCGTTTTGGGTGATGGATAATGCCAAAATACAGAGTATTCAAGAACTAAAACCTCTGGCCAAGACAGAGCCCAGATGATGATGTCACTCACGTTTCACTCCAGCGACATGAAGGAGCAGACTTTGCTCATATTGCCAAGAAACATCAGTGATTAGAAAAAAAACAAAACAAAACAAAAAAAAACGTTCATTAAGCCCTCATCTTCCATGAATACATTTACACTTAATTTTTCTATAAAGGATTCTTTCCTCCTCTCCCCCACCCAAATGCCTCATGCGAATTTCTCCTAAGTGCCATTTTATCACCTTCGGGAACAGATGTTGCAGCCTCTTAAAACTTGGAGGTTACAAAAACTATTAAACTAATGTACAAGCCATTGAGTAACCGGCTGCATTAGCAACGTGCAAGATGGGGATAAAAGGCTGTGCAATCACATCCTATTGTAGGCCTTCCTCTTGCCATCAGAACTGATGGCAACCATGTGGAGCCCCATTGCAAAAATCAAGGCCTTTAGGGACTATCCACATCTGTCAGGTTAGCAAATCAGACTTCGACACTTCCTTTCCAACAGCCTCTGATGAGCCCGCACCATCTCCTGCTTGAAACGCTCCTAGTGATCAATAGCAATGATGGGGTCAAATGCAAATAACAAATACTCTTAATGATTTTCTGTGACATGGGAGGTGAGCCGGGGGGAGGGGGGGGGCGGGGGGGCGGCAAGTTACTGAAGGGCCTGATCCAAAGCACGTAGAAATTAACAGCAAGAGTTCTGCTGACTTCCGACGAGCTCTGGCATTACAGATGCCGTGACTTTTTCTGGAGTTTTCATGCTGAGGTGGGGATTTTTTTTTGGCGCACACAAACAAAGTCGTTTTACCCATGGATAAATTTAACTGTGAAAGATTTAGCATTCCCAACAGAATCAACTTCCACGGCACAATCCAGAGCCGCTCGCGCAATAATTAATGCCAGAATCTGTTTATGACCTTTTGAATAAATTGTGCTTTTCTGAAGGGAAAGCCATTAAACACGTTAGCAAATATAATTAAGAGGAAAGTGACCGGGGGGGTGGGGGGGGGAGAAAGAGGCACAACAATCTGGAATTAACTAATTAAAAATGCTTCCTGCAAGAACCTGGCTTTTAAAAAGCATATTCTATCAAGCTGACATTGTTGCCACAATAAAGCTTTTTTATTATGCTTCACGTCCACCTTTTATGGACACCTCAGCTGTCTGTACTAGGGAAATTTAGCCCCCAATAAATAAATAATTCACACCACCCATGAGGAAGTGTTTGTAGTGTAGACAAAGCTGCATGAACTGCACTCATAAACATGTGCTCGCCGAGGTTTTAAAAGTGACAGTCACTGAAAGCTTATTGCAATGCTGTTAGTGAGCATATTACGTGCATTGGTAGTAGTAGCACGGTCCCGGCTAAGATCAGGACCCCGCTGTGCAAGGTGCTGTACAAACACTTGTATTCTAAACAGATAAGACAAAGGAAGAATTATCCTCGTTTTACAGGTGGGGAACTGTGGCAGAAAGATTGATTTTTGGGCAAATACTTACACAGGAAATCTGTGGTATACCAGGGGAATAACAGATCTCCTGAATCCTAGCACACTGGCTTAAACATAAGACCACCCTGCCTCTCTATGCACAGTGTGGTGCATTCAGCAAGTGCTTCACTACATAAAACGCAGTCTATTCCAGTGAAGCTATTCAGGCTAAATCTTCCTTGCTTTAATATACTTCCTTGTCATGGGGACATTATTTCAGCATACAAAGAAATCAAATGCCATGCAAACTAGGTGAGAAATGTCAGCATTTATACCTGAAAATCCCACTAGGAAATGTAATAATGCCATCAGCATTAACATTCCTATCATTTGTAATGCAAAAATTCAAGCTTCAGTGAATTGACTTCTGTGGGAAAAGGTTGCTGTTAGATAAGGCAGAGAAGTGCAGTGCAGTTCAAAACTAAAATCTAATTGAATCTTAATTGTAATGTAAAAATGATGTACATCTAGCAGGACCTAGGACAGGGGTCGGCAACCTTTCAGAAGTGCTGTGCCGAGTCTTCATTTATTCACTCTGATTTAAGGTTTCGCGTGCCCGTCATACACTTTAACGTTTTTAGAAGGTCTCTTTCTAGAAGTCTATAATAGATAACTGAACTATTGTTGCATGTAAAATAAATAAGGTTTTTAAAATGTTTAAGAAGCTTCATTTAAAATTAAATTAAAATGCAGAGCCCCCTGGACCGGTGCCCAGGACCCGGGCAGTGTGAGTGCCACTGAAAATCAGCTCACGTGCCGCCTTCAGCACGCGTGCCATAGGTTGCCTATCCCTGACCTAGGATTTTCTAGATGGCACAGCAAACGCTCTTCTTTCATTTCTGCCTGGTGGGTCTTGCCCACATGCTCAGGGTCTAACTGATCACCATATCTGGAGTTGGGATGGAATTTTCCCAGGTCAGAATGACAGGGACCCGGGGTGGGGGACTGATTTAGGGGTAGGGCGGGGGGGGCTTCCCTTCCTCTGCAGCATGGGGAACAGGTCGCTATCTGAACTAGTGTAAATGGTGAATTCTCTGTAACTTGAAGCTTTAAGCCATGATTTGAAGACTTCAATAACTCAGAGGTTAGAGGCCTACTGCAGGAGTAGGTGGGTGGGTGAGGTTCTGTGGCCTGTGACATGCAGGAGGTCAGACTAGATGGTCCCTTCTGGCCTTATAAATCTATGAGTTCATGTAACGCAACATCCGAGAAGATAGAGTTGAAGGCAAAGCAGTGGGCTTGGCATCAGAAGGCCTGGGTTCCTGACTCGAACACAGATTTCCTGGGTGACCTCGGACAAGTCACTTCACCTTTCTCCCATCCTGTGCCTGTCATGTATGTTTAGTTAGTAAGTTTTGGTGGGCATGGATCCCAGCATCAGTTAGGATCTGTAAGCACCACCACCAAGAGCTGGTCAAAATTAGGAAAATATATTCAACTTTCAATGAAATTTTTCATTGAAAATTTCATTTTCATCCCTGCCAAGCAATCCACCACTCAATTTTTTGCAGGGTTTTTCAAACACTAATCAACAGGGTTTTAACAGGAATTGGTATAAGAATGACTCCACCACCAGAGAATATAAGTGTTGAAAGCTTTCTAAAAATTCCACATTCATATTTAGATTGGAATTTTCAAGAGTACTCAGCCTTGCCCTAACTTTGCTCTCTGTGGAGTTGATGGGAACATTACATTACCATCGGCTTTATGGGAGCCCAATTAGAGCACCACTGAGCGCTTTTGAAAAATTCCACCTGTAAAACACATGCAAAAAATCCAAAAAAAGTTACACTTACAGAAACATATCAACACTGATGTCCAACACAGCTATTGGATCAGTGAGAGAACACATCAACAGGATATTTGTAGCAATTGTTCTTAAAACAGAAAATTTAGAGACAGGCCAAAACCAGACTTCCGCCCCGAGCAAATTGCATTTTTCGGTTTAAAATGCAGTTTGGGGTCAACTAAAAACGGTTTGCAAATTTAGCAAATAGTTTTGGCCCCCAAAACTGGGGGAAAAATCTCCCCCCCCCCAAAAAGTAAACGTTTTGTTTTGACATTTTCGAAATTAAACATTGACTTTGTTTCAAAAGTTAGCTGAAGTTTAACTGAAAAGGTGAAAGCATCAGAAACTACACAAAACGCTTTGTTTGACCTGAAGTTTTTCAAGTTTGCCCTCTGAACAATAAAAAAAAAGCAAGACAAACCCCTCCACACACAATTATTCTAGCCAAAACCCTTTCTCCTACCCTGGCATTGCTATAATGTGCAGAACACAAATGTTTACAAAATTACCCTGCTGAAGCGCAGCGTATCCTGGACAATCTTCTCACTCACGCACAGACATCAGATCCCACCTTCATCTTTACCTCCGCCAATCATGTTCAATTCAGTATTTAACATTTTAGAGTAAATAATTCAGACTAAAGCAACCAGCAGCTCCAATTCTCAGATCTGCAAGGCAACACTCCCACTTGGTTTCTTGGCTGTTCCACGCACACGTCACGCATTCTCTCTAGTGTCGAGTGGTTGGTTTGCAAACAAAGATGGCCCACAAATATCAGACATTCAGCAAATCCACTGGGACATGGGGAGGAAGACTAATTGGGACAGGTGTTTTGTGGATATTTTCCTGGGAATATGCAGTCCTGCCTAATCTGAGCAGGCAAGAGACTCACATTTCATGACATGAACATTCTCATGCAAAAAACGAACAATTCCAAGGGCGGGGGGTAGAGCATGGGAAGAGGGGGGGAAGCACATTACATGCCCCCAAAATATTGATTTGCAATTTGACATCATGGCTTTTTTTTGCACTCAAAGCCTGCAAGAATTTGAATTCCAATATGTTTTTGATGTGAAAGCACTTTTTGCTCAAAAACAGATTCATTTGATGGTTCAACAATGGATAAAAGAACAGACGTATCTTGGAAAAGCTGCATGCAAAGAGACACCCCACTACAAGTCAATAAGTATGGTCCTAACCCTGCAAAAAAAAAAAAAGTTCCATGTGGATGGACGACCAAGACAGGCCCATGTAATTCAACTGGGCTCTGCACAAGTGCCGGAGTCTGCCCAAGAATTGTGTACAGCAGGATTGAGGGCTCAGGACTTAAGCCATTGAGTAAGTATTACTCAGGTGAGTAAGGACTCAAGCAAGTATTCCCCTTGATAGTGCTCCCAGCTCCAACAATGCAAAAGTTATGAATCAGGCCTCAAAAATCAAGAGATTTTACAATCTCCAGGATTCTTTTCAAGGTAAGTACTACATTTTGGGTTTTTTCTTTGCCCTCTGGTTTGGAAGCCTTAAGGGGGTCACATTTTCATGTTTTTCTCCATAACTATGTGGTCTAGAAACTAGGGTTACCATCCGTCCGGGTTTCCCCGGACATGTCCGGGTTTTTCAGCTTTAAATGGCCGTCCGGGGGGAGATTTCTAATCAAGTAGAAATGTCCGGGATTTCCCCCTTCCCCTCATGCAGAGTGCGGCGCGGCTGATTGGACGCCTGGCCTGATCTTACAAGCTTCCAACCACCCTCTGATCCCATTGTCTTTGATGAGTATTGAGGGATTTCAGCACCTTATGGTGATCAGGCCCTTTAAGAGCGTACTTTAGGCACCACTTGTAATACTTGTAATAACCAACGAGAAGGCGCTCCCCCCCCCCCCACACACACACACATCAAGAGCGTCCAGGAGATGTTGATCATTTTCATTCAAGTGAAATATCCTCCAACAAGAGAGGGGACACTGTATTCCCTGGCAACTAGAGTCCTGTCTGTATGTTGTTCTCCATATGACCAAATACTTTCCTTCCATGTGGGAGTATATCAGATTTGGCAAATAATTCCATGTTAGCAGTAAACACAAATTACTTCTCAGTGCTTTTTTTTTTTTTTTAAATCTATATCTCTATATTGCTCCATCTTAAGCTTCTTTCAGACACCAGATGTTCCATTTAGCAGCTAAACTACTACAAGATATACCGAAAGAGATGAACGCAATGAAAGGGCCAATTTCCTCCCCACCCCCGCCCAACGTCAGTGGTAAAGCACATGTCGGAAGGGAAAGGGTAAATTTTCGTTATCAAGAAAATCCAACACAAACTGAACTCAGTTTTCAGATGGATTGCAGGCCCCGATTCAACCCAGCACATGTGTCACTTTTAAGCACATGTTGAAGTCCCAATGGAGTCAATGGGACGGCTTAAAGTGAACCCATACTTTGCTGAATCAGAGCCTAGCTGCTTGAATGAGATGTCACCACCTCTTTTAGCCTGCTCTACACTTGCTAAATCAAGTTCAGCATCAGATCAGTTGTCAGTACAGACCAAGACAAACCGCGTGCAGCTAACAACTCTGAACAACAGAGCGCAGCCATTATAAAAATTTAGAAGGTGGACTAGACCTACAAAGCCTTGTAGAACTCAACCCCTACAATAGTCAAGTCAGTGGCATCACAGCACGTAATGGCTGATTCCAGACTAACCATTCCAAGCAGGAATACATTACATAATCGGGTAGTGGGGCAAATTTACTACACAGTCCCATGAGGAAACACCAACTCAAGGACAACACTGGGATGGTGGCTTTCCAGAAGGGAGCAGACTAAGCCTGCATGACCCAAGCACTCAATTATCGGCCAACCAAGGGAAAACATGCAGTGTACATACTTTGCTTCGCAATCCATGGAACTACCCAGACTTGACCTCAAGTGCTTGGTGGAGGAATCCTGGTAGGTTTCAAGGGGACACCATGGTCTCTGCCTAGTCACCAATGGACTTTTTCCCAGATCACAAAATCCAGCACCCTTTTGGCTCCATCGCTTGGCAGAAGCTTAAGGGATGAGGCAAAAATGTTGCTGGTACACTGGAAGGCTATGTGGGGGAATCTTATGGGAAAATCTTACAGAATTGAATAGGGTTGAAACCAAAAGGGATTCCTAGAAATTACTTTTAAAATCGTATTTGTTTTCAAACTGTCTACAAGTCTTTTATGACTTTACAGAATTCTATGGCGGGGATAGAATTCTTAACTGCATTCTACAGGATGGATTTGGGGGGGGGGGGGTAAAAAGTTGCTATTTTCTATGCAATTCAATAGTTTAAACTGAAGCAACACAGATGAGCTACATGCTTGTTTGTATCCAATTGCCTCAATTTCTTTTACCCTGAAAGCACTGACCCCTGCGTTCTTATGCTCCTACGTTCCTTGTTCAGGCAAAATTGCCATTGACTTCAGTGACCAAGTATGTGGTCTCTAGATTACCTGCTGTATGTTTCCCTTGAAGTGAACTGGGCAATCCATGAATCACTAACAGGTAGTAGGGATCTTGGCTAATCCCTATAATTAACATAATTCCCAGATTGGGCCCATCTATGAATCCAGGATTGGATCGAAACCAGACCTTTTCTGAAGGTGAAGTCTTCATTCCTACCTCAAAATACTTATAGGACAGATTAACGCTTACTGCACCTTGCATTTGGTTATAGCCCCATTCAGTGGAAGAACCCAATGCTCTAGTGCAGAGGCTCTCAACCTTTCCAGATGACTGTACCCCTTTCAGGAGTCTGATTTGTCTTGTGTACCCCCAAGTTCCACCTCACTTAACCACTTGCTTACACAGACATAAAAAAGTGTCACTGCACAGTTATTGAAAAATTGCTGACTTCTCACTTTTACCATGTAATTATAAAAATAAATCATTTGGAATATAAATATTGTACTTATATTTCAGTATATAGAGCAGTATACACAAGTCATTGTATGAAATTTTAGTTTGTACTGACTTCGCTAGTGCTTTTTATGTAGCCTGTTGTAAAACTAGGCAAATGTCTAGATGAGCTGCTGTACCCCCCAGGAAGATCTCTACGTACGTCCAGGAGGAGGTGTACCCCTGGTTGAGAACCATTGCTCTAGTGGGACATTTGCTACCACTGCACATGCACATCAAACTACACCGAAAACACATTGATCATACCCAAGGGAACCAGTTGTTGCAAAACCAGCAATAAAGACGATGCTCGCTATAAAAAAAAATCCAGAAGACAACTGCCTAAATGGCAAAGATTTATTAACTGTATCTATGTACTGTACTTCACCGCCTGTTTTCCCCATCCAGCTGCTCTACCAGCCTAGCACAGCAATAGACTTGCACAGAAGAGCCCCAGTGCTGACTGACCCTGTACGAAACATCTGAGGTTGCAAACCATCATTTAACACAGACCGGGGAGGGGAGGGTCAGATTGGTTGCAGTTGTTGTATTGCATCATCAGTCACAGTATAACCTTGAGCTGCAACCAAAGAAAACATAAGGAAAAAAAAAAATCTTTGTTAGAAACAGACTTTTTCCGGGATCTCTTTAAAGAGAAATGTAACTATGAGAAAAGCCATTTGATTAATACTGCGTATGTAGCTGTCAAATGGAGATTTCTATTAAAAGCTGCTTTTAAGAAGGGGACAGAAAAATCCTCCCCACACACACACTTAGTAGACCAATTGCAGAGGGAATGTTTCAAGGGGAACAGATGTTAACCAACAAGGGAGAGTTCAATTATGTTTCATTTCAAAACTTTGAAGAGTTCAAATAATTAATCTGGGAGGAAGGGAGAATGGCCCAGCAGTCATGGCACTGGCCTTAGACTTGGGAAGGCTGGACTCAATTCCTGATCCACCCCGATCCCTATGTAACCTTGGGCAAGTGACTTAGTTTGTTTATGCCTCAATTCCCCACTTGTAAAACAGATGCAAAAGTTAATAGATTAATAGATTCCAAAACCAGAACAGACCATTGTGATCATCCAGGCTGACCTCCTGTATTACATACACCATAGAGCCGCCCCCAAAATAATTCCTAGAGCAGATTTTTTCGAAAAACATCCCATCTTGATTTTAAAATGGCCAACATTGGAAAATCCACTATGCCCCTTGGTAAACGGTTACAATGGTTAATTACACTCACTGTTAAATTCAGAGTGGAATGAGGTGAATATTTTTGTCTGGCCTCAGTTGCCAGCCATTGGATCGTGTTATACCTTTCTCTGCTAAACTGACAAGTCCGTTATTAAATAGTTGTTCCCTACGTAGACACTTACAGACTAATCAAGTCAATCCTTATCCTTTTTGTTGAGAACACCAAAAAAAAAAAAAAAAAACTTCCCTACATCACAGTGATGTTGCAAGCAGGGCCGGCTCCAGCATTTCTCCTGCCCCATGCAAAAACAAACAAACAAAAAAAAAAGCCGCGATCATGATCGGCGGCGGCAATTGGGGGGGGGGGGGGGAACGCGATGGGCGGCAGCAGTTCAGTGGCAGGTCCTTCGCTCCTAGAGGGAGTGAGGGACCTGCCGCCCCCGAATTGCCGCAGGTGCCGCCCAGGGCCGACTCCAAGCAACCAAGCATGTGCTTGGGGCAGCACCTGGTAAGGGGCAGCCAATCTTGGAGTGGCGGGGGGCAATGCAGCGCAGCGCTCGGCAGGAGGGGGTTCCAGCGGCGCGGCGGGAGGCGGGGAGGGTATTCGGCAGTGCTCCGCGCGAAGGGGGTGCTTCAGAAGTGCAGCGCTGCGCAGGTGGTGGAGGTGTTCGGCGGCGTGGTGCTCCACAGGGGGCGGGGGTGTTCAGCAGCGTGACGCTCAGCGGGGGAGGGGTGTTTGGCAGCGCGGCGGGGGCTATTCGGCGGTGCTCCGCGCGGGGGGGGGGGGGGGGGGGAGATGCTCCTGCATCCAAGGAGTACAGCACTGCGTGGGGGGTGGAGGTATTCGGCGGCACGGTGCTCCATGGGGGGGCGGGGGTGTTCATCAATGGCGCTCAGCCGGGGGGGAGGGGGAGGTTCAGGGTGAAATACTGCTTTATTCAAATCCTCCTTAGTTTAGTTTATAGAACTTAGGCTGTGTTTACTTTTTATTTTCATAAGGTAACTAACTCTGACCTTTATGCCTACCACTTGTAATCACTTAACATCTACCTTTCTGTAGTTAATAAACCTGTTTTATATTTTATCTAAAACAGTGTGTTTTGGTTGAAGTGCTTGGGAACTCTCAGCTCAGTTTACCAAGGCTGCTCGGCGGCGCGGCGCTCAGCGGGGGTTTCGGCGGCGTGGCACTCCGCAGGGGGCGGGGGTGTTTGGCGGCGCAGCGCTCTGCGCGGCAGGGGGGTTCGGCGGCGCGGCACTCGGTGGGGGGAGGGTGTTAGGGCAGAGCGGTGCTTTTTTTTGCTGCTTGGGGTGGCAAAAAAGTTAGAGCCGGCCCTGGTGCCGCCCCTCTCCCTTGGCCGCCCCAAGCACCTGCTTGTTAAGCTGGTGCCTGGAGCTGGCCCTGGTTGCAAGAATAAACACATTCAAGTTTGTGCAGTGCTCAGATACTACAGTAATGGGACCAGATAAAATACAAAGTAGATAGCGGATTTTGACAGATCAGAGGTAGATCCCAGAATTAGTGCAAGCTATATTGTACTCACACTGTTTATTATAAGCCAAGTTATTTACATGAACATTTAATGAGTTTTAACTATGTGGAAAGCGTGAATGACAAGACAGCCATTTGTTAGCAAAAGAGTTAGGAGAAAAGGTCACAAAGGTCCCCTTTTTGTTTTAAATCATTTTAACCCCACCTAAGTAAGAGATTTAGTTGAAAGTCTCCAGAAAACCTATGAATAAAGGTTTAATTCTGTTATTTAAAAAGTTCGGGGGAGATGTACTGTATTCTTCATACAAATCCAAGAGTTAAATCCCTGTTCCAAGTGAAAACTGAACCCAGCCTTAACACAGAGCCTATAAAATACCTTGCCATGTTTCTGGTATGCTCTTGTTTTTACTTATCTGCCTCCACCAGTCTTCAGTGCAGTTTGACCTAGCCCTTCTTATTTAAGTGTCTTGCAGCCCACCAACAACTAATAAAAGGAGTTTTGTTTCTGAAAAAGGGACCTACACCCAGTCATTTGCAACAGGTCCCACCTAGAGTCACCATGAAAGTTCCAACCCTACTCTGAAGAGCACGGGGTCTGCCTCGGGCACTGCTTCACCAGAGATGGCTGAGAACCGCACTGCATGCTGGGTTCTCACGTAAGAAGAAGCCTGCAGGGGAGAAGAAATCAGGCATGTGTGGGATTAGCATATTTGAGAGCTTATTTAGGTGGAGGCTTGGGTGGGAAATTAAAGGGACAAGGGAAAAGCCTGAAGCCTAAACAGAAGCACGGATGTAAGAGGCTTTTGTTTTCGGGGGGATTTAAGGGGCAGGCAAAAAAGGGTATGAACTGTGGCCCAAGAACATGTCCTTGGTTACATACATGTAAATCTGGAGTAATTCTCCTGACTTGGGTGTAGTCACCGGATTGGGTTTACACCAACGTAACAGAGCAGAAATTGGTCCCTCCTCAGAGCCCTCAAGAACCAATGAAGGAACCAAGGTGAAGCGGTGCAGCACTGTCAAGAAATACTGATCCTAGCATCCATAAAATTCCATGGATCATTTTGTATAATCTGGTACCTGCTGCCTTGATCTGATGTTAAACTCCAGCACTAAGCTCCTTCACCGCAAGCTCGACTTGCCACTGAGCAGCGGTCAGGAATGGGACGTATACACATGCACGTTATCTTTGTCCTAGCCGTATAACTCACTAACTCCACTGCACGTAGACACTAGGCTAGCAATAGAGTAAGCATCAAATTCTGATTAACTTCTCACCGCCTCTAACTCGCTAGTAAAAGTTAAGTATCACAAGTGTTATTGGACGGGCACCGTTAAACAACATTACTTTCTCTCCTTAGAAATATTAGATGGCCATCCAGAGCAAGAGGATTTCACCATAATGGTCAGGGAGGGCAGACAAGATAACTTCTTTATAGCTGGATGAAGCGCTGGAAGAGGGCCTCAAAATACAGTCCTACCCCCTGAAGAGCAACCAGGTTAAAAAATAAAAATAAAAAGGCACCTTCTTACACAAGAGATCTGTTTCCTGTGGGTATTTAAATCATTCTTGAGTCACTAAAATCAGCAAGTCCATTTTCACTACTTTTTATTCTTCTTAGCCCTAGAGCTGACAGAGCCAACAGAATCCAGCGCACTCCTTCCGCCTTCTCGGGCAACAATTGTTTTATTGCATTCCACTTGCAGGGTGAGTGCGTCCCACCTGGGCAGCCTCACTGCAGGCACAGAGTATGCCATTTGTGATGGAGGCAGGGAACCAGCTGACATGTAGCTTATTTATTCCAGGTGATAATACGATGCAGGAGAAGGAAAGAACTCCGCTCAGTTCTTGGGCTCAAGGTGGAGCTTGCAGGCTTGGCAAGAAGAAACAAACACCTTTTTCCACGTAAAACCAAGCACATCTGAACTAGAAGTCACGGAGATGCAGTAAACATGGGTACATAAAACTATTTTACGGAGCAGAACTGACCCATAAGAAGCAGAGCGTGAGGGAAACCAGCAGAGCTAGGAAAGGGCAAGCCAGAAGGTAACAAAAAGATGACTATACAGACCATGAGGTTCTAGATGGATCAGAAGACTATGAAAAACAAAAACCACCACTTTGGTTTCTGTACCAGTGAAGAGGTCCAATTCTCCACCCAAACACCGAGACTTCGCCTACAATGCCAGCTTGTAACAGTTCAATACATCGCTCAGGGGTGTGGAAAATCCACCTCCTGAGAAACGCAGTCATAGCAACTGAACTCCCGGTGTACATAGCGCTAGGTCGACAGAAGGGCTTCTACGGTCGCCATAGTTGCTGCCGGTCAGGGAGGTGGAGTATCTACACAGACAAGAGAAGCTCTTCCATGCACGTAGGTAGCATCCTCCCCAAGCACCGCGACTGCACCGCTGCGGCATAGACAAGCCCTCAGAGTCAAAGATACGCTTCTTAAACAGACTGATCCACCACTATTCAGCTGGCCAGGGCAAGGCAGGTGGCAAGCGGAGAGTACTGCTACCAAGCTGTTTACTACTACACCTATGAAATTTACACAGCGCCAGCCAAGACACAACATGCTCATGCAACTGCTACTTTACGTTCCCCTTCCCCACAACCCTGTTTACAGATATCCTACACCTGTTGCACCTGGTCTTTCAAACTCTCAGCTTCTACACCATATGTCTGCGTAGCATCTGGTGTTATGGGGCATCCAGGTTCTATACAATACAAACACCTTTCCCATTCAATGTCTATCGAATTCCTGCCAGCCAATAGGTTATTTTAAAAAACATCCTTCTCTGTAATCTACCTATCCTAACTATTCAGCCAATGAGGCTGTACTAATGCAGAGTTATATTAAACAACTAACATGACATGTGAAAGTCATTACAAGCACTGAAGCTATAAAGCTTTCAAGCAACATCTTTAAGTCCCAAACCCTTGTGAATAATTACTAGTGCTGACTGTGCCGACATGCCTTGATCTTCAATGTACTGAATTTTTTTTTTTAAACTGCTCGCTCTGAGTTGTCGTAACAAATGAATGCCTAGATCATCAATAAGTAGGCCTTTGATAGCACATTATTTTACTTCTGTCTTCCAGATAGAAGAGGAGCGGTGTGTTTTTCCAACGGTTCACTGGACACAGCGGGTTATTCTGATCTGCTGGGGAAAGTCAGGTGTCTATTGGTCTTCCTATCAATAGATAAATAGAAAAATGGCCAATAGTTTCATCATGCGGATTACATTCACTAGACCTCAGCAGGACTAAAGAGCAACAAACCACTACACATCCCAGGCCACAATTAATTACTTGCACATCTGGACATGTTCTAAGATATAAACTTTTATGGGCCAACCATTATTGACATCTAACACACACCATATGATTTAACAGTCTCTAGTATCCAGGCGATTTTTTATGCAATGGCAAAAGTTAACAGATGTTCATCAAAAATAAAAGTAAAGGTCCTAATGGTCAAACACACACTGAGAACCTACAGCACCATGGGGTTTTGGGTACCCAGCAGATTGGATGATCAGGCCCTCAATGTGCACAAACCTATCACCTCCCTCAAGCCCCTATGTATGTGTGTATATGGACTTCAGCATCTTAGCAGCTATAACACCCCAGCAGGGAAACACATATGCTAAAGCAATCAGTACATTAGTGTGGAACATGCATTGTGATAATGATCAGTGACACAGAGCACTTACTTCCACAGAAAGATGTCTTTATTGCCCTGTGATTATAATTAGTTGGCATCAATGTGATCACTGGAGATATTTAAGTACATGAAAGCAGGATCTTTGAACGCTGAGCAAAGTTTCATCATTGCACTTGGGAAAAAGTTTAACACAAAACACTGACAAAATAGGCTTTCCCTGAAAGGCTGGCAAAAACGATCAAACCTCAAAAGCAGATCAAGACTCCAAATATATTCTTGCTGGCTTTTCTTGCCATAATTTCCTAGATAAGACCAAAAATACCTACTACAGTCCTGGAGACTTAAAATTCCCTCTGTGCTACAAGAAGGGGCTGATTTTATTGACAGGAACTCAGTGTTTAACAGAATTCACCCTGCAGATCAGGAAATTCACTCAAGGATGAGAGAGGCCTAAAATGGCTAGGACAGGTCCTTTTGAGCAGAGTTCCTGTCCCAGGCGAGGTATTTTTAAACGGCCCCCATTTGGGAAAGGCGCAAAGAATTGTTCATGTTTGACCTAATCCTGAAAAGTGGCATTCAGGCAGGGAAAGAAACACAGGAGTAAAGGGAACATAAGGCTGAGAAAGGACAGCAGAACAAGAGGCAGGCTACATCTCCAGGCCTTTATACCACACTATGCTACCAGCAGAGCACTTCTATCAGTTTAGCGAATGGTGCTCAGGGAAGGGGTGTAGCTATGCTGGCAGAAGAATTCCTCCTGTAAGCTTATACTGCATCTCCATTAGGGGGCACTGCCATCATAGCTATAACCCCCCCACACACACTCTCCCCCCCCCCCCCCGAAAAAAAGACCCTGTAGTCTAGACAAGCCATAGGAGTGATGAAAACATTACAGTTATCGAAAGGCAGGAATCTCTGTTGCCAATCAGTTTTGTAACCAGTAGAGCTGGTCACAAGTTTTCCAACAGAAAATGTTGATTTGTCCAAACTGAGACATTCTGCGGGAACACGTCCATTTCAATAATTAAGAGGGGGCGGGGGTGGAAGGGGAGACAGCATTTTGATAAAGTTAATTTTGCTGAAACAAAACATTTGGAATGAGCCAAAACAAAACATTTCACTACACAGGAAGTTGCAACATTTCAGTTCAAAATGCTAAAATTTCCCATGGAACAGAGATGCCAGCTCTAGCCACCAGTGACGGATTAATGATTTTGCAGCCCCTAGTCCTGAAATAATTGCTGTCCCCCGCAGCCCCATATGAACTTGTTTTAGTTTTTTTTACAAATTTGTTTGAACTAAAATGAATCTAAATATCATTAAAATAATTGAACAGTTACACGTTTTATTATAATTAAAATTACAAGTACAGCGGACCCTCGCTTGAACCGTGTTTGTATAGCGTGATTTCGCTTATAGCGTGGGACCGCGTATGGATCCAAAACCCCGCGTTCAAGCGGGGGTCCGGTACAGTTTAGGATTCTCGCAAGTATGTTTACTAAAATGGCCTCGCGCCGTCATTGGTGGTTTCAATACGTGCTATGATTGGTAGAATCGTGGCGTCACTGATGCCACGATTACAAAAATGCTGCTATTATAAATTTGCCGCCCCTGCAGATTTGCCGGCCTAGGCAATAATACGCCGCTGTTAGGCACCAGTTTGCCAGGTGTGTGGTTTGCCTTCCAGGGCAGGTCACATCAAGCTCAGTTGTACTTGATTTAATGGTCTTGTTCAAAACCAGGGCATGGGTCGGGGGGAAATGAAGTGATTGTGACTTTCTGGACAGAAAGTCTCTTAAAACTGCTTTCCCCCACATGGCTTTAAAAACAAAAAATTGTTGGAAGAAGAAGGGTTAACGTGCTGGCAGCAAATGGTATTAAAATGCTGCAGAGGCAGGATTCATGGTCTTCCCCCAGTATTTATTATTGTTACCTCTGCCTTGAGAGTAGAACTGACACCAATTGATAAATTAAGGGATAGGCCTGTTTCATGGTATACTCCCCTGAAATGCTGTTCTTCCTGCATCCCATGAAGCTTACGGACTCTCCCTACATGCCTTCTAGAGCAATCAACAATTATTCCCCACCACCAGCCCTAAAGGCCTCCTCTTGGCTAGGACAAGAAGTCATGACCAATATTGAGTTAACATATGTAGTATGATTGAGTGGAACTGGGGAAAGAGGGACAGGTGACAGTAGGAATCTTGTTTGGTGCAACACCAATGGCTCAGGAGTCTGAGGTGGGCCAGAGTGCTCTCAAACACAAACCTCTTAGCATGTAACGCAATCCGTAAAGATCTTTCCTACAACTGCCTGCCCGCTGCATCACTTATTGCTAATGAAAGAACAGACAGGTTGGTCATTGTCTGTCCCAGTAGGAGCTAGGGTCAACCAGGAGCAGCTAACACATAGAAGGGTACGTCCAGACTACCCGCCGAATCGGCGGGTAGTAATCGATCTATCGCGGATCGATATATCGCATCTCGTCTACACGTGATATATCGATCCCTGAACGCGTTCCTGTCAATTCCGGAACTGCACCAGGGCGGGCAGCTGTCGATCCCGCGCCGTGAGGACCTGAGGAAAGTCAAAATAAGATACATCGACTTCAGCTACACTATTCCCGTAGCTGAAGTTGCGTATCTTACATCAACCCTCCTTCCCCCACCAGTGTAGACCAGCCCTTAGAAGCTATCTGCAGTCGAGGTCAGAAACATGGTTGAAGTCATAGTAGCTTTCACAACCTCTTTTTTCCTAATCAAAGCCCACAAAGTGGTAGCCTGCTGCTAAAAAAAGGCTGGACTGCTAATAAACAAAGCACCTAACATTCGTTCTGCTGATGCAATTACTGGAGTGGGCGAGTCTTAGGTGACAAGGTACCTGGAACCTCTTCTCCCACCTGCAGGGGAATACAAGCAGTAACTATTTCCTTACCAAGTGCACAGCAACCAATGTAGTAGCACAGGGGTCGGCAACGTTCGGCACGCGGCTCGCCAGGATAAGCACCCTGGTGGGCCGAGCCAGTTTTATTTACCTGCCGCGTCAGCAGGTTCGGCCGATTGCGGCCCCCACTGGCCGCGGTTCACCGTCCCGGGCCAATGGGGGCGGGCGAGAAGCGGTGCGGGCAAGCGATGTGCTGGCCGCGGCTTCTCGCCGCCCCCATTGGCCCGGGACGGCGAACCGTGGCCAGTGGGGGCCGCAAATCAGCTGAACCTGCCGCGTCACCAGGTAAACAAAACTGGCCCGGCCCGCCAGGGAGCTTACCCTGGCGAGCCGCGTGCCAAACGTTGCCGACCCCTGTAGTAGCATGTAATCTCAGCCAACAGTTCCCAACTTCTTCCATTCAAATGGATGTTCTTCAAAATCAGGAACATTAGCTGCTTCTGTAGTTCAGCTAATTTCACTTACACACACAGTATCTTCATTATGAGTGTGCGCGCACACACACACACACACACACACACCCCTTTCCAGCCATAGGTCAAAGTTGTTTTACAAAAGCGTCACTAGTCCCATTTTACAGACAGGAAAGTGAAGTGCAAGGAGGTGAAGTGACTTGCCAAGATTGAACAGCAAGTCAGTGAAAGAATTGGGATTCAAGCCAAAGTTTCTCCAACTTTCAGCCCTCTGACCAAGCCACTAGATCACCACTGTCCGGCCCTGACTACAATTACTAGCAAACTATGGAATAAGAAAAGCAACTTCTAGACAGAAGCAATGGCAAGGTGGATTAGTTTTTTGTTCTTGTCCTCTTGAAGGACACCAAAAACATTCCCTCCATCCCTGAAAGTTCACAGTACAGATGGAAAAGATCTATTAGACCAGGGTAGAACTTATAGCCTTCAATAGAGAATGTATCGGATATTACACAAGATCCTAACAGAACAAGCAGCTATTTCTATTACAAATCTGCTTAATTAGATCAGAGTGTTTGCAAGATACTCCATGGAAAAGTCTGGATCAAACCCAAACCTAGCTCCCCGTCTGGCAAGGGAGCTCCACACAGCTGATCCAGAGCCGCAGTGACGTAACTAGGGCTTTGTGCTGGCACAGATGTCTTCCCACCCTGAGCTCCTTGTGTAATTAGGACCTGATTTGGTAGCTCACCTCTGACTAGCCTTTGCAACAGCACGAGTACAAGTCAAGGTTTCCCTGTCAGGGGAAATTAATTGAGCCACAATCAAACTCATGTGAAGTCAAACGACATTACAACCGAGAAAAATTGCCAAGCTGTATCACAGGGCAGAGGCACTTATTTAATTTGTATTTGGGTCAAAGACTTAACAAAATGACAAGCAAATCTAACCAGCAATAAAAATGCGAAACTCAAAACTAGCAGTTATCTTTCAAGGGGAAAATAAAACCCGTCTCCTTGTTTTAATTCAGAAAAGAGCAACGGATACAAGGGAGCCAGCTGTAGTGTACAACTACTGCTCTAACCAGGGGCCTGGAAATTAGCTACAGTGGCAGCAAAGATTACCACCGGGGAGGCCGTGGAGAGCTCCAAGGGATCTGGGAGGAGAGTCAAGGGAGGGTTGGTGAAGGAGGTTTGCTATAAAATTCCACACAGGAGACTGAAGGTTTTCAACCCTAGGGCTGCTGCAGCTGCTTGCACTTTGCAAACAAGGATGTCCCTTGCATCAGCTGCGTCTCCAGAACTCAAATGCCAATAAATCCAATAGCAGTAATGGACAGATCAATAAGGATGGGAGGGGGAGGGGAAGGGGATTAAAGCCATTTTCTTACTTTCCACCACTTTGGACCTTGCTCCCACAGCAATAGGATTCATTCGCAGAAGTCAGGTATCACCAAAGCCAGCCTTGCGCTGATGTGCAGAACACAGCACTGGCCATTGGGGCCATGGCTAGAAAGCGAGGGCTGACTAGGGTGCTGGCAAATCTTACCCTGGCCAGCAGCATCAGGGAACAAACCAAAGTCTCGGAGATGCAGCATGAATGAGCCAGCCTGAGACCTCAGCTTGCAGAGCTGGCTTTGTACAGAGGCAGAATGAATATGCCCTGGCCAGGGCCGGTGCAAGGATGTTTCGCGCCCTAGGCGAAACTTCCACCTTACACCCTCCCACCTCCCCGAGCCCTGCGGCAGCTCCCCACCCCCTGCCCCGCGGCAGCTCCCACCCCCCCTCCACCCTGAGGCGCCCCCCCATGGCAGCTCCCCTCCCGCTCGGGGAGCCGTGCGGCAGCTCCCCACCCCAGCTCACCTCTGCTCCATCCCCTCCCTGAGCCCTGCAGCATCTCCCCACCCCCCTCCACCCTGAGGCGCCCCCCCATGCCCCTCCCCCAGCCCAGGGAGCCGTGCAGCAGCTCCCCACCCCAGCTCACCTCTGCTCCATCCCCTCCCCAAGCCCCGGGACATCTCCCCACCCCCCCTCCACCCTGAGGAGCCCCCCCGTGGCAGCTCCCCCCCCCCACCTGGGGAGCCATGCGGCAGCTCCCCACCCCAGCTCACCTCTGCTCCGCCTCCTCCCCAAGTACGCTGTCGCTGCTCCACTTCTCCCACCTCCAGGCTTGCGGCACCAATCATCTGTTTGGCGCTGCAAGCCTGGGAGGGAGAGAAGCAGAGCGGGGAGGAGGCGGAGCAGAGGTGAGCTGGGGCGGGGAGTTCCCTGCATGCCGCCCCGCCCCCCCCCCCTTACTTGCTGCAGGTGGCCCTCCCCGCGCCCCCCTGCCCCAGCTCCCTCCGCCTAAATGCCGCCGCCGACTGGAGCGGCCGAAGAGCCCCCAAATGCTAGCGCCCTAGGCGACCGCCTAGGTCACCTAATAGGTTGCCCTGGCCCCAACTCCATCCACACAGCATCAAGAAGCAAAGCTTCTCTGGTCTGACTAACTGATTTTCTGCTACGCATGGTTCCTTTGCCCAACAAGTACAGCACAGTATCGGTATGAGGCCATCCTCAGCTAACCTCTCATCAGCACAGAACACAAGCAAGTCCTTGTTGCCTTTTACAAGGCTGTTTTTTCTGGTTTCAGGATAGGACCTGACAGACCAGTGCGTTCTCCGGGATACTTCTAGTGGCTGCAGGTAAAATAAATTCCACTGCTAATCAGCATGAAGGGGAAAGTCACAGACACCAGCATCCTCTGGATCAAAAAGCATTTCCTTTTCACCAAGGCATAATTTCACTGCTGGTCTTTGAAACGAACTCTCACCACAGGCAAAATTCTGCCTCTTTTTCCACACCTGTGTAACCCCATTTACATCACTGAAGATGAGCAGGTGAAACCAGGGGCAGAATATTACCCTGCCTGCATCATGTCTACTATGAGTTTCTCTCTCCCCAGCATTTAAGGTGAAGTGGAGAACTTCTGTAAAAAGAAAGACACTGCTGACCTTACCAGGCCAATACGCCCTGTGTGCGCGTCTGTATTTCAAATGCAGCGTTTGAAGGATCTGTTCCTTCTTTACTTAATCTTATATGGCCCCATGGCCATAGTATCTGAGTCCCATAGTCTATAATATAGTTACCCCCACAACACCCCTGTGAGGCAGGGCAGCACTATTATGCCCATTGTACAGATGAGGAACTGAGGCTAAATGACTTGCCCAATATCACGTCACAGAGGAAGTCTGTGGCAGAGCAAGGAATTAAGCATGTCTCCCGATTCCTAGGCTAGTGCTCTAACCACAGGGACAGCCTTCCTTTGTCAAAGTCCTGTTACCTCCAATAGCTGACAGCCTCACAGACCCCCTAGAACACAGCAAGAAGAGCAAGATGACCCTTGATCTATTTGTAGGTGTTCTGTGAAGTCACTAGCTGCCTTTGGAAAAATCACTAGTTCCTTCATGCAGAAGCTGGCAGGTACCCATCTAACCCCAAAACCACCGATGTGAGTGGAAAGGGCTTTGGATCAGGTCTTAAGTGAAAGAGGAAATGGTTTACAAGTCCTGTGTGTAAGATGGACATCTAGGTTTTCTAATCTTATCAGTTTTAAAAGATTTAAAAACTTAAAATGTTTTTGCTTTAAAGAGTACGTTGCAAGTACAACTAGAAAAGAAGGGTACTTCTAGACTAAAAACTAGGACCATTTTACTCAGCTGTGTGTAGTTTTACTTGAATTTCCAGAAATCCTAAATTCACACAGCTTCCAGTAATTTCATCAGGAGTAGTAGGTTCTCAACAGCTCTATAATCCGTCACTAACTCCTCCATAGCCCTAGCCTCACAAAGCAGACAGAGGCAAGAACTAGGGTGTCAATAAGTTCCTTTACAAACACGGAGAGCTCTACTATATTTCAGCTCTCTGTAAATCATTTTAGGCCAACTCTGAATTCCATACACAGTCGATCTGGAACTGAAAGTATACTTGGAGGGCTGTAATGTTTCCTTAAAAGAAAAGAATGCACAGTGTGTCATCCTCAGGGTGTTCTAAGAATGCACGGATCATTACATTGCACAACTAGATGTTTCCTCCAAACATAAACTATGGCTAAGAGATCAAACACCAAAATCAGCTTCTTGGAAAAGCAGTTTCATCAGTTTATAACGCAAACACCAAAAGGGCAGTTTCACTTTGTTGTTACATTTTGGGAAAACCACAATGTTTGGCTTTACTTGCTTAACTGATGGGTCCTATTTACCAACACAGACCTACACCGTCTTATTCTTCCTTATAAGTTTCTCCCCACACAGCAGTTTGCAGGATCAGGGCCTTGGGCTCTACCAGAGGAAAGACTTACATAGGTCGTCAGCTTTAACTGAATGGGACTATTCGTCTGCATAAACAGGACTACTAATGTGTAAAGTTAAGCACGTGCTTAAATCTTTGCAGAACTGGAAATAAGTTTGTACTCAAACACCAAGTCCTTGAATTTTGATTGAAAGTGTTGGAGAAAAGAGTTCTCACTCTCTTTTTTGGGTGCAGCAAGTGTACAGTGCAATCCATAGTTTTTCAGTATTTCCTTAAAACATACAAGTTACTATAAGCAAGAAGTCACAACAGCTGAAAACATTACTAGAAAACATAGCAAAACCCACTCATGGGGCAAAAGCAAAGGCAGTCCTAGGATAGAGAGGATGGTTGAAGTGCATACATACATTTAGGACTCGGACTCGAGATGACCTGCTATTTATCTTTGAGAGTTGTCAAGTTGAATTTATGTTTGGAAAAATATTACACCCGGATACCCTTGCTACCAATAACATTCCCTTGCCTTTGTTAGCAATAAAACCTGAGGTTATTAGAACAGGCCACATGTTTAATATCCACTCATCTACATATAGGCTACTTGTTTATGTCCACAGTTAGCTCAGTGTGGACAGCAAAGACAGAAGAACCAGCTTCATTTATATTTCTAGTCAATTTCATTCTCTGGTTTCCCATGCACTTCTAGAGCAAATACCACACATGCTTGGATTGTAAAAACCTAAAGGGAATGTTTTTAAAACAAAAAACAAACAAAAACACTTTTCAGTAAAATAAAAAATTTGGAAACATTTCTGGTTCTGATCATTTTTTTTGAAGTTCAAAAACCTTAAGATCCAATCTTGCCGTGCAGCAGGACCACTGCACCTGTGCACAAGCCCAGTGGCATCTCTGGGGGAAAGCTGGGTACACCCATGCAGATCTGATTGGGGAATCTGATCTATAACTACTTGACAGAGCCCCTTTAACAGATGAGCCTTAAAAAGGCTCATAGAGGGTTATGACACCCTCTGGCCCCAATCCTACTATGTAATCTGCTAACACATGCCTGAGCCAGGGAGGGATCCCATCCCCATTGGCACAGGAGTAGGGACCCAGCATCAGATCGCGCTGCCAACTGGGGGAGGAAGCTATGCTATCATTTTTCTAGTTACAAATTATAGAAATGATCGCTTTGTAAAATTCTAGCCAAGCAGATACTTTTAAAACAGTGATTCTAGAGCCACACCAGTTAGCAAGAGGTAGGGACGGACTCAAGGGCAGATCTAGGACTTGAAGCTACTTTTAATGCAGTTTTTTAAAAACTGACTCGATTCAAGCTGATGATGCCCCATTAAGGGTGTGAATGCTAATCATCCCCAGGTGGAGTATTTTCTGGGTGTCTAATATACACGGTTTACTTCACCTACTGTCTGCATCCCAGTCTCGTTTTACCTGTGACATCTGTGGCCGGAAATTGATGTCCTTGAGATCAATCGATCCAGGTGACAGGTTATGAAGCAGCTGGCAGAGCAAGACTCCATCTCTCAAAGCCTGAGCCAGGTCAAACACAACAGCTGAGGGCCAGACCACCCTGTGGTTCAGGGGCAAAACTTTACAGTCGATCAGCCAGCGGCCACACTGCCTCCACTCCTCCATAGTCGTTCAGAGAAATGGAGCCTTCCACACACACAAAAAAAAGTTGCCCTAGATGAGTTGCCAGCGGCCAAAACTCCGGTTCCCGGCCCCTCTCCTGTTCATTGAGGCCACACACCAGCAGCTCCTCCTCTTGGATTTGGAGGCTCCTGGGCTAGTTTAGAAGCTCCCCCTGGCAAGCCCGTAAAGTGCTATTGCGCCTTTCCATGTTGATGTGCAGCCAGTGCGGGAAGCATTTCGGGGCGGGGGGGTTGGGGGGGACACGACACTTCCAAGACGCCTTTTTTCTCACTCCCCGGCGGGGGTTTTGGCAGCTTTACTTCTTTCCTATAAAATGCTCCATAGATCCCAGCTCAGGGGCGCCTTGCAGCATCTCTCTCCCCACGCACTGGGTTCGGCTCCCTCGCCCAGCTCCAGCCAGGAAAGGAGAGAGACACGCGTGGGGGGGCTAAACCCCACCCCCGCCTGCCCCCTCCTCTCAGGTGGCTCCTGCTCGCGGGGGAGGGTCGCTTGTCTCTCTCCAACCTCCCCTTGGAGTTGCTGGACTTCCCCTGCCCTCTTCTCAATGGAGCTTTGTCTGGGGCTCCGGCCGGCCAGAAGTGGGTTCACGTGGCAAACAAACAAAGACCCGCCACCCGGGGCGAGGAGGCACACAGCCCTGGGGCTCTCCTCTGCGGCGTCCCGGCGCTGGGCAAGGCACAAAATAAGAATACAATAATCAGCCCCTCCTCGCTGCTCTCGCTCGTCCGCCTCCTCTCTCCGGAGAAAGCCCCGAAGCGCAGCGCATTCTCGATCGCCCCTTTCCCTCCGAGCTGGCTGGGGGCGCAGGGGGGTCCCCTCTCTCGCCTCCCCCCTGAGGAGGGGCGGCGGGGGTCCGCGGGCAGCGCTGTCCCAGCCACAAAAGCGGCCCCCCCTGCTCCGGGGGGGGGGGGCTACAATCCGGCAACTCTCCCTGGCAGGGGGCGGTGGGAAGCAGACAAAGAAGCAGACGCGCCGCGGAGATACAATGTTCCCCCCTTTGGCGAGGTGCGGCGGCTGCTCCCGCTTCCCTTTCTCCCCTCGGGGTCCCTTTCAGGGGCTGGGTGGGGGGTGGCAGCTGGCCCCTGCCCGCTCCGCTCTCCTGCCCGGCTGCAGCTCAGAGCTGGGGAGAAGGAGGAGCTCGCTGCGCCGCCAACAGCGGCGGCTCCCCTCCCCTCGCCCAACTCAACTTCCTCCCCTCGCAGGAGGAACCTAGCGCGGGGGTAAGGGGCAGCCGGGGCTGGGCCCCCTCCAGACCGCCCCTGGCAGGACCAGAGCCACGCTGCCCGGGGGGGGGGGGGGGGGCTGGACCTGCCTTGGAGGAGTCTCTCCCCATGGGGCGCTGGGGTGGCCGGGGCGCAGGGAGGCCCGGAGCGGCTGGGAGACTCCCAGCTGCTGACACTGATTTTGTAAGACAGAGGGTCAGGCCTGGCGCGGATGAGTTATATTTTTTGGCGTTAAATGTTTCCATGGAAACATTTAAAGAGATACTGCCCGGTGAAGTCACAGACCCCAGGTCACCTTCTCTCCCAACACCGCTTCCCAGCCATGGCAGATCCCTGCCTGTGACTCGTCTCCTGGGACGGATTTAAAATCAGTACCTTGCTGTTTGAGGCCTAGATTATTCACTCATCACCTTTGCTTTTTGCCATTCATGGTTTCCGTTTAGCGGTATATTTCTATTGCCTTTTTCTCGGCCTGGGAGAATAAACACAGGCTGGTCAATTTCAGCTCTGGTTTATAGTCAGTTTCACTTATTATTCATTTGTATCACAGTAGTATCTAGAGCAGTGGTTCTCAACCCCCAAGCTGTTTGTGGCCCAATCAGCACACAGCTGCAGCCCATTTGACATCCTCAGGGCGATACAGGTAGTATATATATATATATATATATATATATATAGTGTGTGTGGCTATGGCCCACATAACACATAGAGAGCTACATATGCAACCCACTATGGTAAACAGGTTGAGAACTACTGACCTAGAGGAATCAACCAAGATCAGGGCACGATTAGGCTAGATGGTGCAGATACACTTGACAAGAGAAAGAAGGCAGCGTTGTTATCCCCATTTTACAGATGGGAAACTGAAGCAGAGAGAGAGCAGATTGTCAGAAGTTCTCAGCTCTCATTTAGAGACTAAAATAAGCGGTCAGATTTTCAAAAGAGCTCAGTAGCGGGAGTGCTGACTGGTTTTGAGCATCTGACCGTACATGTCACACTGGGAGCTGTGGAAATTTGGCCATAAGTGGCTTCCCCAAGGTCAAACAGAGGTCTGTGATGGAACCAGGAGGCGAAGTCCTTTTAATCTTATCTTTGGGTTGTAAATACTGCAGGGAAATGTTTAACCCAAACAAAAAGTGTTCATTAACTTTTGAACAATGTTCATAATAACCCTTCTAAAAGCCAGGATCTAGTTATTTATTATAAAACTGAACTCTCAGCCTTAAACTCCTTGGTGGCATCCTCAAAATTTCACCTGTAATCTTCTGCAACTCTCCCATCCCCAGTTAGACAACCACAGTTTAGACAAACCTTTTTTATTCTGTTTTTTCCCCCTTCCCAGAGAGCTTCTCCCTCATTTACTTGCCATCCAGGGTTTCTACAGGAAAAATGGAAGCTTTGGCATGGATAGTGAAATGAAGAGGAACTATTCATCCGCTTGTCAGAGAAATGCAACGATCACCTCTCAAATTTATTCAAGTGCAGATACAGAAGAGGGAATTTTTCTTCCAGCATAATCCAACAGGGGAAGAAGAACAGCACTACAGAATGCTGAACTATTATTTAATTTCCTGGAAGCAAATTTCTTATGGCCTAAGACACCGGTTACCTGGCTGCTCCTGGTATGTTATTCATCAGACTGTATGATAGCTGGTCTACCCTGTCAGAATATAGATATACTAAAGGCTGAGAGGGAGCAACATATCAATTAGTTTGTATATACATTTCATATTCAGAGCCTCACGCTGCTATGGGGCAAATATGTGCTGTGTAGACTACAGTATGGAATTTCTAATTCCCCAGGAACATGATTTCTTAGAGCAGCTTTCAGGTTCTTTTTTGTTCTTTGTCATGGTTTTCACTGGCACACTGCTAGAGCTCTAACAGCACCAGTTGGGCAAGAATCATGTTACACCCTAGGATCCATCTGGCTCAGTGTGTACTAGACTGCTTTATGAGACGGTTCTGTAGGTGGAGGACTACAGCTCAGTGTATTACAAGTATATATGTAATGCCTCTAGCTACATCTTGGCTTTTCACTGCTTCATAAAATGTGTGCTTTGCTTCTGGACACTTAGGAGCAATCACTGCATCTGCAAAGCTCGCATCTACATACAAGGTGCAGCTCCAGGCTAGTTTCTCACCTGCCTCTGCAACAATAAAAAAAGGCTGCTAGCAGAGGTATTTTGATAACAGCTAAACTCCTTTAAGGCAAACCAAAGAAAATAACGCACACCCGCCATATACTTTGTGACTACTTTATATGTCTGTTTTAAAATAGACAAAATATTTCAAGGAAAGCACTGGAGAAATGCACCTGTGGTAGGTGCTGTTTGCATGCACCTAAGCTGAAAAGCAGCCTCTATACATTATACAATAGTGGGTTCAATTCTGTGATAGATCTCCTTCTTCCCCTCTGCCTAGTGGCATTGTTGGGAGTGATAGCTAGCATTACATTTGTTACTGAGCCAACTGCTGGAGGCGTTTCACAGACAGATGCTTATCTGCTGCCCTCTACTGGAGACAGAATGTTAACATTTGTATTGTTTCAGAGTAACAGCCGTGTTAGTCTGTATCCGCAAAAAGAAGAACAGGAGTACTTGTGGCACCTTAGAGACTAACAAATTTATTAGAGCATAAGCTTTCGTGGACTACAGCCCACTTCTTCGGATGCATATAGAATGGAACATATATTGAGGAGATATATATACATACAGAGAGCATAAACAGGTGGGAGTTGTCTTACCAACTCTGAGAGGCCAATTAATTAAGAGAGAAAAAAAAAAAAAACTTTTGAAGTGATAATCAAGCTAGGCCAGTACAGACAGTTTGATAATAGGTGTGAGAGTACTTACAAGGGGAGATAGAGTCAATGTTTGTAATGGCTCAGCCATTCCCAGTCCTTATTCAAACCGGAGTTGATTGTGTCTAGTTTGCATATCAATTCTAGCTCTGCAGTCTCTCGTTGGAGTCTGTTTTTGAAGTTTTTCTGTTGTAATATAGCCACCTGCAGGTCTGTCACTGAATGACCAGACAGGTTAAAGTGTTCTCCCACTGGTTTTTGAGTATTTTGATTCCTGATGTCAGATTTGTGTCCATTAATTCTTTTGCGTAGAGACTGTCCGGTTTGGCCAATGTACATGGCAGAGGGGCATTGCTGGCACATGATGGCATATATCACATTGGTAGATGTGCAGGTGAACGAGCCCCTGATGGTATGGCTGATGTGATTAGGTCCTATGATGATGTCACTTGAATAGATATGTGGACAGAGTTGGCATCGGGGTTTGTTACAAGGATAGGTTCTTGGGTTAGTGGTTTTGTTCAGTGATGTGTGGTTGCTGGTGAGTATTTGCTTTAGGTTGGGGGGTTGTCTGTAAGCGAGGACAGGTCTGTCTCCCAAGATCTGTGAGAGTAAAGGATCATCTTTCAGGATAGGTTGTAGATCTCTGATGATGCGCTGGAGAGGTTTTAGTTGGGGGCTGAAGGTGACAGCTAGTGGTGTTCTGTTATTTTCTTTGTTGGGCCTGTCTTGTAGGAGGTGACTTCTGGGTACTCGTTTGGCTCTGTCAATCTGTTTTTTCACTTCAGCAGGTGGGTATTGTAGTTTTAAGAATGCTTGATAGAGATCTTGTAGGTGCTGGTCTCTATCCGAGGGATTTGTATTGCCTCCAGTGGACTGTTGTTCCCTTCCCATCCACACTAGCGAAGCCTATAGAGATTATTATCTTCAAGGAGAGATTAATTGTAATAATATTTTGGCTTTTCATCCCAAGGTGCTTCCTTAGCTATATATAATACAACTTATCTGCAGCCACCTTTGTGGTGGAGGATAGCAGCCAGCCAATACACAGCATGCTGTACACTAGTGCAAGAAGGGAGTATTTTGGCTGGGCAAAGCAGTAGGTTTTTTTTTTTTAAAAGCAGCAATAGGACTTATTAGCCAAGCAGTGCAGGGGCGACCTGGGTTATTTTCAAAATCTCATCACACACACCCACACAAGTGCATGGAATTCAACTCTTCCACCTTGGAACAATAAAAGATTAGAGCTGACACTGCTGCAGTTTGAACAAATGATTTCAGGGAATATTTTAAACCTGGATCTTAGAGCACAAAGCTGTCCTCTAACTTAATCAGGCCTTTCTAGTGATAACTGTGAGAGCCTCCTATAGCTAGAAGACCCCATGAAGTCCACTGCAGACCTTACTACAATACTTTACAGGGAAGCATTTAGATACGATGGTAGTGGCTCTGCAGAAACCCTAAAAGAGATAGATTAGATGGTAGTGCTTGTGAACTAGCTAATATGGATGTATTAACACTGCCATCTTCTGGATGGAACGGGAAGTGCACTGATTTATCATAACCTTTATACTGCTAAAGCTAATGGTGATTCTTTTGTCTCAAATGTTAGGGGCCAGCATTTTTGGAACAAAAGGATCTGCACTTGCTGTTACCGTGATGTTCAGAGTGGCCATGACATGCAGCATGCAAACAGCTGTGAAGCTGTAGGTGCCCACTGAGTTGCTGCAGTAGATTTACTTAACTCCCTGACTCTCATTGTTTTTGTTGACTAGAATAACTGGCTATTTTATAAAATATGGTTGAGAGTCACATATAAAACTTATGAGACTAGCTGCTGCACACCAGTTATCACTATTTCTCTATCACCAGGATGTCCTGGACCTAGGCTGCGTGAAAGAGGGAAGCTATGGCAGGGTCTGGCTGCCCCTTCTCTCAGCTTCCTGGGTGCTGCTCTGCTAAGCTGTCACACATCAGCATACCCACTAGGTGCAGACAAAAATTGGACCCAGCTTCACCACTGCTGCAATGAGTCTGATCTTCCTGCACAAGCAACCTCCATCTCCGAGAATAGCTACTGTTAGCCTCTTGTCCCTCTCCCTTGCTCCTATCCCTGGAGGAGCCACACATGACTAGGTTCTTATAAATTCCAAGGCCTGAAGGAACTATTGTGCTCATCTAGTCTAACCTCCTGTATAACATGGGCCATAAAACTTCTACAAGTAATTCCTAGAGCAGAGCTTTTAGAAGCATCTCATCTTGATTTAAAAATTCTTGGTGATGGACAATGCACCACAACCCATGGTAAATTGTTCCAGTGGCTAATTATTAATGCTGCAACTGTCACTGGGGTATATAGATGGCACTTCCCTTCCAACACCATCACCCTTTTTCAAGGACACAGTCCCATTAATACCTACCTTTCATCCACAGCGCTCTGCCTTATGATCAGAGAGTAAATGAACTGAAGCTGGACAGCACATCATGGTCTTAAGGGGTAGAAAGAAGAACAGGAGTACTTGTGGCACCTTAGAGACTAACAAATTTATTAGAGCATAAGCTTTCGTGGACTACAGCCCACTTCTTCGGATGCATATAGAATGGAACATATAATGAGGAGATATATATACACACATACAGAGAGCATAAACAGGTGGGAGTTGTCTTACCAACTCTGAGAAGCCAATTAATTAAGAGAAAAAAAAAAAAAAAAACTTTTGAAGTGATAATCAAGCTAGCCGAGTACAGACAGTGTGATAA
This sequence comes from Malaclemys terrapin pileata, assembly GCF_027887155.1. NCBI lineage: Eukaryota > Metazoa > Chordata > Testudines > Emydidae > Malaclemys > Malaclemys terrapin. The sequence goes on along the minus strand of NC_071521.1, from coordinate 8,632,551 downwards.
GAAGTGTGAGAGTACTTACAAGGGGAGATAGAGTCAATGTTTGTAATGGCTCAGCCATTCCCAGTCCTTATTCAAACCGGAGTTGATTGTGTCTAGTTTGCATATCAATTCTAGCTCTGCAGTCTCTCCTTGGAGTCTGTTTTTGAAGTTTTTCTGTTGTAATATAGCCACCCGCAGGTCTGTCACTGAATGACCAGACAGGTTAAAGTGTTCTCCCACTGGTTTTTGAGTATTTTTAAGGGGTAGAGTAGACTGGGTTGCATAGTATTGTAATATTATAGTGTAACAAGTCATGAGAATGGAGAGGCTAAAAGTCATTTATAGGGAAAGAAAAATAGACGCTCTGTAACAAATTGAAAGATATCAAAATTTCCTTTGGAGAATGGGAGTCAGGCATTTGCTAGCATCGGAGTGGTGGTTGTCTGTATAATACCTATTGCTGTTCAAAAACATTTATTTGGAAAGTGCACTTGTTGGCAGACAACGCAGGGATTCAAACAGAACAAGGGGAGGATCAAGTAGACAGACAGACAGCAGTTGACTTTTGGAGGCCTACAGCTTTCAAGTCTTTTCCTTTTGTTAGCTTTGCAACTTAATCACTTCAGTTACTGGGGGTTTTATTTTGCTGTGGGCTCGACGAGGACGCCACCAATAGTTTTGGAGAAGCTCAAGATACCTTGACCATGCCAAAAAATAAATCTGGATCCACTAAAGATTCTGCCTTTTGCTCTCAAACTCCCACAAGCTGGAGCGTGAGCCAGTCTGCTTTCTCTTCCACGCTAGTAGGAGGCACAGACCTGACTTCACAAGCACTGTCAGAATATTTGAATGGGAACATTTCTGCAGGTTCATTTATTCTTTTCCTTCTCCTTTCTTTCTCAGGTCAACACTTCTGGATGCAGGCAGGAAGTGTAGAGTAGTAATGTATCCCTAAATAACATGATATTTTTTGAAATATGTAAATGAAAGCCACATGTGAAGGGGATGGTAGCTAGCAAAATGGGGTCTTGGTCCATGATTTGGGCCCCTAGATCCCATGGTAATAGAAATAAATAATAATAATAAATTTGTGTAAATTTCATGCATCAGATATTTAGCAAAATGTTCAATGGCATTTTAGCCACAAGAGATATGAAGTGTGAGAGTTTAAATTTAGCATTATCAGCAGGGTAAAAATAGGTAACCTTAAGAGAAATTCCCTCCTATGTTTGCCAAAAAACAAAACAGCTAAAAAAAATCTAAGCATTTAAAAATATGGAAATGAACAATTAAGAGAGGGTAGATAACTATTTGGTTACACTCACAGTTTATACAGGTTCTTAAATAAGTGTACATGTGTAAATTTCACACTGAATATTCCAAAAATAACCTTAACTCTGACCTCCTATCCTTACACAGCTTCAGTCAATAACTAAACATCCTCTCACACCCAACTATGGTACATTGTATATGTTTCCAATATTGGCTATAAACGCCCATAAGCTACACCCATTACATGGGGCCCAGTCTTCAACCTTCTGTTCACCCACTCACCAAGTATGTAAAAGGTTGTTATAAAGAGAAGGGTGATAAATTGTTCTCCCTAAGCACTGAGGGCAGGACAAGAATGTAATGGGTTTAAACTGGGAGATTTAGGTTATACATTAGGAAAAACTTCCTAACTGTAAGGGTAGTTAAGCACTGGAGCAAATTATCTGTGGAATCTCTCTAAGTGGAAGTTTTTAAGAACAGTCTAGACAAACTCCTGTCAGGGATGGTCTAGATAATACTTAGTCCTGCCTCAGTTCTGGGGACTGGACTAAATGACCTATCAAGGTCCTTTCCAGTCCTACATTTCCATGATTCTGTGATTAGCAGCCAGAGACACCAATATCTTATAGTCAGAGAGACGTTTTCCCATCCCAACTGCACACTGTGGTCAAGGGACAACCACATCTTACACCATGGTCTTCACATTCAGCCCCAAACAACATCTTTGCTCCCATCCACTATGAAACAGGAAACCACTAAGAAAGGAAGTAAAGTCTTGTTCTGAAAACACTTGACTGGATTCAGTTCCTGGTTCAGCTACAGACTTCCTGTCTGACCTCAGGCAAATCACTGTGTCTTTGCCTCAGTTCCCTGTATGTAAAATGGAGCTATTATTCCCTTTGTCCACCTTGTCTGTTTAGACTGTAATCTCTCTGGGTCAGGCATTGTCTCTCACGGTGGGCACGTACAGCACCTAGCGCTGATCCCAGCTGGAGTTTCAAGGTGCTACTAAAATACAAATAAAGAATCATAAAACCCAATTCACCCCAGTCAACCTCTTTCTGTGCACTGGGAATCCCATTATACTTCCCTACTTATCCTCCTGTTACAACACAGAGACTGCATCTCCTCCTTGCAACTCTCGTGATTTTATTGCTCATCTCACAATTTGCCATGTTTCCCTTAAAGCCCCTGCTTCTGCAATCAATTGGATTGCCTGAATCTCCACTTTCATTTTTAAATAGCAGCACATTTCCAGCTCTTGTGGTTGTGAAACAAAGCTTAAAAACATGAACCCTAAAGGCCTCACCAGCAAATAAGAACCTCACATTTATTATTTTAAAACCTCATGATTTTTATAGCAATCTCATGATTTTCGAGGACCTGACTCTTGATTTTCAAACACTTGGGGTTGGCCATGCTGCATCAGGAGGTCAGAGGAGATGATAACAATGGTCACTTCTGGACTCATAATCCATGAATCTTCAAGGCAGAGATCACATATGCACCATCATCCAGTCAGTCTGACTGGCAGCCAACCTTCAAGTACCCGGCCAATCTAATCAGGCTAGTGCATAACTTATTTCCCGTAAGAGAAGAGAAAGGAGTCTGCAAGTCTGAGATGCATTGCATTTGTAGCAACGATCCATCGACAGAGACTAAAATCACTGCTTTTATGTGACGATTGTTATTACCTATGGTATTGCTGCCCTTGGTTGCATTGGTTGCATGCCATGCATGCTGTGCTGTTTCAGCAATCAGGAATGTCCAGCTGTCTGGTTAGAGTGGCATTTGCACACTACAGATGGGAGAACTGGTAAAGCTGCAAGAGACAATATTTTTCTTAAAGCCCCAATGTAGAGAGGGTTCCTCAGGGTTGTTCCTCTCTGGGGCAGTGGGGAACCACACGCTCCCTTAGTCCTTGCACGGCCCCTTGGGGAAACATTCGGGCTGCAGGAGTCTTGGCTCAAGCTGTCTGGCAGGGGCTGAACACGTACAGGTAACTAGCCCAGATCCTGGGTCAGGGCGGGGCAGTAAAGAGTCACAGCTCAGGCCCAGGTAAATAGCACACCCAGGCTTCAGGCTCTGAGCGGCCTGGGATAGAGGAAGACTGCCACCCACGCATTGGGGATGCAGGCCCTCCCACTCCACTGTGTCCCAGCCCAGGGCCCTAGCTGCGGCCAAAGGCCCGCTGCTCTGTCAGTGGGGCTCCTGGGCACAACACACTGACTGGCCTGTGTTGCGGCCAGACTAGGGTCGGCTGCTCCCGGGCTACTTCCCAACTCCCCCTCTGGAGGTACCTGGGTCAAGGTGAGGTCCTCGGAGTGGGGGTCGATCACCATTGGATCCTCAGGGAGCTGGCGAGGTGAAGGCCTGGGGACTCCTCAGGGTAGCTGGTGAGGTGTAGGCTCGACAACTCTCCCACACACTGGTCTGTGTTGAATATCAGCCAGTCAGGCCATTCTCCAGGTCTGTTGCTGGAATCTTCCCGGCGAGAGCTAGGCCAGAAGTATCTAGCCTCTCCAGCAGCTGCCTCTCAAGTGCGCTCTGGGGTTGAGCTCTTATACTTCCTGTCCGGCCTCTGACCCTCTGGGGGGCGGGTTTAGAGTGCTCTAGCTCCGCCCACTCTCGTGTCCAGCAATGCTGATCCCTCTCCGAGGCACCGGGAAACCACACGGCCTCCCTACACCCAACTTCTGGAGTCATGTGAATCTCAGCTTTCAGTCTTAAAAACATACAATCTAGCCCTCAAGATTGTAGAGAAACACTTGAAAATGTGACCAAATGAAAAGCAAATAAAAAGCGTCCGAAATTTATTATTTTTAAGTCACATCAGGGGCACGAAGGGACTTGCTGCAACGCAACCCAGTGCGTCAAACACCCAAGAGAACCTCAGCGCAGTGGGGCTCGTGGGGCCACAAGCAGCACCATGCACCCTGCAAGGCAACCAGGCTCCCCAAAACACAGAGCGCAAAGAACCATGCAGTGCACAGCGGCAACGCTAGGCACCACCCAGCACCAAGGGGAACGGGGCAGCGCCGGGCCCCACACAGGGCACGGGGGAACGGGGCAGCGCCGGGCCCCACACAGCGCACGGGGGAACGGGGCAGCGCCGGGCCCCACACAGTGCGCAGGGGAACGGGGCAGCGCCGGGCACCACACAGCACCAAGGGGGAACGGGGCAGCGCCGGGCACCGCACAGCACCAAGGGGAACGGGGCAGCGCCGGGCCCCACACAGCGCGCGGGGGGAACGGGGCAGTGCCGGGCACCACACAGCACCAAGGGGAACGGGGCAGCGCCGGGCCCCGCACAGCGCACGGGGGAACGGGGCAGCGCCGGGCACCGCACAGCGCACAGGGGAACGGGGCAGTGCGAGGCTCAGCGCAGCGCAGCGCCCCGCGGGTGGATTGCTCGGCGCTCGTGCGCCTCCCCTGCCCATCGATGCTCTCGGAACTCGCAGCCGCAGCGGTGTCGTGGCGACGGGGAAGCCGAGGCCCGGGCGCAGCGGAGCGCGGCAGGTAGCGGCGGGGAGTGACCGGGGGGGGCTGGGGGTATCGCTCACCCCCCCACACACACACACAGCAGTGACTAGGGTGTGGAGGGATTGATCATCCAGCAGTGTCGGGGGGGGTATCGATCACCCCCCAGCAGTGTCGGGGGGGGGGTATCGATCACCCCCCAGCAGTGTCGGGGGGGGGTATCGATCACCCCCCAGCAGTGTCGGGGGGGGGTTGGAGATCTAGCTCGTCACCCCAGCCATAAGTACTGGGGGTCGAAAGCAAAGATCAGCACCCACGGGGCTCAGGGAGGTTGGGGAGGGGAACAGCTCACTCCCCTCACGTATTAACAAGGGGACCAAAGTGAAGCAGACTAATGCATCCCCCCAGCAGATTGAAGCGTATCTGCTAGGCCCCAGAGCTCTGAAACTGGTGCCCAGGGTGTGCTTGGCTCTGGGGGGAGGAGGTGAGCAGCCGGGTTCTTCTTGTCACTCTAGGTTGAAGCTGCAACACAGATCGAACAAAATGAAGGGTGAACCCCAGTGGGAAGCCAGTCTGCAGTGAGAAGGAAAGGCCCCTGAATCAGCTTGCGAAGACCTTTACCACCCATCCCCATGCAACAAGGTATTGACATGGCACATTGTACCAGCCATGTCTATTTCACTGGGGTTTTCCCAGCCGTACCCCAGGCCAAACTGTAACATTTGCTGCTTTTCCATCGGAGAGTCATGATTACTACTCGAGAACACATCTTTGGGAATTGGAAAACCAGAGATAACTTAACCGATGTGCTTCAAATACGCTGCACCGACCAGACCCAGCGGGGATCTGTTGCCTGGTGCTTTTTAATGAAGTGACTCATACGCACGCCTATCAATAAATCCATTTTAAAGGGTAAAGAAACCAGGCACCAACAGTGAAATGGGCGCAAGTTTGGACCACTCCTAGATCTCTGTTGTTTCACCGTTTAATTCAAATCTAAGGGGTTTGGATTTTCCTGAGCCAGCCATTAGCCCTTAGGCCTCCATTTCAGGTTGTTGAGGCTGTCTCTCCATGGACTCCAGTACCAAATGGGCTGTGTGCACAATAAGTCTTTGCAAAATGACAGGGCATCGTCAATGTACAATCGGTCCTTCAGAAGTCCTGGTTTATTACACTGAGAGTAAGCACAAGTCCTGTAGGGTGCTGTAACATACAGACGAGTCTGTGTCAGAAGTGTTGCACAGCATGTTATGCATGCTGATCTATATGTTATAAACCCCAATAGTGCCACAGCTAAAGGAGATTGCCTTTTATCTCAAAGCAGTAGGAGCAGCATTGTACCCTTGCTTATACCTGTGAAGTCAATGAATCCACTACGGCGCTTGAGAGCTGGTACGAAACACGTTTAGTTTCCAGTGTCATTCCAGAGTGAATGACAGGCAGAGTAATGAATGGACGGGTGCCACTAGCTGAAAAAGCCTTATCTGAGAGCTATGCCAGGCTTCGTTACAGGGACACTTCGTTGCTCATCTGGCAGCAGCAGCAGCAGAAGCTGGAGTCTGTCCCACCTGGTACATACTTGAGTAGAAGCCGGAGTATGTGGTACTCACAGTATGGTAATGAGGCCATCCTGGTACGGGACAAAAACACACTGGATGTTTCCAGAGACACTGGGCAATCAAAGTTTTGCATTATTATGTAATTTTAAAGGCTTAGTGTCAGAGATCTGTACATGGCAAATAAATACATGAAAGAACCTGTGCTGGGCCTCAGGCAAGTTCTAAACAACATTTTCATTCAATATTAATGGCAGGTTTGGTTACATTGTGTCCCATCACTGCTGACTATCAGATAATTGGGATCAACCTACCAAGGTTTAGTGTAGTACGAAGAGATGAAGACTGGGGACTCCTTACTAGAGGAGAAAGCCAAAATATTAAATCAAGGGATCAGGCTAAAAAAAAAAAAAAAAAGACGTACTGCCTTCCTTGTGTGTCTAACTGCTTTATGCCTGACCTACCCTCTGATTGAGTACCAATGTAACTCTTTCAGTTATGGGTGTGATTTTGTTACTGAAATCATTATATCAGTATAGTCCCTAGTGTGAACACACATTGGTATAAACCGGTCTTACACCTGTATAGCTTATTCCCCTTCCCTTACAAGAATAGCTAGTCTGGCATAAGCAAGTTTATACCAATATAATAGCATCAGAGGCCAGGGGGGATTGTACCATTTTAACTACACCCCTATCATTAAAGCAGTACAACTTTTGCGTGTGGACTAGCCCTTAGACGATTATTAAAACTGAAAGGATGTTTGAAGTTTACATTTATTTTCACCGTTTATGCCACTGATTTGTTACCTATGCCATTGAAACTGAATGATGAAAATAGCCTACTCAGTTTCACTTGCCAGTCCTTATATACTAGCAAAGTTCTGCAATGGCGGCCTTGCAAATGCAGCTAGGGAAGGTTGGAGTCCCAACTGTTTTCATTTGAAATCATTCTTCAGAATGTTTCTAGTGAGATTTGTTCTGCAAAAATACACAGAACCTTCATTTTGGACTTTTCCTGTCCCCTTTTCATATGTCCCCTATACATGGTCTCTTACAATCTCCATTCATGATCTGGCAGTTGAGTTGAATAATGTACAGTATTAAGCAGAATAGGGAAAGGAGGTGCTGAATGAAGTTACATTTGGGCCTTAGAAAGGGCTGGGCAAGAGAGGCGTATAAAGGCTTTGTCCACTGCAAAGCAGCAATTGCTTCTCTCTGCTATTACAGTTCAGTATCATGGAGATAACAGTTTGAAGGCATCATTCCTTGAAGTCAATAGGACGACTCATATGAATAATACTCTGATTAAGTAACAATTGCATGGGTCACATATAATAGTTGAATAGCATATCACCAGAATGATGACTGAATCATCAGATAGGCAAAGATAGATTTAGGAGAGTAATAATGAAGAAAGCTTCTGTTAACAAACACACACGTCTCTTGATAAGGGTTGAAAGGAAAGAAATGTCTTAAAGAAAACAGGAGTGCTACAGCCATAGGTCAGCTGCAAATGGAATTTTCTTGTTCAAGCTTTCTGTATAGTTAAACTTTAATGCATGTAACAGTTATGCATTTAGCCTTGTTAATGTGTCTAACTATTTATGCAGTTCCTATTTCAAACAAAACTAATGGGAGTATCCATTATAAATAAGCTAGGAAGGATTTTTTATTTAAGTTTTGACAAACGTCTCGTATTTAATTGTCGTTGATATCAGTATTTTAAAAATCGTGCCCAGAAATTATTTTTTTCAGTTGTTAAAGTCTAAAGGATTTTTTAAAAAAATCAGACTTCTACATCTGGAAATGAACAGTGGTGTCTGGCTCCCAGTTCTGTCTGCAGTCGTTACCCTAGTGCGTATATTAGGGCTTGATCTAGCAGGGCAGGGTCAAGCCCTTAGAAGTCATGGGATTTACATGGCTCACCAGCACATGCTTAAACTCCAAGCACGGGCACAGTCCCGTTGACTTCAGTGGCACTAATCCCGTGCCTACAGTTAAATGCCTGAAGTATTTTGCTGGATCAGACCCCTAGACTCCAATTCAACCAGGTACTTATTTGAGGCCCTGGCCCTGATCCAACAAAGCACTCCTGCCCCTGCTTAACTGACTTCAGTTGGGCTACCCATCTGCCTAAAGCTAAGCATGTTGCGGAATTGGGCCCATTCTCCTGTACTCCTCAGTATTCATTACGCTTATTCCAAAGTTTCTTAATCTATAGAGAAATTCGGTATCCATCCTTCTCCCAAGCTAACAATAACACATCCATTCTACTGTGGCTGAACTAGATTTTCTGCACTCAGCGCTTACTGTTAGCAAGTGCATTCACTACAGATCAGTTCCCCCTGATTTTTTAGCTGTTAGTATTTATGCACGTCTCCACGATTACTACAGAATACTGCATGTTCAGAAAGTTTAACTTGGGCCCTGATCCTGCAAACACATATGCATAGGCTTTATTTTACACACATGGCCTTGGTCTCCTCAGGACTATTCAGGTGGGTAAAGTTAAGCATGTCTACAGGAGCGGCCTTACACGGCACTAAAGGGGATGTTGTATTGTTTGCTTTTCTGCACATCCCTCTAGATGTGATTGTATATTTTCCCATCATTTAGTATTAATGTATTTTCAGTAGTCTTGGCAAATTTGGTGGTATGACTAGTATGAACCGAGTTTCTGTAATTAGTTATGCAGTTATTGTAAATGCATTTATTGTCTCTTGATGTCAATTAAAATGGTTTGAACGTGTCATCTGTACCAGCTGTTTTTTTCTTTTCCACATTAACTGCCTTAGCACATCTGATTATTATTTGTATTATAGCTCAAAATACTGACCAAGGCAAGGTATTGAGCAGATAGGTATTTATGCAGATACACCCAATTTGGGATTGTATTAACTAGCGGTGGTCTGATTGCCATCTATTCCTTAATGTAAGGATGAGTCTCATAGAACACAAATCTGCAGCCAAGTTTACCTGTGGTTAGCTAGTTGTGGGTGAGGCTGGAGTCTCCGGGACAGCTGCTCAGTCTTCATTCCTGATTCAACAGCCCAGAGGTTTTGTGAACTCTTCCTGTAGAGCTTGAGATGGGATTTGACGAGTATCCCTGCTGTCACTGCTTCTCGTGTGCACAAAGGGCTACAGTGAAGATGTCAAAGCGAGTCACCGAGCTGACAGGGAGCCATATGATGTCCGTCCTTTCATAGATTCCAAGCCAGAAGGGACCCTGTGATCATCGGGTCTGAACTTCTGTATAACAGGTCAGAGAACTTCCCGGAATAATTCCTAGAGCAGATAACTCAAGATTGGATGTTTTTTCTGAATGATGTCCAGTAAGGACCCACAGAGGCCTGCTTACCTTCTAGCTAAACCCCCAGGCAGGGGCGGCTCTAGCTTTTTTTCCGCCCCAAGCACGACAGGCAGGCTGTCTTCGGCGGCGCGTCTGTGGGAGGTCCCCGATCCCGGGGATTCGGCGGCTTGCCTGCGGGAGGTCCCCAGTCCCGCGGATTCAGCGTACCCGCCGCCGAATCCGCAGGACCAGCGGACCTCCCGCAGGCAAGCTGCCAAAGGCTGCCTAACTGCCGCCCTCACAGGGACCGGCAGGGCGCCCCCCGTGGCTTGCCGCCCCAGGCACGCACTTGGAGCGCTGGTGCCTGGAGAAGCCGCTGCCCCCAGGTAGTGTAACAAGTGCAGCTAAGCCTCAGTGCAGCCATCTGATTGGCTGAGGGGATCAGCACACTTGCTCTTAAGACCAGCAACAGTAGCAGGATGCTGGCTGCTCAAAGCATTTGCTACAATGGCGCCTGCTTCTTCCCAGCCCCGCTGCTGCCTTGGATCCAGCCGTGCCTCACTACAGGCAACCCAGCTCTGATTCCTGACTCTGGCCTCTCACTCCCAGACTGACCATGGGCTCCAGCTCCTACAACTAGGCACAACTGCCCACATCCCAGTCCCTCACAATTTAAAAATGGTCAGTGATGGAGAATCCACCGTGCCCTTGGTAAATTGTTCTGACACTTACCCTCGCTGTTAAAATTTGTGTACAGTCTGAATTTCACTAGCTTTAACCTGCAGCTATTGAATCGTGTTCTATCTTTATCTGTAGATTGAAGAGCCCATTATCAAATATTTGTTCCCCATGTAGGTACTTATAGACTGTGATCAAGTTCCCCTGTATCTTCTCTTTGTTAAGCTAAATAGCTTGAGCTCCTTGAGTCTATCACTGGTAAGGCAGGTTTTCTGATCCTTTAGTCATTCTCAGGGCTCTTCTCTGAACCCGCTCCAATTTATCAATATCCTTCTTGAATTGTGGACACCAGACCTGAACACAGTATTGAGCAGCTGTAACAGCAGAGCCAAATACAGAGGTAAAATAACATCTCTAATTCCTACTGGGGATTCCTGCTTTGAGGTGCAGTGGCAAAGTGGTTAAGGTGCGTTATGACAATCCAGCAGGTCATGTGTTCAAGTCTAGCTCAGTTTCACACTGAAAAGCTGCCTCCAGTTCACTCAGCTGCAGAATAGGCACCTGGATCCAGAGGGTTGGAGAAGTCAAAAGTGGTTGATGGAAAATGACACACTGTAAACCACATCAGCCTGATGAGCCATCTGTGGCTCAGGGCCAACTTTGCCTTTTCTGGGACAGCACATCTTGTGGAAGTAGCTCTCCTGCACTGGAAGAGAAAGAGAGAGAGAGAGACACCATTTAACAATAATAAAACAACTACAGGAAGAGAGTAAATGTCACATAATTTTTAATGCTGTCATTTAGGGATGGCTCGTGGCTCTGGGTGTCCCTAAGCATCTGACTGCCAGAAATTGAGTGTGGACGACAGGGAATGGATCACTGAAAAATTGCCCTGCTCTGTTCATTCTCTCTAATAATAATATATGGAGATATACCTCTCTCACAGAACTGGAAGGGACCCCGAACGGTCATCAATTCCAGCCCCCTGCTTTCACTAGCAGAACCAAGTACTGCCCCAGATCCCTAAGTGGCCCCCTCAAGGATTGAACTCACAACCCTGGGTTTAGCAGGCCAATGCTCAAACCACTGAGCTATCCCTCCCTCTGAAGCAGCTGGTCCCAACCGCTTTCGGAAGACGGGATACTGGGCTAGATGGACCATTGGTCTGACCCAGTACAGCTATTCTTCTTATTTTTAAAGGGGATGGGGATGCAGGAGCAAACCCTCTTGGGGCTCAGCTACCTCTGCCCTTGGGATATATAGTGCCTGAAAATAAGACCTAAAATAGCCAGCACATGGCAGAAAAATGTGTACCTAGCCAAATCTGACTGAGTCCCCTCTCACAGGCAAACCACAGTCTTAGCCACTTGAAAGTAGCTCCAAGGTTTCCAATACCAATTTGTCCAGCTTTTAATTAACCCCCTGACTACGCCCAGTGGTGCTGACTGTGCCTCTTACAGGTTATTATTAATAAAACACTTACCTCTCTTGCGCCTTTGCTGGCTCACAAGACAGACTGGACCAATCAACTGTTGCTAGAATAGCAACGGCCGCTGCATAAGTGGGGTCAGTGTTGGTAAAAATCCCAGCAGCTGGCGTTAGTTTTGGCCAGTTCAAAGTAATGAACTGGTGCTTAACCAGCTGTTAAACCAGAGTGAAATTCCTCAGCTTCCCTCTTTTAATATAGCACTTCCCACGTCAAGATAACAGGCCTGATTCTCATTTACCTCAGGTCCTTTACCCCCCTCTGACTCACTGAAAGTGAGTGCAAATGCCCTGTACATTGCCAGAATGGCATAACCTTGTCTATGCCTTGTGCTCTGTAGTTGTTATGGCGATGTAGCTTAGCCAAGATCCTTCAGGTGGGGAACATAATGTTGACCTCGCCCACCTACCCCACCGTAACAACTGTCTGTGCCTTGTTTCCACTAGGATTTTACAGCAAGATAGCTAATATGTGTTAGCAACCTTGCTCTTAAAACCCCCCCTTTTGGGCAGTGAGGATGCAGTCTTAGAATTAGACATGAAGAGTCAGGTAGTGGATGCAGGTAGGCAGATGGAAAGGGGAGAGTAGTGTTCTACCACTTGCAAACGTGTGCCGAGTGCTCATGCGTCTGGGATGTGACCTATTGAAATCAATGGGAGTTTTGCTATTGACTTCATTGTGGCCAGGACTTCTCTCCTGGAGCACAAAGGGCAGTCATGCAAATATCAGGCACACCAGATATTTTCTTCCTTTTTCCCCCCTGGAAATCTCTTTGGAAGCCCCGGAGAAATGTATCGGGAGCTTTCCAAGTCTTCCATTGAAGGGTTGGGTCTTGGAGGTGTGGAATGTTTAACCAAGAGAGTCGTCCGTTAGACATTTGAGTAAAGAGCTGTCTACAAAAAGCAAAGTTTTAAAACCATCTGAATAAAAATCAGTTCCCTTCTCAGTAAATCAGTTTGCATCTCCTTGGTGACCATGATGTCATATCTCTCTAGTTCTCTGGTCATCCATGGAGTCTTCCAGAAAAACAGGGCAGACGAGACCTAAATTTCTGATGTAAAAACAAACAAAAAAATTTAAACCAAACCAATGCCCCTTCCCCCAGATCCTGTTCAGGTAACCTTCAAGAACCATTCTGTAGCTTACCTATGCCCCCAATCCTGCAAATAGATCCACACTCCAGGAAGGGCCTATTGATTTCAGTGGTAAGGGTTCATCTACATGGATTCAGTTGCCGGATTAGGGCCTAAAGCGGGATGGTTGCTGAAAAATAAATCCTGAACAATTAGTTGGGGAAACCATGGAAGCAATAGCCTAGATCACACTCCAGCACTATGGCCCTGAGTCAGCCAAGTACTTGAGGCCTGGTCTAGATAGTTTTTGTACCAGTGTGGTTCTTTTTTTAACCAATATAGTTTTACAGTACAATCCCTAGTGTGAACACAGTTAACCTGGGAAACAGCTGTCTTTATATTGGTATAGCTTATTCCCTCACTTGTAAAGGAAAAGCTATACCAGTAGAAGCACATGTATACCTGTATAACTATGTCCACACTAGGGGGATTATAGCACTTTGACCATACTGGCATATTCAAAGTGGTGCCACTTGTGTGTGTAGACAAAGCCGTAAGCACATCCCTATTCAACAAAGCACCAACTACACTGGGATTTATGCACGCGCTTGAAGTTAATCAGAGACACAAGTACTTGGTTGAATAGAAATGAAATACAGTAAAAGCTGTTTTATCTGGCATGTTGAGGGAATGGGGGGTGCCAGTAAGTGAAAAATGCTGGTTAACTAAGAGGGAGGGCGTTTGGGTGTGGGAGGGGGTGCAGAGCGCGGGCTCTGGGAGAGAGTTTGGGTGTGGGAGGGGACTTGGGACACAGGAGGGGGTGCGGAGCTGGGGGTTGGGGCACCAGAGGGGGTGTGGGGCACAGGCTATGGGAGGGAATTTGGGTGCATGAAGGGGACTCAGGGTGCCAGATCCTGGGGGCGCTCTTGAGCAGGCCCCGTGCAAGCGGTGACCTGTCCCGGCTGCTGTTATGTGGAGGTGCGGCAGGCAGCTCTGTGTGCTGCCTCTGCCCGCAGGCGCCGCCCCCGCAGCTCCCATTGGCCACAGTTCCCAGACAAGCTGCGGAGCTAGTGCTAAGGGCAGAGTGGGGGCAGTGTGCAGAGCCGCCTGCCATGCCTCCGCCTAGGAGCAGCCGGGACAGGTCACCACTTGCGGGGAGCCGCCCGAGGTGAGTGCCCCCAGATCCAGCACCCCGCACCCCCTCCCGTGCCCCACGCTCTCTCCTGCACCCAAACTCCCTCCCAGAGCCTGCGCCCTGCACCCCCACCTGTGCCTCAAACCCCTGATGGCTCCTCGCCAACTCCGGACTATAAACCGGAATTTCAATGAAGATCCGAAATGCCGGTTTATAGAGCTTTCCTGTTGGTGAAGTGCCGGATAAAACAACTTTTACTGTACATGCTTAAACTTCAGCATGTACAGTCAATATTTTCAATCTCATGACTTCATGACATTTGAGGTTTTACTTAATGCCCCAGCATCTGGAGTCATGTGATTCTGAGAACATCTCAATTTTCATTTATTAAAAAAGGCAAGTTTCTCACCCTCAGGGTTGCAGAGAGAAGCTTGAAATCATGAGCAGATGCAATCCTAAAGGCTCAAAACCCAGCAGGCAAATAAAACAAATGCAAAGTTATTATTTTTAAAAACTCGTGTGATTTTTTAAGCTAGTTCCATGATTTTGGGGGTCCCGATTCATGATTTCTGAGGTTTGGCAATACTACTTAAGTGCTTTGCTGAATCAGGACCTCATATGATTTCAACCAAGGTGAAGTCCTGGGGGGAAGGAAGGAAACAAGCAATGTATAAAACTTCACACATGCAGACGCAGGCCCTTTTTTTTTTTTTTTTTTTTTTTTTATTATGAAAACAAAACAAATGCCCCAGGAGAGGGGTCCATGATTACCAGTAACATCAAAGATTACTTTCTAACTTTTTTTTTTTTTTTTTAATTCTGTTGTGTCGAGGCCAGCATTTGCAATAAACAAGCTAAAACTAGTTACATGGACTCATTCTTCAGTAACTGACATTTACAGGAATATACTAGAAATGGCACTAAAAAGTCTTAAGAAAAAGAGTTACGGTAAATTTGCATGCACATCATACAGAAAAGTAACATTTGTTTTAAATATTAAAAAAAAAAGGAAAAACAGAACAAAACGTACAACCAATTGTTTTGGAATTGTTATGCCAGTTATCGGGGCGTAAGCTCTAAAAGGCCCGTGTCAAATCCTAGCTGGTGGGTTGTTTTATTTACTTTTAAAAAATGATTTTTTAAAAAGATATGCAAATACCATTTTTAAAAAATGCATCTAACCATTTTACAAGGACGATAATGCTGCTAGTGTAATGACCTCCTCCTGCCCTGTATTAATCTCCTATAACTCACAGCCTGCCCACAGTTGCACCATAATGCTAATTGCTTGCGTTTTAGAACATGTATTTTTAAAATCCATTACTATAAAGGTTCTTTTTTTTGGTCATGCCCCAACTCCCACCCCTAGCTCCAACCCTCGCTTTAAAAAACATCATTTAAAAAAAAGGAAACAAATTAAAAACTGGTCTAAGAGTCCCAAAAGTAGAGAGAAAATTAAATTAGGTAACTGTAGTCTGATTCCACCAACCACAGAACATGGAAAGAGACCACAACCCAAATACTACTTTAATGCGTGCGTGTGTGTATAAAAAAGTAGTAACTGGTTATACATATTTTTACATTCTGAATGGAAATCAGTTCTACAATTTCAAACCCTGTTGATAAGAAAGTTTAAAATCACAGCAATAAAAAAACCGAGTTTGTTTTGTGTCAACTGTATCTATTCAGTGAAAAAGTTTTAATCAACACATTCGTTTTCTAGGTGAACTAGGGCCTTTTTTTTGGGAGGCCGATGTTCCTCAGCTTCCATAGGAGTCTAGGTCTTATGGTGTGACAAGAAATAGGCTTAACCTATGATCATTTTATGAAACTTTTAAATGATATACGGACACTGGTTGATTAGGGACATGCACATTCTTCTCCTTCCTGCTGTGGGCTCCCCCCACATTTTCTTACAAGTATCAAACTTATTTTTATTTACTTGATGTAAACACTTGCGTAAATTGCCACCAATGACTATGCCCCTGAGTGAATTTCATATTCATTTAATAGATGTAACCCAGATGCACATGGGGGAGGATTTCAGTATGAAGGAAATAGCTTATTTCTCAGGATTTTTTTCCAGATTGGCATTGAATTGCTCAGATCTATTTAAAACCAAATAGTCCTCATTTTCATTTAACACGCATTAAAGGTTAAAACAAAAAGCAAAAAAGCAAATCCACCCTTCAAAAAGAAAAAAAAAAACCACCAAAAACAAGAAACAAAAAACCACCGTAAGCTCTAATTAGATGTATATTACATTTCCTCACAGTAACGTTTAAAAATATATTACTAAGGATCTGTTTGGGGGAGAAGTTTTGTTTTTTTAAACAACGAAGGGCAGTGTTTAAAAAAATATAGGAACTGAAATGAACCTCAGTTTAATGGAAAAGGTAAATTGTTAATTTCAGTAAGATGCTGGATACCCTCATTCATCCATTCCTTGCAAATGCTTTAGGGCCCAATCCTGCAAGGCCCTGAGCACCTCCTGCAGAAAGGCTGAATATCCCATTGATTTCAAAGTGACTAGAGGCTCTTCAGCAACCTATAGGAGGCATTCAGTGTCTTACAGAATCAGGGTCCGTTCCTATAGCACAACAGGATAATGCTTCCGGGGCTTTGGCAGATTCTGTGTACAGCTGCTGCTCCTGATTTTGTCATTAAGACACATACACTGAGCCACTTCAGTTGCATTAGAGTCATGTATGAATACCTCACCATCTTTCCTGAAATGCTGACTGAGGTGACGATGATGTAGTTTGTAGACAGATGCAAGGGTAAGCCACCTCTTTCATCTCTGATAGTCTATCCTCTAAAAGTCTGTCAACAAAATGGGGTTACATGGGAATAAAGTGAGTGACAATTGAGCCTGGATACAGTAACTTTTGCACCAAAGTGAACATTTTAGAGCAAAGACGCCCCAAAGTGCAAGCCGTGGTGTTCTAGCAACAGGGCCCATGGATTCCCTCACTTTCAAAAAGGAGGTGCGGCCCACCGGGACCACATGTCCCAGCATGCAATGTTTCCTCTCCAGCTCTTTGGAAGCTAAACTTGCTGGGAACATTGCATGCTGGGATTTGCAGTCCTCATAGGCTACACCTGTGTTATAAAATGAGGACAGCTGCAACCTGCACCACTTAATGAGGATAAGGTGCAGCCCGAAGGCTCTTGGCAGTCTGCTAATATGGGCTCAGCAGGGCAAATGTCAAGGCTTCCCATGTTAGAGGCAACGAGGTAGCCTCAGGGAATTGGGGGTGGGATAGGGAAAAGCATAACTTCTGTTAAACTCTGTATATTTTTTTTCTTTACAATAAAAAGTTTTTTTAAAAAATCAAGAATTCAATTTACTATACATTTCCGCCCCTCAGATTACAAAGTTTATATTATAGAACTGGGGTTTTCCTAAAATTGGATTAAAAAAACAGAGACACAGATCTGTGGAAAAATTACAAATAAGATAAAATAAAAATGTGCTGCATCTGGAAGTCATCTATACCTGTAAGTCTCCAAATTCTGTACAAAAAAAGCAAGAGAAAAGAAGGAACAAAAAAAAAAAAAAAAAATGGAGTACACAAAACATGATAGAGCACCGACACAGGAAATAATGGACTGTAGCACCTGTAGGTAAAAAGTCCAATACATTTAAATAAGGTCTCAGATTTTTTTTTTTTTTTTTAGACTGGTTCAAACCATTTAAAAAACCTCTGCATTTCTGCTGTTCTTCATAATGCAGTTTTCTTAATGTTTCAAATGACCAATGGTGTTAATAAATAAAGTATTTATATATACATGAAATTAGGGACAGTGACAATGGAGTATGTGTTGCAGCAGTGCAGGTTTAAACGTTAGGCTGGACTCTCATAGAAAACTGCTGAGCCTTACGAAAAAAAAGTTGTTTTTTTTTCTGGTTTTCTGACCCCCCCTCCCCCCCCACCACCACTTTTTTTTTTCCCCCCGTGAGGTAAAAGTTTCAGTGTTTGGAAACCTGCACCCTGCGAGACACAGAAGTAGCGTTCCCTCCTAGGAGCTCCTTGCTAATACAAAGATAGGATAAAAAACATTCAACCTCCCTCCCCCATTCCATTGGTGACGTGATCTGGGCTGAGGCTGCAGCACCCACTTTATCTCCAACCTGTCTAAAGCTCTGATTTGGGAAGGTACTTGGAGCACATATCTGATTTTGAGCATGTGGGTCGTCTCCTTGATGTCAGGGGGTCTGGCTCATTAGGGTGGTTGACAATTTTTTTGAGGGGAAATTGGAGGTTTTCAGTGACACCAAGTGTCTGTTTTCCTCAAAAAATTGTTGATTTTTGTTGAAAGACTGAACATGTTTTATTTTTTCAACAAAAAGTCAAAAATTTTGATGGGGGGGGGGATTCTGACCAGCTCTATTGCTCACATGCTTAAAGTTAAGCACATGCTTAAGTACCTTCCTGAATAGGAGCCTACTCCTCTACCCCCCCTCCCCCAAAAGGATACATTTTAACAATCCACAGTACATGAGTTTTTGTTTGTTTTATGTAAAAAGATGATAGCATCTGACATTTTCATCACACTGTAGACTTGGAGATTAAGAATACTAGTGCTAATAACAAATACACCAACTAGTTCAAAAGCTAACATCTTTCAGATACAGTACCATTTTACAGAGATTTCTTTTAAAAAAATTTTTTTCCTTGCGTCGTAGTGAGCCAGGTTGGGTGTATTAAAAGGGAACGTCGAAGAAAAAAAAAAAAAAAAAAGCAACTGTATACTACACCTTGCAGATTTTTCTATGGATCTCTTGTTAAGAGTTCAAAGTTCTTGTCACATCCAAGCAACCATCTTCAGTTAAAAAAATTTAGAGACTTTACGCAAAGTGAACTACTTATCATAAAGTCTAGTCACACGCACACCCAAAAAAGATCTTTGACCTATTAAAAGCAGAGGAAAAAAAACTGGAAGATATCTTTTATAACACTGAATTTAAAAAAAAAAAAAAATAAGAGAGAGAGAAAAAACCTGACCACCGTGGAACAAGAGTAGTAGATTAACCATAGAAGGGAACACTGCAGAGTATTGGTGTGTATGTTGTCCATTTTTTTTTTTTTTTTGTTAAGTGTCTAGTTTATTCCGAATCGCTGCTGTCCGAACTGGAGCCGCTCGAGCTGCTGCTTCCGGATTCTGAGGAGCTGCTGCTGCTGAGACGGGAAGGGCCTCCGGATGGAGCCGAGCCAGACTTTTCTAGAGGGAAGTAGGTTGTGCATCATTTATTTGAAAGATATCTGAACTCTCAACGATTTATTCATATAAACCCCTCCCTACACTCTCCCCACCCTTGGGTTGAACAGTCTGGTGTGCTGGTATGGTACAATCCGATCGCTGGGGCAACATCCAAAACCTCTGGAAAATTGGAGAAGGCCTTAAAGTGGAACTGCCCAGGTAGCAAGCTTTTTAAGTGACCAATGTTCAATGGAAAAAAACCCCAAACCAAACAACCCACGATAAATACAACTTGAATCTCAGGTTGGTTTTAACTGGATGGCACAAGTACCCGTACTCCACACGCAGCGTGCGGGGCCTGAGGCTGGCTAGCACAGCCTCCAGAGTGGGAGTTGCTGACAGAGAGAGGACCGGGGCAACTTCCACCAGCCGGACTCTTTACAAGATTCACACCAGTATAGCTAAGAGGAGAATTCAGCCCGTGGATTTTGCTGGGGTATTTCCCCCAAGCTCCGGGTTCTGCGCATTCTCGGAGAGCCAACCCAGGGAGATGAATAATGTTTGTTGGTAAAATTTTCCTGTAGGAAAAAGGCAGGTTTATCAGATTATCAATACAAAGGTTCTACCCCAGCTGGGCAAGATCTAAGCTTGGAGGCTGTCAAGCCTGTTATTCAATCTACGGCCTTGTCTACAGGAGAAAGTTGCAGCAGTTTAACTTAGGCTACCTCTACACTATGAGCGAGGGGTATGATTCCTCTCCTCGGGTAGACACACTCGCTGTAGCTCTCATTGAGCTATGGTATAAATAGTAGCGGAGCCGGGGTAGCATGGGTCACGGCAGCGGAGGCCCAGTTTAGTGGTGCTGAGTATGTACCCACTGGTTTAACACTGGCTTGTACGCAGCACTGCTAAACCAGGCTTCCACTGCCATTATCTGAGCTACCATGGCTATCCTGTTTATACCCACATTAGCTGGATGAGAGACAGAGCGAGTATGGGGGATAACAGCCCTAGCTCTTAATGCAGATGTAGCCTTAAATCAGTTTTTAAACTGATTTTGTTACATGAGCGCAAACCCCTGCGTAAACACTCTCCTTTCAGTTTAGCCTTAACTACTACTTCTTTCATTTGGCTTGGATAGGTAGCAATGGCTACAAATTTATATCTAGGTTTGACAGCCAGTACATTCCCACAGCAGTGAGCTGGGGAATGTCCTTCAGGCCCCGTGCGACAGAACAAAGGGGACACTCAGATATGTGCCTCATGTTTGCATTGACAGAGCTGAGAAAGCAAGATGTCCGGGCAGCTCTTCTAATGGGTGAAGGCTGGATGTGCAATAGAGCCGGGAGCCAGTTGTCTGGAGTCGATTTGAGCATCCCTGACACTATGCACGTGGCATTACTGAGTTGTGCGTCAAGGAGTTTAGTGTGGCTGCTGTGAGACCGCACTGGCGCAGAGCATTCAGCCGCAGAATGTACCAAGGCAATTGTTGCTGTTCATAAGGTCCAAGGACTGGAGCCCCATGATGTTCCAGCCGATTTCCTGATAAGCGCGACACGAGACCTGACCCTATTGCAGGTGTTGTCGAAAGGTCGAACTCTGGTCCAGCATAACACCAAGATACTTTGGGTTAGCCTCCTGCCTGACTCTCTCGCCGCAGAACTGTGCATGGAGTTTGGTATTAGTCATTTGATTGTTCAGATGGAAAGCGGTCACCACTGGTTTTTTTTCGGGCTAGGCCTAAGTTTCCAGCATTGGAATTAATCAGCCATTGTGGTAGGATCTCGGGTTAGGGTGCAGCTGACGGTATGAAGGCTTGTGTGCTGAACAGATAGAGCAAAGTCATCCACATACATGAATTTCCATCGCTGGGATATCCATAGTGCATAGATTAAAAAGTATCTGGGCCAGGACGGAGCCCTGAGGGATGCCCAAGTTAAGAGTTCTTGGTCTACTGATCTGGCTAATAAGGTAGTCATTGCTGCCAAGAGAGGGATTGTTCGCCGGCAGTGAATGATGCGGGAGATCGAGGAGGAGGCCCTGTTTCCAGACAGTGTCATATGCTGAGGACAAATCAACCAGGGAGATGATCCCCGTCTTCAACTTGCTTTGGAGTCCTGCCCCAGTGCAGTCAGTGAGTGAAGCTACTTGTAAGCCTTAACTGATTTCTAATTGACATAAGTTAAACCGGAATAAGCTTGGTTTAAACTGAAATAAGACTGTCCACACAACCTTTCGCTCTGCTTTAACTAAATCACTTTAAAATCATATCCTAAGTTAAACTGGTGCAACTTTCTCATGCAGACAAGCCCAAGTTAATAAAGACTAATAATCTGGCTGATAATGGGAATTGTGTGATATCTCCTGCATATATATATTTTTTTTTAAGTAGACGCATCAGTCTGAAACTTAGCTCCACATATTAATTGATTCACTCTCTACACATATATATGTCTCTATATAGTAACTGATTTGGCCCAGGGCCAGTACAGCAGTGAAACCTCACTACACGTAGCCAATGAAGTGGGGCCAGTTACCTTTTTTTGCAGGTTTCTTGTTGTTGTTTAGCTGCCCGCTGACATCCTGTAACCGTTTTTCTAACTCTTTCTTCTTTTCCTGAGCTAACTCTTCTTTAGATTTTGCTGCTTGCTTTTTCCCACTTGCAGCTGTGGAGGAGGAACGCACAATTTCTGAGACTGTATGGTTGGGGGGAAAAAAAAGTGGACATCACTATTTTACAGGGCACACACAACTAGGCAACTGCTCTGTAGTGACACTGTGAAGATCATGTGACCACATAGCAATTACACATCCCTACAGAGGACAACACACGAAGTAGCCTAGACTCTCAGATAACAATCACCCTTGACATGATTTTTTTTGTTTTAAGATCTCTTGGAAACTATTTTAGAAGATAGAAATATCCATGTAATAACCTTGTATTTACAGGTTACTTACCAGCCACTTATATGGTCAATAGTTACATTGTAATTAAAGAATTGTTACATGGGTTTTCTGCCCTGTAAAACAAAGTGTCCCATTAAAGGTTGTCAGAAGCAGGCATTTGCCATCAAGATCTAGATTTTTCATGCAAGAATTCAGCTGTTTTGTTGCTTAAAAAAAAGAGAACTGCAACTGATACAGGCAAAAATAGCAGATGGCAAGAATGTATTTGCATTAGCTAGGATTAAAATGTTAAGAAGTATCAACAATCCTCATGCTTCAGATAATAAATTAATGCTAGCTGAGGTGAGGAAGAAATATCCCCCCACAGTACAATATTGTATACTTTCGACTGTTGCACATCAGATGTTGGCCACTATCAGAAACAGGACAGATGGCCCACTGGCTTGATCCTGGGACCAAATACCTAAATTCCTCTGTATTATTTTAAAGTAATGATAAACCAAAACCTTCCCACCAAAAACTTACACGGAGTACCCTCTGAAAGCAAAACATTGCAATAAGCAGAATGTGGCAGAAAAGTTTAGTTATATTCCATGGTGTTGACATTGTCACAGACAAAGCCCTGTTCATCAGTGCAGGGAATGCAAACTTCACACACCTGCACTAATGACACTCTGAGGTTTTCCATGTTAACACAGGCTTTGGTTGCAAAAATAAAATGCTCTGCATACATAATTATTCTGGAGAGTCTCTGAATTGTTCCAGCAGTAAAGGGATTCAGTCAAAATCAAGCTGATACAGTAGAACCTCAGAGTTACGAACACCTCGGGAATGGACGTTTCTCGTAACTCTGAACAAAACCTTATGGTTGTTCCTTTAAAATATTACAACTGAACAGTGACTTAATACAGTTTTGAAACTTAGTATGCAGAAGAAAAATGCTGCTTTCCCTTTATTTTTTTTTAGTAGTTTACGTTTAACACAGCACTGTACGGTATTTGCATTTTCCTTTTCGTCTCTGCTACTGCCTGATGATGTACATCCGGTTCCAAATGAGGTGTGTGGTTGATTGGTCAGTTCATAACTCTGGTGTTTGTAACTCTGAAGTTCTACTGTACATTAAAAAGCAAGAAAAAAAACTATCGAGATGTCAGAAAAAAATAAATTTGCTTAGAGCTCTTTGGAAGTCATGTGGCAGCAAAATGGGCTACTCTGCAGGGATCATGGTTATCTGCTACATTTGAGTCTTTGTTCCCGGAGTGAGGGATTGGGGACGAAGCAGAGACCACCCATCAAGGAAGGACAGTCTTACAGTTAAGACACAACTCAGGATATCAGGGCTCAATTCCTGGCTCTGCCACAGACTGTGTGTGAGACTTTGGGCAAGTCACTTCATCTCTCTGTGTTGGTTCCCCACCCTTTGTCTTGTCTATTTAGATTATATGCTCTTCACATCAGGGAACATATCCTTCTAGGTGTATGCACATTACCTAGCACAAAGAGGCCTGGATTTTGGTAGTGCTTTCTAGACGCTATCAGAATACAAACAACAATAAGCTCCTCACAGATTCTGGAGGGAAGGAGCGCCGTCTCGGGGAGCTTGGAACCTTCAGCCTTCCATGGTATAGGATTTTGGGGAGGGCAGGAACAGATTAAAGAGGAGGGTCTTGGACATTTCCATTGGGGGAAAGAGGCCTTTTAAAAAAATCACCATCAGATTGCCAACAAGTAATCAATACTTGGAAAGAGAGTTTGATAAGAAGAGGGTCCTAATGAGCAACCCCTTGCCTCCCGTGCCGGGGGGCTGATGGGGAACTCGAGAGCCATGAGGTAACTTACAAAACGGTTTCCTTTGTTTTTTCTGTAAACAAGACTTGACGTATCTCTCCAGTTCTCGTAAAGTGGTGGGCTTCAAGGTTTCAAAATCTATTTCTATCTCGTCGGGGTTGGAGTCCCTGAGGGAAGGTTCCCGGGATTGGATGATGTGCACCACCCGGCCCAGCTTTTCCCCCGGCAGGCGGTTGATGTCCAAGCTGAGCTGTCGCTTCTCGTCATAGGTCATGGGCAAGCCCTCCTCCTCCTCCTCAGAATCGTAGGGTGCAGACGCCTGCTTGCCTCCTTTTTTAGGCTGCCTGGAGGATTTGAAAGCACAAACATGCTCGCTGGTGTATCGCGTTCATTTCTCCTCCCCTTGTACCAAATGTTTTATCACGAATGCTGACTGTTACAAATTGTAAACTGGCTTGACCACCGATCCCTAATGTTGAGGGATGCTGTCTCGATTCAGGAGAGCACTTAAACCTGTGTTCAAGACCCAGCGATGTCAGTGGGACTGAAGTATGTACTTCCGTGCTGTCTCGAACAGGAATGCTAGTCCTGAATAGGGGCTTAGCAGCCCACGTCTAGCACTGAGACAATTTAGGACACAATTCGGTCTGGCATGTCGGCAGTTGTTACTGACTGTGAGAGCACCACCGCAGGCAATAAGGGGTTAAAGAGCTCCTCTGGGCTCAGTAGGCCCCAATCTGCCGCACCCCCAGGTTTATCAATCCTGGAGATGGGCAGGTCCTTAAAAAGGTTCAGGCTGGGCGGCATTCAAGAACAAACAGAGCTAGTGCGCAGAGCCAGCTGTCCTCAGGGGCCGTCTGCTGGGGAACTTGTCAAGAGCAACAACTGACTGAGCTCCCTGAGGAAACAGAGGGACCAGCTTTTTCCTTACTTTCCTTCTCAGAGACCCAGGACTTAGCCCAGGTTGTTTGGACAAAAGGGGTAAGAAGCCCAGATCTTCCCCTCAGGACTACTGGTCTTTACCCTACATGAGACTGCAGGGACGCAACCCTTTTTGTAGGCTGTGGAGGTATTCTGGCTTTTTTCTTTTGGACTTCTTTAACACCTCCCTTCTTCCCGCCCCAGAAGAGAACAGACTCCCTCGGGCACAGCCAGAAAGTTGTACCCCAAGTCTGGAACCCAGACTACAGTCACACCGCCGTCCAGAGAAGGACATCCAAGACAAGAGAAGCACTTCACTCCAAGAGGGCGCCAGAGAGATACAACCCATCACAGCACCACAGAACTAGATGATGGATGTAACTCTTTGGAGTGGGCTTCGTTAGGTGAGGACGGGAAGAAACTCAACACTCGTTTTTCGCTTGGACTTCACTGGGATCAGGTGGGGGCCCTTTTTGTGTTTTACAGTGTGTCTGCACTAGGGAGAGAGAAGCCATTTCAGAAAGAAGGGGCCAGATCCTGAACCCATGACAGAACTCCCACTGACTTCAACAGGAACAGGGACCTGGCCCAAAGTAACCAACCCCAACCCAAACCTTCTGCCCACCTGGAACAGAACTGGAGCTTTTTCAAAGTTCTGAAATACAGTACGGCGGGGGTCCCCAATGCGGTGCCCGTGGACGGCGGACGAGCATCCGCCGAAATGCCGCCGACAGGCAGTGTCATCCGGCAGCATTTTGGCGGCGACGCCTCTGGATGACGCTGTTTGTCGGTGGCATTTCGACGGCGACGCCTACTGACGTTGCCGCTTGTCGGCAGCATTTCGGCGGAGGCTCGTCTGCCGCCACGGTCCTCCGTGGCTCGTCGTCTGGCGCCCGCCAGACGAGAAAGGTTGGGGAACATTGCAGTACGGGGTTAACTTTTTAACTCCATCTCTCCTTTTCAGCATTTGCAGGCACTTCTGCTAGTCCCGGCCCCAGCTGGCACTGGAGCGGAAGTTCTCATTGGCTGAGCCAGAGGCAGAAAGCACGAGAAAAAGCCTGATCTGGAGATGCCTTCCTAGCTAACTCCGATGACCGGGGCATTAGAAATAGGATGGATCAATTTCCAGACCACGACTCAAGAGATTCTAATCAGCGTCTGGATTTTTTTTGGGGGGGGGGGAAGGGGAGGGATCTTCATTAATACTTAGTGCTGGCCTAACTCCGCTCTCCTTGAAGTCAGTGGGAGCTTCACCGCTGACTTCAAGAGGTGCAGAGGTAGGCCAAAGCCAAGTGCTTTTGAAATTCTCACCCAAGATGTTTATTCGATGTGACCCTCCGAACCTTGTGTGGTTCCCCGTAGGCTAGTATGGATAACAGAAAGCTACAAAACTGGCAAGGGCAGGGAAAGACTAATGTATAGGAAGACTCCGGACAAGAGGCCAAACACCCACCTGTTAGCTGTGGTCGTGCTGTTTGCTTTTTTTGCTGGTGCTTTCTTCTGCTGGGTCTGTTTCGCTGGTTGGGCCACCTTGGGTTTCTTCTCCTCCTCGGCTTTCACTTTGTGCTTCTCTTTTTCTTTCTCTTTCTCCTTGTCTTTCTTTTTCTTCTCTTTTTCCTTCTTCTCTTTTTTTTTCTTTGGTTTGTTCACGGGCGCTTGCGACAAAGCAGCTAGCTGCTCATGGACGGCCTTCAGCTGCGGGGAGAACAGAAAAGTCGAGCCCCATTATCAACACACTCAACTCTTCCAGGCACAGACAGCATCCACCCACCCACCCAGATGTGCTCACACCTCTCCCATTCACACCAGCAGCGTTTGAAGTTAATCATTGGGCTGAGTCTATTGATTGCAGCCCGGAGACTTTGTTTGATTTTTAGTAACCTTTCTTTAAAGAGTTAAATACGGGTCCACAGAAGTGGACCCTCGGGAGAAAACTTAGTTCCCATTCTTTAGGCAAATGAAAAGTAGCCACCTCTTGGTGGAGAAACTCATGGAAAAGTAGGGAATTTAGTGGTTAGGACTGGGGCATCAGGGCAGTTGGGTTCTATTCTTGGCTCTGCCAATGACGTGCTGGGTAAGTCACTTGATTATTTAGGTATGTTCTGGTGGCACCTGGCAACCCCAACCAAGCCCCCTTGTGTTTGGCGCTGCACGTACACATAAGAGACAGTCCCGGCCCTGTAGAGCTTACAGTCTAAACAGCCAATAGGAGAGAGAAAAGAAGGATCTTTAACCCCATTTTACACAAAGGGAACTGAGACCCAGCGAAACTTGCCCAAGATCACAAAGGGAGCAGGTGGTACATTTGAGTATGCCTGAGTTTCCCTGCCTATAAAATGGGTGTGCTAATCTTTTCCAAGATTATCCCAGGGGTGTTGTGGGGAGAAGGGGCCGGTCTTAATTGCCAAGTCTCAGCCCAGAGGGGATTTTTACAACAAATCGATACCCGTAAGTCCCGCTCTAATATCCATTTTGTAGACATTCACAGACACACCGCTCACTATGGAGAGGCTGCTCGGAGCTGGCCTGCCACTCACCTGCTCCTGGAGCTCGGCCAGCCTGGTCGCTCGCTCTTCTTCAGAGTCGGAGCTGTCGGAGTCAGACGAGCTCTCCTCGCTGCTGTGGCTGCTTTCCGTGCTTTTACTGACGACCGGCGCCGTCGGAGGAGGTGGGGGCGGGGGCTCCATGGGCTCGTCCGGCATCTTTGCAAATCTCATCTCGAAGACGTCCTGCAGAGGTTGTTGGGTTCAGGGCGACAAAGATGCCTCAGCCACAACGACCTCATTCTGCATCTTTTAAGATCATTATTAAGGCCAGGCTAGGAACCCTGATCAATTGTGCGGTAGAGACAAGTAACTAGGAAGCATTCCTTACCCCGGAGAGTTTAGGGTCTAAAGTCATAAGAGGTGGATCCAAGCTCCTTGGAAGTCAATGGGAAGATTCTTAACAGGAGTTGGATCACACTTTAATCTCTCTTTGTAAAATCATCTGAGACCTGTTTAGGGGGCAGATTATCAGGTATATCCCCACTGCGAGGTTCTTACACCTTCCTCTGAAGTATCTGGCACCGACTACTGACAGAGACCAGACACTGAGCTAGATGGACCATGGGTCTGGCAATTCCCTGTGCATTTGCTTTCTTCATAACTGCTTACTTGCTGCTCGGTTAGACTCCCGCTCTAGGATTTAGCTCCTCCATCCAGTTCAGAAAAAACCCTGCCAGTATTGACACTAACAGCACCTCTTGTTTGCGAGTGTGAGAACATCTTCTGCAATAGGGGGGAGGGATAGCTCAGTGGTTTGAGCATTGGCCTGCTAAACCCAGGGTTGTGAGTTCAATCCTTGAGGGGGCCACTTAGGGATCTGCGGCAAAATCAGTACTTGGTCCTGCTAGTGAAGGCAGGGGGCTGGACTCGATGACCTTTCAAGGTCCCTTCCAGTTCTAGGAGACAGGATATCTCCATTATTAAATTAAATTAAACAGCCTTGGAGGTTGGCTTTAGGATGGTATGTTGCTAGCGTAGTTTTCAGACTGCACAATTTCTCCCGCCTCTTCAATGGGGTGTTCAGAGGGGTGTATTATGTAAACCCAAGGTCACTCTCCTGTCACCTTGCGAAGCAATGATTAGGCCATACTTTGAGCAGTGTTCAGCTTTGAATCACACCATGTGAAGAACAGGCTACCGCACAGGGCATCCATGGCCCTTTCCAAATACCAGGGCAGTCAAGGACCCTCCTGGATTGACCCCAAGAGGAGCTGAGCACGCTCAGAACCTCGAAGGCTCCTCCTAAGAGGGAGCTAAAATGTACTCTCTGGAAGATGCATTTGCCAACATCTTTACCTGGAGTTTCCTGGCCATGGCTACAACTTCGTGGTCTGGGGGATTGTACTTGTAACAATTAGAGAACATTAACCGAATATCCGCTGCAAAACCTTGTGCGTCCTGGTATTCCCGGCTGTCCATTTTTTTCTGCAAACAAATAAGCCAAAGGGGGAGGGAGGGGAAAAGAGCCATAAGCAAAATGCATTCACAGCGACTGCACAGACGAAAGGTGCATCACAGAGAGAGCTCAGAGAAGTTAAAAAACTGTTAGCTTACGATAGTAGCAGGTCGGTCTAGCTTGCTTAATTCAAGCTGCTAAATGACATCTAGGCTTCAGATAAAATATTTTACATAAATCGAATCCTTTGACTGTTGTATCACAGTGATTTTAACTCTAATATTCCAAGAAGTTCTGTTTAAACTGACACTATGAAAGATTGCAAGAGTTCATTTTCTACTAAACACGAGGGTTCCGGAAAAAAGATGTTACTTTGCCTCTGCCAAAAGATGTAATAAAATTCCAGTGTGATGCCAAAGAGGGAGCGCACTGAGGGGTCACCCTTCTCAGGGTCTCTTCAGTCACAGTCCCTGTCCAATTGCACCGGGTTTTCAAACTTTAAAGGGCTAGATCCTCAGTGGGTGCGTATCACTGCCCCGCAGTTGCAGCTAACAGAGTGGTGGTGATGTACACCAGCTGAGATGCTGGCACACAGGTCTGCTCCTTAAAACTCTACTCAGTGTCCTTGATTCTAGATAATATGTAGCACAATGGCAAGGGTAAATGCTGCAAAACATTAATGGGATGAGCAAGGGTTTGCAGGATGGGACACTAAGAAAAGAACAGAGACAGGAACACTGGAAGCTAGGGTCAGAGGACAAAGTTACAGTTGTTTGGGTGCATTAAATGTGCATTTCCATACCGTAACATGTTGGGATTTTTTCCTCCCCTCGAAGATTCATAGATTTTAAGGCCAGGAGAGACCATTAGGGTCATCTAACCTGACATCCTGCATAACACAAGCTGGAAAATTCCACTCAGTGATTCCTGAATCGAGTCCAACTGAAGGCCATCCCATCCTGACTTAATGACTCCCAGGCTGGGTCTACGCTATCCGCCTGAATCGGCGGGTAGAAATCGACCTCTCGGGGATCGACGCTCTTACTCCACCAGCGGAGGTGGGAGTAAGCGCCGTCGACGGGAAGCCGCAGAGGTCGATTTTGCCGCCGTCCTCACAGCGGGGTAAGTCGGCTGCGATACGTCGAATTCAGCTACGCTATTCACGTAGCTGAATTTGCGTATCTTAAATCGACTCCCCCCTGTAGTGTAGATGTAGCCCCAGTGATGGAGGATCATCGCAGCCCTTGGGAAGCTGTCCCAATCGCTAATTACCCTCGCTGCATTAGCTAATTGTTACAAGGTAAAAAAAAATTGCACCCTATTTCCAGTTAGAATTTTTCCAGTCTCAACTTCCATCTGTTCCTTTTCAGTTTAACCTTAACTCTGAACTCCCTGGGTTTGTAATGCTGGTTTAGAGAAAAACTGCAGCAGTCTTGGGAGCAATGTTTTACTCTTCAGTTCGAGACGTACTCAGCCTCAAGTCCAGTTTAATTGTAGTGCCGTGGGATATTTTACTGCATGACTTCATTCTGATAGACTTACAACGAGATTTGTAGGTGCACAGCAATTTCTTTTACAGAATGTGTAAAATCTAACAGCGTAGGCTTGATTTATATCTACCGTACAGAAATGCTGCATTTGCTGAATGGTTAAAAGCCTCCATTCTACAGCTCTCTGCACCTGTATCTCTCTTTGAAACGAGGAGGGTTTTGCATGCAGAGGGACTGCAGGCTTGGTATGGTAAAATTCACCCCTGTGCAGAGGGCCAGTGGAAAGTGTATGTACCACTTAAGTCATAAAGGCCCCAATATTTGGTCCTAATGCATACAGAATTCCCATTCACTTCACTGGGAGATACACATGTGTAAGGGCAATGGAATGAGCCTTGTAATTCACTCAAACGGGCTCTTGTGCTGGTAATCTACACAGATGTGAATTTCATCCTTACGAACTAATTTTGGTAGGACATCTGCATTCCGAGCAGCGACCTTACTACACCAGCATTTCACACTGCGACGAGAAAGCTTGCCAGACATGGCTGTGTGACAAGATCCCGTTTTGGGGGATTTAATAAGCCAGAGAACGCCTTTGAGCCGCAGGACTGGGCAGGGGGAGGGGAGAGACAGATTTGTGCTCCTACAGATCAAGAACAGTTTGGCCTTGTATGAAAAACATTCTGGGCCAATTCCAAAGCAAAACAATACATTAAAACTAAAGCGCCCTGTTCCTTTAAAATATGCCTTCCTGCTTGAAAGGCCTTTATGAGGATCTTGTGTTGGTTTGGCATGTTCACTGGCTGATTATTGCACATATCAGTGCGTGAGGCTTCGGTTTCGTCCAAAAACAGAGGTTTTCTAACTCCAGGGCCTTTTGATCACTGGATTATTATTTTTTAATTTTTGTTTGAAAGAAAATTCACTCAGGAAAGACCGAGAATATGGACTTCAAATGGCTGCGTGAAATGCCTTTGGGTTCTTGACTTGCCGAGCTGCTTAGGCGCTAACAGACGAGGTAAGTTTGCCATTGCAGGTCAGAATGAGAGAGTCTGGTGAGAGAGGGGACGGAAAGACTTAGGTACGGCTCTGCTGCAATCAGGTGTGAATGCAGCACCTGTCGCTATACCTGAGCTAGCTTTAACTCACCTAGTTTGTGTGCCATGGCAGCAGGATTTCAGCGCAGGTTAGCTGCCCAGGTAATTGCCCAGGTATGTTTAAGTCTCTGCTTCTGCAGCTACCCTGCTATCGGTATATTGACGCTAGCTTGGACATGGCTATGCATGCTGCTATCGCACCTCCGACTGCAGTGTAGACACCCAACTTTCACGGACTCCCCTCAGAAAGCCCAGCCTTAGGGCTTATGGAGGCTTTTAAATTAGTCATTTCCTGACAGGAGACCCTGGTGCCCCAACTGTGTGGCTCAGGGACAACGGAGCAGACCCTCGGCAGGCGTAAAGCAGGGTTGCTCCGTTGCCTTCCATAGCGCTGTGACGATTTACATCAGCTGGGATTCAGTCCAGGACTCTTCATAACCCGCTCGCAAGTTACATGAACTCGGAGGTTAGTTCTTTTAAACCTAGAGGCAATTATCCCCGGAACAGCTGCAATTAAAGAAAGCTTTAAAACTCCCTGGGAAAAAAAAAGTCCCCCTGCTTTAAAACCCTGAACCGGGCTGCTCCGAAACCACAGCAGTTTGCTACAAGAAAGTTCACGGACTTGCACCTTTAACTCCCTGGAGGCCAATGGTTTATTCTGGAAGCAACACTAAACAAATCCTCTTACACGCAAACTGCTGAGTATGGTTACTTGTGTCCTCCGAAGTAAATAAAGGGCCAACACATCCATATTTCTGTCTCCGCAGTGACAGAGAGAGACCTAATGGCCAGGGCACGGGGCTGGGAGTCAGGTGCTCTGGGTTCCGTTCTCAGGTCTCGCACTGGGTGATCTTGGGCATAACGTTTCAGCTGCCTGTGCCTCAGTCTCCCCATCTGGAAAACAGGGAAGGTGCCTTGGCGCTGGGAAGAGGGTGGACTAATGTTTGTCCTTGGATACAGCTATGGGAAGTGCAAAGGATTAGTCCTGAGTCCAGGCTCCATGGCAATTCTTTTTAACCGATTTGAGTGTAATTACCAAATAACCTGCAGCAGCCACAGAGTTGTTACAATTGAATCCATCCTCTTTCGCTGATCTAGTGTACTCCAGAACCCCCTCAACGTGTATCATTCCTGCTTGCCACTCTCTGATAACCATGGAGGAATTACACGCTCTACAGCACCAGTTTTGCTCTGTGATGCTCTTGGAATTTACATGGGTACATGCTCATTAACAGTAGAAACTTCTGCAAATCCCTTATGCCAGGAATCAGACAGGAGAGCCCTACAGTTTCCACAGCTCTTCCCATTCTGTCTTGATCCACTCTACCCTGCAGCACCCCCTTCAGACACATTCCCACTCTGCACTAAAGATCCTGTCTCAGTCCGCCGGCCTGTCAGAATCAGCTCAGTTGTATTCCCTCATCATCTCTCCTTTCCTGGAGGCAGTCCTGGCAACCAACCCAGCCCACTTCACTGGTACAAGCACAGTCAGAAAGTACCCTCCAAACCATCTGAGATATACCTACTGCTTCACAATTCACTGCAGGGCCTTAGACAAATACCTACCGAGACATGAAATATTAACTCTGCAAAATCAACCCTCACACATCCAGGGAGCAGGAGGGACAGGCATGCACAAGCCCATGTATTCTCGTTGCTAAAGAGGTTAATTTCTGCATAATGCATTCAGCATCAGCTCAAGGCTGCACTCCACATACCAGCACACTAATCATCACTACAGAACTGAACCCGGGACCTTCAGACCCATAAACAAAGCCCACTGGCACTTGCGCTAGAGGAGATCTAACGTTTTGTTCATTTTACAGTGTACAGGACCTGTCTCAATTAAAGCACACTATGGTCATTTATGAAAAAGTACCAACAAGCCAAGGGTGACAGCAAAACAGTTCAGAAGAAAATAATCCCAGACAGCACTTCAAAGAGAATTTATTAAGAAAAATTCTACCCCGTGAAAGGCAGTTCCAGAGTCTTTATCTATAAAAGACTCTACAGGGTTCACCGTTAATTTGTCTCCAACCTTTCCGACGGTACTAATAAAGTAGAGGAGAACGTCACTCAGTTGCACAGACAGTACAGTCAGAGGTCCACATGTTTTATACCTTGCCATCAAGAATCTGAGATCCATAAAAGCATGCACCGAAAGCCAACGGAGAGGACCCTGAGTGTGGATTTAGTGCCGGCCAAAGAAACCCCAGTGTTCTCAAATAGGTCTGTTTTTCTTTAAAACATGGATAATACACAGAACTCATCTAAAGCATCTTGCTTCCATGGATTGTTGGGCAAAACCCTGGCCACACTGAAGTCAATGGGGCATGCCGTTGACTTCATTAGGATCAGGATTTCATTCCTTAGATCTATATTTTAGGGGGGAAAATCCCACTTGCCTTACTCACTTGGGACGTGATCTTGCAAGGTGCAACGCATCTCTGGAAAGGCCCTCTGCACCTTTGGCTTCCAATGACATCAAGAAAGTTGAATGCACTTGGCACCTTCAAGGACTGGGCCCATAAATACTCCACTGAAGTCAATGCATTACTCGAGTGAGATAGCCAAGAAGGATCCGGCCATCGGTAATTTACTGACTGTTCTTAGCACAAGACAGCAGAGGTGCTGGAACAATTTGTATAGTGGGGGGGCTGAGAGCCACTGAATCAAACTGTAAAACCTGTCTATGATGGAAACCACTTCAAGTCAGGGGGTGCGGCATCATCCAAGACAGCTAGAGAAGATTTTATTCATAGCTCCAAAAAATCATATTATCAAAATGGGAGTCTGTACCGGAGTAAGGTAGGGACTGGGCCAGGGACAGTCAGCTTTGGAACAAATATCCTTCCAAACCCCATTAAAGAAACCAGAGATCTTTACAGAGATTCAGGGCTGGATTTGGAATCGTGTGCATGCAGTAACTGGGCGTAAATAACTGCAAGGGCATGAACCCACCCAATTGCATCCACAGGTATCTCATTGGAGAATTACAGACTTTGTTAGGGGTCCTCTTAAAAATTAGGGCCTCGGTCTAGATTTCTTAATTCCAGATGATTAACTCAAACACCTCAACACCGTCAGCAAAATGGCATATGAAGGGAAAAGGGAGCCATGTGAAAGTAATAATAATAAAACCCTACAATCTAATAGCCATATCCTGCAAACACTTATACGCCGCAGCAAATTTACTCACATGAGCAGCAGGGGGGCTGGAACAATTTGTACAGTGGGGGTCCTGAGAACCATCGAACCAAACTGTAAACCCTGTATATAATGGACACCGCTTCAAGCCAGGGAGGGCAGCACCTCTAGTTCCCGCAGTCCCAGTGACCTTAATGGGATGCCTCTTGTCAATAAAATTACTCGTGCAAAAGAATGAACAGGATCGTGTTTTAAGCCAGGTATGTCCCTTAGGACCTCCAGGGTATCCTGTCTGTCCGTTTTATAGCCCACATCCTGCAAACACTTAAGCATGTAACTTTACCCATGACTAGCTCCAATGAAGTTGATGGGATTGCTCATCTGCATAAGCGCTTGCAGGATTGGGGCCTTAGAATGTAAATTCGCCACGGCTGAGACAAACAGATTGTTTGGTTTATAAACATTTCAGGTGTCTCTTCTTCCTATATGTATTCCAGTTCCATTGCAGAGCAAGGATAGAGGCAGGAATGTCAATCTAACAGAATCACATAGATGTAGAGCTGGGAGACGCCTGAAGAGGTCATCTAGTCCAGCCCCTGGCACTAAGGCAGGCCCAAGTAAACTAGACCATCCCTGACAAATGTTGGTCTAACCTGTCCTTAAAAACCTCCAATGACGGGGATTCCACAACCTCCCTTGGTAACCTGTCCTAGTACTTAACTATCCTTATTGTTAGAAAGCTTTTCCTAATATCGAACCTAAATCTCCCTTGCTGCAAACTAAGCCAATTAGTTCTTGTCCGACCTTCAGTGGACATGGAGAGCAATTGATCACCGTCCTTATTGTGTAAACAATAAGAATCAAAGTCAATCTATGCTAGATTAAAACTTCCGTGGCTGAGAGTGCTACTAAGGCAGACAGCCAAGCTGCTCGAGGCAAGAGGAAGGCGCTGCTCCAAAATGATCTAAGGGGAAACACTAGTAAGCTTGAAAGAGAAAGTCCCATCCACTGTCTGATCCTGCTCCCTCTGAAATCAATGAGAGTTCTGCTGCTGGCTTTGATGGCAGCAGGATTGGGCTCCTGGTCAGCACTGCAGCTGCTGACATCTGGCAGTGAGTGGGGAAAATGGACACATGAAGCTGAGCATAGATTTTCTGGCAGTGGGTACGGTTCTGTGATCTCATCCATGCAGATGGAGCCTCATGGGCCTCCATGGGAATCCACAAAGCAAATCTGAAGGGCAGGAGACAGAGCATGGCAACCCAAACAGGACACTGCCCACCCCATGCATCCCAGAGGAGCCTCCACGGCTGGTCACCCAAAGATAGCAAAGGTGGCAGCTGCATCCTACGGCCAAAATGCCAGGGGGACCTCAGCCCTCCAGTGGGGACATGGAGGACACTTCTCTCTCTCCGCCACCTCCTGCCCCCGAGAGAAAAGGAAAACGAGTCAAGAAAACACTCGCGCCCTCCCCTCGATCAGCACTGCAGAAGATACAGGCAGAAAAGTCTTTCAGTCTCCCAGAGCCCCGGAATTGATCCGCTCTGGTCTCCTCCTCCTACAAACCGTATTCCATGCGGCCCTTCCTGCTGCCTGCCTACTCCACGCTGGTCTGCCTCCCAAGAAACGACACGTGCACCAAGAGCCATTGGAGCCATTCTCCCACGCTCTCAACCTGGACCCAGACAGCGCACCAGGGCTCTGCCACCAGTTCCCCCGTCTCTCGCCTACACCAGAATCCCTTCTCTGAGGTACGACCAGCGCTCGCGCAAACTCAACTCACCCAGGCGTCTTTCCTTTTCTCCTCCCAGGAAGTCGCTGGAGGCCTTTAGCTCGGCTTGGCTCAGTGGCAAATCTAAAACGAAATCCTGAGCGCTGGGATGGCTCGGGTTTACAGAGTGAGGGCAAATGCAAGAATAAGGATGGTCTTTGAGTCATCACTCCACAAGTGGCTGCTTGCAGCATCTCAGCCAGCAGAGAGCCGGCCCTGGGTGGGGTAAACATTCCCGATAACGATACTTAGCACATACGTAGGGCCTTACAAACATCAGTCCTCGCAACAGCCCCGTGAGGTAGGGAAATATTCTTATCCCCATTTTACAGATGGAGAAAATGAGGCACAGATAGGTGAAATGACTTGCCCAAGGCTTAGAACTCATGAATTATTGGCTCCTCGCCTCAGGCTTCATGCAGTAGCTCATGCTGACAAAATCCCCTCCCTTAAAAAAATATACTGCAGTAGTTGTCCCAAACTCCGCAGTTCCAAGTATCACTTGGAAGATCTTTTGGACCATTATTATAGTGCATATAAGTAGTGAATGGGATTTTCCAAAGCAACCTAAGTGTCTTAGGAGAACTCAGAAAAAGGATGGTGACTGAGGAACACTGGGCCTCTTAAGTCACTTAGGCATCTTTGGAAATCCCACTCATTGGCAGTAAGGGGAGTAGGTTTAAGCCCTTAACATAAAAAGTAAAAGCTAGCAGGAGCATCTTCATCTCTTGCCTGTGGGCGGAAAAGTCTCATTTCAACCAACAGAGATTCCTATGGCCGATTGACCAGCAGAACGCAGACGGGTGGGGGGCAACATGGAGCCCTGCGGATGGAGGGAAACCTCCCCGCCCCAAAAGAAAAGCACCCTGAAGTTCAAACCAAGGTAAGCTAAGTTGAAATACCTGCTTCTCTACGAGGCAGCCGTGAACCACTGCTAGCTAGCAACGCTGTTACATTTGTAATATCTACCACCGCGGAGTGAACAGGTGATAATCAGGTCCCACCTGGCGTCACACAAAGACCATCCAGAGCCCACGCCACACAAACAACTGATGGGAAGGCAGTGACTGCTGTACACGGGGTTCTATGGATCGAACCCTACGAAATACCGCACATCCTGTGTTCAGAGCACAACGCTGTCAAGGGGGCGTGTGTTTAGATAGCCGGACTATCTGCTCAGGGAGCTGTTGGCACTGCATAGTGTGGAATACAGGGTACAGGGAAACATTCCAGGACATGGAAAAAGGGAAACAAAATAGAAAAAAAAAAAAAGATCTGAATGGTCCACAAATCTGGTCAATTTTCCACCCCACCCACCAAGAACCGACCCACTGCAAGAGCGGTAGCCCCTCTTCTATTCGCAACCAGAGAGCTAAGACACCCTGCAAAAGAGGTGGTAAACGTGGACGTACTTTCACAGTACTGAGATCCATGGGGTGTTTGATAATATCATGATAGTCATGTAATTCCAAGGCCTCTGCATCGACAGGCTTGTAAAAGGGCCATGCGTAGGCTGCGTGTTTCTTAGAGAGCATCTCCTTCAGGATGCTGTCACAGTACTTGAGGTGCTCAGAGAGTTTGCCCTTTTTCCCCGCGTGCTGGGGGACCTCCCCGTCTTCGAGGTCTTTCTTTGGTGGCTTGATTGGCCGGCCGCCACTCTCTCGGCGAGCGACGACTTTCGCCTGCTTGGGGTCTGACAGCGGGGTGGGCGACTCGCTCCGACTGGCAGTGATGGCCGAGGTGGTGGGCGTGGTCGTGTCTGCTTTTCGCTTCACTCCCTTTTTCTGAAACAAAGAACGGGTGGTCGGGAACACAGGTCCTGCCTGCAGACCGGGCTGGCAAGGGCCACTTCGGGGCCTGATCCTGCTCAGCCAGCACAACCGATTCTTGCCACATAGCCTGATTCTCCTCTTACTTACACCGGGTTTACATGGCTGTAGCTCCATTGAGTACAACGGGAGTTGTCCCTGAGTATTACTGGTGTGAGCAGAGAATCGGGCCCTTGGGGAGCAACAAGTCCAGGAGGCTAGTCACAAGGAGAGAACCTGCCCAGTTAAAGAGCTGCAGGATCGAGCCCTCCATTGTGAACTGACAAATGTTACTTAGCTCACTGAGCCATTACTCACCTGAGACGTCCCACTGTAGTCAATGGAACAACTCAGGCAGGTAACTGCTTAGAAATGGGATTAAGAGCTTCACAGTCTGGCCCCAAGGAAATAAAACATATCCAGTGCATATAAATCCCGGCATTGTGATTCTCCCTACCAAACCCCTCCCAACTTCTCCAGGGAAGGTCTTTTGCCTCTGAAAAACTTGCTTTCCATAGAAAGCTGGGGGGAAATTGTGATTTCAAACAGAGAGAATTTTGCAATGTTTACTTGCAAAACTTAGTTTTTAGTAGCCTCTTTAATATGCAGGTGAAATGTACCAACAATATATGGGTGACTAGGAAATGAGTTATTTGTGCACAGAGTGCATCTGGAACGAAAGACACTTCTGTGCAGTGTGGATTTAGCTGGCAGGAGATTTGGGTTATAAACTTGCAAATTCAAGGGTTCATTCTGTGGGAAATAAAAAAGAAAATCCCAAACAATAAGCTCCATGATTATTAACAGACACAACCTCATCTGACCTTGTGGCATGAATCTGTACATTTATGCTACAGGTAGTTCTGAAGGGCTAATGCCCCCTTTGGCAGGACATGTGAAGAGGATTTCAATTACGGTCATGCCATTTACGGTATTAGGACTTATTTATGATTGTATGAAGTCTAGCACAATAGGATCCAGATCTCGATTATGACCTCTGGGTGCTACCATGACATCAATAGTAGTATCTAGCTCTTATATAGCGCTTTTTATCTGTAGATCTCAAAGTGCTTTTACACGACGGAGATCAATATCATTCTCCCCAGTCTATAGATAGGGAAACTGAGGCACAGAAAGGGGATATGATTTGGCCAAGGTCCCCCACAGCAAGCCAGTGGCAAAACTGGGACTAGAACCCATATCCCCTGTGTTCCAGTCCAGGGTTTGCTATCCTCTACAGAACACTGTTAACACCCCTGTTTTAATGTTAAATTTCAAGCAGAAAATTGTGTCACTAGATTAACGCTTTCATCCAATTTTTTTCTTAAAAAAAAAAAAAAATGGTATTCAGCCAGCAGCTGTTTGGAGCAGTAATTTAATTTACTGGGAAATTAAATTAGCAAATTAAATAGTAAATACAGGCGTACAATTGGTAGCAGAATACAGTCAGTAAGGAAGACAGAACTTGCTGATCCTACTGATATTTCTCGGGTTCTCAAAGCACAAAGCTGCTTTCAATACTTTCCAGCTGGAGTGCCCTCCTGCAGTCTTCACTGTGACAAAACTCCCACTGACTGCCCTGGAGTCAGGAATGCAGGATCAGGCCCTTCTCTATGCCCATTTGAAACTAAAATGGAGCTGTATGTTCGTTGGGCCTGCTCTTGCAAACCTGAAAGGAGCGGTCCTACCAAAACCTATGGGACAACTGGTGAGAGCAGGGAGTTCTTAGGTGGGGTAGGGGCACTGGGCCCTCAGAGGCCTTTACGTTCATGCAGCCTCGTAGCTGGCTAACCGGTGGTGATATCTGTGGAGTTGGAAAGTCAAATGCAAAGGGAAGTAACTCATGTTTCTGACCAGCGGTTGCCCATCTAAAAATGCGGTCCTGCAAAGAGAAAGACGGTTGGTTGCTTTGTTTACCTTGACTACAGGTGGCGTGGGAGGAACCACTGTCATAATCGGAGCAGCAGGAGGAGGGGCAGCGGCAGCCGGAGGAGCAGTTACAGGCGGGACGTTTGCGGTGATGGTTGGCACGGGCGTGGCGGCGATAACGGGCGTCTGAGAGACAGCTGGAGGGACGTTCTGGAAAGGGGCTGGCGGGGAGACCGATGACACGGCTGCTGCTTGCTGCGCTCCTTTAAAACGATACAATTAAACACATGTGAGACAGCACATTCAATAGGCACTCAGCTAGCTTGACCAAGAGAAGCTGTTGCCTCTGGACTCTACAGCAATGAACGTCTGGGCCTTTCTGCTCTCTCTGCAGTGTCTGGATGACCATATGTGAGCAAACTGCTCCAAGTCCTGACGGTCAGGTCTGCTGTTATGGGACAGTTTCTGTTTTCCCTTCCAGCCTCTCTCAGAACTAGCCTGTGCTCAGCCAAGGAGGAGACCGATGGGAGGGTAGGGAAGGACGTGGATTCTCTAGAAAGGACGCTGAACTGTTCACAGCGGGAAAACCTCCACTGGGTTCAAGCTGCCTTTGCTCCTGCTCTGCAGAGTTAATAATAAATACCACTAGTCTATGGGGCTGGGCAAAAAACTGATTGTTCAGTCACTGGTAAGCCTGACATTTTTTTTTAAATGTCCCTTTTGGGTCAAACGGAAAAGAAAAATTTTCAAATGTATGGGTGAATTGAAAAGTCAACAAAAAATTCATGTCAGGTCGAATGAAACGGTTTGTTTCCATTTCAACCATTTTAAAATATTTATTTATTTATTTAATAAAAGAAAATGTTGAACAAAAAGCATCACCCCGAACCGGAACATCGAAACAGTTCATGTCAAAATGAAATGTTTACATTTTTCAGAATTTGTTTGTTTTGTTTTTTTTCCAACCAAAACAACTCAGCAAAGC
Source organism: Malaclemys terrapin pileata (assembly GCF_027887155.1). Classification (NCBI taxonomy): domain Eukaryota; kingdom Metazoa; phylum Chordata; order Testudines; family Emydidae; genus Malaclemys; species Malaclemys terrapin. The sequence continues at coordinate 8,591,668 of NC_071521.1, read as the reverse complement.
TAACAGGAATTCACAAAACGTTTCCATGTTGCCAAATCTGCATGTTTCACCAAAAAAGTCTCACCCAGGCCTACTTATACGGCACTTTAAATCCATAGACCTCAAAGCTCTTCACAGGGAAAGTTCAGGTGACTTGCCCATGGTTATGCCGCAAATGAAAAGCGGAACTGGGAACAGAACCCAGGTCTCTGGATTCCCAGACTAGTGCATTATCTACTACACCATGCTGCCATTCCTGTTATAGGGCGGCAGTAATCTGTCCCACAGACGCAGCTGCATTTTAATACAAGGTGCAAAAGTTTTTTTTGTTTATTTGTTTTTAAAGTCCCAGCACTGTTCTATTATTGATTAATGAAATAATTCTTTGCACTTCTACAGCACCTTCAAAGGACGCTGTACAGACTTGGTGCCTTAGTTGACATATGTGGAACTTGAGGCACAAAAGGCAAACTGACTTTCCCAAAGCCACAATCAGATTTCATCTACACAGCAACTTGCTCCTGTTTCGTTAAATCAATGCAAACACATGTTTTCACCCCTGGGATTTCAATGGGAGTTAGGAGCTTAAATGCCTTTAGATATCTGGCCCTTAGTCTCTCTGTGCTCTGGAGATAGTAGCAGTGTCCTCCCTCACAGGCCTGCTATGAGGATAAATACATTAAAAGACTGGCAGGCAGGCAGATACTACTATGATGGGCAGTATCTTGGATAGACAGACAAGCAGGATCCACACGTCCTGAATCTCATTTAATGCTCTGACCATTAGACTACACTCCTTTTCTACCCTCCCAATTGTGTGTCTAGTCAGGCAGGGTGGAAGTGGGTCAGGAATCAGCAACGGGCTCGCAACATTGATTACCATCTGGTCAGGTCAGTACCTGCACTCTGTGCGCTCGCTGCTGGCTTGCGACCTTTGCCTTTAGGGACCGGTGGTAATAACTCAACTTCCTCCTGGGGCATCTGGGCTACTTTCTGCAGAAAAATCTTCTCCAGGGCTTGCGCCATGAGGACGATGTCATCCGTGGGCTGGGTGGACAGAACAAGGCAGCACTAGCATAATGCACCCGTGAGAAGCAAAGAGGGACTGAAAGCCTTTACAATCGCGTTGTTTGATTTATCCCCTAGCCGGAAATGTACACTGTCTTCCAATGAATGAATGCGCCATAGCTCTGAGAATCAAATAACACTTTACCCCTTCTCTGGTATTCACGCCAGCCTCAATTGGTATGTCTACACGGCGACAAAAAACCCGCAGTACCAAGTATCAGAGCCCGGATCAACTGACTCAGGCTCAGGCTGTGGGGTTAAAATAGCAGGGTAGAGGTTCGGACTTGGGCTGGAGCCTGGGCTCTAAGGGTATGTCTACATGGGGATGAAAAAAACCTGGTTGGTCCAGGTCAGCTGACTTGGATTCACAGGGCTCGGGCTCCAGGCCTGAAAAACTGCTGTGTAGACGTTCGGTCTTGGGCTGGAGCCCAAGCTCTAGGACCCTGCAAGAGGGGAAGGTCCCAGAGCTCCGGCTCCAGCCCAAGCCTGAATGCCTACACTGCAATTGTATAGCCCCACAGCCCAAGCCCTGTGAGCCTGAGTCAGTTGCCCCAGGCCAGCCGCAGCCATGCTGTGGGTCTTTTATTGCAGTGTGCACGTACCCTGACCAGCTGGCAAATTACAGCCTCTAAATACAATGAAGAACCAGAACACGGCTTCCTTTAGAAGCCCACACCATTGCTGCCCCACAGATCGGTTTGGAAGCAGAGAGCTGCAACCGACGAGCTGTCAATCCCTGTCTGGCAAAATATTCAGGAGAAGAGAATAAACACCTTCCTCGCTGCAGCACCAGCTAATTAATTTATTTATTTCAGCTCGCTCCCCAGCGTGGGTCAATGATGAACTATCTTAGGAAAAAGAATACAAGGAATAAAAAGCACTTTAAAGCCAGAAAAAAAAAAAAAGCATATATAAGCAACCAACAAAGTGCACGAGAGATTTATGGAAGAACGCATGAGGCATGGACAGCGGATATAATGATAGGAGTTATTTACCTGCCCTCTGCTGCTGAGAGGAGTATCTGATATTAGTTACTACTGGACAAAGAGAATAACACTTAGCACTTATATTCCACTTAACATCTACAAAGCGTTGTGCAAACATTAGCTAATCTGAAAGAATTCCTCCGTGAAATTAAAGGGCTGAAGTCTCGGCTGACTCGCTGTGTAACCCCAAGATATTAATTCTACCTATAGTTAAGAACACGTTTGCCATTTTAACCAGTGCGGGCAAAGAAACATGCAACACAAAGACAGCTTTGTACATTTAAAAGTAATATGATTACCATTAATGGCATTGCCAGGAGGGTTTTGTGCACAAGTTATCCCTCGCCAAAAGCTGCAGTGGACTAACCACCCGCAGGCTTCCCTATTCAGAGCCACAGCTAGGAGTTGGTCTGCATTCTTTACCTTGTTGTAAATGTAACAATTTGTAAACATTGTGTTGAAATCCTGCATGCATTCACTGGCACTCCAGTAATAGTTATGTTCCAGTCGCTTCTTAATTGTCCCCATGTCCATCGGGTTTTTGATTATTTTGTGATAATCCTGTTCAAGAAACAGTAAAGATAGCTTGTTAGGTCAGGACGCAATAAGCCCTATACATCGCCAATGAGAACAGCTCCCCCTCCCCAATGGGGGACATCAGACAGGAGGCACCTTTCCCATAAAGTGAAGACCCTGCTTTCCTGGTGGTGTCTGATTTGCAAATGGCAATCCTGAAATGTCAGAACTAGAACAAGATTGAAAAAAATACCTACCAGCGAATGGGATTTAAAACATGCCTACCACTTTTAACTAAAAATTAACCCTAAATAAACCCTTTTGCTCTGCAACTAATGAGGTGGGCAGGTAGGTCAAAGCGGAAGCCAAGGTGCTCAGAACCTCTGGAAATCAGATGCACAGTCCCTCCGCTGCTATGATCATAGTCTGAGCAAGCAAGGTGGAGTTAGCACCAATTTCCTTGAAAGGTTCCAGCAGTGACTGGCTTGGTGCTGACTCCTAGAGCGGAGATCTGGGGAGGCAAGTTCATGCTAACCGTTAATAGGGAAACTGTCTTTGCCGTCAGGTGAATGTGTGCAGACCGTAAGAGATTCAGCAGGAACTAAGATGTTCAGAGGTTTCTTTTAAAAAACAGCTTTGTGTAGCATTTCTTTATGAGACAAAGGCCTTGTCTGCATTTAAACGGGCTTGCTGGTATAGTTATACTGCCCCATGGAGAGGCAGCTTATGCCAGCAAAAGAACGTTTTTTACTGGTATAGCTTAAACCAGCTCCCCAAACAGGATAAGCTGGCAAAAGGACTTTTTTCCCCCCACTTATAACTGCATCTACTAGGGCTTTTGCCAGCACAGCTAGGTTGATTGGGAGCATGATTTTTTTCACCCTCCTAACCAACACGGCAATGCCAGTAAACCTTTCTAGTGCAGACCAGGCCAAAGATAAGAGAGTCTGACATTAAGTGAAAACACTATTTCAGTTCTTGAGTGTTCCAGCTCCTATTCCTGACCCAAAGATTTCAGGGACATCTGCTGCTCTTGGAAAACCCATTGCATAATTCCAAAACGCAGTTCCTTATGCTCTTTCTTTAAGCATAGGTCAGAAGCTATTAAGTAACAGTCTAATCTACAACAAAAACTCAAAAATAGCAAAGGCCTGAGGAGCTTCTTAATAAACAGAACCAAAAAATAAAATTAAAAAAAAAAATCCATCTAATAATGGATCAGAGTTAACGTAACTTCTACTAGTTACGAAGAAGTCAGGTCTGTGAAAGGTGGTCTCATATTCAGGGCACTGGGAAACGAATGACTGCCCCACTCGTTTCGCTATGCAGGGGTCAGTGCTCAGCCCGGCCACTCTGGGGAGTTGGGGAATCAGACGGAACCTAACAACATTTCACTTCACATGAGCAGAAATTGCACATCGCTAAAGCAGAGCTCTCCTGGCAGAGGACACAAAGCAAAGGAAAGAATACTTACTGGTAAATTCAATTTAATTGCATCGACGGGTTGGTAGAAGGGCCAAGCAAACTGATGCTTCCACAAGGTCTTCACCACAACATTTTGCATGTACTGCAACTGGTTGGTCTTCCGCCCGGGCTTGTTGGGGTTGGTGACTTCTGGGGGGGGCGGATTGACAGGGCCCTGGGGAGCCTGTATCGCTGATGTGACAGTTGACATTTTCCTACCTCTGGGTCTCACTTACTGTTGCAGCGGCAACTAGGAGATTCTCTGTCTTCCTTTATGCTCCCTGAATGGGACTGACATCCCATTTCCAGGGCCCAACCATGCAACCTAGACCAGGAGAGAGAGGAGGAAGAGGTGGAGTGTAAATACAGACATTTAATTGAAACACACATGTTCAAAAACAATACACACCCTAGACATGGCTAAACCCAATCCCTTCATCTGATCCTAGGGTGACCAGATGTCCCAAATTTATAGGGACAATCCCGATTTTTGGGTCTTTTACTTATATAGGCTCCTATTACCCCCCACCCCCCGTCATGATTTTTCACACTTGCTGTCTGGTCACCCTACCTGATCCACTGCATTTGCTGTCAAGCTCAGATACCATAATGATGGGCATGGTACAAAAACCTAGATGCATAGATTAGATCAGCAGTTCCCAAACCCATGAACTGCAGAGCACTTGCTAGTGATCTACGGCAAACTGGCTGGTCTCATGATGTTGGTTCTGGCTCCTTGTTCCATCGGCTTCTACCAGCATCTCAGCTATTCATTGCAAAGAAGAAGCTGGACTGTACAGAAGCAGGTGGAAACAAAGAGGAGGGGCCAGTTGTGCCATACTCAAACATTTGCTGCAATTGTCCTAGGTACATCGCATCGTTGAGAACTGAATCTTGACTGGAAGGGGAGGTGGTCAGATTAATTGCTAAAGGAAGATAATCTCTCTATTTAGATGTGCTCCAGACCATGAAGTTCTTTAGGGCTCGGTCCGTCTCTTACTAGGCTGACTACAATGTGCACTCAATTTCCCATGCAGTGCTCCTGCAATTCAAGTAACAATCGAAGAGTTTGTCAGCCCCTGGAACAGACAGACAGAGATGGTTCTGTTCCGTCTTTTAATAGCACATCTGAAATATGAGTACACACAAAATTCCATTACTTTGGTCCAGGTTTTCTCTAGCACGCTCCTGGATGACAAACTCTCTAGCGTCATTATGTCTTGGATACCACACGGTAAACAGCTTTGTTTTGTCATCTTCCATAAACATTCGAGAGTTCAACCCACATCAGAACCACAGCAACATTTTTTCACAGTAAAGAGACCACGCACTCTTTCTAATGGCAAAATATTTAAAACACATTCAGACAAGTACACAAATACTCTCGCTGACATATGTTTCTAGTCTATGTGGTGAAAACCCAGTCACAAAAGAGGGAAATACAGCAACAGCAGTGACATGCGAAGAGGGAGACAGTGCAAAGAAACATCCTAGACAAAATTCTCATTTAATGTGTTTTTAACCATCATAGCTGAAAATCAAGACTAAGTGTAGAACTTCAACCTACCTTTTGAGTAGCTGATTAGATGGCAGTAAACACTGAACACTTATTTAATTTAGGGGAGTTTTACAAAAATAGATTGTGCATAGAAACATGCATCTACATAAAAGAGAGGAATGATTAAATATAAATATTCTCAGCTGTACGCAAGGAGCCAAGGCACGAGCTTACATAGAAAGAGAGCATTCCATGAACCTCGCTGTAACCAAGAGAACAAAGTGAAAGTATTTTGTGATGGCAATGGGATAGTGACATAAGAGGCAACTCGGCCAATCAGACACCACTTTGAGCTCCAAAATAGAATGCGCAGAACCAATCAGGGCCAAGCTTGTCTGTGCCCAGGAGGGGCTCCTATTTCAAAAAGGGTTTTGTGCAGAAAAGTGTTTAATCCCAAAGAAATCCATGTCTGGTGTGCGCACATGTGTGTAAAACATGGGAGCCTACCTACGATGTGTACATAGAAAACAGGAGTCCAAGTATGAATCAAACCAGCATCTATTCACAGGATGTAAAAATTCTCTTACACCCTAAGAAGATATAATAAACCCTATCATCAGCTCTGCTTCCACAAACTGAAGGGCCTGCAATGGGAAGATCCATCCCCTTTTCTCTCACATGATGGAATCCATGGGGTTCAAGCTCCATGGGGCAAGGAAAGGTAGGTGTGGGGCCATTCTCTACAGCACTGTTCCCCTCAACCCTCACATAAGGTAATGCTGTCCCCCAACTGTGTCCCCTTTGCACAGTGAAACCCTCCAACTAAGAGGGTTTTGTTTTTGTCGAGTGTCATTGGCAGACAGAGACTGGATGGGAGCCCCAGGTGGGTGGGGCGACTGGAAAAACAGCGAGACTGGTGTGATCTGGTCAACGTTTTTCAAACTTCACAAAGTGGACTTAATTCAGCATTTCAAAGTTTGAAATACAAACAGGAAAAAACATTTTCACAACAGTTTTCCCTGTTTGACAAAATATTTCAAAATTTTGAATTTCAAGAAAAAAATAACAAATCCAACAGGAATTTTTAAAAAAATTAAATGTCATAATGATTCCCTCTCCCTTTTATCTCCCTCAACCCCAGCTCTGAACTGGGACTCTGTGCAGATTTCAGACACCCACCGACTAAGAGCCATATGTCATCTAAGCAGCACATATAACCCTGACTGCAGCCCTTGGGGTACATCCTTTGAATCTAATGTTTATTTCAGTGTTTTGGTGAATGAGCTGAATCCCCTTCAAAGACTGAAATTAAAAACAAGAAAATTTGGGAACTAATGTTTTGAGGCAACCTTAACTGCAGGGCATCGGTCACTTTTTTTAACTCTATGTACCACATCTCAAGATTGCCTTCTATTGTGTTTTTACATTATTGAGGATAAACGCAAGATCTTCAACAACAAAAATCCCGTTTTTGTTAGAACTTCCCTGCATCTTCTCGTCCTGTTTTCATAACATTCTAACTTGAAGAGATGTTCTTTTTTTAAGGCACTGGACTGGCATCCAGGAGATAGGGGGTCAACTTTCTACGTGGTCTTGGGAGAGTCACTGAATTTCTCTGTGCTTCATTTCCTCATCTGTACAATGGGGATAATACCACCACCTTTCTGCCTTATTTTGTCAATCTTGTCTAATTAGATTGAAACTCTTTGGGACAGGAGCTATTTCTTTCTAAAAGATACGCTCCAGTGCAAACAAGAATTAATTCAGGGAAGTTCCATGGCCTGTATTATAAAGAAGGTCAGACTAGGTGATCACAGGGGTCACTTGTGGCTTTCTAATCTTTGAACATGTGTGTTTCCACAGCACCTAGCACAGTGGGGTGCTGATCTTAGTTGGGGCCTCTCGGCAGCACCGTAATATGAACAGTAATTAAGTAAAACTTAATTACATAAACCAGAAAGGATCTTTTAAAACTTTAGTTTAAATATCAAGAAAGTTAAGTACATTAGGGAGAACAGGAGGTGGGTCTGTGACATCAGAGGCAACTCAGCCAGTCCTCCTACAATTGACCCTAATTTATTTGCATACTGCAATCCCATTGGCTACAATTAAAGATGGCTCTAAACCAAAACTCTGCATACCAATGCTGCTGAATGTGTGATCATTCAAATCCTCGATCTTGCCGCTTGAGACCAGATCTAGTTAAAATGTGCCTATTTCTGTGTTTTTCATACTGTTAAAGCAACAACACTGGAAATAATCATTATTAGCATACAGAAGGCTTTGATGTGTATTTGCCAGCTGATTCATCATGTGAATGAAAGCACTCAGAGTGTGTCAGAGCTGAGAGAGAACTTCTCCCTCTAGCTGGGCCTGGGAGTTTTGCTGTATGATTTATTATGTATAGAAACACAAGAGGATGCTGGCTACTCAGTTCACGTGAGTTTTTAATCTCTTCTTATGTCCACGCAGCCCAGTCCTAATCCAGCCCTATCACAGGCTAGAGCCCAGAAACCCCAACATTTGCCAACATTTCCCCCCCTCTCAAAATAGTATTTATTTGTACATATGTTTCACCATTCAATGGGTCACAGATCTGTCAGAGCATTTATACAGAGAGACAGCCTACTTTATTCACTTGGGAAAGAAAGAACTGCAGTAGTCTGTTATGCTTTCAGCACACACACTGAGAAATTAGATAAAAACAAATACACTTGCTGGAAGGCTGCAATGTAACACTACTTTATTTCTTAGAATTCAGAATGGTAACACACAAAAACCTAAAACCAGAGAGAGAGAAAACAGGCTGCTCCCTAAGGCAACCAGGCACAATTCACCTCACCTTGCTTTAAGCTGGCTCTTTCCAGAACTGACTCTGTGGCTGCATGCTTTCTTACAGAGTCCCCGAGCCTGCAAGCAGGACTAAGACCGCCACCCCACCACACCCTCTCCAAGTGATAGCTTCCAATTCCAACACAGTCCTCAATACACCACACAGTCCTATTCCCTGCCATCCAGGGAGACTGGACATTATTTTCCATGTATAGTAGCACCCACTATGTGCTAGGCACTTTCCAAATGCTTAAGGATGGTCCCTGCTCTGAGGAGCTCACAAGCAAAGGGCAGACAGACAAGCAGACAGGGTAAGGCCAGATGTCACAATTCGCAAGGGTCATGAGACCTAATTACGCTTGGAAGACAGTATACAGAAGACATGGTCCCTTCCCTGTGAAACACACCAGGACGCCTAGAGGAAAGTTCAGTCACACACCGGGTTTAAAGCAGATTGAAACAGGAGCAGGAATTCTTAAGAGACACCTGTTCTCACTCTCCGACGCCAGAAAGAGGAGAAACCCTTCCCGTGCTTTGAGTAGAGGAGGGGGAGTTGAGCTCTCCCACACTGCCCCTTCCTTGAACCCTTGCCTGAATAGCTTCCTGTTTGTTTGCCACAGGGGTTGCTTTGATTTAGCTTTTCCTCTCTTTTTTACGTCTCTTGCCCCCATCTTTAAATGACAAGCAAGTAGTGGGGTAGCAGCTTTGAGGAATTTGGAACAGGGAGGATTAGTAGCTGGCAAGCAGGGATGAAGAGGGGATTCCAGAGGGGGCAGCATGAAGACAAAGGCAGGGGAAGCTTAGCTTGTTTGCGGTCTTTAGTTTGGGGCGAAGTCTGGTCATTTATTAGATGCGTGCACAACACCCAGCCCAGGGGGGCCCTGATCTTGGCTGGGGCCTCTGGGTGCTACTGCAATAGAAGTGCTAAAGCCTAACAACAACAGGCAAAGAGAGTGTGGAGGTGGGATTCATGGGAGCAGCAAAGGGGGTGAGTGCGATTAGGGGTCCCCCTTCCCTTTGGCTCTCCCATTGGCATAACTCCACCACCGCGAGAAGCTCTCCCGCCGACAGAGCGCTGTCCCCACTGGCGTGTAGGTCGTGTACCTTACATCAGTGCTTCTCAAGCTATCTGATGTGGGGGACCGGCAATTTTTTTTTTCCAATGTGCCAGGGACCGGTGCCGTATTATTATCCTATTTGACGCTCTTATGAGGAAACTCGTCGCGCACTGGCAGCCGATGGCTCGCAGACTGGCACCGGTCCGCGGACCACCACTTTGAGAAGCACTGCCTTACATCACTTCGGGGGCGTGGCTTATTCAGACCCGTGAGCGACATAAATTATACCGACATAAGTGGTAGCGCATACAGGCCCTGAGAGACCAGAACGTGTCTGACGAACTTCCTGATATTTCGCTGATGAGAATCACGTGCCAAAAGCAATGGAGCAGGTACACAGCTTTGACTGCAGTGTATGTTGATGCACACAGGGCGAAATTTTTAACCCGGGCAGAGGTTTGCCGCAAACCCTGTATTATTATTTACTCTTTGCATTACCGTAGTGGCTACAGCCCTAGTTATGGGCCAGGATCCCATTGTGCTAGGCACGGTGCAAACACAGACCAAAGACTGTCCCGGCCCCTAAGAGCTTACAGAGTGAAATTACGCGGCATGTGGCTCCGATTGTAAAGCCCCAGTTCAGCAGAGCAATTGAGCACATGCTTAAATCTCGCTGACATCAGCCATCAATTATTTGTATAGCAGTAGCATGCAGGCACCTCAGTCATGGACCATTGTGCTAAATGCTGTACAGACGCTGAACAGAACGGCCGTCACTGCCCCAAAAGAGCTTACCATCTAAGAAAGAGCTTAGCATGTACTTAAATGATTTACTGCATAGAGACAGACTTAAGAATGTGTTTAACTTTGTGCATGTGTGTGTAAGTGCCTTGCTGATCAGGGCCTAAACAGAGACTCATATTAGCCCCTGAGCAATATTTTTCCATTTTAAATCATCTCTTTTCCCCTGTATAGTCCCCAGCTCTGTAATTCTGAGTAACAATAAAAATGGCTCATGCCGTTTTTGGATGCTTATCTGCAATTACTGACATCGCCACTTTAAATCTGACCCCTGCACCACTAAACATAAGGCCCAGGGTTGCTCTGTCCTTTGTAGGAAATTGCTCCCAGTTTTACCAAAACATTCAAAACAAAACCTGAGCCCAAACTCGCAGAGAAATCTCTGCTTCCACTGAGTCACAGACTGTTCCGCTTAAATGCGCTGCAGCCTTCCCCACCGCGGAATCCATCCCGGCTGCGGGTTTTGGCTCCTCACTCAGCCAGCCTAGTCATCAGACACACAGCCGGGCTTAGAGGATTTTTCTTTTCTTTTTTAGCTTTGCGTGGCGTGCATGGGTCAGTCGCCGGAGCGACAGTTGGCCTGGAGAAATCAGGTTAATAATTCCCTCCATCCCGAGGAGAACATCTCACCCCACTGATGGAGCCCACCGACTGGGGGAGCCTGTTTGAGAATAGAATATAAAACCCCGTGAAACGTGCATCGTCCCAGTAAGCCTGCTGCTTTGGCTAACAGTTCTGCCACTTCCTTTGGCAACGTGGAACACTGAACAGACTGCTGCTCTGTGTGGAGCAAGGGCGGGTGGGTTTTCTTAAAGCTCGTCCTTATTGCAAACTAAAAGGGGAGGTGCTTTCTATTCACGTCCGGGCCCACCAACTCCACAGTTACTTTGACAGAGCTGAGAAAAAGGAAGAGTTCCAACCCACCCAGAAATGAGAACATAAATCTTTTGGGGGGGGGGGGGAAGGGTGTAAGCTGGAGATCGTGTATCTGACAGCCCCTCCCTTAGGGGCTCCGGAGAAAATAAAAAAGGGACTTACAGAAACCCTTCCCCGCCTCCTGCCCTCCAGAGCCCGTCAAACAGCTTCTGGGCAGCCTTCAGCTGCTTGTGACACATGGGAGTTGGGAGCTGTGCTGCAAATGCAAGGGGAGTACAATTCGCAAACAGGACTTGGAGATGGCCAGTCGCTCGAAGTCGGCACTTGCCAAATAATGCGACACAAACCTTAAGCCTCCCCTTAAAACTTGGGAGGGAAAGTGTGTGTGTGGGGGGGGGGGGTCTTTGCAGCTGGCATCATGACAGGAAACCGGGATTTTGCGTTAGGATCAGGAGCGGCGCCAGGGTTTTTGGTACCCTAGGCGGGGGTCCTTACACGCTCCTGGTCGTCGTCGTCAATTCTGCGGCGGGGGGTGTCCTTCCGCGCTCCCGGTCTTCGGGGCACTTCGGCGGCGGGTCCCCGGAGCGAGTGAAGGACCCCCCCCACTGCCGAATTGCCGCCCCCCCAAATCCTGGTGCCCTAGGCGACCGCCTCGGTTGCCTAAATGGAAGCGCTGGCCCTGTTTAGGATGCCACTTTGTTACACTGCAGATCCCCATGATCTGAAAGTCCCCACTGGCCTCCGTTGTTGTTCCCAGATCATTAACTCCAAATGCCACGGATTTATTTGTTAACCAGAATAACTCCAGCTAAAGTCGAAGATTCCGAGTTATGGTCACAACTCTGCCCTTAGCTCACCTCTGCGCGAGAGAGGAAAGAAAAGAGCGCGGGGAGATTAAAGCAGTTACTTGGCTTTCGACTTGGGTGTTTAATACTTGCTTGATTATTTCAAAGGATTTTGCCCCATTGGTCTCTCGCTGGAGAATATATGAGCAGGTGTTTCCTCCGAAGGAGCCAGGGGGTCCCTTAGGTAAATCCAGATGGCCAAGATTTTCAAAAGCAACCGGCAATTTCCAGGAGCTTCATTTTTGGACACCCAACTTGAGACACCTACAAGGAGTCTGATTTGCAGAGGACACATGCTGAAAAAAATCAGGCCGTGTAAGGATGCCTCAAACAGGCACCCAAGGTTACTAGTCAGTATTGGAAATTGTGACTGCGTACATGTTGGCAGTGTTTAGAACAGTTTTTTGGCCACCTCTAATGAACGAAGGGTCTACCAGATAAATATGGACTGAAGCCTTTATTCCTGGTGGTGATTTAATGTTGCAATACGCCTTACCACGCCCCTCCAGAGCTCAGTTTCTTAGATACCCCGTTCTTGCAAACATTCAGACGTGCGCCATGCACCTTCTGTAAAGAACTTCCTGCACGGAGACCTGCGGCTTTTAAAAGCTGTCATACCGGGAACAACAGAAATAATCTCCAAACTTTTTGTTAGGGCAGGCGACGCGTCACCAGGTGGTGCTGTCACCCACCGTGAGCCAGTTTTGACTCTCGGAAAGACATGCTGTGTTGCTGTTAGTTTTGGGGGGTTCCACACGGTTTTAATGAAGAGACTTCGGGAAACAAGGTGCTTAAATGAGCAGCAGAAGAATCTGCTCTCTGTCTGGGGGGTACGTCTATACTTACCCGTTGGTTCGGCGGCAAGCAATCGATCTTCTGGGATCGATTTATCGTGTCTTGTCTAGACGCGATAAATCGATCCCGGAAGTGCTCGTCGACGCGGGTAATCCTGCTCCGCAAGAGGAGTATGCGGAGTCGATGGAGGAGCCTGCCTGCCGCGTGTGGACCTTTAAGGCAAAGAGAGTGTCCATTCTTTAATAATTTCCCTGACAAACAAGCAGACAGTGAAACTCCAGGTGTAGGGCTATAGGAGGAGAGTCCAGGCTCATTTCAGTGCATCACATTTCCCATCACCTTCCCCCGCCATCAGCCGCACCGGCGATGCCAGCTTCGCACGCCATTTGACAGCTTCACGCTAAATGTTCTTCCACGCCCATGGAATGCCATCTCTGAGCCCAGCGGCAAGGCCTCCTACCTCCCCGTTTTCAAATCCCTCCCAAAGCCCCACCAGGGAATCCAGCTGACTCATACTGACAGGTAAAACATCTAAAACTAACCTTTGCCAAGACTTGACCATGTACCACCTTGACACCTCTGCTTATTATTAGTGTTATGGGAAAACCTAGAGACTCCAGCCAACATCAGAGGACCATACACATGCAGAGCCAGAGTCCCTGCCCTCAATAACTTGAAGGAAAACTTGCGCAAGGTCACTAGCAGGATCAGGTCTAGCACCTAGGTCTCCTGATTTCCACGCCAGTGCCCCGAGCCCAGGGGTGGCCAATCTGTGGCTCCGGAGCCACATGCGGCTCTTCAGAAGTTAATATGCGGCTCCTTGCATAGGCACCGACTCCGGGGCTGGAGCTACAGGCGCCAACTTTCCGGTGTGCCGGGGGGTGCTCACTGCTCAACCCCTGACTCTGCCACAGGCCCTGCCCCCACTCCACCACTTCCCGCCCCCTCCCCTGAGCCTGCCGTGCCCTCGCTCCTCCCCTTCTACCCTCCCCCCCCCCAGCCTCCTGCATGCTAGGAAACAGCTGATCAGGAGGGGAGGGGAGGGCGCTGATTGGCAGAGCTGCCAGTGGGCAGGAGGCACTGGGAGGGGGCTGGGGGGAACTGATGGGGGGGCTGCTGACGTATTACTGTGGCTCTTTGGCAATGTACATCGATAAATGCTGGTTCCTTCTCCGGCTCAGGTTGGCCACCCCTGCCATTAGGCCACACCATGTCCCATAGGTTGTCCCATTCCTAAACTATCACTCTGTAAAGCAGGATCTCTAAAGGCCTGGACTCTACCTTCCTTTCCATCTGGAAACTGCCTCAGCCATTCTGTGCCATGCCAATAATGAACATTATTAAACATTCATCCTCCAGTAGCGATCTCCTGGAAACAGACTTTCCAATTTCAGGCAAGAAAACTAGATTTCTGCTTTAAATAAAAATACGGCGGCATTAGTACAAAGCCCAGATGACACACACATAATAGGAGCATTTGTGTCCATCCAGAAAGCAGAACACAAGGTTCAGAACTCCTGTGGGATTATCATATGTTTCCACCGTAGCAGGTTTTTTCCCTTTTCAAGGATGTGATCTGCATTGTTAAACTAAAATGTAAAAGCGCAGAAAAAGCAGCCGGTTCTTCCCCTTTTCAATCTGAGTATTGTGCTCAATGCACGTTTAGAAAGAGAACCACACACTCGCCTTGATTCAGTCGGATTTTATGTTAGGAAATTATGTACAGTCTTTCCGCTACAGTTAGCAGCGTTTGTCATAATTGTTTCCTTTCCCACCCTCCCACTTCCAAAGAGAAAAGTTACTGGACAGAAAGCTTTTTGAAAAAGAAAAAACACACAGAGAACAATTCAACACTGTACAGAACAACTCCGAGCAGCACTACCACTGCAAAGAGCTACAGCAAAGGAGCGCTAAGCAGTGAAAGCACTGGTCTGGAACTCCTGAGACTGGGGGCGATTCCTGGTGCTGTTGGCCTTGACACACCACGTGACCTTGGGCAAATCAGTCTCTCTCTCTCCGTGCCTCCATTTCCCTTCTGTAAAATGGGCATGACAGTACTTCCCATGACACACGGCGAAAATCATTAATGTTTGTGAGGTGTCAAATACTGCAGTACTAGGAGCCATATAAGAATCTAGATGATGCTGTAGGGCTCATTTTAGAAACAGGACCGTTATTTGTCATCTGAAGAAATTGCAGAAGCTCAGATCGCCATTTGCTTGATAATTCTTCCCACAATATTGAGGCAATCTGTGGAAGGGCTTTTAAACAATAAATACGATACCAGTGTAGGTCCCTATAAACAGATATCAATTAGGGAAAGTTTGAAGTATTTCCAGATTGTGCTTGTAGACACAACCACATTCAACTTCCATCTGGATTTGTTTTTAAGAGGATATATGCAACAACATATCCCTTCCTAATTTATTTTTTTTTTTAAAGGCAGAGTAGTTTCAAAAGGCGTGGTAGGCAGCACAGTACATACAGAGGCAATGCAAAAAAAATGGGGTCCAATATTTTACTGGCTAATTGGAAGATCATCGTCCCCATATACATCTGATATGCAAAACACATAATTCTGGGTAATACTGATTTGTATCGTCTGGTTACACATAAGAATTCCTAATGCCTTCAGGAGAGTCAGGCACATGGCCCTGAACTGAACCTCATCCCAAGGTTCAGCTCAATGCGAACACTGATAATTAAGACAAAGTTCCAAACGCAGAGACAGAACTACATGCCGACTTGCTCAGAAGCATTTCATAAGACACAACATAACTACTGTGTTGATTCAACAGAAAGCAACTCCCGTCACCAAGATTTCCCTCCAACACATTCTTTGTGCCAGCAATTGCTTCTCTTGCTCCAAAAATAAAACGAAATAAAGTCTCAGATCACCAAATAGAATGGATTTGCTGTAAGGCAAAAATATTAATGACGATGATTGTTTGCTTTTTAACTTAATTAACCCAACACACGCAAACCAATCACACATTAATATTAAGGCTAGGGTTTTCAAATGGGGCCAAGTGAATGACACACCCAATTCTCATTACAATAGCTGGGCTTCTAACGCCCTTAAACTCCTTTGAAAACCCAGGCTGAAAAGCACAGGCACTTACTAATTCACACTGACAATAGGGAAACTCAACACAGGCTACTGAACTTTGCAAAATTAGTGAGTCAATCGACAAGTCAAGTAAGTAAGGCGGCTGCATCACAAGATGTCTTTGTCAGAATCAGTGAGCTAGTATTTCAGTTCTCATGATGGATACTTCCCAGTAAATACGTGGACTGAAATATATTTTAAAAGCAAAGACGATTTAGGTTATGTCTACACTGCACACATTGCTACGGCGTGGCTGTACTGCTGCAGCCACAGGTGCACTGTGTGGCCGCTCTTTATCACCGTGAGAGAGTTCTCCCAGCAACAAAATAAAACCACCTCCAACGAGGGACGGTAGCTTCGTTGGCGGGAACGGTGCTCCTGGCGATGAAGCACTGGCCACACCGGCGTTTTTCATCATTAAAACTTTTGTCGTTCAGGGGGGTGTTTTCTCACACCCCTGAGCGACAAAAGTTTTAGTGATGCAAGTGCCAGTGTAGACAAAGCCTTAGACTTTATCAACAACAGTTGTACTGATTTAACAAAATTGGTTTAGAAACTAATTCATTTAAATTGGCACAAATTTATGTGTCCTTCATGTGGACACTCTTCCACTGGCTTAAAAGTGCCTTAAATCAGTAAGGAATCAACTAAGGTCTTACCTCCACTTAAAAGATTTGCCGTAATAGCTTATACCAACTCCCTGAACAATATAAGCTATACCAGCAAAAAAGAATTTTTGCCCCATATCGCTGAGTCTACAATAGATCTTTGGCCAGAACAGCTATGATGGCAAATCCACACCCCTAACTCACCAAACAATGCTGGCAAAACTGATAAATGTGGACCAGGCTTAAGCTACATTTAAAAAAAAAAAAAAAAAAAAAAAGCCACTTTTAGGGTATGTCTACACCAGGGGCGGCCAACCTGAGCCTGAGACGGAGCCAGAATTTACCAATGTACATTGCCAAAGAGCCACAGTAATATGTCAGCAGCCTCCCATCAGCTCCCCCCACTCCAACCTGCAGCACTCCTGCCCGGCAGCCCCACCAATCAGTGCCTCCCGCTCCCTCCCCACACCTCCCACCTGCCATGATCAGCTGTGTAGGAGGCTCTGGTAGGGATGGGGGGAGGAGTGAGGGCGCGGCAGGCTCAGGGGAGGGGGCAGGAAGGGGTGCAGTGGGGGCAGGGCCTGTGGCAGAGCCAGGGGTTGAGCAGGGAGCACCCCCCGGCACATTGGAAAGTTGGTGCCTGTAGTTCCAGCCCCGGAGTCGGTGCCTTTACAAGGAGCCGCATATTAACTTCTGAAGAGCCGCATGCGGCTCCGGAGTCACAGGTTGGCCACCCCTGGTCTACACACTTAAGCCACTACAGCAGCTGTCACTATAGACACTCACTATGGCGACGGGAGGGGTTCTCCTGTCACTGTCGTTAATCCACAATCCCGAAAGGTGGTAGCTAGACTGACTGACCAATTCCATTGGCCTAGCACTGTCTACGCAGGGGCGTGGATTTTTCCCACCCCTGAGACATGCAGCTATGCCAGCGTAAGTAGTCAGTGTAGACCAGCCCTTACTCTGGGCCTACATACTGCTTTAGTACGGTCTAACCATGTCAGTTAGGGGTCTGGGTTTTTTTACTGACATAGTTATACTGGTACATCCCTACTGTGGACAAGCATAAAGGTGCATGAAGCTATACCAGTATACAATCCATAGCAGTTATACCCGTCTAAAGGTCCCTTATACCAGTATAGCTTATTTCCCTTCCTGTATGAGAATAGCTAGACCCGTATAAGGCTACGTCCTCACTACGGGGGGGTCGATTTAAGATACGCAAATAGCGTAGCTGAATTCGACGTATCGGAGCCGACTTACCCCGCTGTGAGGACGGCGGCAAATCGACCTCCGCGGCTCCCCCGTCAACGGCGCTTACTCCTACCTCCGCTGGTGGAGTAGAAGCGTCGATTCGGGGATCGATTGGCGCGTCCCGACGAGACGCGATAATTCGATCCCCGAGAGATCGATTTCTACCCGCCGATTCAGGGGGGTAGTGTAGACTTGCCCTAAGCATGTTTATTCCAGCATAACTATATCCACACTAGGAGCAACTTACCAGTGGAGCTATACCCGTAGACCAGGGGGTGTCAAACTTCATTGCACCACGACCCCCTTCTGACAACAAAAATTGCTACACGACCCCAGGAGGGGGGACCGAAGCCTGAGCTCACCTGAGCCCTGCCACCCCGGGTGGGGGAGCCAAAGCCCGAGCACCACTACCCAGGGCAAGAGCAAAGCCGAAGCCCAAGGGCTTCAGCCCCAGGACGGGGGCCTGTAACCTGAGCCCCGCCACACAAGGCTGAAGCCCTCGGGCTTTGGCTTTGGCCCCAGGCGGTGGGGCTCGGGCTTCGTTTTGGCCCCCAGCAAGTCTTACGCCAGCCCTGGAGACCCCATTAAAACAGGGCGGTGACCCACTTTGGGGTCCCGACCCACAGTTTGAGAACCGCTGCAATATACTATATCGGCCAAGCACTCCGAGTGTGGATGCAGCTACACAGGCAAAGCTGCGCTTTTACCAGTATTACTTATTTCACCGCTGCCCCCCAACCAAAATAAATTCTACTGATAAAAGGGCAGTTTTGCCAGTGTAACTGTGTCAGCGCTAACAGCCTTTGTTGCCGCAGTTACGGTGGTCAAGGTTCACCCCCCTTCAGGTGCCGACTGACACAGCTAGGCAGGCAGAAGTCTGTAGTGTAGACATACCCTGTGCTGCATTACTTTAATTATACCAGCATAGTTATAGTTGTGTGTGTAGACAAGACCTTAAACCAAAAAACAACTCCTATACAAGGGTTCGCACCAATTTAAATATGGGCTCAAATTCACACTGTAAATTATGCCGGGGCAACCTTTCCCTGCAGACAAAGCCGAGGTAAATAAATATGAGGCACTCTTAAATCAGTTTAAGAGCATCCATACAAGTGGGTTGCATCCATTTAACTAAATCTGCTTCTAAACCAACGTAAAGGTCTTGTCTTCACAAGAAAATGGCACCGTTATAATTTAAAGGTGTGAATTTAAACCAGTGTAATTGAACAGGCGCGAAAGGTTGTGTGTGGACACACTTACTTCGGTTTAAGAGTGGCTGGTTTTGGTTTAGCTTAAGTCAGTCAGGAACAAGTTTAATTAAATCATAAGCAGCCATTTTTAGGCCTCGCCTACACACAAAAGTGATACTGTTTTAGGCAGGGGTGGGCAAACTACGGCCCGCACGCCGGAGCCGTTTTAAGACGGCCCCTGAGCCGCACCACGCGGCTCGGTCTCACTCCGGCAGGGGCGCTGGGTTGGGGTCCACACCACGTGGCTTGGGCCCGCTCCGGCTGGGGCGCTGGGTCAGGGGCTGAGCTGTGTGGTGTGGCCCCGCTCCGGCCGGGACGCTGGGTCCAGGGCTGCACCATGCGTCTCGGCCCCGCTCCAGGGAGCACTAGGTTGGGGGCCACACCCCTGAGCCTCTCCCCACACCCCAACCTCCTGCCCCAGCCCTGATACCCCTTCTGCCCTCTGAACCGCTTGGTCACAGCCCAGAGCACCTTCCTAGACCCCAAAATTCCTCATTCTCAGCCCCACCCCAGAGCCCACACCCCAACCCCAATTTTGTGAGCATTCATGGGCCCTCCATACAATTTTTATTCCCCACTGTGGCCCTTGGGCCAAAAAGTTTGCCCACCCCTGGTTTTAGGTATACAAGTATGATTAAAACAGTACAATCCCCACATAGATATAGTCATATAAAAGTTCTTATTCCAGTATAGCTTATTCCCACACAGGAAGGGGAATAAACCATACCGGTATAGGGCACAGCATCTACACTAGGGGTTGTGCCAGTATAAGTGAAAAAAATCACACATACCCTAACCAAAATAGTAATACCAGTGCAAAAACTGCATGTAAACTAGGCTTTATACCGAAAGGAGAGCTTCCACACAGACTTTTGCACTGGTTTAACTAACTATATAGGATTCAAGTGATACCAGTGCAACGTTCTCCTGTCGACAGTGTGTTAGTTATATCAGTGCATACTGTGTGTGTGGACAGTGCTATGTAGAGATGTCCTGAAGCCCGATTGCTCATTTGTTAAAACTGTTTTAGCAAAGTTGCGCTCTAGCCGCACCACTGGCAAGACCACATTAGCGGAAACAGGTGATTTCTTTTAAAAAAGGGGCTTTTCAGCCAAAAAAGGGCTGTACTGTGGACTTCTTACTCACACCGGTAAACAGGTAAACACTGACTTGCAATATATTCATGGGAGTTAGTGCTCACAACACGAGTGGGGACACCACCGTTCGGCCTTTGATTAGGGCACACAGAACGGAACAGGGGTCCTCAAGAAACATACCTGGTGGAACATTCTCAAGGTGCCATGGCAACCAGAAATGGGCCCAAGCCATGCAGGTTGGACCGAAACTTCCTCAAAGTTCAGGAGTGTTTGGATCAGGTACCCTGGTTCTGACCCATCTCCCAACTCCTTGAAATTTCATACCAAATAGTACTTTCTAGGCCCATTGTATTGGTGAGCGGGAGGAGACAGTTGAGTTGCAACCAGAATGATGGGACTGGGAGGCGGGAAAGGACAAACAAATAAGTATTTGTATGAAGGGCTATGGTGCCTGCTTGTCCGACTGAGCAAAACAAGGAGCTAAGAAGAGAACCAGTCCTGGCAAGGTGAGCACCCAAAATAGATACAAGTGTTTCTTTAGTTTGCGCCTTATCAATTATGAGACTCTACTAAAAAGTAATGATAAAGAGCAGCATTGGCCAGCTTTATCTAACAGCTTGTTACTGCAAACTTCCACACCAGTATCCAGGAGCAGGATTTTTGTTTGTAAATCCTGGCCTTCTAAAATAGGGTCTAGTGGCAGGCAATGTATAAAACCACACAAGAGGTATTTCTAACTAATAGAGCCTGGCCAGTGTGCCACCTCCATCAAGAAATAATGATTTACATAAAGAAAGCTGAAACCACAGTAAGATGCAACAGAAACTAACAGCATGAGAGGGGACATTTTGGAGAATCACAGACTCATAGAAGATTAGGGTTGGAAGAGACCTCAGGAGGTATCTAGTCCAACCCCCTGCTCAAAGCAGGACCAACCCCAACTAAATCATCCCAGCCAGGGCTTTGTCAAGCCAGACCTTAAAAACCTCTAAGAATGGAGATTCCACCACCTCCCTAGGTAACGCATTCCAGTGCTTCACCACCCTCCTAGAGAAATAGTTTTTCCTAATATCCAACCTAGACCTTCCGCATTGCAACTTGAGACCATTGCTCCTTGTTCTGTCATCTGCCACCACTGAGAACAGCTGAGCTCCATCCTCTTTGGAACCCCCTTCAGGTAGTTGAAGGCTGCTATCAAATCCCTCCTCACTCTTCTCTTCTGCAGACTAAATAAGCCCAGTTCCCTCAGCCTCTCCTTGTAAGTCATGTGCCTCAGTCCCCTGAACATTTTTGTTGCCCTCCGCTGGACTCTCTTCAATTTGCCCACATCCTTTCTGTAGTGGGGGGCCCAAAACTGGACACAATACTCCAGATGTGGCCTCACCAGTGCCGAATAGAGGGGAATAATCACATCCCTCGATCTGCTGGCAATGCTCCTACTAATGCAGCCCACTATGCCGTTAGCCTTCTTGGCAACAAGGGCACACTGTTGACTCATATCCAGCTTCTCGTCCACTGTAATCCCCAGGTCCTTTTCTACAGAACTGCTGCTTAGCCGGTTGGTCCCCAGCCTGCATGGGATTCTTCCAGAGTGCAGGACTCTGCACTTGTTCTTGTTAAACCTCATCAGATTTCTTTTAGCCCAATCCTCCAATTTGTTTAGGTCACTCTGGACCCTATCCCTACCCTCCAGCACAATGGTGGGCAACCTGCAGCCCACCAGGGTAATCCGCCAGATCATTTGTTTACATTTGCCTGGCCGCTCGCAGCTCCCAGTAGCTGTGGTTCACCGTTCCCAGCCAGTGGGAGCTGCGGGACGTAGCGCAGGCCTGGCTGCCACATCCCGCAGCTCCCATTGGCGAGGAACGGCGAACCATGGCCACTGGGAGCTGCGGGCGGCCATGCAAATGTAAACAAATGGTCTGGCAGTCCTCCAGCAGATTATCCTGACGGGATGCATGAGGCCCATGGGCCACAGGTTGCCCACCAGTGCTCCAGCGTATCTACCTCTCCCCCCAGCTTAGTGTCATCCGCAAACTTCCTGAGGGTGCAAACCATCAGCCCACTGAACACGGTGCCAGACAACGGGTAAGGCGCACCTTGCTAATTCCCAGAACTCCGCTGTTTACAAGAGTGCTCTGGGCTATTACTGCAGAAGAATGCAGTACTTTTAAAAACAAAACAAAACAAAGGGCTCCAGCTAATGACTGGGAGACCACTGTGGATTAATGAATTTTGCAAATAAGCAAAGAGGAGAATAAGTGGTATGAAAGAACAATCAAGGATGCTGCGCTGCAAAATGTTCTTTGTTCATTTATTTAAACAAGTGTAAATTAGTCCGAATGTATAGTAATTGTACACCAAAGTAGATGGAGAGTGATATATTGTGTAAAAGTAACGGGGTAAGTTTACACTACAGTGGCACAGACACAGCACAGCAGCTGTGCCGCCATACCACCATAGTGTAAACGCTTCCTATAGGGACGGAAGGGGGTTGTCTGTTGAGGTAGTTAATCCACCTCTCAAAGAGGCGGTACCTAGGTTGATGGAAGACTATTCCACTGACCTATCTGTGTCTACACTGGCCGTTAGGTCGACCTAACTACAGCACTCAGGGTGCAAAATTTTTCACAGCCCTGAGCAACATGGCTAGGTCGATCTAATTTTTAAGTGTAGACCAGGCCTAAGTCTTTGAAACGTGAGCCCTCTTTACATCGCTCGGCTGTTGCTGAGAAGAGGGGTTAGACTTACAGGCATGGGAACTAGGGGTACTGAAGCACCCCCAGGTTTTGCATGGGGCCAGCGGCTTGGGTCCCGGACGCAGGCCCTGCTCCCCAGCCACTGGTCCCACGCCCGGGGCCCCACACCTGGCCCCCCTGCTTCCAGCTACTAGCCCCACGGCTGGGGCTCTGCTACTGGCCCCGCACAAAGGGGTCCTAGCTGCCAGCCCCGTGCCCACCCCCAGTCTTTGTCCCCTTGCCCCCGTCCGGGTCCCCCCTCCCGAAGACACAGCACTGCTCCCGGCCCTAGCTGTGCGGGGGTGGGGTGCAAAGAGGGGTAAAGGGGCTGGCTTTCAGCACTATTAAAAGGGTTCCAGTGCCACTGGTTAGACTGTTGCGGCATTTGTGCTGCCAGTGAGAACTATCAGGCTTACAGATTCTCAGGTGAGAATGAGTGAGAGTCTAAGGCCTAGTCTATATTACAAAGGCTTTGCTGGTGTAGCTATCCTCCCTAATGGAGACGCAGCTTAGATCTTTTGCCAGTATAAACTGAATATATTGACATAGCTATGCCGGTTAGGGTTATGATTTTTTGTACATTCTTAACTGACATAGTTATGCCAGCAAAACGTTGTTGTGTAGACCTGGCGACAGACTGCAATGGATGTCGGGCCAAGCCGTTATTGTACAGGTGCATTTTTAAAAGATCTGAACAACATAAATGTTAAGCTATATCATTTCACATGGACATGTATTAAAGATGCACATGCAAGTGCAATCCTCACCTCTCAACACATGCAAATCACATTTGCATCAATGGGTCTGTGCAGCCCAGGGGGCTCTACTCAGACAGACTAGATCACAGAATCTGGGGTCATGGTTTAAGTTTATAAGAAACTCTCTTATTGTCCCCTAGTTTTACGGGACGAGACTTATGTTGGAAACATAATTCTGGGATGCCGCTGCGTAATACGAAGTCTCTAGCCCAAGAGAAACAGATCTTTGCATAAATTTTGGTTTATGGCAGTCCACCCATTAAGTTTTAGCGGTGCAGGAACGCATAACTGTGGTTTCAAATGGGTTTCATTTTCAGACACTCTCTCACAAAACCAGCTTCACTTAAAAATAAAATGTGAAAGAACACGGTCGCCTACAATAGAAACTAAACTCTCAGCACATTAAAAGAAAAAGAATAAATGTAAAATGCCTGAGCTGATGTTTTAAAAAGTGACTGCAGGCAAACATTTCAAAGTCACCTAAGTCCCATTTCAAAAGACTTAGGAGGCTACATCTTATTGGAAGTCAATGGGCTTTAGCCCCTAAGTGCCCAAGTCACTTTTGATAATAAGATTTAGACTCCTAAATCATTTAAGCATCTTTGAAAATTTTAACCTGCACGTATAACCATCATTTCTAATAAGGGTCTTTGGTATGAACAGTTACATGCATCAAATACTGTATATACAGCATAGCACATAGAATTGTGGTCAAGTTTTACACTGGATTCAGAGTACAACTCTTACACACATGCCCACCTCATTTATTAAGCATTGTCTGAAAGCACCAAATACGGGAATGCGTATTTTAAATTGACTGAGGCAAGGAAAAGAGAAATACGATCTTGGGGCTTATTCTAGTCACCCACAAGAGATTGTGAACTAAACCCTTTTATAAAAACAAGGCATCTAGGCTGGAAGCCATGCTATTCAGCAAAGCCTTGCAGGTGTATAATTTGAAACTCCCTAAAATTCTAAGCTAACAAAATATATTAGAGGTCATTTGGAGCAGTCCTGGTCTCCTAGTTCTATGGTCTTCACATTAGGAGAGCACTTAACACATGCAGCGTATTCCCCTTTTTTCAAAGTATTACTTTGATAAAAGCAATACAAAACTGCAATTATTTGTCAATTATTGATCTCACCTTTTGTTCTTGAAGGAAACAATTTATTCTGCAGTTTTAACCCCCCCATTCCCCATGAACCTGAATATTATAGCACATATGGTAGGTGACCCAAGTCCTATCTAACACCTTGACATATTACAGGGTGAGCTAAGGACAGTGTTACAGCCTTTGATCTTAATTTCCAGTTTAATTTGGAGACATCCCCTTAGCATGACTTGCATAACTCTGTGTGCATTAAAAATACTAACTAGCCTGTCAAAAACAGCTCTTCCCCAGCAGGGGACACCAGGTGCGCTTTGCTAATTGTGCTTTCCCCTAACTACTATTTAATAATGCAGAGTGGCTTAAACTGGAATTTTAAGGCTTGTATTTAAAAGGAGAGAGCTTTCACAGCGTTAATGAGAGTGTTATTTCTCTTCTAAACTAAAAGGTTGGGTTTGTTTTTTTTGCTTTCATTCCTATAGCTATCAATGGAAAAACATATCCATGTGGCAGACCTGTTACAGGATGGTTAAAAGAAAACCTATGGAAAGGAGATCATTCTCTGCCCTACCAAGGGTTCTTTCTATGGGGATGTTACATTTCCTAAAGAACCTTGTTAAATTGACTCCGGATTTATATTCTGTAGGACTTCTCCTTTAGGCTAAAACACTCCCACTGTGATGTTTGTAACCCAAACATTGCAGCATAGTGTGAAAGCCTGAAAGTGAAACTGACTAGACTGGAAACAGTGGGCTAGCTCCATTTTCCAAGTTGGGGCAAAGAGTAAACAAAAAGTATAAATGGCAAAGAGTGACATTAGAGTTTTAAATGTTTAACTCCTCTCTTTCCCCCATGTGAGGCACTGTTGGTAGCACAGTGACCGTTCTTTTATTTGGATTTCACACAAAATATTATTTGTAGCCCAGATTTCTTTTCTCACCGAGATTTACATCTTAAGATGTGTCACTTTAGGCAACTACCCCTTTCTTTTAATTTATTTGCAGGAGTTTGGTTCAGTCCCCCCCCGCCCCCCATGTTTACATGCATTTTATACTATTATCGAGGCAACCTGCTTAAGACCCTCTCCTACCTTGCAGGGTAGTAAACCAGGGTGGGGAAATGGCTATGAGCAAATCAAGTGATCACTCAACATTAGAAGCTTTTCTCCCAGGGACACACTTCGCAGTTTGCTGCCCTTTCTTGGCCAGACACACAACCCGGGCACCCTCGAGCTCGGTGCACAAAAACCAGACAGCAGAGACCAACTCCGCGCCTTGAAAACACTTCCACGGCCCCAACTCCTTCTCTCCGGCTTCTTGCAACTCAGAGCTCAACCAAGGGGACCGGGGGAAGGGCGGGGGGGGGGGGAATACTTTGTGCTCCTGTGAAATTGACTAGGGGCTTGTAACTGACTAGCCATTTGCTTGCAGGGGATTGGCGGAGCTGTAAACCCATCTGCGTGGCCTGAGCTACGAACGGGTCTTTGGCTCTTTTATTAATTATTATGGTGATTTTACATGAAGCCTGAAGCCCTCCTTTTTCCTCGCCCCTAATTTTCCCCTTCAAAAGATGGCGGGCAGAAGGAGAGAGAGAGAGAGAGAGAGGAAAAAATCCCTTCCGTAAGGACGATGGACTGCGACCTCCCAGCGCCGCACAAACTCCAGTCTGTGCGTTTTGGGGGGATGGGGCGTGGGGGGATGGATCGGCAGAGAGGGGGATGCAATGCGAGAGGCAGGGTCTCAGTTGCAGACATCCCCCCCAGAGCTCCTTATGGGGCTGCTTTGGGCGCCGGGTTAGAGGAAGGAGGAGGGGGAAGAAGAATATAAAGAGAGAGAGAGAGAGAGAGAGAGAAATCAGCAGCCACACTGTATCCGATCTCCAGCTGGCTTTGTTACATTGTTGCAATGCACAAAGGCTGCAGAACCAAGGGGAGCGTTAAAGGGCTTGCAAAAAAAAAAAAAAAAAAAAAAAAAAAAAGAGCGCATTAGCCTTTCCCAAGTGGGTTTTGCATTCACCCCCTCCCCACTCCCCCTCCTCCAGAAACCATGGCCCGGTGCTAGCAATGCAAAACAAAGCATCGAACGAATAAAGGGTAAGATTAAATAGATTACTTTGCCCCGGCAGCTCCAGCAACGTTTGCCTTATAGTCCCTCCAGTTGCTCTTCTTTTTATCCTCAGCAAGGCAGCATAATAGATGCGCTAAAGCTATGGAGAGCTCATGCGCCTAGGCGCAAAGCCATGTGGGGAAGGCAGTTTTTGCACCGAGCATGGGAAAGGACAGCGGTAGTCCTGAGGACTGCAAGTCCCAGCATCCCCCGCGCTCCTCCATTCTGTCTCCCCGCACTCTCCCTCCGTTGGACCAGCGGGCAGAAGAGAGAAACAGTAGGGGGTTATTCCCAGGTCAGCGGGTGTATATGACATTTAAACATGCTCCTTCCTCAGGAGAGGCAAGATCTAGGTTGGTTTGTGGGGGACTTGCGGCCAAAATCTGTAAAGATTTGTTGGCTGGGGGTCTCCCCAAGAGCAGACAATGCTGGGTGAAAATCCAGGCTTCCCCTCTCCGCCTGGCTTTGCTCCTCTCAGTCTCTAAAGGTACAACGACAAGAGCCCTTAAAGTGCAATTGGAAATGTGCAGATTCTTTCAGAGCCCTATAATGCGTTTTTATCTCCTGGAAACACGCGTGCAGTTGTATACCAAGGTCATATGAGCTGTATTTTTATACTTTTTTTTTTTAATGGTTTGCATTGGCTAGAGCGCACTCACAGTTATTATGCAACAAGCAATGCAAGTCACAATAAAAACAATGCAAGCCATAATAGCATGGCACGAAATGCAGCCAAGTGCAAATCATGTTACAGTTTTGCAGTGGTTGATGCATTTCGCAATATATGTATCATGCATCAGCCATTGCAAACCAAAATAAAAAATGATGCAATAATCCAACAAATGCAAATCATAAAAAAAATAAAGTGTAGATATTAAACACACCCACTCTGAAGAGCAGCAGATATGAACATTCTTGGAAGCACAACCAAGTTGTAACAAAAAAGGCAATAGAATATATGCTGAATTGGATCAACAAATGCAAACATTGGTAAAAAGAACAATATAAAAGCCAACACATTATAACCAAAAATATGATTCAATTCCTTCAGTACAAAATAAAATATAGCAATTAGAAAACAAATGAATCCAGCAGAAACATTTGACTGTCAGTATAAAAAATAAGTAGTTAAGGGATTTCTCTCTGGATGCATATGCCAGTAGAGGCTTCCATGCTGCTCATTATATAAACACCCAGGCACAGATGCCAATTAATAAGTTGGTTTATTATAACCATAGTTGGAGGCACTTTCATTGTAAGGCCTTGTTTTCAGAGGATACGTTTCTGAAAAATGTGACCTACGGGACTGAAATTTCTCAGGCCTGTTCTCATCACAATTATGATTTTGTTTTCTTGTGGGAGTGGGGAAAGGAATAGTCAGAGACATTCCATGTAGGGAGTTTTGCAGTTACCCGAAAATGAAATAAAACAAACAAAAAGTGTTGTATATGCTTCTCCCCCTCCCCCCCGTGCAAAATGTGCTTTTAGTCCTCCCCAAACTTCCAACTTGCCATGGATTTAGTAATCAGAAACACATTGACAGTGTGAACCATTGGACCTCATTTTCGAAGATTTCTTAGAAAACACTGCCACCACAGTATTTGAGGCTGCATCTGCTTGTACAACCAAACCCACATTTATTCCTGTTAATCTGGTAAACACACATGTAACTACCATTAACATTCCCCTCTTAGGTCCCAATCCTGCAACCAAATCTACTAGCTCAGACCTTGGTGTCCCGTTGAAATCAATGGGACTCCACACTACTGGAGAGGCCTTGCTAATGGATCTGGTTACAGGATCTGGGATTAATAGTCCATGTGGGACAGGAGGATGTTTATACCTTCCTTTAAAGCATCTTAGCCTGACTACTGTCAGAGACAGGACGCAGGAAAAAATGCACCACTAATCTGATCTAGTATGGCAATTATGAAAAATATAGGAGACACTTCATCTGCACTCAAATAAAACATTCAAGTAGCACAAGGAAAAAATAATTGCAATTGCTTTGCTAGAATAATTGTCACAAATTTAACAATTTGGCCCTCTGAAATTTACGTGTCTTGTAGAATTTACTGTCTTAAGCACAAATATTAACATGTTTGTACTAGGCTGATTGATAACGACAATAAAGATTTTCTACTTGCCCATATGATAAACATTTACTTGCAGTGGTTGAGCTGAAGTTTGCAAGGTTGTTCTACATATACTCAACCTTCCTTCTCTTATAAATACTACCCGCAACCAGTCATCCAATTATTAAAAATTACTCAATCAGTTAGATTCTACAATGAGGAAGACTTACATTTTATGCCTCAATAAGAGGCAATAAAGCAACTCGCAATAATACATGGAAGGCCTGATTTTCAGAGGTGCCGAGCTCTGTAATTCCATTGGATTCAATGGAACTTGCCATTCTCAACACTTTTGAAAAGCAGACCTGTAATCAGCATCGCCAACCCTGAGCATTCAAAAATCATTAGTTTGCCCCTCCAAAAAAGTCATGATATTGGCTTCAAAATAACATTTAGTCTTATTTTATTTTCCCTTTGGTGTCATTGCCTTTAAAATTCTTGTTTTCCAGCTTTTCTCCACAATCATGAGGGCTAGAAACTTACTTTAAAAAAAACAACAAATCTGAGATTTTCATATAATCACATGACTCCCAGAGCTGGAAGTTAAAGGAAAGCACTGAATATCTCAAGACTCACAATCAAACAATGCAAGTTGGCAACACCAAGTGCAATATGCTGAGAATCAAATTCGGGATCCTGGATCACACAGACTGACAGCATCATGACTTAGAAAAAGAAAAGATAAATAGGGAAATAGAGCTGATGGCCACAGTCATTTCTGCACGGCACTGTTGGTGTTGCAGAGAGCAAGGCTTCAGCCCCCTGCTTCACCTCAGAACAACAGTCCCATTGAAAGATCTGATTGGTTCAGCTAAAGTAACCTCCTCCAGCTAGAGGAGAGAACAAGCAGCATGGATAGATATCAGCCTGAAGCTCTTAATACCATGTGGACTAGTGACAGCAATGAGGCTCTGATCCTGTGAGCTGTCCTGTGCAGATGGGCCCCTGCACTCACATGGAATCATATTGATTCCCGTGTGGCTCTGCTCATATGCCTGCTTGCATGGAGCATTTTGTGGGATGAAGGCCTTAAACGCTTGGTTTGAAAAAAATCACACACACAATTCAAACTTCACTTCCAAGTATCTATGAAGCTATGACTCTAGTAGAGAATCATAAGTATCTCATTGACAATGCACAGTAGGAACACAGATTTTGCTATCCTGGATCAACTATTGGTCTGTAAGGTACATAAGAACGGCCATACTGGGTCAGACCAATGGCCCATCTAGCCCAGTATCCTGTCCTCTGACAATGGCCAATGCCAGATGCTTCAGAGCAAATGAACAGAACTGGGCAATTATCGAGTGATCCACCCCCTGTCCCAGTTTCTGACAGTCAGAAATTTAGGGATACCTGGAGCACGGGGTTACATCCCTGTAGATATATATGATATGATAGGTATGACAGGCTACCTCCAGCAATGACCAGAATCTGCTTCAGAGTAGGGAAGGTCTTATGGTTAAGGCACTAGACAGAAACTAGGCCAAACTGGACAGTCACTACATAAAAGGATCAATGGACACAAGTCAGATATTAGGACTGGCAATATATAAAAACCTGTAGAACACTTCAACCTCCCTGGCCACACAATAGCAGATGTAAAGGTAGCCATCTTACAGCAAAAAAACTTCAGGACCAGACTCCAAAGAGAAACTGCTGAGCTCCAGTTCATTTGCAAATTTGACACCATCAGCTCAGGATTAAACAAAGACTGTGAATGGCTATCCAACTACAGAAGCAGTTTCTCCTCCCTTGGTGTTCACACCTCAACTGCTAGCAGAGGACCTCACCCTCCCTGATTGAACTAACCTTGTTATCTCCAGACTGATTCTTGCCTGCATATTTATACCTGCCTCTGGAAATTTCCGTTACATGCATCTTACGAAGTGGGCATTCGCCCATGAAAGCTTATGCTCCAATACATCTGTTAGTCTTAAAGGTGCCACAGGACTCTCTGTTGCTTTTTACAGATCCAGACTAACATGGTTACCCCTCTGATACTAGACAGCAATAAAGGAGAACTGGGTTCTAATCCCTGCTCTGCCACAGCCTTCTTGTATGACCATGGACAAATCACTTTAACTGTTCGGTGCCTCTGTTTCCCCAAATGTAAACTGGGGATAACGATCCTGACCTCGTTTGTAAAAGGCTTTGAGAGCTATGGATGAAAAGTGCTATAAAGAGGTAGGTGGTGGTGTTATTATCAGTAGAGTGGAGATAATAAATTGCTCCAAAACTTGGATAACGCAGAATTGAGGTTGACTGGCAGGGCCTCGCACCTTTCCAGAACACCGAGGGCACCTCTGTTTAAACCTCTGGAAAGCAGCAAATGGAGTCAAAGTATGCACCAGCCCCAGGCTGCAAGCTGTCCTCTGAGTGATGACCCATCCCATCCCTGAGCAACACCGTAACACTCGATCCTTCCATATGATAGATGGAGCATTGTGGGGACATAGCAGATGGGCACTGTAGAAGAATGCATCGGACTGTGTCCTCACAAAGGCAAAAAACCACATTTAGTGCCGGCTTAGTGAACATCAGCTGGCTCCTCCTGGCCGATATTCGACCACGCTGCACAAATCACCCCAGAGTTGCCAGATGTCACCACCTATTGGCCCTTGTCAGGGGTGAAAGTAACTTAAAGGACTTACCGGTACGCCCGAGTCCTGCGTGGGGGTGTGGCCTCAACCGGAAGAGGCGGGGCCTTTGAAGATGTAAAGGCCCTGGGGCTCCGGCTGGGAGCCCCGGGGCTCAGGGGTGAATTAAAGGGCCTGGTGCTCCGGCCACCGCAGAGCCCCAGGCCCTTTAAATCCCTGCCCGAGCCTAGCTGCCGGAGCTCCGGCGGCACTTTAAAGGGCCCGGGGCTGGCTGGAGCCCTGAGCTCTTTAAATCACCGCCACGGAAGCCGGTCCAGTCCGGCCCGGCGTACTGGCTCTTGCTGGTATGCCGGACCGGACCGGCTTACTTTCACCTCTGGCCCTTGTCTTAAGGATTTCCTCTGGACCATCACCTACATTTACCCCTGCCCTGGAGAGCGCTTCCGTAGGCCACTGGACTGCTACA
This sequence comes from Malaclemys terrapin pileata, assembly GCF_027887155.1. Taxonomy (NCBI): domain Eukaryota; kingdom Metazoa; phylum Chordata; order Testudines; family Emydidae; genus Malaclemys; species Malaclemys terrapin. The sequence continues at coordinate 8,559,718 of NC_071521.1, read as the reverse complement.
AAACTCCCTTTGTAGCGTACGCCAGCGTGCTCCGTCAATTGCACTGTCTGAACCCAGCACCCCACTCATCTCAATGTGACGTTTGCAGAGAAATCTGAACACCCCTTAGAGATGAGTAAGGCAAAGATTTTGTCACGGTTATTTTTCATAAAAGTCACGGACAGGTCACGGGCAACAAACAAAAATTCACAGAGTGCATGACCTGTCCGTGACTTTTATGAAAAATAACCGTACAAACTGCAGAGCAGAGGCACATGGCTCTGGTTTCATTCCCCTGCAGAAGCCGCGATAGGGGGGCACACGGCCCCGGCTGCAGCTCCCACAACCAGACCCAGCTGAAGCCGAAGAAGTCACGGACATGCGGTACTGTCGTGACCTCCCTGACTAAATCGTAGCCTCAGAGATGAGCACAATAGCTCCGAGAGATGTGAACTTATCCGTTCATCTCAATGGGTATTCTTCTTCCTCACTCCTAAAGTCTACTCCAGAGACTCTGTTGTGAAATATCAGTTTTCAAGACAATCTCATTTATGCACATGGATCTTAGAGCAATTGGGGTATTAAAATCAACTCCCTCTAAGGGGCGGGGAAGGGGCTGTATCTGACAAATCTCTTGACGAAATGACTAAATTTGCACCGAGAAGTGCTCCCCCGCCCTTGTTGTGTCATCAGTGTTCAAGATTATCTTTATGCACCTTGATTTTAGCGCATTTTAAAAATTAACAATATGGGGAGCTGTATATTGGGAATCCCTTGATCAAAAGATTCAAAATTGGCATCACAAACTTTCCTCCAGCCCATTGGGGTAGACCAGTTTTCAAAACAATCTTCTATGCTGTGGATTTCTTTGATTATTAAGCTCAGCTCCTTCTTGGGTGGGACCTTATTTAAAACCCCCTTGACCACAGTCCTCAACTGCAATAGTGTAGTTGAAGGGAAACATGGGGAAATGGAGTTTACCCGCTTCTCATTTGGGGAATATGGAGTCTAGTGGTAAAAAAAGAAGTGGTAAACTAACCTACACTATGGCCTCCCCACATTACCTAGAACTACCCACATACTCCAACAACAGGCTGTCTGAAAATACTGGGGCTTTCAACAAAGCCCCAACTCCTGCTGCATGTGCAAAAACGACTTTCATTGTCTCATGCCACATTGTGCATCCAACTTCTACCCTGAATCCCCTTTAAATATTGCTTCTCCAAAGGGACAGTGGGGGGCAGACACTCGCTGAGATCTGGCCTGAGCGGGTGACCTCAGTTGAGGAGGCTCAGAGCCACAATTTGTGCCATGGGGATGTGCAAAGAAGCATGCAAGAACCAGACAATTTTCACGTCACATGATTTTTCTAGGGGAAGGAGCTGTATGTCAGGAAGCCCTTACTCAAGTGACCTCAGTTAGGCATCTAGCCCTATCTTAGACCTCCATGAGGCCCAGCAATTTTTAAAACAAGCCAGACAAGCATGTGGATTTTAGAGCACTTAGAAAAATCCTCAGTTAAATTAGTTTCAACCTTTTAAATGAGTTTCAGTTATTGTGGTGCTCCTGCCCCCCTTCTTCCCCCCCCCCAATGGCTGCCTGCCTCACAGGAGTGTTGAGGGGATAAATTCAGGAATGTTGTGAGCTGCCCGGATAACATAGCGATGAGCACCACGGAGAAGTCTTATAAATAAAACAACATGAAACTTCTCCCTGGGCAGTGGGGATGCCACATGGGCTTTGTGGTGAGTACATGGCATTCTGTATTCTAACCCCACCAGTGACTTGCTGTGTGTCCTTGGCAAGCCATCCAACCTCTTGGCATCTCCATGTATAAAAGGGAACAAGAGCGCTGATCTACCACCCCTACAGAAATGTTATACTGATTATTTAATGATCACTTGAGCAGCATCTTGATGCTACAGAGTGCTATATTAATCTAAAAAGCAACCAGTCTTCAACTGTACCTGGTGCATCCCCACTAACTAGTACCAGGTGTAACTCAGGAAAGAATTAATCCCAGAATGACAACATTCCCCTGCATCTAGCCAAGCGTGCAATGCTATGTAGGGGGGATGATCCCTGCCGGGCCTGAGGCCTATCAGCTTTTACCCTGAAGCATCATACAAGGCAATCGTTCACCTACCTCCACTCTTATTCTCTTGTGTCTGATGAGCCTAGCTGCATCCGCTCAGGGTGGAGAAAAGCAAACATTTGCTAGGAATACCGTAAAGTCTTGTCTACACAAGAAAATCATACTAAATTGTTTTAATTTTATTGTTTAAACTAGTTTTATTAAGCAACAGAGGGTCCTGTGGCACCTTTAAGACTAACAGAAGTATTGGGAGCATAAGCTTTCGTGGGTAAGACATCTGCATCTTCTTGCATCTGAAGAAGTGAGGTTCTTACCCACGAAAGCTTATGCTCCCAATACTTCTGTTAGTCTACAAGGTGCCACAGGACCCTCTGTTGCTTTTTACAGATTCAGACTAACACGGCTACCCCTCTGATAGTTTTATTAATTGGGCACAATCCTTGCGTGTGGGCGTTCTGCTTTGGCATAGGAGTGCTTTAGATCGATTTGGCTTATGCCAGTAAAGTCTAGATCCCCACAAGTATAGAGGCAGCTAACTCAAATTAATGGGAGTTGGACACCTAAATACTTTTGGGATCGGGGCCTAGGGAATCACATCACACGATCCATTGTCTACAGCCAAGCCCTAAGATACAACCGAATTTGCTCCAACCCCTCAGACAGAGACAAACACCTACAAGACCTTTATCAAGCATTCGTAAAAACTACAATACCCACCTGGGGAAGTGAGGAAACAGATTGACAGAGCAAGACGGGTACCCAGAAATTACCTACTACAGGACAGGCCCAACAAGGAAAATAACAGAACACCACTGGCCATCACATACAGCCCCCAGCTAAAACCTTTCCAGTGCATTATCCATGATCTACAACCCATCCTGGAAAATGATCCCTCACTCTCACAGACCTTGGGAGGCAGGCCAGTCCTCGCTTACAGACAACCCCCCAACCTGAAGCAAATACTCACCAGCAACTACACACCACAGAAACACCAACCCAGGAACCAATCCCTGTAGCAAACCTCGTTGCCTACTCTGTCCCCATATCTACTCTGGCAACACCATCAGAGGACCCAACCACATCAGCCACACCATCAAGGGCTCATTCACCTGCACATCCACTAATGTTTTATGCCATCATGTGCCAGCAATGCCCCTCTGCCATGTACATTGGCCAAACCAGACAGTCCCTCCGCAAAAGAATAAATGGACACAAATCAGACATCAGGAATGGTAACATACATAAGCCAGTAAGTGAACACTTCAATCTCCCTGGTCATTCTGTTCCAGATTTAAAAGTCACTATCATTGAACAAAAAAACTTCAGAAACAGACTTCAAAGAGAAACAGCAGAACTAAACTTCATTTGCAAATTTAACACCATTAATCTGGGCTTGAATAGGGACTGGGAGTGGCTGGCTCATTACAGAAGCAGCTTTTCCTCTCCTGGAATTGACACCTCCTCATCTATTATTGGGAGTGGACTACATCCACCCTGATCGAATTGGCCCTGTCAACACTGGTTCTCCACTTGCGAAGTAACTCCCTGCTCTCCATGTGTCAGTATATAATGCCTGCATCTGTAACTTTCACTCTATGCATCTGAAGAAGTGAGGATTTTACCCACGAAAGCTTATGCCCAAATAAATCTGTTAGTCTTTAAAGTGCCACCAGACTCCTTGTTGTTTTTACTTCCCTATAAGGCACTCATAACCCAAAATCAGAGGGTTTGTGAAGGGAGGTGCAACCCTTCAATTAAACTAGTTTGTAAGTGGATTCAGTTAATTCAGTGCAATTTTCTAATGTAGACAAGACCCTAAAAATCTTTCCACTCTTGGGAGCCATCGCGCCAGTTTTCCCATGTTGTACAAGAGGGAGACAAAAGAAACAAAACATTCAGCAGCTTTTTGTTTTCATTCAGGGAACTCAGGACTTCAGCCATTCTGCCTTCAACAAAAGCCCTCTGATTAGCCTCTGTGGTCCCTTTTAGTCACACCCACAGTTACCCAATTAGTACCTCGTTAACTGCACACCTGCAGTTTATTTACTCCTCCACACTGCACTGTTGCTTTTAACCCCTTACCACCAGACTGCTTCTCACCCCCACACCCCCCCATGATGGAGAGCTGGTAGTGGAAAGGGGAATCTGTCTGTCTATGCAAAATGGGTGCCCTTCCTAGGGGTAGGCTGCACTCGGTTTTTCCACCAATTCAACTAAATCTGTAGAAAATCCCATTTAATGTCCTAGGTGCAAAAATGGTTCTCAGAGACCATTGCTGTTGAGCTCCAGGAACAATGGGAGTCAGGTGCCCAAATGCCTTTGAGGAGCTGGGCCTTGGAACCTAGCAGGATCGGGTCCTGTCTGATCAGGAGAGGCAATGTTTCCAAGAGGTTAGAGCACCAGGCTGGGAGCCAGGCCACCTGGGTTTTATTTTGCCCTAGCTACTGACCTGCTGTGAAACCTTGAGCAAGTTTCTTTACCTTTCTGTGCTTCATTTTCCCCAGCAAGAAAATAGGCAGAATTACACTCCTCTACCTTGGAGCGGCGTTGTGAAGTTTCACTAGTTAAAATAGTACAGCTATGACACATTCCTTCCTTGACAGCTTGGTACCAGCTTTGAAATGATCTAGGTGCCCACTTTCCCTATATACCCACAGAGAGCTAAGCCCAGGAAAGTCTGCAGCCGTGACTCCTCCAGCTCTGCAAAGCTCAAGGCTGGCAGTCGCAGTCCTGCCACTTTGTCATCCATCAGCAGCCATGGGCCTCGGGGGACCTCATGCATCCAGGTACACAAAGGGCAGCTCCCATTACAGGGCTACAAGCTTGGCCCAGGATTTCATGGTACAGTGCTAATGGGGAACTTATTCAGCAAAAGCTGAGGGGGGAATAGTGGCCAGTTAAATACTATGTTGTAGGTGAGTCAGAAGTAATCGGAGTAGGAATTCAGGGTATAAGTGCTTATTATTGCAGCACTGAGTAGTCCTTACTCACGTGAACGCTCCCGCTGGAGTCGGTGGGACTACTCAGCGAAGTAAGGGTTACTTCCCTGAGTAAGGGTGACACATCAGGTTCAGGGTTTGGAAAGGAATAATTCGAGTTTGCACTACTATCCTGCCTTTCATCTGAGGATTTCAGAGCATGTCAATAATCATCCGAACATCCTCCTGAGGGTGGGTAAATATTATCACCCCCTTTCAGTGCCGGAGAAGCTGTGGCACAGTGAGGTGAAGGGACCACAGTCTGTCCCCCTTGCTCTAACCACTGGATAATGCTACCGCAAGAAAAATACACCATTGAGTGCATGCTAATGTCTGTCAGCGCCTGCATGGCCGTTATCCTTCCACAGCATTCACTGCCAAGCCCTTGTTCTCCAGATGGAGAAGGGAAACTGGAGCCTCCACCCAAGGGACTCTCAATGCCAAGCTGTCTGTGGACCCTACAACAGGTACACTGCTACGCTGATGAATGAGACGGTAGGGAAGAATGTGAACTATCCAAGAGCCAAAGGAGGTATCACAAACTGACCACATTGTTTTTAATCTGTATTTTGTAACCAATTCATGCAGGGGCGGTGGGTGAACCCCCCTTCAGGGAGGCTAACCTGCCAGCCCTGAGCCTTCTGTCCGCAGCCCTCCACCCCACTGCTGGAGGAGCCCTGGCCCGCCTGCCCCAGACACCCCGAGCCGCTGGCTGGCCTTTCCCAGCTGCATCAGCCGGCTCGAGCACCAGGCCACTGACCGGCCCCGGCGCCAGGCCAAATCGCTGGCCCAACCCCTGGGCTGGCTGAACCCCCAGACTGAGGCACTGACCCAATCCCCAGGTTGAGCTGCTGGCCCAACCTCTGGGCCGAACCGCTGGCCTGAGCCACCCTGGGTGGCCCTGACCGCTGGTAGGCCTGAGCTCCAGACTGCCCCTGGAGCTGAGTCCCCACCAGCTTTAGGGGAGAGAGGGAGGGGAGGGGAGGCCTCGGGGTGGAACATGGGCAGGGGCATGGCTGGGTTAGGGGAGGCTTAGCCTGCCCTGGCCTTTGATACCTGCTGCCCATGAATCCATGTCCATTTAGGACATTGTAGCTGTCGCTGTGCAGCACACACTGAGCACATGGGATGTTGTGAAGACAGAGGAAGGATAAAAGTCAGATCCTCCTACTCTGAATGCGCAGGCCCTCATCACTTGAGCTAACGGATACTCTCCACTAGTTATAAGCAATACAGGGCCTATGACACACGGCCCTAGCAGTTCTAATTCCATCCAGTAGAGAGCAGTGGTGTGAGGGGCACCTGGGGCTGCTCTAACTGACATCAGAGATCATGGCAGCCCCCAAATGGCTTCAGAACATGGAACACAAAGGTGGCTTAAAGACACCTTAAAGTCAAAGACAGGAACCACAAATCATTCCGCCAGTTAAACACACGTATGGGGGAAGCGGAGGGAAAGACTGACCAGAAAAGAATGCTGATAGAAAGAAGATATACTTAGGCATGACTCTACTGCAGCTCCCTCAATTAGGCCCACGGGCAGCAATTTGCTTTGCTTTGATCTAGCTGTATTGAAAAGCACAGAGAAGCATCCCTGATGCTGTTCCGTTCCAGACAGAGGCAGGCGAACACTGAACTAAGGGGCAGTAAATATCCGCTGTTCGGTCGAGTTCCAGTTGTGTTCAGGGTGGGGACAGTCCTGAATACAAGCGAACAGAAGAGAAGGCAGCAGAGAGGGTGAAAAGAGAGGCAGTGCTCGTGGTTAGTGGAAAAGGCACTGGGCTGGGAGTCAGGAGACTGGGATTTTATTTGCAGTTGAGGCTTGAACCAGCTGCGTGACCTTGGGCAAGTGACTTTCCCTCTATTTCCCCTCCCACCCCTTCGTCTGTCTTGCCAGTTTAGACTGCGAGGGGCTCTCTCTATCTATCTTAGGTACATCTATGGTCCCATTAACATAGGATCTGAGCATTGCTTCTGGCTGGGCATTTTTCCTCCCAATGAGGTAGCACAGCTTGTGGGAAACTGAGGCACAACGTGACTGAAGGTACGTCTACCCCGCAGCAACCGCCCACAGCAGTATCTCTGAGCCCAGATCAACAGGCTCGGGCTCGCACTACTAGGTTAAAAACAGCTGTGTAGACAGGGCTTGTACGCTGTGGCCTGGGCCCACCCCACTCCTTGGGCTTCAGAATCCACGCTCAGCCTCTGGCCTGAGCCAAAACATCGACACCGTCGTTTTCAGTGCAGTCCCAGCGGTGCTGGGGCTAGCCCATTGGGAACCCTAAGCAGGAATATTTTGGGGGGCCCCCACACGATACATGCTAATAATTAATAGGGCCCCCCTTTGAGCTGCTCGGGGCCCTAAGTAATTGCTGTTTGCTTATGCCTAGGGCTGGCTCTGGGTAGCGCAAGCCAGAGTCCGTTGACCTGGGCTCAGAGGCTCACTGCGGGAGACATACCCTGCATGACTTTGCCCAAGGTCCCCCAGGGAGTCTGCGGTGGAGCAGAGAATGGGCTCTGGGTCTTGCCTATACTTACAGGTTGTACTGCTTTAGTTATACCAGGCTAGTCAAAGCTGTACAACCCCCTGACTGTGAACGCAGTTATACGGCTGCTTATACAGATACAGCTGTTTGTACGGGCAGGAGAATAAGCTATACGGGCAGGATGCAGCTTTAGACCAGTATACCAAACAAGGGGTTGTACCAAAACTATTTCAGTTACAATTCATCCCATTAACTGGTCCAACTTTCAAAGGTGGATCTGTGTTTGTACAGCACCTGGCCGGCACAATGATCTGAGTTGGGGTATCTAGAGGCCTCGGTGATTCAAATAATAAATCATAAAGAAGGGAAAGGGGTCAGTGCTTGAGGACGGGGAGGGGAAGAAAATTAATTCTGCTTACCTACTCTTAGGCTTTGGGAAGGGAACTTTTCCAAACTTCCCCTTGTTTGTTACTTACCTGCATGCTTCACATGGCTGTGGCCAGGGACGTGGCTGTACTGGACAACGTATATGGAAAAGGGAACATTGTATAGTCCTGCAGGCGATTGCTCACCCTGGAAGAGTTCATTTAGAAAGCAGGAATTTAGGAGGAAGGTGTAGCCAGGACAATTAAAAGGATTCTTTATTTAAGAAAACTCACAGAAATGCCACAGCTCCCTTATCTCACCGACATGTCTTTCTCCTGCTTACCTGGGCAAAATCTTCTCCTACTCTCCCCCTCTGTTATGCTCTTCTTGTGTGTATTGCACTCAGACACCCCAGCTCTGTTCAATGAGCACTACATATCATATTCTAGATATTAGATTCCATATGGGGGCTTGATCTTGCAAACATGGGCCTGAGGTGCTAAGCAGCCTTTTCCCTCATCCAGCCAATCACTTCACTTTAAATCAATCACATTAGAATACCAGGACAGGAAGGGAGCTCAGGAGGTCATTGAGTCCAACCCCCTGCTCAAAGCAGGGCCAATCCCCAGACAGATTTTTACCCCAAATTTCTAAATAGCCCCCTCAAGGCTGAACTCACAACCCTGGGTTTAGCAGGCCAATGCTCAAACCACTGAGCTATCCCTCCCCCATTGCCCACAAACTTAAAGCTAAGAACATGTTTTGCTGCATCAGGACCAGAGCACTCAGCACTTTGCAGGATCAAGCCCTCTAGTTCCTACTCTTGCTAATAAATGTTTTCAGGATCTGGCCCTACAGTTGCCCATAACAACTAAGGGGCAAGATGTTGCTTTTTCTTTCTTTTTTTTTTTTTTGCAGCATGACTTAATTAGATTTGATTAAAATGTTGTGATTATTTTCTTTGAGAGAGAGCGGGATTATCAAATCTGATGCTTGGATACTGAGTTTTCAAGGATCGTGGTTTGAAATTTTGTTTCTGTATAAGTAATTTTTTTTTATGGAAAATATTTGTTTGTGTTGGAGCATCATTAATTTTCCTGTTCCCTGATATATTCTGTTTCTTGTTTAGGTTGTAAAATAGGAAAGTTCATGTGGCGACTAATATCTCAGCCTTGCAATGACCTCTGTGTGGGTCCAGGGCTCCATCTGGCAAAATTGTGGCCTAAAACACTGCTCTAAATCTGTCCACCATCCTAAAGGAGGGGCAGACAATGTATAGGAATTAAGTAATATTCCTTTAAGGAGTTTGGAAGCCCACAAGCGTGCTTCCCTGCCTTCTCTTGCAGAAGCCACAAGAATCTAGCAGAGCCGCAGTGTAGATGTGTAGCTAGGCCTCGTATCTTTATATATAGGTAGTAAAATGGGGTTATTTGGAACCCAACTGTCTCCATGTGGTTTCCTCATATTCTGCATGTTATGTAGAGAGCAAAGACACACTTAGTGTTAGCGTAATAATGTTCACAGATCCAAGTGCAGGGACTTATGTACAGGCTGAGCAAACAGCGTGTGATGGTTGGGGGGGTGTTGTTAGGCAGGCCAGATTAACCCCAATTAGACAAACCTCTCAGGGGATGCCAATATATTTTTCTCATCATCAAGCCCTATAACAAATATTAAAGATTGGGACAGGGAGACTTTAAGCTAATAAATAACACTTAGCATTAGTATACAGCTTTCCATTTTCTAATAAATAATAATAATAAAGCCTAGCTCATATGTGCGCTTTACACACCGTCACTACGTAATTGTGACAGTTTACACTAGTATCAGAGGGGTAGCCGTGTTAGTCTGAATCTGTAAAAAGCAACAGAGGGTCCTGTGGCACCTTTAAGACTAACAGAAGTATTGGGAGCATAAGCTTTCGTGGGTAAGAACCTCACTTCTTCAGATGCTAGTGGTTTTCAGACGTGCTGAGAGCCTGTTGCTCCAGTGGAAGTGGCTGGGAGATGCGAATGTGTGTAAGTCCGTGTGTGATTCAGGCTGGATGCCTCAAAAGGGAGGCACTTGAAATCAGTGGCCTCTCTGCAAAATTTGGTTGTGGCTTGCCTGAGCCCAGGGGGCAAATCAGAGTCAGAGCTGAAATCAGAACTCAAAAGTTTGCTTGATCCTTGTCTGGTGTTGGGACACACTGTTTTTATGAAAATATGCCTGGCTCCATCATGAATCTTTACTGAGGTGTGGATCTGTATGTGTGATCTATTATTATCCGCCTTTGAAGGAAGGTCTATAATTGCCATGCCGAGGTGCATAGATTCCAAAGCCAGAAGGGACCATTGTGATCACCTAGTCTCTCCTCTTATATAATACAGGCCAGAGAACTGCCCCCAATTAATTCCTAGAGCAGATCGTTTAGAAAAACAAGCAATCTTGATTTAAAAATTGACAGCGATGGAGAATCCACCACCACCCTTGGTAAATTGTTCCAATGGTCAATTACTCACTGTTAAAAATGTACGCCTTATTTCTAGTCTCAATTTGTCTCGCTTCAACTTCCGGCCATTGGATTGCATCACACCTTTCCCTGCTAGATTGAAGAGCCCATTATCAAATATTTGTTCCCCATGTAGGTACTTTTAAACTTTGATCAAGTCACCCCTTAGCCTTCTCTTTGTTAAGATAATTAGATCATTGAGTCTATCACTATAACACAGGTTTTCTTAATCCTTTACTCCTCATGGCTCTTCACTGAACCCTCTCCAATTTAAAAAGAACAGGAGTACTTGTGGCACCTTAGAGACTAACAAATTTATTAGAGCATAAGCTTTCGTGGACTACAGCCCACTTCTTCGGATGCATAGAAGTGGGTTGTAGTCCACGAAAGCTTATGCTCTAATAAATTTGTTAGTCTCTAAGGTGCCACAAGTACTCCTGTTCTTTTTGCGGCTACAGACTAACACGGCTGCTACTCTGAAACCTCTCCAATTTGTCAACATACTTCTTGAACTGTGGACATGAGAACTGGATACAATATTCCAGCAGTGCTTGCATCAGTGCCAAATATACAGGTAAAATAATCTCTCTACCCCTAACTTCTCAAGATCAGGCCCTTTCTGACCTCCAGGTTACTGTCTATGGGAACCTGTGCATGCGGTACGGGGGGAAGCTCACACCAAATCTGCTCACTTTACTCATGGTAACATTTCATCACTTGCAATGAGCAAGCAGGATTTGGACATAAATTCATATATTGGGAAAAAATAATCTGCCTGGAAACCTTTCAGTGTTTGTTTTCAAATCCAGGAGCGAGCGTCTGAACAGGATGTAGCTGTGGTTTGGAAAAAACCAGAGTGGCATTGTCGGCAATCACAGAGAATTTGCAATCTGCTATGGATCAGATGCTGTTTAAAAACACAGAAGATGTTGGTGGATCTACTATGCCTACTCTTAATCCTGAGTAAATGCATTCATTTTCTTGAATAGTATATAACTTCTTGTTTGCCATTTGACCTGGTACATGGTATATCTTGTCTGCAGTATTAATGTCTCAGACTAATAAAAATACTAGTTAAGGCCCCAATCCTGAAAAGACGTACACACGTGCTTAACTTTGCAACTGAGAAAGTCCCTTACTACTCACTGTTGTAAATGTCAGCATGTGCGTAAGTGTGTGCAAGACTGGGGCCTAAGGGCTTGATCCAATGCCTATCAAAACTCAATGGTAATCTTTCCAGGAACTTCAATTTGTTTTGGATCCGACTGTGAGGGTTTGATCCTGCTGTTAGTGAAATCTGTGACAAAATTCCCATTCACTTCAATGGGAGCAGCACTGGGACCTCAGGTTTCAGCAAGGTATTGATTTGTTTATTTAGATTTTAACTATTTTTAAAACGATGACACCTATCCAAGGCTGTGGGTACCCCAACACTGCAGTTGGCTGGGAAACCAAATTTTAGTTATGCAAAAATTTGAGTTTTTCACAAATTTTCATCCTGAATTGAGATGACAAACCAAAAACTTCAAAATGTTCAGAGAACTGAAATCCCACAATGCTTTGTTTTGGAAACCCTGAAATATGGACTTTTCACAGCACAATTTGCTCCCCGGGATCTCGAGCTGTCTGTCAGCCAGGCTGCAAGTGGAGTAGGTCACTCTGGATGACTTAGCAGTTGCTGACTGGAATTGACAAGATTCTTAGCATTTTGGTCAGCTATTCAGTGGTGGGCAGCTGTGAAACTGACACGAATTATGTCAGTTTCAGTCAGCCCCTGACAGGGTCCCCAACCCTGTGGGGCTGCCAGAGACCAAGGGAGGCTAGAAACCCCAGAAGTCCTGGGTCCTCAGTAGCCTACCCCATGTAGGGTGACCAGACAGCAAGTGTGAAAAATCGGGACCAGGGTGGGGGGTAATAGGAGCCTATATAAGAAAAAGACCCAAAAACCAGGACTGTCCCTATAAAATCGGGACATCTGGTCACCCTAACCCCATGGGCTGAAGGGGATCCAGGAAGCCCTGGGAGTGCTGGTTCTTAAGCTTCAAGGCTCCCAGTTTAGCAGGCTGCCAAGGAGCCAGGCAGAGGATGGGGCAGGAAACAAGACAGGTTTCCACTGAAGTTTCAGGGGCAGGGAGGGAAGTTCCATCAGAAGTTTGTTTTGGAAAAAAAAAAAACCCTCCCAGAGAATCACCAGCCACCCCCTTTCTTTTATGAGAGGGGAATCTGGCTCCAGTTGTGGTAGCGTGGCCTGGAGAGAAAAGTGATTCCCTCAGATAGGTTGGGGTCCCAGGCTATTTGGGCCCTATAGGTAAGGCCTTACCAAATTCAAAGCTGTAGAAAAACACATCACCACAGACCGTGAAATCTGGCTATTGTAGGGGAGACCAGATTTTACAGAGTTGGGCAGCTGGAAAGCGGCAGTTGCTGGCCAGGAGCCCAGCTCTGAAGGCAGTGCTGCCACCAGGAGCAGTGCAGAAGTTCGGGTGGTAGGTATGGTATTGCCACCCTTACTTCTGTGCTGCTGCTGGCGGTGATGCTGCCTTCAAAGCTGGGTGCCCAGCCAGCAGCTGCCCTCTGGCTGCCCAGCTCCGAAGGCAGGAGCACAGAAATATGGGTGGCAATACCGTGACCCCCCTACAATAGTCTTGCAACTCCCCTCCCCCACAACCTCGTTTTCAGTCAGGACCCCCCACAGTTACAATACCTGAAATTTCAGATTTAAATATCTGAAACTGTGACATTTATGATTTTTAAAATCCTATGACCATGAAATTGACCAAAATAGACTGTGAATTTGGTAGGGCCTATTATAGGTCATAACCAACACCTTACATTCCACCTGCAGGCCAATCGGCAGCTGGTAAAGATCACAGATCAATGCTTTCAGCAAGATGCCCCACTCAGTAAGAAAGAGGCTGAGTTCCATACCAGCTTCTGTCTCCGAATGTACGGGTCTAACTTGATGCATCTGAGCAATCCCATCAAAACCTCAGGTACTTAAAATTGGGCATGTGCTTAACTGGGGCCTATTATAATTAAAAATAGTTTTGCTTTCTTTAAAAAAGTTAATTAATTTTTTTTTTTTTTTTTTTTTTACCCAGCTCCCAGGGCAGGGGGAAATGCAGTGTTGTTGAGATGCTTAATTACTGTTTGTTAAGCACTTTGAGATCTTTAGGTACTAGCAAAATAGTAATAAAAATTAAGAGAACCCTGGAAGTGGTAGGGGAAATCTCCCAAACAAGGAAGTAAGTGAGAGGTGGGACACAGTACATGTGAATTATAATCTTCAGCAAGAAAAGCAAATACTTTTTGGTAGGAACAATGTCAATTGAATAAATACCTGCTTTTAAAATGGTGAACTTAGTCTATTTAAACAAACCAACCAACCTTCGATTACAAAAAAGGAGAACTGAACTGGATGTGTCTCTTAATGCTGTCCCTGTGGATTGTACAGCTTTTCCAACTCTGTTTCCTATCTTCTACTTTTGCCCCTCCTCCAGGTTTGCTTTATAAGGTTTAATTCTTTAAATTCCTGCTCCAGATTTCCTAAACAGGCAGTAAAATTTTCCTTGAATCCCCCCAACACCAGAAATTCTCCATTCCCCAACTGCCATTAGAACTTTTGGATCTCAAAGATCTTTGTTAAAGGACCAGCTCTTCACACACTTTTCTTGTTAAACGAAGGCAGCTTGTCACGATTTCTGTGTAGCCTTTGGCCTCAGTTCAGGAAAGCACTTAACAACATGCTTAAAGTTAAGCATCTGCTTAAGTGCTTTCCTAAATGTGGGCTTTTATGTGGATGTTCTGAGACCCTGTAAAATGTTATGGAGCTTGCGTGGAGCATAATTGGGATAGATTCTATTTGCTGAATCCAGCCCTTATGTGTTGTAACCTTTTCATTAAAAACAACGAGGAGTCCTTGTGGCATCTTGGAGACTAACACATTTATTTGAGCATAAGCTTTCGTGGGCTAGAATCCACTTCATCATATGCCTGAAGTGAAAAATACAGGGGCAGGTATAAATACATGAAAGGATGGGTGTTGCTTTACCAAGTGTGAGGTTAGTCTAATGAGATAAATCAATTAACAGCAGGATATCAAGGGAGGAAAAATAACTTTTGAAGTGGTAAGAGAGTGGCCCATTACAGACAGTTGACAAGAAGGTGTGAGTAACAGTAGGGAGAAATTAGTATTGGGGAAATTGTTTAGATTTTGTAAAGACCCAAACTCTCCCAGTCTTTATTCAGGCCTAATGTGCTGGTGTCCAGTTTGCAAATTAATTCCAGTTCTGCAGCTTCACATTGGAGTCTGTTTTTGAATTTTTGTTGTTGAAGAATTGCCACTTTTAGGTCTGTTATTGAGTGACCAGAGAGATTGAAGTGTTCTCCTACTGGTTTTTGAATGTTATAATTCCTGCTGTCAGATTTGTGTCCATTTATTCTTTTGTGTAGAGACTGTCCGGTTTAGCCAATGTACATGGCATAGGGGCATTGCTGGCACATGATGGCGTATATCACATTGGTAGATGTGCAGGTGAACGAGCCCCTGATGGTGTGGCTGATGTGGTTAGGTCCTATGATGGTGTCCCTTGAATAGATATGTGGACAGAGTTGGCACCAGGGCTTGTAGCAGGGTTTGTTTCCTGGGTTGGTGTTTTTGTTGTGTGGTGTGTAGTTGCTGGTAAGTATTTGCTTCAGGTTGAGGGGCTGTCTGTAGGCGAGGACTGGCCTGTCTCCCAAGATCTGAGAGTGAGGCATCGTCCTTCAGGATAGGTTGTAGATCCTTGATGATGTGCTGGAGAGGTTTTAGTTGGGGGCTGTAGGTGACGGCTAGTGGTGTTCTGTTACTTTCTTTGTTGGGCTTATCTTGTAGTAGGTAACTTCTGGGCACCCTTCTGCTCTGTCAATCCATTTCCTCACTTCACCAGGTGGCTATTGCAGTTTTAAGAATGCCTGTATTTTTCCCTTCATGCATCTGATGAAGTGGGTTCTAGCCCACGAAAGCTTGTGCCCAAATAAATGTGTTAGTCTCTAAGGTGCCACAAGGACTCCTCGTTGTTTTTGCTGATACAGACTAACACGGCTACCGCTCTGAAACCTGAAACCTTTTCATGGGCTCTCCTGTGCAGGGTCAGAACAGAGATTTTATTATGCTTTCAGCTGTGCCACTTGGGGTGCATACTGCAGCTTGTTTAAGAGCTTCTTTGTGCAAGACAACTCAATCTAACCAAAAAACCAAAGCTGTCTTAAAAGGTTGGTACAGCTGCAGTCATTATTCACACTTATAGACAATAGTTTTCCTGAGATCCACTGAAGTATCCAGGCAAGCGATTCAAGCCTGTATATACAGACATCAGTCGTCACTGCGGATTGAATCCGATACCTCCAGCACCAAAAGCACGAGTCTCTAATCACTTGAGCTCAAGAAGAGATCACGTCGTAGGTAATTATTAGAGGGAGACATGGTGATATGTATTAGAGGGAGACATGGTGATATGTATTAGGCCATTGTATTACACAATCACCAGCACTGAAGCAAAAGACAAAGAGATAGAGATGAGAAAGTGACTATACTGAACATTTGCATGTGGTATAGTCGTTGGGAATTCTGATTTTCTTTTTTCTTGGTATAGGTTGTTAATTTACTGTTGGTGAACCAAGCCACATTGTCTGCTCTGGTGATTGGAGTCCTCTATCTACCCACAAAACAGATATAGCAGGGCCCATGGCAATGCAAACTTCACACACGCTGCTCCACCAACTCACCTCAATGCTGGTTCAGATGGAGACCTGTCTGCATGGTTCTGGACTTGTATGCTGAGGGGTGAATAAGAGTAACTGTGATAGTGTGTGGAGGGATGGAAGGGGGGGTTATGTGGATACTTGTGTGTAAGGAAGTGGATTAAGACCATCAGTTCATTTCATACAGGTGACTGAACAGCCATCACAGGCTGTGTCTCCGTTGCAATTCTCCCACTGTTGCACTAGGACTAATGCAGCTGCAACATGCTGGCAGTAGCATCAACCAGTTGTGAGCATTTTTGCTGTTATGTCCTCTAACCCTGGTCTGAGTAGGCCAAAGGGTAACCGCTTTCAGTCACTACAGCATATAGGCTGGATTTGAACCAGCAAGGCTGAATGAAAAGGCTATGTATCCTATTAACAATTTCCTGAGTGGTCCAGTCACCCGTTTTCCATTAGTGAGGATTTTCTTATCAATAGGGAAAGTGCTAGTGTAGCAACCCAAACGGGGCATTAGCTACATCATAAGGATTTGAAACTAGGGGAGTCCTTTTAACATCAGCTGTTTACTCATCCTGAAAGTCAATATTGGAAAGCACTCCACTGGGGCCCAAAAATGAAACCAGTCCCTTGAAAGCATTCCTGTATGCCACACCTTTATTATTGTGAGGCACCAGGTTTACTCTGTCTCTAATTCCTGATATTTGCTCATTTTACAAATCAAACAATGATTTATTTGTTCCGAGCTCTACAAACTCAGCCTGGCCTCTGAAAATCAAGCTTTTTTTTTTTTTTTAATGCATTGTCAGTAATAAATATTCTTCAGGATGAATTGTGCCCTCAGCAACATCTAGGCAAATCCATAGTCTCCAAATTATGTTCTCAGTGGCACTGGGCATTGCACAGGTGTCACCAAAGGCATAGCTTGGAGACGAGGGTCTTGCCCAGGCAGGTGTTGCTGATGGCCCGACTATGAGATTGGGGGGTTGCACATGAGTTACTGAAAACATAATTCATACTGGAGAATCTGCATTACAGGCAATAATTAGGACCCCACCAAATTCATGGCTGTGAAAAATGCATCACAGTCTCTGAAATCTGGCCTCCCTCATGAAATCTGGCTATTGCTGGTGTGTGTGTGTGTGTTGCAGTATTGCCACCCTTACTTCTGCACTGCCTTCAGTGCTGGGTGACCGGAGAGTATCCGCTGCTGTCTGGCTGCCCAGCACCACCGCCAGCAGCAGCACAGAAGTAAGGGTGCCTTGGTATGGGATGGGGGGTGTCACGTTTTGGGGAGGGGGTTGTCACAGTCTGAAATATTTTCAAAGGGGGTCCCAGCAGTTTGAGAACGGTTGATTTAGCAGACTCCCTTACCCAGGGCGACTTACAAACCTAACAGTAGTACAGTACAACGCTCATA
The DNA here is from genome assembly GCF_027887155.1 of Malaclemys terrapin pileata. Lineage (NCBI taxonomy): Eukaryota > Metazoa > Chordata > Testudines > Emydidae > Malaclemys > Malaclemys terrapin. Next base: position 8,542,161 of record NC_071521.1, on the reverse strand, counting down.
TACTGTGTGGACACATCTGCAAAATTTGCTATTTATGCCATGACCAACCCTTGAAAAATGTGTGATTTCTGTCATTTAAGTAGACCACTAGCAATACTGTATAACCGTGATACTCCGACCTCAGTGGTTCAGGAGACAAACTGGTGATCAACATTACCTAAGACAGCCACAGTAGTGTGAATTTTTTTATTTATATATATATATATATATATATTCCCCCAGCAAAATGACTGACCAAGTATTTTGCAATTGGTTAATAACCTAGTAAAAGCATCCTGATTGGTTAATAATTAAATCACACCGTGTTTTAATATCATGAGCTTCAGGAGACACATTAAAGAGCCACTTGTGGCTCCTGAGCCTAAGTCTGACTATCATTGATTTGAGAGAACACAGCTCGAGTCTCAGGCCTTGGCTACACTTGAAATTACACTTGGAAGCTGCAAGTACTCCACCTCTCCGAGGGGAGTAGCTTGCAATGTTGCAGTGCTGTGAGCGAGCGTGCAGTGCTGCAGGCTCTGATTACACTGGTGCTTTACGGCACTGCACTCACTGCGCTCGGGGGGGGGGGGGGGGGGGCGTTTTCACACCCCTGAGCGCAGCAAGTTGCAGCGCTGTACAGCCCCAGTGTAGCCAAGGCCTTAGATACCAGAGTGAATTTGTAAGGCTGGGTGCTAAAAGTCACCTTTTCATTTGATCCGGAATCAGTAAGACACAATAACCATGGGACCTGCCCAAAATTTTAAAAAGTGAGTTTTAAAGCAGCGCTGCCGTTTTGGGCCTGGGTTTCCTAATATGAGCCATGTATGTTGACCGTATGTTCAGTGTGGACATGTTAACAGTCAGAAGTGTGTGTGTGTGTGTGTGTGTGTGCACACGCCCCACCCCCGGATCAGAACTCCCCTCCCCCCAGAGGCAGCACTTTACACCCACGTTGCCCAGTGTAAATGACTACACGGGTAGTCGGCAGGGGAGAGTCAGGCCTTGAGGGCTCCTGCTTGGGAAGTTTCAGGTTGGGCTTTGGTCTAGCGCCCAGTGACTTCAATGGGAATTGCCCACGTGGGCAGCACGGGTGCCTCTGGGCTGGAGCTGTGCATAGCAGAGCCCAGCTGGGATCGCTGGAGGAATCCTGGCTGTGCATCCGTGCGTGGCCTGGGGGCCCCAACCGAGCAGGTTTTCACCAAACCACACCTAGTTTCCCCCCTCCCCTCCGCCAACTATTCACCCAGAAAAGGCTTCTAGCCCTTTAAGGCGTTGCCGCTGCACCCGGCCTGTCTCTGTTTCTGTCCCTTCTGTCTCGCCGTAGCATCCCCAGGAGAGAGCGGCATTGTGCACCCCCCCCGCCCTTAGCGCATGCGCCACCCCACATTCCCCCGCCTGGCGGCTACGGAGCTGCCGCCGCTTCCCCCCTCCCCGGCCCTGCTCCCCGCCGAGGAGGAGGCGGCGCCCCGCCCCCCGGTAAGTGACTGAACGGGGCCAGAGCCCCCCGCCCCCTCCTGGCGGGCACGCGCCAGCCTCCGCCCCGCGGCCCGGGCCCCGCTGTCCCCTCCCCGCCCTGCCCCGACCCGACCCGACCGGCACGCGCCGGGCTCTGCCCCCGCCCGGGGACCTGCCCACCTAGCCCGCGTGGGGGTGCGCACTGCCCCCTCCCCCTCCCTAGCGCCCCTGGGGGGTGCATGGACCTGCCCCCTCCCTAGCTTCCACGTGTGGGGCGTGCACCAGCCCCTGGCCCCTCCCTAGCGCCCCTGGGGGGTGCATGGACCTGCCCCCTCCCTAGCTTCCACGTGTGGGGCGTGCACCAGCCCCTGGCCCCTCCCTAGCGCCCCTGGGGGGTGCATGGACCTGCCCCCTCCCTAGCTTCCACGTGTGGGGCGTGCACCAGCCCATGGCCCCTCCCTAGCGCCCCTGGGGGGTGCATGGACCTGCCCCCTCCCTAGCTTCCACGGGTGGGGCATGCACCAGCCCCTGGCCCCTCCCTAGCGCCCCTTGGGGGTGCATGGATCTGCCCCCTCCCTAGCTTCCACGGGTGGGGCATGCACCAGCCCCTGGCCCCTCCCTAGCGCCCATGGGGGGGTGCATGCACCCTCCCTCAGGGTGCTTTGTCCTGCCCCCTCCTGAGAATCCATGTGGGTGCATGGATCTGCCCAGAGTGTATGGACCTGCACCTCCCTAGCTTCCATTTGTGTGGGAGCATGTACCAGCCCCTGCTCCCAGGGTGCATGGATCTGCCTCCTCCCTAGTACCCATGGGGAATGCATAAATCTGTCCCCTCCCTAGCAGGCACTCACCAGTCCCTGCTTCCAGGATGCATGGACTTGCTCCGTGTTCCAGGCTGGCACATGCATCAGACCCTGTCCCAGGGATGCATAGGCCTGTCCCTGTGCCTCCTCTTCCCCCCCCCCCCCCGTTCCTATGCTAGGTTGGGGCATGCATCAGCCCATGCCCAGAGTGTATGGATCTGCGCTCCTCTCTAGCTCCCATATTCGTATCTTACTTTGCATTAACAAACCTTTTCCTTCCTTGGTTCACATGCTTTATAGCCTCTATAGGGGGCATGCATTATTCCTTTCTCCCCTCCCCACCTTCTGTGCATTGGTTCTGGGTTGCTTGTGTGGCCCATGTTACTTGCATGCCTTGATCCTGGCCCTTACCATTCATTACATGGAGAACAGGGGGTGTGTCTCATCCTGGGTGCCCAGGCTGCTGTAGGTGACTGGACGTTGGACTAGCACAAGTATGGAAGTAGAGCTTGTACTCTCTCCAGCAGGCTGAAGCATTAATGATTTGGGCTGGGTATAAGTCTCTTCATGAGCTCAAGCTGTCTTAAATGGGCGATCTTGATTATCACTACAAAAGTTTTTTCTCCTGCTGACAACAGTTCATCTTAATTAATTAGCCTCTTAGAGTTGGTATGGCAACTCCCACCTTTTCATGTTCTCTGTATGTGTATATATATCTTCTTACTATATGTTCCATTCTGTGCATCCGATGAAGCCCACAAAAGCTTATGCTGAAATAAATGTGTTAGTTTCTAAGGTGCCACAAGTACTCCTGTTCTCTTTGCGGATACAGACTAACACGGCTGCTACTCTGAAATTAGCCATATTGTCATCAGCCAATTGCCATTCAGGAAACCTGGACTGAATATTGCTGTTTCTACTGTTTGGTGCAGAAAGCTGCCTCTTGTACCAGTGCTGAATGATGAATAACGTTGTCCTCGACAGAGCTACACGCTGAAAAGCTGACGTACAGTTTCCAAAGATCTCTTCCAAATTTCCTACCAGTGGTTCATCTCCACCGAAGAGAACCCTAGTTTAGACAAGACACGGGCAATACCATGCTACATAGCACCCCAGTGATGATATGATGCTTAAATGCTACCAGTCACCTGTGCCGTCACTCCAAATACAGCTGCTACCAGCAGAACAGAACTGGTGGTAGCAACAGTGGGGAAATTACACTAATAATTTGTTTCTAAAGACAAAGCCTTACTGTCTGTGTCAGAGGTATTTCCCATTGTCAGGCTGAAATCTGCTTGGGCTGCAGGAGAGGTTACTCCCTCTGCAGTATAAGCCCTGATTGCAGAACATTGGCACAGCACTTACAGGTTTTGTTTCAGAAGGCGAGTCTGTTGAGACTACTACAAGGCTGGCTCTTAATCAGGTGAAATGTCTTCCAAGTATGGCAGAAACTACTGTGATTTGCTGCTCTGAAATGCAGTTAAGGAGGCAACACTTGGTTGAAATGGGTGAATTGAGAGAGCAGAGGAAGCTAGTAGGATTTTGAGCTCTGGGTGTGCCCGTTGCATTTTTTCGCATGATCCTAGGTTTTGCATCATGTCTGTCATTCAGCCCGAAAGACATCCAGGGCTATTACTTGCCTCTGTTCCATGAAATGAAACCTTTGTGTCTCTTATGCTTTTGAACTATTTAATTTTAATGGCATTTCAGGGAATGTGTTGAGAAATAAACTGACCCCACCCTTGCCAGATCCTCACAGCTATACTGTATTCTTAGTGATTGCTGAATATGGTGCAGAGGAACCTGGCAAAGTGTGATAATAGGTCATAACTGAGGTTCTTGAACTTGTATTCTATAGACCACAACTTCTCAGAGCATCACATGGATCACCTCCCTTGCACGGGTTGACAATTCTGTGGTAACTACAGCAGTTGTTTACATGGAAAAGAGTTCTCAGGAATAGTAATGTGCTTAGCTGTTTAAATGCTGTTTGGCATCTGCGAAAAAGGACAACAAGCACAATGTGGCTAGCAAAAGGCTTTATAGTTTAGCTTATAAGAAGGGGAGTTGAGAGGAGCATTGCATATGGTACAAAGTCATAGGCATGAAACTTTGTGTTTTCACTGGTTATTTGGGGACATGGATTATGGTTAGGACGCACTGTTGTGTTAATTCTCTTTTTTCTAGGTGCTGAAATAATTTCCTTGATGGCTAACAGTGGGGTTTCGTTTTCTCGTAGGTTTATGTTGTTAGAGCCGTTCTTTTTGGTGTGAAAGGCTCCCTTTTGAAGCAGCACATTCATTCATCGCTTCAAGCACCATACGGCTGACTTGCTAGCTTGAGAACCATGGCAACAGAAGAGAAGAAACCAGATGCAGAATCCACCAAAACACAATCTACTCCTTCCTCCTCAACCAATCAGACCAAGGTGCGTGTAAATCTCAGAACGATATCTCCGCCTGTCAGTACACATGGAAGTTACTTGCATCTGTTACTGGCAAATTTACAGATAAGACTGGGGTATTTTGAGAAACTGAATTTTATGAATTAAAAGAAGAATATGCTAAGTGCTTTGTGGACAAGACTGAGAACAAGGTTCCTGCCATTGCTCTAAAGAGTTTAGTTTTGATGCAGGTGGATAATATAACCTTCAACATGCATAACTGAGGTCCAATATGGCTTCCTGAGTTTTGCTAGTTTGCAAAATTCATTAAAGAGAATATATCACAAAATGTGTAAATTTTGTTTTATGGTAACACTTCAGAGTATTCATAAATTTGGCATAGTATATTTTGTAACTAATGTACTCACAGTAGTAAGACATTGGTGTGACACTAGTATTAAATCTTTGCTCAGAAATGGGGAGACACTTTCAGGGTTTCTTGAAATAATAACAGGGTTTCCAGTTAGCCAGGAGGGAATTATGAGGTCTGTTAGAAGTTTGGTTTCTTTACTTATTTCTACTGCTAATTATGATTTCCACAATTATTACAATCGGGGTCAGACTGGGGGAATGTTATGGTATCCTACCAAAGCCTTCCCATGATCCCAGAGTAGCTGAATATTTCTGCTGAAAAGCTCACCAGTGAAATAGCCAGTGCTAGTAAAGGTGACTTGCAAAAGGTTAAAAAAAAATATAAGTCCTTGTGCCCTTTTCTGTTTTGTGATATTTTTAAAAAAAAAGCCTAAAAGAGTCTTATCAAGAAAATATTTGATTGCTTTCTGCACTAGCAGTTCAGCTGTTGTCTACCATTGGACAGCTCTAGGGCGACTGGGAGAACTGGGGAATTTATTATCTCAATAGAGAGAGGAACAGATTGCAAGTGACTTCAAATTTTTCAATGCCTGTGGACATTTGGGAGAAAGGATGCCTTTGTTAAAGACCATTGCCCCATCAATAAGGGTGTGAGAACTCGCAGCGCTCCTCTGAAACCCCTTGCCCAAAAAGTCCTCCAGCAAAACCAGGGAAGGTTGGATTTGACATTGCTGATATTTAAGGTGAAAAGTTGTGGTTGGTGGGGGAGCTTTTCCGGTCTTCATTTTAAACCATAAAGAAGCAAAAAGGCATAACCCCAATTTTTAAAAATCCTTCACAGGTCACTCCATTGAGATACATGGCTCATTTCACACTTCTCAGACTTCCTGGGCCAACTTCATTCCCGGTAACGCTGACTTGGCTGGAGTTACACCAAGAATGAATTTAACCCATTGTTTGAGCATGTTTCTATGTCGGCTCAGGAAGACAGTACTGGCTCAAGTTTCCTTCATAAGCATAAGGGCTAGGAACTTAAATTTAAAAAAAATAAAGGCTCAAATCTGGATTGCCATCCAAGTGCAGAGCACTGCATAGAGGCTCAATCTGATACCCCAGGTACAACTGAAACACTTGAGTTAAAGCTCCGGTCATCTTACTTGTGTGACTCTTTCTTACAGCCGGCACCTGTAAAACCAAACTACGCTTTAAAGTTCACGTTAGCAGGACACACTAAGGCAGTTTCGTCAGTAAAGTTTAGTCCCAATGGAGAGTGGCTGGCCAGTTCCTGTAAGTATTAGTCTTCGTTAATTCCTTCCCATTATCTGAATTGTGCACATGTGAACCCTCCTGTTGGGAGACAGGTAGATGGCTAATCTTAACGCACAGTGATCAAAAGGTGGGGGAATATAACCACATGGCTTGTTTTTTAAAGGGGCACTCAAAGCTGGCTGTTTCAAAAGTTTGACCCACTTTAATGTTGGCTTTTACGTCCTGTTGTCCAATATGTTGGGTCTTCCTCTGCCTGGCTTGAAGGGCTTGAGATGCTCAACTTGTGCTACTGAGTCTCTTTACAAAAAACAATGCAGAGTTACACATTGATTGTGAATACATGTGAAATTAATCCTTGTGCAGAGGGGGCCCCGTGCAGCCCTTTGCATCACTTAAACTTTGGCTTAAGCCTTTAAATTGGGGCTTGCCTGGCATGAGCGACCAGCTTGCATTCTCTGCATTGAGGTGGGATTCACCCAGAGAGCTCCTAGCTCTCCCTCCCCTCCATTGGCATCATAATATAATTGCATCTTGGAGAGTCTGCCTGTTCCTTTCTTGTAAGTAGCCAGAGGAAATGTACAAAACGGACACACTTCGGAAGGGAGGAACTTGACAGGTTTTTTGAGTAGAAAGCCCACCGTGATATCTGTTTAACCTTTTCTTTGGTGACCATTGCAACTGCCTGACAACTTCCTTTTGAATCAAGTACCACATACTTGGGCACTGGTTACCCAGAGGGATTGGGGAGGAAAGAGGCAGTTTAGAGGAACAGGACTGAAGGTGATAGAGATGGCCTCTAGAAATGGGCAGTGATTCTGGTCTTTTACTTTATTGTGACTGCCTTTATATGGGCAGTATACTCCATAGAAATTAACTTCTCCCTCTTCATAGTACCTTCTAGAAGTTAATTTCTCCTCCCTCCCCGGGCAGTTCTCTAACTTTTAACACCTAGCAAATATCAACCTCTTTCTCTCCTACAGAGCACAAGCTAACATGATAATGGGTAGCGGGTTTGTTTCTCATGAGGAGTAATGTCAGCCCAATTTGAGGATCAGTTTTTGCTCTCTCTGAGGCAGAAGTGTTTCAGTGTCTCATGTGGCATGGTCACTTTTTTTCTCATTGGCAATAAATGTATTTTTAAAAATGAGAAACCAAAGGTTAGTGCTTGTCAGATACATTACACTGGATTCAATTTTGGAACTGAATGAGTTGAGACCATTTACTTTCAAGGCAGCATGTGTAATCCCAACTCTCGCAGTGAAACTTTGTCATTTCATGTTTACACCCTACTTTATGCACTGAAGTCTGTGCTTGAGGGTAAAAACTGTAATGTGTTTGCAGAAAAGTAGCCAATGTGCTTCTCTCTCCTTAAGGGATCGAGGTAGCTATTTTTAGTGCTGCTTGGTTAGTTATTGGGAATCTTTTCTCTTTTAGCGGCTGACAAACTAATTAAAATTTGGGGAGCATATGATGGCAAGTTTGAAAAAACAATATCTGGTCACAAATTGGTAAGTATTGAACTCTAAAGAAAATTCTGCAGTCTAAATAGCTGTCCTTTCAGATCGCAATTGCAATTCAGTATTGCATCTGGGGCTTGCATAATGGGTTAATTTGCTAGCTTTCACCTCCAGAAGCCTTCGTATAGTAGTTTAATTCCTGTGAAAGCAAATTGTTTGGTCTCATCTGGGGGTGGGGTTTATTTGTCCCTATGGCAACCCCCCACCCAACCCTGTATGATGATGATGGCCTGGGCCTGGAATAACGGGGATGTTTTAGGTCAAGATTGAGAGAGATGTGCGGAAACCTGTGGACTGCTGATAAAGCACCTACATGCACAATGTTTAGCCAGTGTGAAAGTCATTCCCTTTGTGAACACTAATACTACCTGTTTGAACAGCTGGGCTTCCACCTAGGAAAACTACAGGGTATAATGCTCTGCCTACAGGATTTGCTTTAAATTTTTAAATTTTGATCAGAATGGTGCTTTTTTTTTTAAAGGGAACATGACATTTCTCATAGCTTTACCCACTGAAATCCAGGAAATAAGATCTAATGTTTGAAAATGAAGAAATATGTTCCAAAGTACTGAAATCCAGTTTTCAAAAGTGACTTAGATCAGTGCTTCTCAAGCCGGTCCGCCGCTTGTTCAGGGAAAGCCTCTGGTGGTCTGGGCCGGTATGTTTACCTGCCGCGTCCGCAGGTTTGGCCGATCGTGGCTGCGGTTCGCCGCTCCAGGCCAATAGGGCCTGCGGGAAGTGGCGTGGGCCGAGGGATGTGCTGGTCGGCTGAACCTGCAGACGCGGCAGGTAAACAGACTGGCCTAGACCGCCAGGGGCTTTCCCTGAACAAGCGGCAGACCGGCTTTGAGAAGCACTGACTTAGATGATACCTATGTCCCGTTCACTTCCATTGAGACTCAGGCTCCTAAATCTCACTGAAAGTCAATAGGACCCAGCTGCCTAAATCACTTTTGAAAACATGACTTAGGCTCCTAAGTCACTTGGGTGTTTTTGAAAATTTTACTCTGGGTCATTTCAGGCAGACAGTAGGGATGAGCCCCTCTTCAGGGAGGGGGAAGGAAATGAATCTAACCCAACTATGTGTAAGTTGTTATTTCTGAACTTCAAAAAGAGGACCAGGTCCCAGAGTCACTAGAACTGCTGGTTGAACAAACCACTATGCTCTTGCAATGCGAGGCTCAGCAAAGCTAAAGGCTTCCCAGAGTCATTGGCTATCCTGTGGTAAGAGGAAGATGCGTTAAAGTTGCTGTGATCCATTTTTATCCTGACTTTCCAAAGTTAAGGTGACCTTTCTTTTCTCTCTTTCTGGCTTCAAATATGAAACTGTCTATGCTTTGCCTGTTCTGGAGTGAATCAGCAAGCAAAGCTCAGTGTTAAATTGCTTTCCTTTGTTTCAGGGTATCTCTGACGTAGCCTGGTCATCAGATTCCAACCTTCTTGTCTCTGCCTCCGATGACAAAACTCTCAAAATCTGGGATGTGAGCTCGGTAAGGGCGGGGCTTGAGTTCTCTCTCTTCTCCCCAGTCCTCTCTTGGGGCATCTTAAAATGAAGATGACTAACTTGACATGGAACATTTGTCATTAACTTTTCACCAGTGATGCAGCTTGCTTGCCTTCTGTATTGGCAATTAAAATAAGCTAGTTCATTTCACTTTTGTTCCTAAGCCGTTTAACCGCCTGGTTCTCATGCACTATGAGAATGGGACAGGGTTGGGGTTGGAAACACCTTGTTTCTGTTTTGCTTAACTGTTCCTGTTCCATGAAAACATGAGGGATTTTTTTTTTTTTATAGAAGCCTAGATTGGGGGGAGGGGGTAGAAATTTAACCTGATGTTGTCCCTTTATCACAGTCTGACTAGTCCTGAATGTAGGTCACCATGGGAACTTTGAAGGTGTGGAAAGTTACTGGTAAATCTACTGTATGTATATTTGACTAATAATATTTTAAATTAAATAAATTAAATTATTCAGGGCAAGTGTTTGAAGACACTGAAGGGACACAGTAACTATGTCTTCTGCTGCAACTTCAACCCCCAATCCAACCTCATTGTTTCAGGCTCGGTAAGTGAACACACTCTCAATGGAGTACAAGTCCCATACACCCTGCAGAGGTCTAGACCATCTGAATTCTACTATGCATAACATGTAATTAAAGGAAGTCTTAAAGGGGAGAGTTGGTAGCATCACTACTATGTTGGCTGTTGAGCCAAGGTCAAAGCCCTCAGCCCAGCTTAAGAAGTTTGGGGCTTCACCCATAGCACCGTAAGTGTTGGCTATAGGTCTAGCTCCAGATGTTCTTCCTGGCTTCACTAAGCAGTCAGCATATCTACATTCACTTCATTGCAAAGCCTTCCTTAAGTACTGAGGGCTGCTCTGGCATGAATAGCTCGGGAAATAGAAGCTCCTTGTATCTTTGTAGTTCAGATTCTGCGATTGCCCTTATCTCTTTGAGGGATTATTTGACCATTTCATGCAAACCATGGCATCACTGAAACGTCGCTTCATGACCATTTCAACAGCTTGCTCTGCAGCTAGGAAGCATTATGCACCTGGCTTGTGAAGGGACTGGGAATAGGACTCTCGGGTTCTCCTCTCACATTTCTCCCAGCTCGCTGTCACCTTGAGCAAGTCATTAAACCTGAATTACCTTGTCTGTAAGCTAGGGATAAATACTAGCTTCCTTGCATGAATATTTGAGCTTAAAATTCATAAAACTCCTTGTGATTGGCACAGGAAAGTTCCATGAGGTGCAAAGCATGAAGGTTAGGATTTAACTCCTTTGAAGATCCCCACACTAAGTGAACAGTGCTAAGTGACTAGCAGTGAAGATGAATTCCATTAAAATCTTGGTTGCTCCCAAGCAGAAATAAGTCTAGATGCTTGAGGAATGTAGTCATGCATATTTTTTTCCTCTCCCTGATGAAACCTGTTAATCCGTTCATGCGGGCTGGGCAGTACGGCCGGGGAGTGAGTGCATTTGAAAATCACTGTGTGACTTTGTCCTCTGATCTTCAGTTTGACGAAAGTGTGAGGATATGGGATGTGAAAACAGGGAAGTGCCTCAAGACGCTGCCTGCCCATTCTGACCCAGTTTCAGCTGTAAGTGCCTTCGGATACATTAACATGCTGACATGTTTGCCTGCATCTAGCAGGGCTTTTTCCCCTTTTGCAAAGAAGGGAGCAGTGTCTCACTGTTACCCTCTATCTTCCCCTTGGTGAAGGACACAGTGTAATGTGATGACTTGTAAGGGTATTAATGAACATGGAGATGCCAGTGACCCATACTTACCACTCGAACCCCAGCATGGATTTCTGCCTCTGGGCATTATAACAGGCGGCATCTGCTATAAGAGCACAGATTGTGGGCTCTACTCCTTTCTGCTCAGTGAAATTCTGAATTTGCTGTACATCTGGGTTGCTCCATAACTTTATCATTATTCTAAACTACTTCAGGAGGTAGAACGAGAGAACTTCAAAATAAACTGCATTGAAAATCTCATCCATTTTGTGGATGAAAGTGACTAAAACGTGTGTGTTCAAAAAAAAAAAAAAAAATCCATTCACGGTAGGGAAAACAGAAGGTGTGCAGCTCTTAACAGAGATGAAATGTTATAAAATGAAAGCAGAGGTGAGCAGAATTCTAAGCTTCAGACATTTTGAACTGTGGCTGCTCTGGTCACATGGATCTGACATTAAAATGGAGTATAGTCCACAACCCTTACCAGAAATTTGTGTGATCTTACAAACCCCCTCTCCACCACCCTCATGGGTGTGTTTCAACATTTGCTATTTAAAATTCACTTTATTGGGGTTTTGCGGGAAGCTGGTGGGTGACTGAAGAAAATAAATGGACCAGACTGAGGTGTGCGTGTAACTATAATGCACTCTTCTAGTATGGTCTCGCTACTGTTAGCAAAATTCCTCACGACATTGGAGCAGTGAATCAGATTGGTTCTTAATGTTTTAAGAGGCCTCTTAATGTTTTAAGAGGCCTCTTAATGTTTTAAGAGGCCTCTTAAAACAGTCTAGTAATTGTTATGAAAACTTACCAGCTAGTCTCAATCTATTTGCCCATCTATTACCCTGCTAACTGAATTAACTGCAGCTGTCTGTATGGAGAAAAAAAAAAAATCAGGCGGATGCAAATGAGACATTAGAATTTTGCAAGGCTGACTTACAGTAAATTTCCCAGCGTGCTTTTTTTAACCTGATACGTCAGAACTTTCTGTGCCCATCATCATGTTGTTGAATTCCTGCCACCCTCCACATGAATCACAGCGTACTAGTTTTGTGATAATTGGGACCCAATGTACTACATGGGAGATAAATAATTTTCAAATGTGACTTCGTGCTCTTCATAAACACGAATACTGCTATTTTTCCCCATATATAAAACCACAGGTGCATTTTAATCGTGATGGGTCCCTGATAGTGTCAAGTAGCTATGATGGTCTCTGGTAAGTGGTTATTTCTTCAGTAACATTTATTATGTGCCACAGCCTTCTAGGCGCCTTACATAAAAATAACTTAAAAAAAATGTAGATTCTTTTAGTTTTTCACTTCTTATATCATGACTTTGAGGTTAAAATGTAAACTTGTCAGTTGATGATATAATACATTCCAAAGTTACAATAGTGACTCATGTCTGTCTCTTTTTTTGTTAGTCGAATCTGGGATACGGCATCAGGCCAGTGCTTAAAAACACTGATTGGTAAGCAGGCAAACGTGTGTATGTTGTTGTTGATTCTCTCTGCTGTATTATTGTATAGAATATGAAATACTCAGCGTGACTTTGACTGCACTTAGGTGGTTTTCTTATTGGCTTTGGTTTCTATTTTCCTTCTCCTTACACTGTCCTCTTCATACACACCATCCTTGCAGTTGATTTTAGGGGAAATATCCTCTCTCACGTGTGTAGGAAACTTTCTTAGGCTTGGAATATTGCCCAGTGTGTGCTGACAATAAATCTAAGTACCTGTACTACAGGGTTTTCCACTAGTCATTGCAGTATTATGCCTGGCTGTGCATTGGCTTGGAACTGCTGTGGCAAAAGTAAGTCTTATTTCACTTTCAGAAATGATAGCTACATACTCCAATGCAATAAATAGCACATGGCAGTGGGAGAAGACTAAATGTGTTTACAATTTAGGGTTGCAGGTGTTTGAGAACTGGTGTCCTTCTTAAGACAGTGGGCAGCCTGTTGAACAGTGCATGTCGTGCCTCTGATTGCCAGACTCTAGTGTTGACATGAAGTGACATAGGCAAAACTACACCTTCTGGTGTTCACAATGGATATACTTTAGCAATAGGGTGTGTCTTAGCCCTGGTCTACACTGGGGGGGAAGGGGATCAATCTAAGTTACGCAACTTCAACTACATGAATAATGTAGCTGAAGTCGACGTACTTAGATCGACTTACCATGATGTTTTCACCGCGGTGAGTCGACTGCTGCCACTCCTCCGTCGACTCTACTTGCGCCTCTCGCGGTGGTGGAGTACAGGAGTCTACTGGAGAGCGCTCGGGGGTTGATTTACCATGTCTAGACTAGATGCGATAAATCGATCCCCACTGGATCGATCGCTGCCTGCCGGATCGGCAGGCAGTGTAGACATACCCTCAGTGTAATGGTTTTATGACTAAGGCCCTAATCTTGGGATGATCTTCAAATAGTTGCAGACAAGACATAGAAAATTGCAGAAATGTAATAATGGACCTTTATTAATAGCAGTAATTTGGAAAAAGCCAGAGTAGACATAAGAATGGCCATACTGGGTCAGACCAAAGGTCCATCTAGCCCAGTATCCTGTCTTCCGACAGTGGCCAATGCCAGGTGCTTCAGAGGGAATGAACAGAACAGGTTATCATCAAGTGATCCATTCCCTGTCACCCATTCCTAGCTTTTGGCAAAAGACCTATTTGTTTAAGAAAAAAAAATATTGGCAGGATATCAACACTCAAGTATTATGTTATGCCTGCTATTTTTTTTGATAACCAGACATTTTGCTGCAACAATACTACATTCATTATTTTAAAAAAGTGACTGCTACAATATAAAATTCCGTGACTAAAATTCAAAAGACTAAACAAGTGCTGTAGAAATTGAGTCCAATCACTTTAGCCTTTAACATTTTACAGGCATTAAATGTTAGTACAGTACTATTTGCATACTCAAAACGCATGCAAAATTGTGGACAGTGCAAAGTAAGCGAATTAAAAACAAAATTGTGGTGGAAGCTCAATATTGCATGTTCCACAATCTCTCAAATGAAGTAGGGCCTTACTTCTGACTTTTACAGCCACACTGTGGACTCTAGGGAAGGTTGATGCAGGAGTGGGAAGGTTGGGTAATAGACGATTATGGAATAATAAAATGCTAGCAAACCAAATATTCTTCCTCTTGAACTATTTCACATTACCACTTTCCTGTATCTCCCATCAGTTTGCTTGAAGTATAAAATGGTAGCTGAACAAAAATGTAACTAAACTAAACTTGAAGTTGGCTTTTGTAATCGGCGGTAGGTGTGTTTTGTCACAAGAAATTCTTTGTCCGTGAGAGAAATATTTCACCATATTCTGCGTAACACCCTTGTATTTCCAACACAGATGATGATAACCCTCCTGTGTCTTTTGTGAAATTCTCTCCAAATGGCAAATACATACTAGCAGCAACTCTGGACAAGTAGGTATTCAAAAATACATTTAAAGTGCATTCATCAACTTCAAATGTAACCTTTTATATGCTATTGTAATATTCTTATGATGGGTAAACTCATACCTGCCATCAAACTTCTATAATCCAGTCCTTTGGGAATTCTATTGTCAGAACATCAGCAAAGTTCATGCTATTGGCAGTCTTAGCACTGCTGTTGACATACCCCCGTGCACTCTTAGCTTTGCGTCTTTTCAGAGCCTTCATCATGAAGTAGTTCCTTGATCCAACGGTTCTCTTGCTGTAACACCGTGAAAGGCTGCGAGTCTCTCTCTCAAAGGCAGCAATGCTAAAGTAGCTATGCATACAAAGCAGAAAAGCGATGCAGGGGGATTGGTTCTATTGCGAGTTCTCCGATTGGAATATTTCCAGTGCCACTGCTTAGCAAAGGCCAGCCACTCTCCCTTCTCCACCCTTAAGTATTAATTGCTGCTGGTGTAATGAGACCCTCCCATCCCTAAGTCACAGGGTGATGAGCTAGTTATCTATGAGTGTCTTCTTATAAAAGACATTACAGGATTGTTCCTTCTCTTTTCATCCGGTGAGTGCAAGGAAACCCAAAATTAAGGCTATTTTGCAAGCCAGAGCAGGGGAGTCAACATTGTTGCCGCATACTTGAATATGGTGTGTGTGTGTGTGTGTGAGAAAGAGACATATATCTGTCTGAAACCAGTGACTAATTTCACTTAGGCTACCAAATAGAATTTGAACGTTGTCTCTTTTGCCTACTACTGACTGATTTAAAAACTCTCATCCCATTACACAATCCGTGTAACTACCTAGATGCAGGACTGCATGTGGTTCTGCCTTGGTTTTGCTTGGTCCAAAATCTGTATCTTGTAGTATGTGTTAGCTCAAAAGGTGGGGGACGAAAGGAACTGAATGACAATTCTCAACTCTATCGGTCACAGATCTCATCATAGCGTCTGTTCACGTAGGAAGAGAAAAGGGCTTTATTTTTAAAGACTCGCTCCATATTTTTTTCACAGAGGAGAATACAAATGGCATGTAAATAAAATCCAATTCTTGTTGGGTTAGCTGAAACTCTGCATTCCCAAGCCAGACTAGAATGACTAATGTGGACTCTGGGAAGCTCTAGTATGGAAAAACTTTTATGTACCAAGAAATCATAACCGGTGAAATAACACAAAGCCTAAAATCCTTGTTCTCCTTTTTTTTCTCTAGCACACTGAAACTTTGGGACTACAGCAAAGGAAAGGTACAGTCACAATCTCTTACTATAAAGTCCTAGCTAGGTTTGTAGCCTGCTTTGGATGGTTTCACATAAGGTTAAGCTTTTTCTCGGTCATCTGTACAATATAATTACTATAAATAATTTGTTACAGCCCTTGTTCTATAGTAGTGGACTAAACGGGATCATTTTAAAAGTTCCTTTACATTTTTATGACGCCCAGAGACATTGAATTCTATGTTTCTTGAACTGGTAAATTGTTCTTGCCTTGTTTTTTCTGTGGGTGGAAGTGACAAATCGGGGTCATTTTCTCTCCCCATCCTCCCAGGGAAGTGATTGGTTAGCATTCTAGGGCAGTGATGCCCTCTGCATCCTTTGGATGAGTTGATGGGGGTGGGAAATGTGCACAGATGTATTTAGTCTGCCCTGCAAAGGGAGTTTGTCCTTGACTGCTAGATATCTCATTGCCAGCTGCACTTACGGTTTTTTCCCTTCTGGCTCTTCCCTTCCAGTGCCTGAAGACGTACACCGGTCACAAGAATGAGAAATACTGCATCTTCGCAAACTTCTCCGTCACTGGTGGAAAGGTTGGGGATTACTGAGCTGCTTTTAGGGATGTGATGCATTTGAGGATTTATTTTTCATCAAAATTAAGGGGATGATGCAAATCTTTCTGGGCCCATAAATAGCTGACTTGCCCTTAGTGCAAAACTGTGTTCGCCCTGGGGGGAGCCCCGTATAACAAGTGCTACAATGAATGTTGCCAACTTCCAAGCAGTGAGGAGGGATTGTAATAGAACAACGGTCCCAAGGTTTCATTGGAAACTTTGCTTGCTGGGGGCTTGGTCGAAAGGGACCATTTGGGGGAAAGTTTTAGCAAACTCCATTCAGCTGTGTGGGGGCTCCAGGGTACCTGTTTGCCACAAGTGCCCGTGTACGGTCAGTGCTTAGAACTGTGCCAGGTTTAATGTACCCCAGTAATGTAGGGAAAACCTCCGTGGTGAGCAGCCATATGAGTTCATATTACAGCACCTGCCTGTTACAGATTGTGAGTTGCTATGTATGAGTCTTGGTTGAGATGCTGTCTCTAGGACCACAGCATCCCTGTGCAGGAGAAGGAGCTTTCTTGAGGGGCCATTCTGAGATTCTCCCAAGGACTAAGATCCATCTTAAACCACCCCCCTTCTGCTTCGAGGGCTAAGCCCACTTCTGCAACCAGCCTTTTTGGCCTTTGGCATGGTCTAGTGGAAGGAGCATGGGACCAGGATTCAAGAGACCTGGGTTCTATTTCTGTCTCTGCCATTGGCCTGCTGGGTGATCTTAGGCAAGTTACATCCTCCTCTCTCCCCGCCTGGCTCTGTGGCTCCATTTCCTCACCTGTAAAATGGGAATAATGATCCCACCCTCTGTGAAGTGCTTTGAGAACCACGTATGAAAAGCACTGTAGAAGAGCTAGATCATATGATTTAAGACAGAAGAGTATGGATGTGAAAACAAACCCCAAGGCCTACCAAAACAACATACTCTACTGCACACTGTTCTCCTTGCCCTGGGGGGTGAGAGAAAGGGAGAATGAACCACACATGACTGATGTTAGCCACGTTGCTTAATGCACAACTGGAAGGCACTCAAGTGCTATGGTGATGAGGGTGGTATATGAACCTATATAGAGGAAATAGCAATTAAAGCTGGGGTGGCAGGAAAGACTAAAATGGCACTTCAATAACTACTTCCCTCTGCATTTTTTTCCAGTGGATTGTGTCTGGTTCAGAGGACAACCTGGTTTATATTTGGAACCTCCAAACAAAAGAGATTGTACAGAAATTACAGGGACACACAGGTGTGAATCTGTTTTTTGTTACACTGATTTTGATTAAGCGTTCCTTAGTTGAATAAATAACGAGCACATGGCGTTTAAGGTTAATTTGATGGTGTGAATTGGAAATGTCTATTTTTAGTGTTTGCTTAGAATTTGACAGATGGGATTAGTATAAAGATCGGCCTGAATGGGGCATGATTAGGACACATGGTGTGTTTTCCCTGACACTTGATGGGCATTTTTACAGGAATTATTGTCATATCAGAGACATTGTTTTCCTTGAATTATATGGAAAGAAATTGGCCAAGATTTTCACAAGTGTTGTGTGACATGACTAGTGACTTGGGGAACCTCACTTTGGGAAACCCTTGGCCATTGGCTCCTCTCAAAGCTGCACTTGTCCAAGGATGAGTTCCAGGTGAGCTTGAGGCATCTTTATAGACACCGACCCCATCTGCAAAGAGTCTTGAACACTTAGCCCCTGCCCCTACAAACGCTTAAGCACATGCTCGACTTTACTTACACAAGTAGTCAGGGGCGTGATCCATGTGAATAGAATTATGCGCGTGCTTAAGTATTTGCATGATCAGTATCTTAGGGCCAAATCCTGCAGATTTATGCACCTACTTAAACCCCTGTGCACTGAGCGTGCCCATTGAAGCAAATAGGACTGTTTGCAATCTGTAAAGGGAAGCGTGTGCGTAAGTCTTTGGAGGATCAGGACTTTCAATTGTGAGTTTGGGGCACTTGTGGCTTAATCAACTATCTGCTATTTGCTTTGGTGGGCTTTTCTCTGTCCGCATTTACACCAAGAAACCCTAGGCCTGCGATGTCGTCAGAACATCGGGTCTGTCTGGTTCTTTCCTATAGCACTGCTGTGAAATAGTTCTCTGAGTTCGGCCTGTTGTAATATCATATAAACTTTCACCCACTCTCCAGCTATTAAATTCACAATTGGGGTAGGCCCACTAACATTTGTATTCATAAATCCATCATACTCATATGTCAGTATCTGCTGTTGAGAGAGAACCTGGCCATGTCTTACGAGGGGGCAGCTCTGCACATTTGAGCTGAAAATACCTGCTCTGAACCAAAGCAGCTTGGACTGCTATAAATAATGACATCTCTCTCTCTCTCTCCTTTTATTTAGATGTTGTGATCTCAACAGCTTGTCACCCAACAGAAAATATCATTGCATCAGCGGCACTAGAAAACGACAAAACAATTAAACTGTGGAAGAGTGACTGTTAAACACTTTCAGTATCACTTTAGAGACTGTCAGGAAAATTGTGGTTTTTAAAAAAATAAAAATAAAAAAATCTCCCCCCTCCCGCCCCCATGAGAATAATAATAAAACCCAGGTTGGCAGGAAACCTGAAGAATATTTGAGAAAGCGGTTTCTGTTAGTCTTGACCCAAAGAGAATGTCTTAGCTTGTTGCGAGAGCCGGGCAGTGTGGTGGAAAAAAGAGGCCGTCTCTCTTTTTCGTGCCTGATCACTTGGCAGACAAACGGATCGTCCTAACATCGCATTAGGAGTATCAGCCTTGAATTGGAAGCCCCAGAGATACTGTACTTTGTGGTGAAGGTGTCATTGCTCCTGGGCTGTCTTGTTGCTGCTTAAGGAGGAGCGGTCGGTCTGTTTTGTAACAGTAAGTTAAGTCGTAATACTAGAAATACTTGGATTTTTTTTAAATGTCTAATTTTTATTTTTTTTATTTTTTTGCAGACCGGTAGGTTCTAGTCTATCAGAAGTTTCTCTTTATTGTTTTGAATAGGAGTGCTGCATCTTTAAGGATGCCTCATTTTAAACACTCAGCTCAAACTTTGTGACCAAATAAAACCATCCAGTTGCGGAGTTCCCTTTCCTGCCCCAACTTCAGACTCCTGTGGTGAAATATCTACTCTTACTTCTGTATAGTTGCTGACCTTTCGTTACGTGTGTTTAATAGATGCTGTTATAGAACAAAGTTACAGCTTTTTTTTTTCTGTTAACCATTAAAATGATTCCTGCTTGTAGTTGTTCTCAGCATATTTTACATTTTTTTTTCTCTACTGGAAAAAAAGCAAGTTCACAAAATATTGTAAAGTTAGTTCAGTGTAGGGGGGAAAAAACAACCACCCCAAACAATTTTGTATCTTGGAAATCCATCGTATCGACCTGTGTTGCTAATAGCATGACTCTGTAACGATTTCAGCGTCGCTATGTCTTTTGCCCTTTTTTGTCACACTAGTGTGGTATTGACACATCCAAGCCAGAACGATATGCCATAATAAAAAGGTGGGATTTTATGTGTACGCTGGTCGTGAGAGTGCACTAATGTGAAGTGTCCGCGTCCCTTCAGCTCACAAGACTTCCTCCAAAACCAACTTTTTTTTTGCAGCCCACTTCTGCTGTAGAAGTTTTGCCAGATCACTGACCCCAATATTTTATAAGAGGGGGCTAGAGTCCATTTTGTGGAGGGAAGAGATGATGAGCAGAACTCCAGTCCAGATGCACTTGAAAGAAGCCGGCAGAGACGGTTATGTGGAAGGAGTCCTCAGCTTGAGGCAACACATGTAAACTGTCACAGGGACTAGAGCGGGGTGGCCAACCTGAGCCTGAGAAGGAGCCAGAATTTACCAATGTACATTGCCAAAGAGCCACAGTAATACGTCAGCAGCCCCCCATTAGCTCCCCCACCCCCCACGCCTGCCAGCATCCCCACTGATCAGCACCTCCCCCTCCCTCCTCGTGCCTCCCACAGTGTGCAGGAGGCTCTGGGGGGAAGATGGGAGGAGTGGGGGCAGGTTTTGTGGCAGAGCCAGGGGTTGAGCAGTGAGCACCCCCTGACACATTGGAAAGTTGGTGCCTGTAGCTCCAGCCCCGGAGTCGGTGCCTATAGAAGGAGCTGCATATTCATTTCTGAAGAGCCGCATGCGGCTCCGGAGCCACAGGTTGGCCACCCCTGGCTGGACTAGACTCTTACCTAAGGTGAAAAGAATTCTGGACCTTCTGCTGCCCTATCTATAGAGGAAGCAAAAGTCTCAAATGCTAAATAATCGTTGGGTTAAAGGATTACTGCATCTTCCAGCAGGCAAACAGGAGTTTGAGAACTAGCTGGAGATTAATCTTGACCATTTGCAACAAAAAAGCCTAGTAGCCAAAAATAGGCAAACAACTGCCATAAAACAAGACTCGTCTCAAACCAAACCTTGGTGGGGTAGAAGATGTGAGAATTTTTTTTTTGCCTAGGGTGTTCCTTCTGACTGCACTTTCTGCTCTCGTGGAAGCAAAAGTGCCCAATTCTGGCAGCCCCATTTATGCATCGAATCTTAAACTTTCAAATAAATAGTGCAAACGCCTTGTATTTCCCATGAGAAGGGATTTTTCAGTTAGTGAAAGGCAGAGCGTTTTAACCATATTGATGATTGCCTCTGCTACACAACAGTGCGAGAGGGTACAGGGCACTTAGAGAAACAGAATGAAGCAACTTATCTCTGTGTGGATGATCTGAAGGGGAGAGGGCTGTGGAAACTGATGTTTAACACCTTAAGTGTATTAACTTCCCAGTACAAAGTGTGCACCTGCAAAAGTTACTTCAGAATTCAGCTACCCAGGAACTGGCTTTCTGGTAAATAAAGGGAATCCCATGTGTAAGCACGACACTCTTGGGAAAACAGCTGCAGAACAATCTCTTGACCAAGTTGGTTTAGAAGACAGTCGGCTAATAATGGACTTTTCTGAAGAATCAGATTTAGTTTAGGTGTAGAGATCCTGTCAACTTTTTCATATACTCCTTTTTTATTGAATACATGGGAGTAGTTTAACAGGCTCTCTCAATAGTCAGGTGCTTTAGTGAAGAACCTAACACAGCATGGACCAATGGAAACAACCTGATGCAGAGTGGGCCCAAATCTGAAACACTTGGTGGTGTTGGCATCTGGCTTACTAGCTTCTCCACTCCTTGTTCAAATTGAAGCTGCAAGCTACATATTTTAATTTGTACCATCTAGTATGATGAGACATTTAAGGGTCAATATTTTTCCTGCATAAATATAGGGTTCAAGATGGGCTGTACCAAACTGTCAAGCCAGCCTTACTCCTCCTGTGTTTTTCTCATTGCAGCCACTCGTAGTACTGAAACGAGGGAGCACTGTGTCCCTAGTTAGATTCCCCCCACTTTGGAATTGCTGTATGTATCAGTAACACCATGTAACAAGAATCCTCCTGTGAGATTCTGTTCCTATAAGGTGCTATTCACACAGTCGAATGTAACTTCTTAAGGTTCTTGAAATAAAACTATCCTGTTTTTTGTGCTATTGATAGTAACATCCACTCCTGACTAAAAGACTTGTCATGTTCCTATTGCATTCTACCTGGTAAACCTACACCATTAAACGCTATTCCAAAATGTTGTCAATATCTTTTAACTCATTAGGGTAAATACCTAGTAGAGTTTCAAGACGGCTGATTCAGCCAGGGTGTATGG
Organism: Malaclemys terrapin pileata; assembly: GCF_027887155.1. Classification (NCBI taxonomy): domain Eukaryota; kingdom Metazoa; phylum Chordata; order Testudines; family Emydidae; genus Malaclemys; species Malaclemys terrapin. Next base: position 8,520,186 of record NC_071521.1, on the reverse strand, counting down.
CTGGCTTGCCGATTGTTTGCACATGAGGGGATTCACATGCAGCAAGCAGTTTCTCCAACAAGGGCTTCTGTTTAGCTCAGGGGGATTCTGCCTGGGAATAACAAAGTGTGTAACTATAGGACCTACCCCTGATTTTATAACTGTAGCTTCTGTTTGTTCTTAGCTCTTTGACACATGGCAAGTCACTTGTGAACTGATTGCTAAGAGTTTGAGCCCTAAAATCCCTGCTAGTCAGTGGGAACTGCAGATGCTCAACACCTCTGAAAATTAGGTTGCGGTAGGTTCCTTATCTGTGAAATAGGGAACATGTGCCCTACACACCTGTCTTGTGAGTGCCGCGTGTTGAACTTGGAAGGAAAGCACTGTAGAAATGAGAGTATTAACCCCCAACCTTCTAATAAAAATATCTTTTTCCCCAGCCCAGTGCTACCATCCCTGCCTGAGTGGCTAAACTAAGTAATAAAAGGGTTTAACTTCCTCCTCCCTGGAGCGTAGTCTCTGAGACAGAGTTCAGATGTTCACTTTTACAGGCTCCAGTTAGGCAGGTGTTAGTCAGTTACCAGCAAATAATCCAGTTAATGGGATTCTGAATCCATGCAACATGGGAGAATTAATGTCCTGATGTGTGTGCCTAAACTACAAAAAGCAAATTACACAGGGACCATTCAGCTGGCGTCAAGGGCAAGGAAGTCCTACATTGTTTAGTGCCTGTTTGTACTTGTGTAGCCCCAATCATGAACCAAGAGCCTTTTGTGCTAGGCACTGTACAAATAGAACAGAAACGATGGTCCCTGCTCCAAAGAGCTTGCAGTCTAAGTATAAGATGAGATAGTTACAGAAAGATGGGGATATACAAGGAAACAATGAGAGAATACATATAGGGCTTGGGATTGAACAAGCATTATCCAGGATCTCAACCAAGTCAGGATGTTGTCAGACAAGCCTCTGCTGCAAATTTTCTCCCTCCACACCATTGCAGAGCATGCTGTCCACCTGGTTACTGCCCTTCTCTGTGCACAGAGCATTTCAGAAGTGCTGTGTGTCCATTTTCAGCGTCTGACCTAGTTGGACCAGGAACGGCTGTAGTGACATGTCACATCCAAATCAGCATTATGACATGATGGTGCATCACAATGTAATAAATGCTGCGTTGTGCAGATCCTGAAAGTTGATTTGAGAATTCGTGAATGCCCCACAGGTCTTGTGGGGCACAGAGTTGTGGTCTTGGAAATACAAGGCTGTATGTGTGTCATCACAGCCATGATTTCTGAGAGCAAAACAAAAATGATTTGTTCCTTAGTTTTTCATTAAAACTCCTGGGTTTTGTCATCCTATCCAGCCTGATTTAGAATGAGCTCAACTCCACCATGAATGATCTAATCTCTAGAAAATTATTAAACTATATGTAGTCTACTGGAGTTTTCCAATGGGGTTTAGGTCTTTTAAAAATATTTCAGATTTTCAACCACTATTATTAATATTATGGTAGTGCCCATCAGGCGCTATGCAAACATGAACAAGAGAGAAAATAGTCTAATACATAGCAAATGCTGATTGCACATTATGAGCATTGTGAAATATCCTCTATTCAGGGCCGGCTCCAGGCACCAGCCCTCCAAGCATGTGCTTGGGGCGGCACCTGGAGGGGGGCGGTGCTCACCCGGGCTCGCCGCCCTTCCCCAGCGCTCTGGCCGGCCGGGGAGAGCGGGGCCGCGGCCGGGCTCTCCGCCCTCCTCCCAGCGCTGCGGCCGGTCGGGGAGAGCAAAAAAGCCAGAGCCGGCCCTGCCTCTATTGTGTACCAGGACTTCTCCATCTATCTAGAAAATGATTTTTGCAATGATTTTTCCCCCCTTTTTTTTTAAAAAAACCATCACACACATCCAACCACTGTATCATAGTATGACTATATAGTTAAACGTGTTTGGGCATCTCCTGGATGAAGGGGTGGGTGGGTTATATCGCACTATAAAAATGGAGTAATTTCTTTGATGCAAAGTCTCAGTTTTCACTGTTAAAATGGGATTAACATATCATTAACATTTATTTCTGTTTTCAAACCGTGGACATGATCATGCATAAAACCCACGCTTGACAGAACTGGAAATCAGCAGGAGAAAATGGCCTTGCTGAGCTAATTTACTCTGTGGTTTTACTTGTATTTCTATGATACTTTGACTTTATTGCTGCATTTCACAAATGATCTTTTTTAGTGGCGATATGGGATGATGCTAAACCAACCAGTCTTGCCCATTGCAATGGTTATTGTCCTCTACTGGCCTATGACAGAGCAGCAACAACAACAACAAAAAACTTGGTTAGATGCCACAAAGTAAGTGGCAATGCCTTAACCATATGCGTGTTGTAAAGGTCACTAGGACCTCTTCCATCCTTATCAAGGGGAGTGCTAACCTTCTCTCCTTTCATACAACACAAACACTAGGCACAAGCCCTAAGCTTTTAAATAGCTGGAATACTAAAGATTTTACAGTTATGGAGACTAAAGAAATACAGTCTAAAAGCAATTAAATAGCATGAAGAGTCAAATAATAATATTTTAACTGATTCATGAAACTAATATGTATTGACTAATCTGGGATTGTCTCTTGGTAATGTGATTCAGAAGCCGACTAATTCAATAAAGCGACTAAAACTAGGCTGTTGCCCGGCTCTCTTTCTCTAATATATTCATCGCTTTTAGCCAATCAGAATACAGGAGTCAGATGATTCGGATACAAGGGGTGGGGCTGAATTTTAGCTCCTAAAAATACGATAGGATCCTGCTTTCGGCTGTGAAGATCCTCTCATGGGTCTACCTGTTGGACGGGCCTGAAAAAGCCCCTCACACGCCAACAACCCGTAACATACTAGCCGAATCAGCAGTCTCCAAACAGCAGATACATTGACTGGCCATTTTGAATGTGGCAGCTGCAGTGCACAGCGCCTATCCGCCTCACCCACGATGGCGGCCGCAGCGGGGCGGGGCAGAGCCTGAGTTCTAGGTTCGAATCCCAACTGGGACAAAAAGTTCATCGTTTTACAAACACTTTTTTTTTTTTTTTAATAAAAGCCCCAGACCAGCACAGGAGCTGTGTGAAAGCGTCTCTCTTTCACCAACAGATGCTAGAGTGACTAGACAGCAAGTGTGAAAAATTAGGACAGGCGGTGGGAAGTAATAGGCGCCTATAGAAGAAAAAGCCCCAAATATTGGGCCTGTCCCTGTAAAATAGGGACATCTGGTCACCCTAACAGAAGCTGGTTCAATAAAAGCGATTAGCTCCCCCGCTTTGTCTCTCTCAAAACTTTTTAGAGAGTTTACACTTTTTTCTATTTAATTATTATTTTTTCAATGTTGTTTTTTTGTTTGTTTGTTTGTTTGTTTTAAAGAAAACTGATGTAAAAAACCCACATTTTTACTGTAGTTGTTTTTTTCATTTCAGGGCTTTAGGCAAGGCTGGTAATTTAGCATTCCCGGGACCCCAAAGGGGCAGAGAGCGGGGGCACAATGGGGCTTCAAGGACCCCCAAGGGGGCAGAGAGTGGGGGTATAGTGGACTTAGAGGTTTCCCTGATCCCCGCCTGTAACACTGATGTCAGTGGAGTTGTTCATATTTTGCTCCAGCATGAGGGTGATTCAGTCAGGCCCATGGGGTATTTTAACCCCTGTAAGCCTTCTGTGTGTCACACCTCTCTGGTCCTGAGACATTGAACTGGGGCGTTGGGGAGAGATTGGGCTGGTCCGTAAATTGCCATATAAGCACAGTGCCCAAAGAATGCAGGAGGCCCTCAAGAAGTTCCTTGCATTGCATGAAAGGGAAGTCATCTGCAGTTCTGGAGTGGCTGGTCGAAACCTGTGAGACAACAATTATTTAAAAATGTTGCATGAAAAATTATCAGCATTTTTCAACCTGCTGTATTTGACCAGCACTGCGCCAGATTCTAGGGCAGATATAATGAACTGACCCACCGTCCCTGATCCAGTGACCCCCAAACTATGGAAAAGGTCTGGTTTCCAGATCAATGTCCCAGCTCTTTACCAATGTTTTCTTTAAGGCACCTCTGGGCATGTAAGACCTTCTGTAATGAAACAAGTGCCGTGGGGGGAGTGCACAGGATGGTGTCACAGACAGGGTGACCAAGTGACCTTCTCCGTTGGATCATATGAACTGGAACCATAAACTCCCTGAACATTAAATCTCACCAAATAAGGGTCAATCCATCCTCATCATCATATCCACACCCGTACATAGCCACTTTATGAACGTCATACCCTCATATCTCAATGTCTGTACTTTGACCCATCAACCTTTTACCCGCAATCGGGGATATTGCAGATTATGTATTCCTCATGCCACCTTATCTTAAAACAAACTTTGCACCTTCGATAATCTGTATGTTATTCCCTGATAACCAGAAACTTCTATGCTCAAACTCTGTTCACTATTTTTTTTTAACATCATCTTAATAAAATTACTTATTTTGCAGCTCCCTGGGTGCTCCACAGAAGGCTTAGAAAGACACAGCTCTTGCCTCAGGGAGTTTACAATCTCAGTTTCAGCTGTGACTTAGGCGAGAGAGACCATAGGAAGGGGATGGGATGGGATGCGGCTAAAAGGCATATGAGTGTGTTCCTTCTTTGCATATGGAGACACAAACTGATATAAAAGGCATCCTGCAGTTGCGATTTTACCTATTGGGGTGGCATTTTGTAGGTCTAAAAAGCTTGAGGCCCATGAATGAACTGTTGCAGGGCCGGCTCCAGGCACCAGCTTATCAAGCAAGTGCTTGGGGCGGCCAAGGGAGAGGGGCGGCATGTGTGGCAATTCGGGGGCGGCAGGTTTTTTTTTTTTTTTTTTCCTTGGGGCGGCAGAAATGCTGGAGCCGGCCCTGAACTGTTGAGACGTGGGTGTGGTTTGGGGATTAGCATTTTGAATTCTGAATCCCATGTGAATTCTTCCTAATCCCCGTGAAATCCCCCAGAGTTTAGTTCTGTCTCCATTACAGTTGGCAGATTCGGAATGGAACAAACCCAGAACAATTTCCTTTGGGGGGTGGGGGTGGAGTATGTGTCCTCTAAAGGTCAGCACACAGGACTGGGGTCAGTGCTTCTGGGTGCAAATCCTCAGCTGGTGCAAATTGCCATCGTTCCACTGACAATTTACACCATCTGAGGCTCGGCCAGGGACACTTGTGTGCGTGACCCGAGGCGAGTCATAATCTCTTTGTGGCTCATTTCATCTGTCGGTAAAATGAATACAATAATGCAGACCTCCCGGAGGTTAATTAACTAACATCTTTGCGATCCACTGGTGGAAGTGCAGTGTTTCATTATTTTATTTCTTCTTTTATGTTTTGAACCCCTCCAAATAGACTCTTTAGAAAGTTCAATGAAAAATGAGTGTCTAAGAGCAGCTGCAAATTCAGGGTTTACAATCAACAAATATTTCAGGTGCAAACAAACAACATGCTGGTTTTGGTGCCTGCAGCATTCACAATAAACCAGCGTTCCAGCTGCCCCAAACTGAGACCCATTCACTGGGGGATTTGACGGAGACGGGGAAATTAGTGCCATGTGATAAATTATGTCTCTGGTTGGGGATGAGCTCTAAGAAGGATTTACCCGCAAAACCGTCTAATCTGTGCTCGGTTTATCTATTTTTCTGGGTATCCCAAAGGTTTAAGTGAGAACATGAATGTACCATGAACTTTCAGTTTGCTGATTCCAATTGTCCAGCGCTGATAAATCTCTGTAAATTACATCAGGGCTAATGACGTGATGAGGGACATTTATGCTAATCCCAAAGGTGGCATCAGCACCAAAAACACGCTCTAAAAGAATGGGCGCCAAAGGAAATGAAAGCAAGAAGCCAAGGCAAATCAGCAATGGAAGCACCTCAAATTGTGACCTCCTGAGCGGAGCAGCATCACGCTTTGGTCATTGCTTGTGTAAGAAACAGGGAGATGAGGCAAATTTCCTGGCCAAATTTCAAATTTCTGCTCCATTAGGTGTTAGATGCTCAGTGACAACTTAAATATCAGGACTGTTGACGCTTCCATTCCTCCTCTGAGAAGGGAGTGGAAGGGTCATTCAGATCTGCACAATTTACCATGAGTGACATTTCATTTTGGTGACTTAAGCCGATGGTGTTTGGAGATGCCACCGCTTATCTTAACCCTAAATGAGAAGCAGCTATGGCCAAAGAGTCCAGCAGAAGCCCTGGGTACATGCAAGCCCCACCAAGAGGGAGCCAGGTTCTAGGAGTCCAGTTGAACCACTTGCCACCATGATCATATTAGGAATGTCTGCACCATCTACTGCAAGGTTCCCAAACTTTTTGCCTGCATGACCCCAATTCTGAGACTTATTGATTCCTGTGACCCCATAACTACATCACTAGAGTCGCTGCTGGAGACTGAACCTCATGCGGCACCTGCATGGGCCCCGAACAGAAATACGTGCTCCACAAAATGGCATCTTCCGGGCAGCGTGATCTTGCACGTACGGTGCACGCGAGGTCACGCTGCGCGGAGGATGCCTTTTTGTAGAGCGGGTCTGGACGCATTAGGATTTGGTTTGTATATTCATCTGCTGAGGGTGCAGCCCAACTTGGGGGCACGATGCATAGTTTGGGAACCGCTGATCTACTGTGAGCGACGTCTCTTTCTGGTGATTCACATGGGTGGAGCTTTTGTTATGAGGAGGAGCTTATGAGCTTTAAAAGACTGCAAGTGGTCAAGACTTCGTGCTGCCGGAGGTGTCAACCTTTGATGAGCTATAAGACCAATGTGTCAAGGTGTGAGTTCCGTCCTGACTGAAAGACAAGAGTCCTGCATATTGAATCAGTGGGCTGGTTGTCCACATACCTTGGGATTTCCAGGTTGGGAGCTTCTCATCCAAAATACCTGGCCTACCTTATGAAACTGGACAAGTTCATGGAAGTGGATGGTTTGGTTGAAGGTTGGCATACATTTACTCTAGTTAAATATCTGGCCCTAAATCAGTGTCGTTCCATCAGCTCAACAGGGTTATGCTGATTTGTATCAGCTGACGCCAGATCTTCTTTCGTACAATTGGTCTCTCAACTCAGAAACCAATGTAGTTAATTGAAGATTAAAAGTTAGCTTCCTCTGCTTGTTGAATCCTAGGATTTATGGCTGAATGTCATTAATCCTAAGTATACACTTGATCTCCTCCCCCAGGCTTTTGGTCTTCACCACGTTAGACATTTGTTACACTCACATTGTTTTGAGGCAAGACATGGCGGGGGGTGTTCATGATTTCAATAAATGGTCCCCATTATTTAGGCAGCTCTCCTAGGCGCTGCTTCTTTGGTTCAACATTAATTGGCCATATTGAGGGATAGCTCAGTGGTTTGAGCATTGGCCTAAACCCAGGGTTGTGAGTTCAATCCTTGAGGGGGCCACTTAGGGATCTGGGGCAAAATCTGTACTTGGTCCTGCTAGTGAAGGCAGGGGGCTGGACTCGATGACCTTTCAAGGTCCTTTCCAGTTCTAGGAGATAGGATATCTCCATTAAAAAAAAAAAAAAGTATGTGTTGCCTCCAAGTGAAATATTAATGACCACACTGGCTAGTGAATAGGTCTACAAGGAGATAAGGCTCAATTTCCAGTTGCTAGTCGAGCCATACATCCTAATTAGTGGGGAGATTTCCCAAGGACAAATCCGTACCATAATCATTCAGTTCTGGTGGAGAAGCAGACGGCAAGTCGTGAGCCGGCACTCCTCTGGCCAGGAAAGAGTCTTTTTCCGTTGATTTCAATGGACGTGAGGAGCCTAAACACTTTTGTGGATCTGGACCACACAAACTGAACATGTACTGGCTCCCTTGTGAATCACCACTGGGCTTTGAGCCTGGGGTTTTCAGCTTTAAAGCTGTCAAGGCTGCTTCCCCACTCTGAATTTTAGGGTACAAATGTGGGGGCCTGCATGAAAACTTCTAGGCTTAACTACCAGCGTAGATCTGGTCCGCTGCCACCATTCCCAAGTGGATTCCCTTCCCGGGGAAGCCTTGAGAAACCTTTCACCAATTCCCTGGTGAATACAGATCCAAACCTCTTGGATCTTAAGACAAGGAGAAATTAACCATCCCCCCGTCCTTCCTTTCACCAACTCCTGGTGAATACAGATCCAACCCCCTTGGATCTAAAAACAAGGAAAAATCAATCTGGTTCTTAAAAAGAAGGCTTTTAATTAAAAAAAAGGTAAAAATCATCTCTGTAAAATCAGTGTGGAAAATAACTTTACAGGATAATCAAACTTAAAGAGCTCAGAGGACCTCCCTCTAGCCTCAGGTTCAAAGTATAGCAAACAAAGATAAACACTCTAGTAAAAAGTACATTTACAAGTTGAGAAAACAAAGATAAAAACTAACATGCCTTGCCTGGCTATTTACTTACAAGTTTGAAATATGAGAGACTTGTTCAGAAAGATTTGGAGAACCTGGATTGATGTCTGGTCCCTCTCAGTCCCAAGAGCCAACGACTTCCCAAACAAAGAGCACAAACAAAAGCCTTCCCCTCCCCCCCCCCAAGATTTGAAAGTATCTTGTCCCCTTATTGGTCCTTTGCCAGGTTACCTGAGCTTCTTAACCCTTTACAGGGAAAAGGATTTTGGAGTCTCTGGCCAGGAGGGATTTTATAATACTGTACACAGGACAGCTGTTACCCTTCCCTATATAGTTATGACAAAAGCATTGACAGCTACCATTTGAGCTAAATGAGTAAATTCCATTATTAGGTAGTAATAGTAGGCTATTATCCTGGATGGACCAGCCGCTAAAAGAGGATGCATAATACATTAAGCCAGTAGGTGACATGTGATCAGAACTGGGAGATCTGGATGCTATTCCCAATTTTGCCACTAGCTGGCTGTGCAGCCTTGGGGAAGTGACTTAACTGCTCCATGCCTCAGTTTCCCCATCTGGAAAATGTGGATAGCTATACTCATCCTTGAAAAACATTTTGATACCATGGAGTAAAAAGGGCTACAGCAGGGCTATGGTGGGCAGAGTAAACAGCTCCAATCCAGCCCATTTCTCCTACCCCGTTGGAAGCTTTAGTCATGTGGCGTGGCAGCCTAGGCACAGTGTGGAATGAAAGTGACAATGATCAAGGCTTCTATTTCTCTGCTTATGTTTCCCCCCCGCCCCAATCCCTTTACACACGGAGAGATTTCCTCAGGCAGCCAGCACCTCACTCTCCTATTTGTTTCTTGTGACCCCGGCTGCATGAGTCAGACACTGGGTGAGAGGGTGTGACCCAGAGAAACTGCTTTCCCCGGCGCAGCTAACGAGAGGTTGATGTCCACGCTAACTAAGCTACTTATTTTGCCATTTTAATTTTTTAATCCCATACATTCGGTTGTTCTCTCTTCTCAGTAAGCATTAGCTCTTTAAGTCCAATTAGCTACATTTAGAGCTTGGGCTTTGGAGGTGGGGGAGCTGGCGAGACTCGGGACACCAACGATTAGATGGCCAAGAACTTTGAGGCTATGACAGGCTTAGAGCAGCAGCCATGGGGCTCTGATCTGGCCGTTGTGTCCTTGCTGCAGGGGCTTTGCCACCAGCAGTTGCAAATTCTGAATGCAGTCTGGCCAGCAAATCATTGAAGAGAGCGTACCTCTTGTCCTTGCTCTCAGCGCTCTAGGAGGCTGCATCTCAGGCTCATTTCTGCTCTCAGTCCTGTGCCCTCGTCCTCCCAGTGAGCCTGCTTCTGATCTCACGTACACTGGTGCAAATCAGCAAGAACTCCATTCATGTCAATGGGCCTGATTCTGATGTTACTGACGCAAATCACGAGTAACTCTGGCCTTGTTTCACATACCGCGTGCTGGGTAATAACATGAAAGGACTTGACGGTTGTGACACTAAACTGACTCTTCATTAAGAGGGCTATTTACAGAGATCTGCAACTGCAGCGAGCATGCCAGTCATGTGCACACAGACTGACTTCCTGATGCCTCCTCCAAATGCTTCTCTCCTGCAACCTGTGTTCCTCCCTCCAAGATCCATGCTGGTTGCTACAGGCTACAGGCCTGATTCTGATCTCACTGATATTGGTGCAAATCAGCAATAACTGAAGTGTCACCAATGGGCCTGATTCTGATCTCATGCTGGTGTAAATCAGCAATAGCTCAACTGAGGTCAATGGGGAGTCACAATGGTTTGAAATCAGCATTTGTCTCTTCCCCTACTTTGTGCCCTTTTATTTTTTAATGCATCCACTGTGCTTTGCTTGCGCAACTGTCTTCTTCTTCCTCATACCACTTGTTAAAACTCGGGTCTCTTGGCTATCACTTTTCCACTGCTGATCGCCTCTCTGGTGCTGTATGCTCCATGTACCAAGATATTTCTAGGCTAGAGATTGCCCAGCGTGTGTGAATTGGCTCCTCAGGAATGCAGCTGCTGGCAGGTTTAACTTAGAGCGGGTTGGAAAATTTGTGTCCAGTTTTCCATCAGAATACACCGCTTCAATGAAAACCAAAATCTTTCATGAAATCATGTCAATTGAAAGCGTGTTTTGAAAAATGGAAGCACTAGTACAGACCGGGCTGGGTTTGTTTCCATGATTTTTAAGACGGATGCAGCTGAATTGTGGGTAGAGCCAGTGGGAAGATTTTTATGTGGCATGGTGGCTACTGCGTTGCAGTGGAACCTAGATTCTATTCCTGGCTTTACCTCTGGCCTGTTGGGGATGCCCATGGCCAAGTCACTTTCCCTCTTTCTGCCTCAGTTTCCCCATCTGTAAAAGGGGGATAATGGTACTGAGCCCTTTTGTTAAGTGCTTTGAGATTTATGGATGAAAAGTGCTTTATAAGGGCTAGGTATTATTATTACCTTACAACACACCTGTGAGGCAGGGCAGGGCTATTATCCACATTGTACACATGGGACACTGAGGCAGAGAGAGACTCCATGACTTCATCAAGGTCACACAGGAAATCTGTAACAGAGCAGGGAACTGAACCCTAGTCTCCTAAACCAGTGTCTTAATCACTGGAGCATCTTCCCTCCCTAATGTTGGGGCAAGACACCGTTCAGATCTGGGATTTTACTTCAGGCCTCTCTCTAGTTTAAAAAAGAAACTGTTTTCTTTTAAATAAAGGATCAAAAATTTGTAAACCGTTTCTGCCTGCATCCAGTTTTGCTCTAACACCATCACCCCACCGGGGAGGTATATTTTGTTAAAAAATCTTAATTTGGGATTTAAAATCAGTCCATTTCTCTTTAATAAAATTATTCTTGGCCTCTTGAAATAGCACAGTATGTCATACAAAGTCAGCTCAACCAGATGAAAAAGCTCAAAGAGGAAAAAGAAAAAAAAGGGGAAAAAACCCCCAACCCTTCTGTCTAATCCAACTGAATTAGAGGATTTCCAAGTGGATTTAGAACTAAATCTTGATTAGGGAGAATTTCTCTCCAAGAGCTGCTGCGTGATAGTATTAATGGGGAACGATCATGGATAGAGGAAATAGGACAGAAATAACCGAGGGTTACACATACACACACACACACGTCTGTTCGTGAAGCGAAAGAATCAGGGGAATCTCTCAGGAGGAAAACAAAAAGCCCCAACACCGCAGTGATTGAGAGACTTAGGGGACGACTGCAAGAAGATCTTATACGTACGAACTGCCTTTTTCTGTCTGTTTCATGATGTGATTCTAAAGAAGGTTTCCATGGTTCTGAATTAATAACAAGCTGATTTTCAAGTAGCGCAGAATGATGCACGTGCCCGGAGATTGTAGCGGGCATGCCAAGGGGCAGGAATGGCTGCAAGGGTTAGATGGTCTGTTCTGTCTACACTTTGCACACACACATTTGATTTATTTTGTTTTTAACGTAGTGTGGATCCCCGGAACTGATCCCCATGCTGTTAAGACACAGACTTGGTGCTGCATATGGGATCCTCTCTCTGATGACTGTGGCTTTCGTTCTTCCAGTGGGTAAGTGCTTCCAATCTACAAGGTTATAGACGTGCCAGCTGGTTGTCTGAAGTTGCTTTTTTAACCTCCTAGCTGCTAAAAATGTGATTTATTTTTGGAGGGCATCTAAGGGCATTTCCACCCAGGGTCTACCTAATCATTGCTGAGTCATGGTGGTTTCAGAAACTGAATTAATAGAATCATATATTGTATGAAAAGAGGGGCACAGATAAAAGACGAGCATGAGTCTAGCATGAGTCAGGAGCCCTGGGTTCTGTTCCTGACCCTCTTCACTCGGTGGCCTTGGGAAAAGCTCCTTTGTGGCTTTATTTCCCTATCTATACAGTGAAATGCTTTGAGAGCTGAAGCTGAGAGGACTTACGGAAGGGCTAAGTATTATTATTTGGAGGTGCGGGGGTGGGATGTGGAAGCGTTGTCAGATCTCCAGCCCTGGAGGACTGCACACACAGCAGTGGAACAGTGGGAAATCCAGTGCGGCTATAGTCAAGGAGTTACCGACTTCTATTGTTCTGCTCATTGAGTGCAATCCAGGGATCAGGTGCTGTGTCTGCCTTAAAATTCCCATGATGACTGCATGAAAATCCTTATTGCTCCTTTCTGTCCATGACCACAGTTTTTTAGGGACTTGAGATGGCTTGATTTTCATCCAGACTTAGACTATGGGCAATTCTCAGAGAACACGACTAAATCCAGCTGGGAAAACATGTGCTATCCTTGTACCATAAGGGGACTCGGAACACTGGGTGGGACTCACTGTCCCAGAGGTCCCAGACAATTGCTTTTCTATCCTGCCCCCTCTGATATTTCATTGTCAGTTTGCAGCTCTGCTAGACACCAGGGTTTAACAAAGGGAAGACGTTAATAGAAAAAATAAGCATCCAAATGACAATGATATATGAGCATAGAATCATAGACTATCAGGGTTGGAAGGGACCTCTGGAGGTCATCTAGTCCAACCCCTGCTCAAAGCAGGACCAACCCCCAACAAAATCATCCCAGCCCAGGCTTTGTCAAGCCTGACCTTAAAAACCTCTAAGGAAGGAGATTCCACCACCTCCTTAGGTAACCCATTCTAGTGCTTCACCACCCTCCTAGTGAAAAAGGTTTTCCTAATATCCAACCTAAACCTCTCCCACTGTAACTTGAGACCATTACTCCTTGTTCTATCATCTGCTACCACTGAGAACAGTCTAGATCCCTCCTCTTTGTAACCTCCTTTCAAATGAAGGCAAAATTATTTTTCTTGGCTCTTCAGAGATCATAGTCTAGCTTTCTGTTTGCTTAATGATATCTTCTCGGGAACTGTTTCAGAGGCAGAGTTATTTGACTAGAGAGAGGGAGAGACTTTCAGTATGTGGGAGGGTGTATATTGTTTCTGCTACTTGGAAACAGCATCTGATTAACAACATGTTCATCCGAGCCGAAGGATGGCACCCACCCATAGAGTAGTGATATCAGCCTGGTGAGAAATACCAGATTAGAGTGTAAGTCTGCCCTGATAAGTTACCGGGGCACCTTGTCTACCCCGTGTGCATTCGGCATCAGAGATGCTGACTTTAATGGCTAAAATAAGTTTGTGCCACTGTTAGCCCTGCACAGCTGATGGACAAGAGCTGGACCGCATTCCCCGTTGTGCGTCATCAACAGAATGGTTCTCTGAGCTCCAGCTCCGGGACGGATGAGTTACCTAGCAATGGGGCTCCACAAGTGTCATTGAGGGCAGAAGTAGGCCTGTGGAACCCTTCTTACTGATGATGATGATGTGTGAAAAGGAAAGAAACCAGCTTGGCTTTCAACTCCCAGGTTGTGTTTGCAGGGCTGGGATGTAGGAAAAACCCCATTTTGACTTGCATACTGAGCACGTGTGATCTGGAATCAGTGAAACACAATTCGAACACAATTCAAAACCTGGGAATATAGGCAGAACCTCCTGGGGCCATTTTTGCACCCACTTTTCAGAGCAGAAACTCTTTTTAAAGCGAGATGGGTGCACAATATCCTAGACTTGGACTGAATTCTTTGTATTTAATTTTCCAGTTACCTGATGCATTTGTTGGCCTATATAATAATGATCACAATAATAGCCGAACACATTCTGTGATATATACAGAGATATCCCCTAAAGTCACCAACATCCATATCTTCAAAGGTACTTAGGCTCTTAAGTCCCATGAGAGTTAGGCACCTAAATAACTTTGAGGATCTGAGCCTAAATGTTGACTCCGAGAGGTCTGTAAGGCACTAAGATTTCTTTTACTGCTTACAAAACTGCTTCTAATTATGCTCATTCAGGCTTGGCCCCTGCTCTCTCTCATAGCTCTGGTTTTATAGTGACCTCTAGTGGGCAAAAGGAGGTATTGTTATAATGGTATGAGGATATTCCTTGGGCCCATTAGTTGCACAAATGTAAAAGGTTTCAGAGTAGCAGCCGTGTTAGTCTGTATCCGCAAAAAGAACAGGAGTACTTGTGGCACCTTAGAGACTAACAAATGTATTTGAGCATAAGCTTTTGTGGGCTACAGCCCACTTCAGCATTCAAAAACCAGTAGGAGAACACTTCAACCTCTCTGGTCACTTAGTAACAGACTTAAAGGTGGCAATTTTGCAACAGAAAAGCTTCAAAACCAGACTCCAACGAGAAACGGATGAACTGGAATTAATTTGCAAACTAGATACCATTAACTTGGGCTTGAATAGAGACTGGGAGTGGCTGGGTCATTACACAAATTGAATCTATTTCCCTATGTTAAGTATCCTCACACCTTCTTGTCAACTGTCTGAAATGGGCCATCTTGATTATCATGACAAAAGTTTTTTTTCCTCCTGCTGATAATTGCTCATCTTAATTAATTAGCCTCTTAGAGTTGGTATGGCAACTCCCACCTTTTCATGTTCTCTGTATGTATATATATCTTCTTACTATATGTTCCATTCTATGCATCTGATGAAGTGGGCTGTAGCCCACGAAAGCTTATGCTCAAATAAATTTGTTAGTTTCTAAGGTGCCACAAGTACTTCTGTTCTTTTTGCGGATACAGACTAACACTGCTGCTCAGCAAGGGAACGGGCAACACAAACATTTTATTGAAGGATCTCTAAAAAGAACGGAAGTATTTGCCCTTGGAAGAATCTAATCATGTTTCCAATGGTCTTGCTTAGCTTCTGGTCTACAGTGCTACGGCTGCAATATTATCGTTGGCACAAAGTACGTTGACATGGGCTGCTCCAACCCAGAAGTGATTACCTGCTCCCATTCTCACCAGGGCTTCAAACACCGGTTCTGCATTAAAACGGAAAGCGGTAAGTCTGCCTCCATTTCGCTTGTCCGGGCCGTGTGTGTGTGTGTGTTCTCTGATTGGCAGTGCTGTTGTGCAAAAGCAAAAGCAAATCAGTTTATTTTTGCTGGTACCAGGCTATGATGTTGTTTTGTTACAGCCCTATAGGGGCAGGGTGTGTCCGGTAATTCAGCCTGCAAGCCAGAGCATAGCAACCAGAGGGTGTTGAGATGGGTCCTGATCACACCCATTTGAAGACAGTGGAGATGCTTCCATTGACTGCACTGGGCCTTGGATCAGGCCCTTGAAGTTGGTATGAGCAGCAAAAGTCATCAAGCCATTCTCAGTTGGGTAATGAAGTCCCCAGACCATTGCAAAGAGCCAGGTCTCGACTTGCAGAAACCATCTTTAATTGGGCATGATATTGAATAGATCTGCTTACATTTCCAAAGTGCAGCTCAGGACCCTGTTTGTGTGGCTTTGGACAGAGTGACCCAGGACACATTTCCTGATGCTGGAAATAGCGTGTGTCCACACTCGGAAGCCTGCAAGTCCCACAGGAGTGAGGCAGCTCTTGAGAATTTTGTAGAACTAGTGGATTTTGCTCTTGTTTGGCATGGTGTCGGCCAGGTGAATTCACTGCAGCGAGAGTGGGGTACAAGCAGAGTAAGCAAGACCAGGATCAGGGTCAGGACCAGGACCACCCTCTCTGAGGTTCACCCCCCACTGATTATATTGCACTGTGTTTTACTTTGTTTGGACCAACCATGTCCCTCTGCCCTGACGGGATGTTCTCTCTGCTCTGTGCTTGCTCTGCAGTGGTGCTGGGAATCCTGCTGACTAGTGGTTGTGCCACATCCCGTCACTGCCAACAGCAGGAGCTGCCGGGTGTGCGGATCCATTGCTGTGACACGGATCTGTGCAATGGCTCCCCGAGATCTGCCCTCCCACATTATACCCTGTCCAGCTGCTGCCTCCTGGTGTCCTCAGTCATTATGACCTTCTTCCTCCTCTGAGATCCAAGGGCCAACGGGGAGAAGGCATCTGCTGACTGGCACGAACACTTCACTGTTCTAACAAGTTAGATTTGAAAGAAAACCCATGTTCTTTTTCTCTTCTCTCTCAATAAAGACACCAAGCAAACTGACCCAGCAAGGCTTAATCACACACCTGAAGGTAGGATACCCCACACTAGCATAGGGCTTTTGTTGTTGCAGGCATTTGGGAGGGAAACCCTGTGGCTGGGGTGGTGTGTAATCCACTGGTCAGTGTATTATGTGTCTGCCGCTGGGCCTGACCCACAGAGGATGAGAGTCCGTTACAGCAGCTGGCTTTAGAGTAGCGACCTGTTCCTGTAGCACTGGTGGTCCCTGGTTCAGTTCCTGCTTTTAGCCAAGATGATGGCCGTTGGCTGGGCAAAGGAGATGTGCCACAGCATATTTGCTTTTCCTCTTCAGAAGTTCCCCTAGGAACTCTCTTCTCCACAGCTGAAGAGAGAGGTGGGCCGCTCTTTATAGCATGCAGGACTTCAGCGGGTAGGTTAATGGGGAAGGGGCCTGGGGACAGTGGGCCAAAAGGAAAATTCCTAGGGACATAAGATCCTATATGGACCATATCACTGGGGTGCTGGTGGGAGTATGGCGCCACCATGCCATTGGCTCTGGGAGCTGCTGGTTTTGGGGGGATATCCTTGTTCTTCCCAAAGGGAGGTCATCCCCGGAGAGGAGAATTCCTAGCATAGTTTGCATAGGCTTACTCGGTGGAGGGAAAGCTTCACTGCAGAGATAGCTTGGGTTACCTCTACTTGACCTACTGCTCTGCAGTTAGCCTCGCTCGAGTGAGGGCAGCCACTCTGCAAAGTGACCCTCAAGCTGCTGTATCCACACGGGCACTGCACTCCCTCCTTTGCGGCACTGGGACTTCCCGGAGCACCTCTCATGGTCCTCAGTGCTGCCCTCAGCTGAGCTGAACTATGAATTCTGTCCCAGTGAATTGTGGGAGGGCTGGACTGGCGTTTCTGGGCACATGGGGTGGGGGGGAATCATGGGAAGGCCTTGGAGGCCATGGGGCACTTGAGTGGCAGTGGTGTAGCCATATAGGGGACGGTGGATTCCTTAGACACTGATGTAATGCAGGTGTTCTGAATTAATGTTTTAACCTCCTATGAGAACACAATTTGGGATCCTTCTGGATGGAAAGCCCTCTCTGAACGCAAATTATTATACCAGATCAGAGCAGGGATCCTGCCTCAGCCAGCACCCTGTGCTAATCTGGACGCACGTACGTGGGAAATCTTTTGAACTGGGATGTTTCCCAGGAAAGCAAATGAAGCTCAATGATACATACTGGCAATTGCTCCTGCTTCTTTGGGATGGCAAGCCCATTTCGTTGGGTGTGTAAGGGTATGTGATTAAGTGAGAGGTCGGGATGTCTGGGCTTTGTAATACTCAGAAGCTGGGGGTGTTCTGTCCATCATTGCAAGGCCTCCAAAAAACCCCAAAACTCCTTTAGTGGCCACTTGCAGGCTGTTTCAAGAGGTAATGTTACCTCCCTAGGTGCAGGCCATGTCTTCTGGGGCATGTAGCACTGGAGTGGAGTCAGGAGCCCCAGGTCCTACCACCAGCTCTGCCACTGACCTACTATGTGACCATGTGCCATTTGCTTCACCTCAGTTTCTCCTCCCATTCTGCCTCCGTTTAGCCTGTGAGCACTTTGGGTGAAGGACTCTCCCCCTGTGGGATTGTGTGGTGCCCAGCACAATGGAATCCTGATCTCGGTTAGGGCCTCCAGGCAGGACTGATTTGGAGTAACAGCTGAACTGTTCCCCAAGGTCCTAGCATTCCATGGGAAACAGGCTGCATTGTAGTTCCTCAGCTCCTGTGCATTTAGAGAGGAAAACACTGTCTAATGGTTAAATCAATGGCTTATTCCCAGCTCACCAAAGCCCTTTGGTCTGAGTGTGGGCCGGTTAATTAATCTATCCATGCCTCAGTTTCCCTATCTGTAAAAGCAATACTAATGCTTCACTAACTACCCGAGCATCATTTACAAATGTGTGCGAAGCCCTCTGAAATGTTATAGTGCCTTCCATGCAAGACACTCACTCAGAGTATTTATCATTCCCCTCGTCCCCACAGCTCACCTTAGGAGAAAATCCCATCAACGCTTTGAGAGCAGCCAAGCTGAGTCTTCTGTGCTGAGAGGCAGTGTGGTCTTGGCTAGGAAAAGCTGGCAGTCAAAATACCTGGGTTCTATTCCCCAGCTCTGTCACAAAATCCAGTTGTGACCCTGGAGCTACATGCCTCAGTTTCCCCACCGGTAAAGCAAGGAGATAATATTTCCCCCTGCAGGCGGTGTTGAGAATTATTTAAGCCTTGACCAAGTGAAGGGCTGTACACATGCTAAATAGCTGTTGAGCTCTAACGCTTTCGTTCGTTTGAGACAAGCGGAGCAAAGCACTTTAAGAATCATTCCAGGTACGAAGCGGCATCGTCTCTTAATCGGGATGATAAACCATCCATGGGGACACCCCGTTTAATAGGATTTTACTGCCCTGATGCAGGGGAGGCCAGGAAAGGCCTATATTGACATGGTCTGTACAGTTTAACCTTGCAACAAGCCTAGATTTAGGAGCATCACCTGAGAGAGGAGGTATTTGAAAGGTCATTTATCCAACAAGATATTCCCCTATTCACTCCAAACCAACCCACTGTCATTTCTCCACCTGTGCGTGTTTTGGGGCATCAAATTTAGTGGTAGCATGTCAGGTGCCTTGGGGCTTGAAGGCAAGCGTAGTAGAAAGCTTGACAGCTAGGGCGTATAGCATCTGGCAGGTTCCCATTAAGCACAGGGAGAAAGAAAGGATGATTTTCTAGAGCAGAAAGAAAGAGGAGCAAATCCCTCTGTTATAATGGCGTAGACCAGGGGTCCTCAACCCGTGGCTCGGGACCCAAAATTGGGTCGCCAGAATGTTTCAAAGGGTTCAAAGCTCCTGTCCCACGGGGCTGGCTGGGCTCGCCTCCCTGCTCCAGGCACTGCAGCCTATGGGGTCCCAGTGCCACTCCCGTTTGGCCCAGCCGTCATGATGACGGGAGTCCAGGTAGGCCAAATTTGAATGAGTGGTGCTCAGGGCCGGCTCTGGCTTTTTGGCTGCCCCAAGCAAAAAAAACAACAACAAAAAACGGGGCGGCCAGAATGGCAAAGCAAAAAAAAAAAAACCACCTGCGGCGCGGCCGGAGCCAGAGTGCAGGGGGACTCCCTGCGCTGCAGAAGTGCCCCGGCTAGCGGGGGGGTGGAGAGGGTGGGAGGAGGAGGGAGCAGTGGGGAGAGAGAGAGAAGTGGGGCTGCCAGGGCTTCAGCGTGGTGCTGCCACGTGGCCCCTCCCGCCGCACCGCCTGCCAGGAGGGCTCTGTGCTGCTCCAGTGGGCTGGGAGGGAAGGACGCGGGCTGCCCTGACAAGCTTGCTGCAGGGCACTCCCGTCCTCTGCGCCACCGCCCCCTACAGGGCAGCCGGAGCGGAACACCACACACACACAAAAAAAAAGCGGCCGTGCCACCCTAGGATTGGGCGGAATGCCGCCTCCTACAAGCTGCCGCCCCAAGCACCAGCTTGCTCGGCTGGTGCCTGGAGCCGGCCCTGGTGGCGCTGCAACCCTATGAGCCAGGTCACAACTCCACAGACGGGGGGAGGGGCCAAACCGGGGCCACGCTGCAACCCCAGACGTTGCAATGCCCGGAAAGGAGAGCCAAGCCCAGCCAGCCCCACAGCACAGGAGGCAGTGCAGCAGGGATACAAGGGGCATGGAGCCACGGCGAGCTCCTGAGGCCTCATACTTGGGCTGTTCCTTCTGGCCCATTGCTCTGTCCGAGGGTGTTTGAGCAGCCGTGTGTAGGGACCAACAGCCAGAGCTTGGGCCTGTTGTCGAGGGGTTCATTGAATTGTCCGCCTGCCATCTAGCCAAAGGAGCTGCCTCGTGCTTGAGGACTGCTCTTCCTGCTACTGCACACCCCCTGCCAGCAAGGGCCTGCTTCTTCTCTCAGCCCCACAGCTCACAACTCGCCAGATCCCAGGGCTCCTTCCCGGGCTGCTGACTGACGACCTTCGGAATCGCTCCCGCGAGGGGCGGCGAACCTGCGTCCTGATTCCTCGCGTGACAGTATTGCTAAGGCACCTCCTCCCCGGCACTAGCCCTTTGCTCTCCCTGCGCCAGCTCCGAGAGCGAGTGGTGGGGTCTGACATTGGAGATGTCTCAGTCTTGTTGGCTTGTGGGGATTACTGAAGCGTTGGAGTTCCCAGTGAAGCAAGGCGCTGAGTTCCAGGATCAAGGCCTGAGGCCCTGCAAAGAGAAACCCCTGCGTTCACCCAGCCCCGGTCATACTAAACAAGAGGCCCACGTAGGACCCCATTTTCCAGGCTCCTTGCAAAGTTCATCCTGCCTGACCCAGCTGCTCCTCAGTGCTCGGCCATGAATTCCTGAAGCTCCATGTGGAAGGTCTGTGGCCTCCCAGGCTGTATAAATGAAGCTTCGGTGGGATGAGGGGATAGTGCAACCTGAGACGGGGTGGCAAGCAGGCAGCTGCGGGTAGGAGTAGATGGGTCCCAGTGCGGGCTGGGTCACACAGGGAGGGCCCTGATAATACCAGAGCGCTGGCAAGAGCAATGCCTTCCTATCTTGCTTTATTTCTATCCCCTAACGGTGCCCTGGAGAAGGTACAGTCCCACACACCTGAATGAGTTGCTCAGCTAGTGCCTGGCACTTAGCTATCCTACCCTGGGCTTTCCCCTGGTGCTTGTAAAGTGCTTGGAGAGCTACCGAGGCAAAGCACTGTCTGAGCTCGATATTCTTCTTCTTCTTCTTCAATGCCGGCAGGCTCCATCTGAACCCTGCTACCCCTCTCACGTGCTTTCTACCAAAGGGCCATTTTAGCCCCAGGAACCAGCACACTAACACATCCCGATCTTTGGCCTAAGAGCTACTTTGTTGTCACCTGGAATTTCTGCCAAGGATCCAGTGGGTATCAGATGAGAATTTTAGCCACTGGCATTTGAACACATCTCTTCTAGCTCAGCCAGTTCTTTCCACCAGAGGGCGCCCTTGGATCTCCAAGAGTCTCCCCATTCACAATATGATCAGAAAAACTCACCCCCACCCCTGCCAAAAAAAAAAAAAAAAAAAAATTAATAAGAAACAGGGGTAGCTTAAAGAACCATGAAGCCTGTAACATCATCTTCTCCAGCATCAGTGACTGGCTCACAGACCCACTGAGAACTGTATTTTCAAACAGATCCATTAAAGGAGCCTCCCCTATCGTTCCTATAATCCCTTGTGAGGTTTTCTTGCTGTATGGCTGAACTCTCCAACCAGTCCTCAGTCCATGGAGCTGCAGATCAAACACTGTATCATGGCAAAAATGTCCCATCGAAGCAGAAGGAGGGCCCAGGAGATTTTCCCAAGAGCAGCCCTGTAGAAGGCCACAATCACGCAAAGATGGCTGAATGGGGTCTGGCTCGGTGCTTCTATGGCCTCCATCTCCATTACTATATCTTCCTCATCTGTAATATATGCCTTCCCTCATTAATATATCTATACTCTCAGCACCTCTCAGAGGGAAGTACTGCTCCCATTTTACAGATTGGGAAACTGAGTCACAGAGCGACCTAGTGTTCAAAAGAGCTATCAGAAACAGAAAAATGTTGACCAGTCCCCAAAATGCTGGTGGGTTGGCATTCAGGCAAAAACATTTTCACTTTTTAGATTTTAAGTTTTTTTTTTTTGACAACCCCTCCCCCAAATTAAGAAAAATGTGAATGAAAACAAACATTTCAATTTTCCTTGAAAATTTCACAGGCACAAAAACCATTTCCTGAGCCGCATTAATCATTAGGATCACTCTCGATCATTTATTTGTGTAGGTAAGCTCCGTGCTATACTTCTGCAGTGAAAATTTGGTGGTTTCACTCAGTTTTGCCCCGAAACCACATAAAGGGCTTGCATCTGGATTCTCTTTGAGGAGTTTTTGAGTGTTGTTCTGGCTCAGAAAAGCCCCACTGGATGCTGATGCCAAATCATAATGAGTCTCCAGACCTCCCGTGAACCCAACCGAGTTTCTTCTGCTTCTTGTCTAGGTGGTACCTGAGTAGGATCGTTTTTTTCCATCGTGCTTTGCATGCTCCTCCAGGTGGCGCCACTGCTTACCCAATTTTGCCCCCCCTTCCCCAGCTTGAGTCATCCATCTTGCAATGTGTAAGAGGCCTGTTGCAGTTAAGTAGGCTGAAGTGCGCCTGAACTCTTTAACCTTTGCCCTAAGATTGCTCCTTTTGCCCCAGGGTAGCGGATCAGCTCCAGTGCACTCTCAAAACAGCGGCAGCTCCTTAGCTGACATTTCTTTCTCCTGCTGGATTCTATTAGCACCCGGAGGTTGAAAATGCTACTTTGGAGTGTCGGGCGGGATTTGATGTATACTGGAAAGCAGTGGCAATCTATCGTTCTGGGCACACACACAACTGCGGGAACTGACTCAAGGAGGCAAGATGGAGAGAGCTAAATCCGGAGAACCTGGACAAACGGTGACTGAAGGGGGCTGTGATAATTGTGGGCAAAGCTTTGAACCCCCCAGGAGGGCCAATAAGTATTTAGGACAGTCCGAGGGGATTTAACTGGGGAACAATGGGAAGAAATTGAGACCAGGAAACTTAGGCTACAGGATGGCTAGGGCTGACTTACATAGGTGAGTTTCTGATCGCAACTGTTGTTGGCCAACCACTTAGCTTCGCCAGGGCAAACTTCTAGCATCACCAGGGTAAGCTGCTAGTGAACCAGTGTTTGCAGAGGTGCAGCCCACCCCAGTTTCTAGAAGGGATGATCTACACCAGACTGGTTTCACCTACCTGCACTAAGGGGTTCACCTGCCTGCAGCTAGGGAGTAATGAGGACGAATCTCCAGGGTAGCCGAGGCCTTAAAATGGGGGATCGGGGCAAGACAGCCAAGTTAGGTCTTTGCTCTCTCTGATGGCTATGTGTAAACCCAGAAGCTTGGTTCCCCTCACGTTGCATGAAGCTACGCCCCAAAGCCTTTCGCAAATGGGAGCTCACGTGCAGGGCTGCAGCCAGCCCCTTACATCCACTGCTTCCGCACAGGCCCTGGTTGCCCATTGATTTCTGAGAGACGATGAAGGAGTTTGTTTTGAGCCATCCGGGATTTTCATGAGTCCTTTGCGCAGACTCCACATTCTACAGCCTTGTTATTTCCCCAGCTTTCAACCCCCGTCCTGCTTAGTTTATATGAGATCTGACAAGATCGCAGTTTGTGTTGGTTTGGCTGCAGGCTACCTACCCTCGCTTACCTAATGTGTATGTGAATATCATAGACTAGAGAGAGCGGGAGATGAAAATATGGATTGAGTGGCTCCTAAAGGAAGGTTGATTGGCCTTTAGCAGGTTTGACACACTAGCACCTAGAGTTTCTGCTGGAGCCTAGGTTGAAATCCCAGCAGTGTCCTTTTCAGCCTTTTCAGCCACAGAGAGGTGGATTTCCACAGTTTGCCATGTGTCGATCTTTTGGATAAGCCCTTGAAAATGAGGCTGTCTCTACTCTGCACGGGAATTAAACTCTCCTGCCTCCCTCTCCCGCCCTTTCTTTTCTAACTTAAGAGCTGGGATTTGCCCTGGTCTCCTTATCTAAAATGTCTTCTTCCTCCATTGTTCAGGGGTGCGATTGGTGGTTTCTCTCCTGTACCCCCAGAGGTGGCTGCATTTCAGTGGTTCCATTGTATGTTTGTATAATACTTTCAGATGAAAAAAACAACTGAACTGCAAGATATCCTTTTACACACAGACACAGACACACACACAGGGCAGCTCGCACAATCTTTTCTTGAAAAAAATCGAAGCAGTTTCTGTGTCAAAAGCCCTTTTATGAAAGCCTCAGTAGCTAAAGAATTGCCATTGTTTTAGTCTCTAGTGAGTGCTGGTCTTAAAATATTTCCAGCTCAAAGCAGGCTTTGACATTCTGCCCAGACCAGAGAGAGGGAACGAACATGAGTTCGGAAATGTTCCTACAAGACACAGCTCCTGTGACTGCTTCCCCCTTCCCAAGTGCAGGGAAAACTCTCCCGATACACCTCGGAAAAGCAGCGAGGTGTTTGGACTGAACTGCACCTCCTTGTAATAGTAGATGATAGAGAACCAGCCTTCAAATGGAGGAGCCGTGAGCTGCATCAAAACCATTAATGCACAAAAAGTTTGCCTTACTAAAGCTTTGCTGTGCTGTCTCAGGTCAGGATACTCTCTGATCTTCTCTGTGGCTGTTATACAGGCTTGCAAAGGGTCATTCCATCCCCTCTGGCTGATGTCAGAACCTGGAATACTGCGACATTCAGTAATTTCAGTCTCTCCTAGCACCAGTATAAAGCCGGGCTTCTAGATTGACGGTAGAATAAATGTAACAATCCTCCTGCTTGGGCTGCCAGGGGAGTTTGCACCAAGATCTTCACTGTCAAAAGCATGAGCCTTTGCTACTTGAGCTAAAGGAATGACAACAATCAGCTGTAAACAGTAGTAGGCTCTTATCTGGTTGCAATGTCCCTTCACACAGCTATTGTCCTATAGTTCTAACCAGCAGCACCCCTTGCTTTTCTCCTGTTAGCCCCCCACCCCACCATCACTGCCAATGTAATTCAGCCTTGACAGATAGCCTGGTCCCAGCCCTGCCACGTCATCTCATTGTGGACCTGCAGCTTCCTTTCTATTTCAATCTTTTCCTCCCAGGCAGGTCTGATCTTCAGGACCTTGATTATTCATTCTGCTCTCAGGCTTCGCCTGAACAAAGGCTAACGCTTCCTGCCGTGGCGTTCCATGTTGTGTGCTGTCTTTGTGTGGTGCATCCACTAGGAAGTAGAACACCACACATTTTGCTTGCGACCTAGGCCATGTCTACACTGTGGGTGCTATCATGCTGGAGTGCCGTAGTGTAGACGCTTCCTGCATTGATGGAAAGGGTTTTGATTTTCCACAGGTAATATACCTCTACAAGCCACGTCTACACTGGGGCTAGGTCAGCATAGGGGTTTTTCACACCCCTGAGTACTCTAGCTATGTCAAGCTAACTTTTAACTGTAGACCAAGCCCTAATTTATAGCATGCAAACCCAAGCGGTGGGTAATAGGAATCCACCGTGCTACTATGCAAAGCTCTTAGCCCTGCAAATCCACAATGTGTGCCACTGGTCTTGTAATGTGTGAGAAAGATCTAGCTACGCTATGCAAGGAAAAATGGTTAGAGAAGAAAGCTTATTTGGGGTTGGTTTATGAAACAGAGGCAAATTTGGGGCTAAAATACATGACAGACCTTCCAAGATCTGTCTGGGGATTGGTCCTGCTTTGAGCAGGAGGTTGGACTAGATGACCTCCTGAGGTCCCTTCCAACCCTGATATTCTATGATTCAGTGAGGCACAAACACAAACTTGGTCCAGCTGATAGTGCTTTTGGGTGTAAGGTAGGCAAGGTTGCCAAATAGAGCACAAAACTGGGCATTTGGAGATGGGGTTTTAATGCCAGCTCCATCACAGCATCGCTATAGGATCTGGGACAATCCACTTAGCTTCTCAGGACCTCCATTGCCACATCTGTGAAGCGAGGATCACATCATTCAGGGTTTGTCTACACTAGGCATGGCTACAACAGAATAAATATGTCAGTAAAATTCCCAGTGGAGGCAAGCCCTTCCCAGCCTTTGTAAAGCACGTTGAGATTCTTGGGAGAAAGATGCAAAGTACTGTAACAGATCTGAAAGCGTCTAGGAACTTCACAGCCTTTATGATGCAGAACCATGACTACTAGGGACTTTATGGCCTCAGTGGGGATAGAACTTGGATCCAGAAGCACAGCCTTCTACCACCTTAGCTAAAGGAGAATCTCTGTTAGCTGTATAAGGCCTATGACACACAGTTGGACAGCTCTGATGCTATCAGCAGAGGCACAGCAGCTATTTAATTCCAGTATTATTTATTCTTACGTTGTAGTCCCCCAATGGATCATCCCTGCCTAGCCCTAGCTCAGGGAGATTTCCTGAGACACTATGCATTGGAGAGGTCCCGTTAACATTTGCTTCTCTCTGCTCTTAGTGCTCATGTGAGAGAAAGGATTCCCATTTACTCAGGAACAATGTACGTTAAAATTTAATAAATGCTTGTGCAACTCGAGGATAAATAAACATCACTTAAAACACAGTCACACTGCAGACATGCTGTTTAATTCATGCTCTGGAAGTGCACATTGTTTATAGCCATTCATTTCCGTAGCTAGTAAAAAGCAGAGGTGATCCACTCTGAATTTCAGACAAAACAACAGATTCTCATTCTTCTTGTTTTGCTTCTCATTATGGTACGGACTTTGGGGGATTTCTTACACACGCACACAAATGCTTCAATTTTTGGGCCCCACCTGGAGATTCCTTAAAGGGTCCTGATATTCAGAAAGGGTTCGGAACCAGCCCTTGCAAAATCAAGCCCCATTGAGGTGTCTTTAGTTCGGCAGCCAAAAATGGAGACACCAAAGCTCACTAGTCACTTTGGAAGATGGGGGCCATTGTTTAGAAGCAGAAGAACATGATTTTGCAGGGCAACCACACTGATTTTTCTCATTCCCCATCTTGCCTTGGTTGTGCAAAATACGAAAGTTCTAGTGATTCAGAGATTCCAAAGCCAGAAGTGACCATGTGATCACCTAGTCTGACCCCCTGTATAAGACAGGCCAGAGAACTTTCCCGAAATAATTGTTAGAGCAGATCTTAAAAAAAAAAAAAAAAGCCCTGTACAGCCAGGAGAGAGTTGGGTCTGGAATAGCGCAGAGAATAGAGCTGGTCAGCTTTCTAGACTAGCAGATCGAGCCAGTTGTCATGTTTTGCTGATTCGTTTCTAATCGGGGAAGTGTTCAGGAAAAGTGGGTAATTAGCAGTTTATTCATAAGTTGGCAGAATGTGGATGCACAAGTTTGCAGAATATGTGCTTGATAAGAATTCAGATAGTTTATTATTGTAGCACCTTGACATCCCAGTCCTGGACCAGGACCCCATTATGCTAGGCGCGGTATAGAGAAAGAACAAAAAATCTTCTCATGAAGGACGATGCTTGATTGAGCATAGGTGATCTTGTCTTTTCCCCTAAGGGTAGGCCCAGCAATTATAACAGCCTACTACTCATCTCCAGCTAAAGGAGTTGCTCCTTTAGCTCAAGTAGTAGAGGCCTGTGTTTTTGGTGCTAAAGAGCCTGGGTTTAATCCCCAATGCTTTTAGGTTTGTTACAGCTGCATTGATGAGGCTTCCACGGTTAGAGAATCGGTGCCTCATCAGCTCTCTTTCCATATAAAAACAAGCAGAGGGGATAAAGAATGGGGAAAACCCACACGTTCTCCCTTCTTTCTGGCAGTATGCAGGACCAGCCGGGGTGTGGAG